>NC_080790.1:42202465-42832049 GCF_028018385.1 Neofelis nebulosa | reverse complement strand
AGCAAACACTACAGAGATTGTGCCTCTGATAAAGTAAGATGTAGTTGCTGAGAAAAGCTAATAAAACCATTGAATTGGATGAACTCCCACTGCACTGTTTTGAGAGTGATAGGACCCAAGGAGTAAATTAATGCAAAAAAAACCAAATATTAAGTAAATGTTTTTTTAGTGACCAAAATTTAGCCAGGCATTTAAAATTAAAAAATGGAAGCCAGTGTCTTGCCTTCACTGAATTCAAAATCTAAGCAGAAGAAAGAAAAGTCAATAGGTTTATTATGAGAAAGTGTAATAAGCACTGTGTGTTAACAAGCGTAGAATATTGGGAGAGCACAAATTTCTGAAAATGGGATGAAGGTTGGACGAAAGTGTTCTCAAAAGGAATCATTTGTTTTAATTTAGCTTGATATCATTCATTAATACTTGTAAGTCCTCAGTTCTCTCCTCAAATTTGTCTTAGCCCTCTATTCTTTCTCTGTTTTCACTTCTAGACCTCATTTCAAACATACACTGGATCCTCTGTCTTTAATCCCCATGCCTTACATTTTCTTTCCTATATTGTCAATCATTTACCCCCTCTCTATGTTGCGTTCTGAGTAACATGATATAATCTAGTTCACTAGTTCTTTCTATTCTGTTTGAAATCTGCTGTCCCAATCCGTTTCCAAATATGACCTTTAAGGTTTGTAATTTTGGTTATTGAATGCTCAAATTCTAGATTTGTTTTCCTCTTTTCAAACCCACTTTCCCACTTTTTCTGTTTCTTAACGATAAAATCCCAGTTTGTCATTAATGCTTTGTGCATGGTAGGCACAGTTGCTTTAAGATTTCTGTTAATTCTAACATGCAATGTCTGTATCAGTCTGTTTACACAGATTCTCATTCATAAATCTTAATGCCATTTGCCATAAGCCTGGTAAGCATTGATACTTGGTGGTCACTGACCTGGTTAAAAAATTCCAGTAGAAATCATTGGAGTCTACCTCAAAACATATTTTACAACTTGTACATCCACTGCCAATGCAAGCTATGCATATACAGGGTCACATTTGTGTGACAGGTTCATTTGACACCACAATTTTTTCAGGGACAGCTCCCTCCCCCATTTTATTTTCTCTTTCCTTTTTATTTTTCTTTTGGCTTTCTATCTCCTCCAAAATATTTTTGGGTTGAAGTAAAAGGATATATTTATTGCTGATTTGCTCTTTTCCTAAGAATTTGGCTTCTTTTTCTGATAAGAGGAGAGAAGAGAGGAGAGAAGAAGAAAGACCCTTAGTGATGAGCTTAAGACCTCATAGAGCAGTGGTAAAAAAATGTGGTTTACCCTAGTTTGAGTGAACTATCTAAGAAACCAATTGAGAAAAATAGCAATTAAAAAAATAACTATAAACAGGAACGTGACATTCATTAAATCATTATCTATCATCACTTTCTAAATATTGTATTTATTACAAATAGATTGTATCTTCCCTCTAGAAAAAGACAATCATCATTACGGGTTCAAGCTTATTCTCTAAAAAATGATAAGTAATTATGATAGGAAAATAAATGCATACCTTTTAATCTATTTCAATTAATTGCCAGACCTTTTTTTTCCCCTTTAATTTTCTGGAAAATTTTCCAATGTAAAACCAATAATGAATGCAAAACATATTAAGATAATTTTTTATGCTACCTATATTGAAGAATGATTAAAAATAGATACTGTCAAAGTAGAAAATTCTCCAGAGAATAATTAATGCTACCTTTATTTTTATCCAATTACTTCTAAGGAATCAAATCTAATCTTGCACCAAGAACACTATACCATGTTTCAACAAGTTTGCTTCACTTTGTTAACAAATTTTAAAAGACTTCTGTAGGGGCGCCTGGGTGGCTTAAGCCAGTTGGTTAAGCATCTGACTCGGTTTTGGTTCAGGTCATGATCATGGGATATGAGTTGGAGCCCCACATCAGGCTCTGCACTGACAGTACAGAGCCCGCTTGGGATTCTCTCTCCCTCTCTCTCTGCCTCTCTCCTGTGCGCGCGCTCTCTCTCTCTCTCTCAAAATAAATAATTTATTTTAAAAAGATTTATGTAGATGTCCTTGATTCTATAGATCTGAAAGAGAAAGGTGGTCAAAAAACTTCAGAGAAAAAGGAGTGCCCTAATTTGGAACCAAAGTAGAATGGCAAATAGGTAGACAAAATTTTTTAAATTTAATTTTTAAATTTAAATTTCTAAAGCAATTTCTTTAAAAATTAAATTGCGTATCTTTCACTATCTGGAAAGATGTGCAGAGGATTGTGAGTCCATATCAGAGATCAGGACAGAAAGATTGGAGGATCAATTTGCAAGTTAGACCATGAGAATATTCTGGGAGTGGCAGTATGAGTAAAAACTTTGACATTGTGAACCATGAGCTCTTCAAAAATAAGCTCACACCTTATTAATCTTCTATTCCTCGTCCCCAGCAGAGTGCCAGACACGCAATAACAAACAAACAGAACAAAAACAAAACTCAATGGATGTTTTCAGATTTGGATGGTTGAAGAAGGGGACTAATGCACATTTAATGCGCACATTGTAGGCTGTAATAGGCAACCAATATAACTTTTCTCATTTGTACCTTACTGTAATATTATTGTGTATATACTTATGTCTGTTTTGTTTTTGTTGTTTAAACAGATATAGGGAGGGGCAGATTAGAGTGTTATAAAGTGCTGTTTCTTTTATTGGAAAAAGCTGTAGTGTTTGCATGTGAGATGTCATGCCCTCTATCTAAGGTGGGTTGAAATGCCAAAACATCACCCTTCTGAGGAATCTATCTTTATACTTGGGAAAAGTGGAGAATCCAGTCCAGCAACAAGAGACAATACTCCAGTCTGTTCTAAGACTGGTGCTCTACTAGTAGAGAAGATAGACAAATTAGAGGGAATTTTTGAGCCATGCTAATTCCTTGGGGGTAGAGGGAAAATCACTTTGAAATGGAATGCAATGCCAATGACTATACTAGAAGTTGAGGAAACAAAGTTACCTCAGTTTTTAATTCTGAAATTATTGAGGAGGAGTGATAGAGCAATACTTTTAAATAAAAGTACAAGTAATTACAGGAAGAAGCTTCAATGACTAATAATCAAAGTTAAGTCCCAGATGTAGTTTTCTTTTCTCCACACCAATTTTATAACCTCATCAGATAAATCATAGTTTATTGTTAGGTTGGCAAATAGCACAGCACCCTGGGAGATTAGCTTTGCCTTTTTATTAAGTAGCTGGAGGCAAACAGAAGTCATAAAAGTGTTTCAATAAGTGACTGACTTAACAGATCGTATGGCAGCAGCATCAAATATGTCCTCCCCCTGCCACTCAAACACACACACACACACACACACACACACACACACACACACACACACACGTAGTATACAATAAAATCTCATTTCTGTGCACTTCTTAATATAAAACCAAGATTAGAAAACCTTGCCTATGAGAAACATTTTCTGAAACTTCTCCTTGTAGGTACTGAGGAAATTTTTCTATAAGATGGATCTGAAAATAAGTACTTGCATATTTTCAAAGATAATGCTTTTTTTTTTTAATTTTTTTTATTTTTTAATATATGAAATTTACTGTCAAATTGGTTTCCATACATCAACTGATGAATGGATAAAGAAATTGTGGTTTATATACACAATGGAATACTACGTGGCAATGAGAAAGAATGAAATATGGCCTTTTGTAGCAACGTGGATGGAACTGGAGAGTGTGATGCTAAGTGAAATAAGCCATACAGAGAAAGACAGATACCATATGGTTTCACTCTTATGTGGATCCTGAGAAACGTAACAGAAACCCATGGGGGAGGGGAAGGGAAAAAAAAAAAAAAAAAGAGGTTAGAGTGGGAGAGAGCCAAAGCATAAGAGACTGTTAAAAACTGAGAACAAACTGAGGGTTGATGGGGGGTGGGAGGGAGGGCAGGGTGGGTGATGGGTATTGAGGAGGGCACCTTTTGGGATGAGCACTGGGTGTTGTATGGAAATCAAAGATAATGCTTTTGACATTATCTCTAAGAAATCATCGCTCAACCCAAAGTCTCAAAGCTTTTTTTTCTCATGATTTTTTCCCTAATTTTTGTATTTTTAGGTTTTACATTTTGGTGCGTGATCCACTTAGAGTTAATTTTTGTATATGGTACAAGGTATGGACTGAGGCTCATTTTATTACAAATAGATGGATATTCACTTTATTAAAAAGACTACTCTTTTTCTACTGAATTATTATGGCACTCATCTCAGAATCAATCATGTGTGGTCCTTTTTCTGAACTCTTTAAGCATTGATCTGTCTCTCTTAGCAATGCCACACTATCTTGATTATTATATAGCTTTACAATAAGTTCTGAAATCAGGTAGTTAATCAACCAACTGTTTTCCTTTCCAACGCTGCTTTGGCAATCATTTATTTCCAATTACATATAAATTTTAGAGTCAATTTTTAAATTCTACGTATATGTATATACATATTTTAAATTCTATGTATATATATATACAAATTTCAAGTTCTAACAGATATGTAATATATATTATATATTTTATATATTTACATTGTATATATTTTTACATATTTTGTAAATATTTTATGTATTTTATAAATATTTATATATAATATAAACATTTTTATTATATATAATTCTACAAAACTGGTATATGTTATATATAATGAATAAATATTATATTATGCATATTAAATGTGGCTTGCTTGACTATGGTAGATTCCAAAAAATGTGGTGGTTGTATCAAAGGATAAACACATAAAGAATTTTCTTCCATATTTCCCAAGCTTCCCTTTTATAGGAATTGAATGATTTTACACTTCTACTAGCATAGGATATATTTTATTATATAATTTTCCTATTGGTTAACAAAGTTAAGCATTTCAAAGTGTATATATATATATATATATATATATATATACACACATTTATTTATATATATACACACATATATACATACATGTATTTATATTTTATGATCTAATATAGTCTAATATAAAATAGAATATTTTTCCTATCCTATTTGAGACAATATGAGTAACACATTTATCTGTCTTAATGTTCTCTCTACTTTAGTAATGTTATCTGAATTTTTTTAAGTTTTTGTTTAAATTTCAGTTAGTTAACATATAATGTAATATTAGTTTCAGTTGTACAACATAGTTATTTAACACTTCCATACAACACCTGGAGCTTATCACAGCAAGTGCCTTCCTTAATCCCCATCACCCACTTCACCCATCCCCACCCACCCACCCCCCCTCCCTGGTAACCATCAGTTTGTTCTCCATAATTAAGAGTCTGTTCCTTGGTTTGACTCTCCCTTTTTCCGCCTTTGCTCCTTTGTTTTGTTTCTGAAATTCTGAAATCATATGGTATTTTTCTTTTTCTGACTAGCTTATTTTGCTTAGCATAATCCTCTTTAAATACAAATCATATTATTATTTTATTACAGTCTGCCTTTTCTTTCTAGAATAGTTTGTGACATTTCCACTATTTTTAAACCAGATTTATAATACTTATTTAGATGTCCTTATTAGCTCACCTTACTTAGCCTTATAATATTTGCACTTTAAATTTTCTTTTTTTTTAAGTTTATTTATTTTGAGAGAGACATAAAGAGACAGAGAGAGAGAGAGAGAGAGAGAGAGAGAACATGAGTGGGGAGGGGCAGAGAGAGAGGGAAAGAGAGAGAATCCCAAACAGGCTCCTCACTGTCAATGTGGAGCCCAATATAGGGCTCAATCTCATGACTCTGGCATCATGCATGACCTGAGCCAAAATCAAGAGTTGGACGCTTAACCAACTGAGCCACACAAGTGCCCCTAAATTTTATTTTCTGAGTTAGGATAAGTATACTCAAAATCATACTTTGAAATACAGCTGCTAGCACATGTTATTACTTTGTAATAATAATTTTCACTGTCAGCATTCTTGGGTTCCATAGTCTGCCTATACTTCCATTATCCATCTTCATTTACTTTAGTGGTTTCTCCTCTAGTTTCTTCTAGTTGTTTTAATGATAAAATATTTTGTTAGAAAATTCTCTGTGCGTGTGTGTCTTCAGAGTCATTCTTTTATTTTTGTCCCAAACAGAAGATTTTTTTTCCAAAAAATCCAGCCTGCAAAATGCACCATTCCCTTACTTTCAGGATTAACTTACCTGATTTTTATATTAATTTGATAATTTCAGTAGAATTTGCTTTTTGCTTGGCTAAATTCATATGGACCAGTCTTCTCTGGAAATCTTCTATATTAAACACTAATAAATGCTCTTTTAGCAACAAGCATCTGCTTGACTTTAGGACCCCAGAACCTAAATATACATCACATTTAACATATCATCGCATAGCCTTCCTAATTGAACTTGCCCTGCTTGGAGTTGCAGAGATTTGCTGTTGGCATTAGCATTATATCTCCAGAATAAATCTTAGATAACACATACATGACATGTACAACTTACTTAAGAAATATTTTCATCTCATGTAAAATTGGAGTATTTGACAAGAATAGAATGTGTGTGTATGAGTGTCTATTATATGATTAATAGACATAATGTGCTTAATGCCATGATTCAAAGATTTTAAATGTTTAATTTATTATTACTCTTGTAATGAAACTTGCTGTTTTTATTTTTCATTACCTTAATTTTACCTTTAAAAATTAACTTCATTTTAATGGCTATATTTCCCCAATAACTGTAATTTTACCCCTCTTTCTAATATCTACAGGAACCTTATATGACCCCAAAATAATTTCAAGATATTCTTGGCACATTAAGATAGGGTATTTGAAGTAGGATGACTGCTTTTGGACTTTGAAAATGACATTCAACTCAGAAATGCAGATCTATGTAGTCTTGGACTGATATATACCCCTGTCTGTGTCAAAAACTGTAGACATTCTCTCTGTGACATTTTTACATAATGGAGATCATCATCTCAACGTTTTTGAGCACAGACCTCCCCCTCTTTCTCTACTCTTTGACATGAAGCCTTTAAAGACTTCTCATCAGAGATGTGGATTTTTCATAATACAAAAATAGGGTTTGTTAAATCTGAACACAAACTCCTAGCAACTCTGTGCTTAACATTAGTATTTCACTCACTACAGAAAATATAAATCAGAAAATTGATTAAATATTTTGTGTCAAAAATATGCTGAAGGTCTCTCGTTCTCTCTTTCTCTCACTCTTAAAAATAAAGGAATAAACATTTCTTAAAAAGGGGCACCGTGGCTCAGTGGGTTAAGCCTCTACACCTTGGTTCGTGCTCAGGCCATGATCTCATGGTGTGAGTGAGAGCCCCACTTCAGGCTCTGCACAGACAGCATGGAGCCTGCTTGGGATTCTCTGTCTCCCTCTCTCTCTCTCTCTGCCCCTCCCCTGCTTGTGCTCTCTCTTTCTCTCTCTCTCAAAAATAAATAAACACTTTTTAAAAATATTCTGGAGGATATTAAAAACTGACTTGTCATAAAAGAGAGAAATTGTATTATTCTTTATTACCCTTGGTAAATCTGTCTGCTAAAGCTTGGGGAGTAGGCTCCCCGGATATATATGTTCACATTCAGTCTCTGTGTGTGTATGTGTGCATGTGTGTGTTTTAATGTCAACTTCTATTGTCCATTGTATTTTTGCTACTCAGTAGGGATAGGGATAGGTCAGCTCTCCTTAACCACTCACATCATGACTTACTCTTGTTATCACCCTATAGTGTTTTGGGTCTTAAGGTCAGTGATCCATGTATGCATAAAGGGAACACAACCCCATACTAGAAGGAGGCATTTTATTTTTGTGTCAGAGAAGAGGCATATCTATATCTATATCATCTGTATCTATATCTATATATTTATATCTTTCTAATCTATCTCTACACACACAAACACACACAAATATATATATATGTATATATATATGTATACATATATATGTATACATATAAATGTATACATATATACATTTATATATGTATACATATATATATAAATATATATATGTATACATATATATATACATATATATATGTATACACATATATATGCATATATATATGTATACATATATATATGCATATATATATGTATACATATATATATATATATATACACATTTACCTATATATAACAATTTAAAGTGTAGAAAGAGGGAATTAGGTTACACTTAACGTCAAAATTAATTTCTGCTTTATCTCCTCTTACAAATGTGTGCTTCATTCTAACTTTATGCTGATTCTTTCCTATTGGGAATTGTTGGCTCTATTTATCTCACTTAGTTCACTATAGTCAGCTTCTCTGTATATATTGTAATTTGGCTATCTTTTTTCCTCTTGGGCACTGATGGTTCTATAAAGCATTGGATTTAGCACAAACCCAATTAAAATCAGTGTAATTAGCTATGATTCTTTATGTTCTGTACAAATTGCACTTGTCTTTGTATGAAAAAGGCACTGCATAAATTCTCTTAAGCCTTCATCATTTTGGGGCACGCACTTTCTGTGTCTGCTGGAATGTTTGGTACTAATATTTTCAGTCTTTCTCAGATTCCTTTTGTTCGGAAAAAATACATGACTCAATGCCATGCTTCTTGGCCACAGAAAGCAAAGAATCTGCTTTGTAATGAAAACATAGCCCTTTTGTGAAAGGGTTCAAGAAAATGCTTTTTACAGAAAATGAATAAATAACCTGTGAAAGTCTTCACAATTGAACATTATTAAGTTAAACAGGCTTATTAAGATTCATAAAGCAATTAGAAGCATTAGGGTGAATTCTCTTGTCATTTTCTTGTGCCTGTCCTCATATTAAAGTCAATGGGAACTGTATGCTTTTGGCCCTGGGCAAAATGTGGCCCATTTTGAATAAGAATAGCATCTGCAATTATACTAGCTGAAATAAAAATTAAAAGGTCCATCAATTCTTATGCTTCAGAGCATAAGATTATAACCAGATGGTGCCAGAAAGTTTCTGCTGGGCATGAGGACTCACTAATGGACAGGTGCATTATGACAATTTTCTTTTGGCCTCCCTCCTCATAATGTCTCACACATACACAGACGTGCCAAATATAGGACATCAAAACAAATGGGACATTTGCATTTTAACAGGATGAAATCCTTCCATGGCCTAACAATACTGAGACTTAGAGATCCTAACAGGTGTGGGGAATTTCAATGAAAACATTTTAGAATTGCATCCAACTCAAGGGCACTGCAACTTATATTCTGCTTCTAACCTGGCTGTTTTTGTTTTTACATGCACCCTGGTAATTTACTTTAATCTACATTCACCTCTGGGCATAACAATATGATAAGATCCTTGCTAGGGGAAAGGAAGAACAACTCATTGGAATTTAAAAACCTCTGCACTTAGATGTGAAGAATCAATTAATTGATACATATTCATTAAACATCCACTAGTTTCAAAACACTGTAGAAGAAAAATAAGATACCATACTTTACTTCAGGGAACTGAAAATTCTTCTTTTGAGCTATGTGAACTTCAATGGTCTATAAATTTAATAGGAATCCAGAAAATAAAATGTGGACTGAAGCAATCAGGAAATGCCATGACTATGTACCTGAAATTGCAGAGAACTGCTAATAAGCCAGGAGATTCTTATTTGCTCTTACAAGTTATAGAGAACCTAAAACTGAAGTTATTTATTTTTATTCTTAAAAGTACAATAAAAATTTCCAGGGTTGTTTTGTTAATTTTAGTTGTATTATATTATATTATGTATTATATTATAATTTTCTATAATAAAATTATTGAAAAATGTTCGTATTAATTTTCTTTACACTTCATACACCCTGAGGAGTAGAACTGACCCTTGAACAATAGAGCTTTGAATTGCACAGGTCCACTTATATATGGATTTTTTTCAGTAAATACAGTGCAGTCCTGTAAATACATTTTCTCTTCCTTATGATTTCCTTAATAACATTTTATTTTCTCTAGCTTACTTTATTGTAAGGATGTAGTAAATAATCCATAGAGCATACAATATATGTGTTGATGAACTGCTTATGTAATCAGTAAGGCTTCTGGTCAACAGTAGGCTATTACTAGTTAAATTTGGGGGGATTCCAAAGTTATACACGAATTTTTGACTGCATGGGGTCAGGGAGGTCAGCACCCCTAACTCCCATGTTGTTCAAAGGTCATCTGTCATATATTGTACTTATACTGGGGGAGTTTAATCGAACTTTTTTGTATGGATGAGATTAGTATAGTGCTGATTTTATCAATAAACAAATTGTTTCCTAGAGAAAGCTAGCCATATGTTCTTTGTTTTTACCCTCATAAAACCTTGCATTAGAGCATATATTCCCAACACTCAATGTAAAGTTTTATAATTTATTTCTTTAATGCAGTGACCTATTTTGCCACATTAGTAATAAGTGAAGCTGCCCTAAGACTGTTGGTCTGTTTGGACAGATCATAGAAATTTAACACACATTGATTGTATAATAAAAAAAATTAAAAAATATTTAAAAAAAGGAAAATATTCTTAGCCTGCAGAGACAACAATTCAGGCTGAATGAAATACACCTGGCATTTGAAATGAAATCGACCCTACCTTCCCTGGGATGTATATAACCAAGAGGCCATGCACATTTGACCTTGACTGCATGTGTTGTATACTTGTCACTCAAATAAGTGATGCTCTTGTGCCTATGATTTGATAATCCAAAAATAAAATCAACAACAACCACAAAAGGAATTTATATTTTTATCTGCCTGTTTTGAAATAACTGAAAAACAACAGTAATGTCAAAATATCCTTCTTGAAGTAATGCATTTCTATTTTGATTACTGGATTCCCCCCCCCACCCCACCTTGGAATGGAATCTGATTACGAGTAGATTTCAACTTCTGGTCTTACTGTGCCTCTTGGGGAAATACCATAAAAAATTGTCTTCTTATAGACAATAGTAGTTCCTTAAATAAGAATAAACATATTTTAATACCTCAGATACATCTCTATATCATTTTTCTATGGTGGTCAACTTTATCTGAACAAACACTCTTTTGTCCTTGTTAGATAGGAATTATTTAATTTAGAAAAAAGAACTTCAGGGGTGCCTGGGTGGCTCAGTTGGTTGAG
This sequence comes from Neofelis nebulosa, assembly GCF_028018385.1. Lineage (NCBI taxonomy): Eukaryota > Metazoa > Chordata > Mammalia > Carnivora > Felidae > Neofelis > Neofelis nebulosa. The sequence continues at coordinate 42,820,920 of NC_080790.1, read as the reverse complement.
CATCCAACTTTTGATCTCAGTTCAGGTCTTGATTTCAAAGTTGTGAGTTTGGACTCTAGGTTGGGCTCCAGGCTGGGTACGAACTTGAGTTATTTTTTGACACCTGTAAAACAAACTAATTAGAACAAAATAATTTGAAAATTATTTTCTATCAGAAAAATAATGTAGTTTTTATGAATGCAGCTTCTGTTTGGTTTTGAATTGTTAGGAAGTCATTTCACTCATTATATTCCAATGTCGCAACACCCACAGATGTTTTTCACCAGGGCCATCCTAGGCCCCTTCCCCCATAATCTAAGTTGATTTTTAATTAAAATCTTTACATTTTATTTCTGCACAATTTGACTTTTTGATTCCATGTCAGTATTACATATTGTCAGATTCATTTAAAATCTGTATTTAACCATCAATCATGTAAGCTGTCCCTCTCAGCTTCATTGAATTTCAGGCCTTGAAAGACTGGTTTCAATGTGTTCTTTTGTGATAAATTTATTTTTTAAAAATGAAGTAGTTTCATAGCTCTTTGCTGCATACCTCTCTTCTTGATTTTTGTAGTTGAACATGACGTTTTAATAATGATTTTCAATTAGAGACAATTGTATTTTCTTCAACTCACATTGTTCCACCACTTAAGAAAATGAAGGCTAGGGACAGCTGCCTGGCTCATTTAGAAGAGCATGTGATCCTAAATATAGACAAAATGTGAGTGTTCAATCATACTCAGAAAATTTTAAATGTAAGGGACGTTAAATTTAGAAGGAACTGGAGTTATTGACATTTATTGACTCTATTTCTCTATCCTTTTCATTTTTTTCCAATTTGCTGAACTCATTTATTATACTTATTACCAGTATCTTATGAATTAAACAAGGGCAGCGATGTTATGTGTTAACTGGATGTACAGTTTGCGTATTATATATGTAGTAACAATAACATTACTGAGCAAATACTGGTGAAAGACTTGGCAGAATCTATATTTAACCCCACCAAAAAGCCTATTTTCTTGAATTCTTGAAAAACATTTTATGGAGAGGAAATAAAATGAGCAAACAATGAAACAAAATATCAGTTACATGTGAATCTAAACCTCCATTATTCTGAATAATCAAAATATTGAGTATTTAGTAAAAAAAAACAAATCTTCCATATCTTTAGAGCTTCTCAGAAATCTGTCACATTTAAAACAAACTAATAGGGGCGCCTGGGTGGCTTGGTCGGTTGGGCGTTCGACTTCGGCTCGGTCATGATCTCACGGTCCGTGAGTTCGAGCCCCGCGTCGGGCTCTGTGCTGACAGCTCAGAGCCTGGAGCCTGTTTCAGATTCTGTGTCTCCCTCTCTCTCTGCTCCTCCCCAGTTCATGCTCTGTCTCTCTCTGTCTCAAAAATAAATAAATTTTAAAAAAGTTAAAAAAAAAGTTTAAAAAAAAGACATTTAAAACAAACTAATAGTCTCTATTTTGTTGAACTTCAATCTCAAAGCCTAGTATCATATAAATATGATCTTAAAATAAACATTTTTTGTATCTTTTTTTACATATATTCACTAAATCTATATTGGCTTCTTGGCATAATGTTTGGGAAAAGCCTGAAAATATATCATTACTGGGGAGAAAGTATCTGGAGTTTGTGGGTGGGAAATGGTTATTAATAGGCCTGGAATCTATTCTCTTCCTTAATCAGGCATTAGGGGGAATGTGGAGATAAGGTAGCTTGATGAAATCTGGTTGTAAACATGTTAATGATAGAGTTCCTAGAAGACAAGCTAATGTTTTAATCAAATAGGAGAGCTTGTGTCTAGGGAACACTATTAGCAAGGTATACCTGGGCTGTCTGGGACTATTTATAATACACTAGGAATCTATGAATAATGGGCATGCTCCCCAGAAAACAGTAGGCTCTGTAACAATCTGAATATAAAATGAATATATTTTGTGACTAAAAGCTGCTCTCTTTTGCGTAAGTATGGTAGCCACATTAAAGACCTCAGATGTTAAACTGTCATTCCTGATGCCACAAGAAAGGACATGAAGACTGGGCCTCTCTCTGATTGATCTGTGCCTCAGTATTACCTCTATCTTTTAAATTGCCGGTAAATTACTGGTAAGATCTCTGCTTCATGTGAACATGACTTGACAACACAATAATTTGTGACATTTCAGCTTTTTTTTCAACGTTTTTTTTTTTTTTCAACGTTTTTTTTTTTTTTTTTTTTTTATTTTTGGGACAGAGAGAGACAGAGCATGAACGGGGGAGGGGCAGAGAGAGAGGGAGACACAGAATCGGAAACAGGCTCCAGGCTCCGAGCCATCAGCCCAGAGCCTGACGCGGGGCTCGAACTCACGGACCGCGAGATCGTGACCTGGCTGAAGTCGGACGCTTAACCGACTGCGCCACCCAGGCGCCCCTAAAAGCAAATTTCATATGTATAGGAGCCCCAAAGACATGAATGCCAGAGACCACCAGGCAGTTGAGGATTATATGCCATCCAGAGCTCACTGAAGCAGTGAGGGGTATGGAGCCCCAAAGGGGAGAAAGACAATTCACAGGAAGATAAGAACAAATGTTTAGTAAATGAATGTTTGCCATGCCATGCGGATGAATCTTCTTGATAAAAAATTTATCTTTGGTATTAGCTCTCTCTCGGTATAGGCCTCTACCTAAATTCTTTCAGGAATTTAAGAGGAAGGTAAACAGCTCTTTCTGAGTCTATTGGTCCTTGATTGTCTTCAGCTCAAAATAATCCACATGCCAAAATGGCATATTTTGGGTCAAATATATTGTTCCCCCTCATTTGATAAATAGAAATGCAGGATAAAAGTGTCCTAGCTAGGGGTGGGGGGCAGCTGGGTGGCTTGGTTGGTTGAGACTCTTGATTTTGGCTCAGGTCATTATCCCATGATTGTGGGTTCAAGCCCCATATAGGACTCTGTGCTGAGCATATAGTCTTCTTGAGATTCTCTCTCTCCCTCTGCCCCTATCCCAGGCTCTCATACACACACTCTCTCTCAATCTGTCTCTGTCTCTCTCTCAAATTAAAAAAAGTGTGGTAGCTGGGAAGGGCTGTTAAGGTGAAGAGGAATATATAGGACTCTAATAAGATATTTAAATCACCTTTTAGCTCCACTAAAATTTACTTCTATGTATGCTTTTTAAAAAAGTTTTAAACCTAAACTAAATAACGTTGAGTATATTTTTATGATATACATATGTGTTGCCTATGAGAATAGATCAACTATGATATGGTATAAAATAGTGACATTCAACCAGTTATATCCCATATTTAAATCATTCAGACTTTTCATTCAGTTAAATATATTATTGAGTTTATCAACTGAACAGCTCAGGATAACTCAGTAAATTACATCAATCACAAAGATATTATAATATCACAGAGAAACAATTCAATTTGTCATTCTGTTATAAATTAGGATACTTCCTGTAATGAAAACCTAATCCAAAATAGAGAAAATACCAAGGGAACTTAGCAATACACATACCTGAATGGTCCAGAAGGAGGGATATATTTTGGGTTAGCTTGATTCAGTATCTCCTCTATAGCATCAAGTTCTCACTGTCCTTTGATCTCTTTGCACAGCCTTCTATAGTATCAGGTTTATGATACAACTGTTGTCTCTCAAGCTGATAAAACATTTACAGGAAAGTGCTACTGTTTCTTTCAGAAGGTTATGGAGATTGACCTTGGGCAGTTAGTGCACAAGTAACCATTTTCCTAGCACATTATTAGCGTGAGTGAGTTCACTCCATTGGTTTACCAGGCCTGGGTGACACCAGTAAATCACTGTGATATGTTTAGAACCACTAGGTTAACCCTCAGACCTGGTGGTAGGATCAATTGCCCCTGCCGTCAGCACCATTCCACAACTGTAGGACTAATACCCAGTAGGGAATAGGTACCCTGAGTTTTGTAAAATAATTGCAGGCACTTCCACTTTACATATTCCTTAAAGCAAAATTTATCTTTAAGTGCAGTGGGCTTCATAATAAAAATAAAGACTGGGGAATAAGTGAGTCAGCATCTAATCCTTAAAATTAATTGACTGATTAATTTATTCATTTTTCACTGGGAAAATATTTATTAGATAACTTCTTGCCAGGCATTCTATCCAGGTTCTGAAAGAAGATTCCTTTCTAGTGCTTTTGACACATAATGAGAGAATATGGAAAGATGTAAGGCTTGAGGAAAAGGCACAAGTCTGAATTTAGTAAGCCTCACCTGTCCTATATAAGCAGAGGAAGGGATAAAGCTCAAGAGAGAGAACAATGCAGAGGTTAAATGTTAGAAAACAAAAGGCTATGTCTGAAACAAGCAACAGAGTTTCAAGAATGAGGCCAATACACTAGAAATGAGAAGCAATAAAAACAATAAGAAATCCAAATATGATTGATTTTTACACTTTTAGAGTCTTTGATAACTTTTCTTGAAAACAAAAACATTTTCAATGTAGGATGGAGTTAGCAGGCAGATTGCAGTGAATAATGAAGTAACTGTGAGGGGAGAATATATTCTAATTCAAGAAGAATGGCTAAGGTGGAAACATGAGACGTTAAAGTAGTGGTTGCTAGGAACAAAGGGGAGAAATAGAAGCCCCTTTATTTCCTAAGAGGGAAGAACCAAGAAATTTGCCCTTTGAAAATATAAGGACAGAATATAATTGATGGATAAAGGTCGATAAGGAGGGGGAAAATACAGACATTCAGAGCACAAGTATAGAAACAAGTTTCTGTTGTTGTTCACAAGAGAATTAACCCTCCTCAACACTGAAGTTGGATGGAAGGTGGTACAGATTGGATTGCTAACATAGGGAGACTACAAGTAGTTGGGGGATTATTTTCAAGAAGATCATATTATCTCTGCATGTTTAGCAACATCAATTCACCAAAAATGATGGAGATAACAGAGGCTGAAGCAAATATTTTAGAATATGAGATGGACATCTCAGAACTTTCAGATGGACCAAGTACAAGGCAGTAATATAATAGAGGTGTCATATCAATCCTGAATTGTATATCTTGGACTGTTATGGACAAGAAATATGTTCTGGTTTTGTGTAAGACACTGTTGTGTGGACTTTTGTGTCAGAAGTTGAAGCTGTATTGGTTGTAACAAATATTCCGTGGAAGGACAAGGGTAAAGCCTGTAGACTAGAAGAGCAGGTACTGTGATTGGCATTGCCTTATACCATTGCATAAACAGGAGAACTATTACCAAAAGAAGGTAGCAGTGCTAGACACAACAAGATAGATGTCCAATTTGTAGATTTTAAATTTACAGTGTAAATGGTTAATATTTTTCAATGCTAACAAAGAGAATTTCCTGTGTGCCAGAGTTTCTCTAAACACTTTGTATTAGTTAACTTTGATTCCCCTGAAGTAGGTTCTATTACTTCCGCATTTTCCAGGTGAGAGAACCAAAGCATACAGAGGTAAATAATTTGTTCAAAATTATATTATGACAGAGCAAAGATTTAAAACCAGCGAGTCTAGATCTAGACTCCATGCTTTTTAACTACTACATCATTCTCTCTCTCTCTCTCTCTCTCTCTCTCTCTCTCTCCCTCTCTCTCTCTCTCTCTCTCTCTCTCTGTCTGTCTCTCACTCTCTTCCTCTCTGTGTCTCTCTCTCCCTCTCTCAGTAACTATTTCAGGGAATGAAACAAACATTTGAGATGTAAAATTCTTGCTTGACATTTTTAATGATTGAGGTGGAATCATTCTACATAGCCAAATGTTGCTTTTAAATTTTTTTTTTCCCAGTAGTGTTCAAGAACAGATTCTTGCATTACATAGGGTAGATGGCTTCTGTGATGAAGGGATTGTGTTCTGTTGGGTATACAAAGCAGAAAAACAAGGAGAAATGAATTGATGGGTTGGAGAGGGCTAGCAATAGAATTATTGGATTTTTTTGGGTGATATTATACAGATTGCATAGGAAAGGAAATTCATACAAGGGAGCGATGATAATTTTGAAGAAAATTGTGGGTGAAGGTACAGGAAGACTAAGAGGAATAGGAAATAAGTGAACTGTAAAAATAAGAGGGAAGGATATCAGATTTTTACTTTAAGCATGGAAAGTTATGATAAAATTCATATTGTAGCTATGGTCATTGAAGAAGAAGAGAAGCTGTGGTCATTGAAGTAGAAGAGGTAAGGACACTACAGGGGGGAGACTGTTGTATTAGCATTGGATTTTTATTGAGGTTGTTTGAAAAAAACAATTATGTTGAACTTAGTGGCAACTAAAGCAGTTTATTTCACTGATAGAAAATTTTGTGTATCCATAGGATGACTTAAAACGTGATTCTGTAAATGTCTAGTTTTTATCCATTAGTACATCTTTTAATGATTATAGTAACAATGAAAAGGTCTGAGTTTTCTTTGCAAGAATGAAAGCTTTAAAGGTAGATAGAAGGTCTTTCTTTAATTTTGCTTGCACAAGGTAAGCACACACATTTGTTCTTTCCCAGGTTTGATGTTATGATCAACATAATGGAGGGTAAAATGGTGATGTAGGAAGATAAAATTTTGAATATAGACAAACTTGATTTTAAAAAATTGCTCTTAATCTTTCTCAGCCTCTGTTTTTCTCACTGTTATGTGAAGGTATGTATTATGGCAAACACTGTTGATTGTCTATCCAATAGCATCTTCTCACTCCCTTATAGCTAACAGAATCAGTTCCCCACAGTAGAGATCAAGTGTATTAAAAATTCCCTTCATTAGCCTCCCTTGTATCTATAGTTTGGTTATTGGACCAATCATGGCCAGTTATCTTGAGAGGCCTGTGTGGTGGAAGGCTTCTGGAAAAGATGGTTCAAGATAAACCAGAGGAAAAAAAACAAACAAACAAAAAAAAGAACTACCTTTGTTCCCTGTATGGTTTGGACAATGTCCTTTTAGGTTTGATGCTGGGTATTTCTGTAGCCATTATATAAACAGAAGGAGATATTATTACTGATATACTGAGAATGGAAAGTTGAAAATAACCCAGAAATACATACCTCAGACATATTATTAAGAGAACTAATTGTACATTTTGTTGTAATCCATTTAATAAAGTACTTTATTACTTGCAGCTAAATATCCTAAGTGATAGAAATTTACATGACAAAGGGAATGTAAATTACACTGGTAGCGCAGTTCATATTGATTATTGAAAAATGATTTTTTTATCTATTTCATGCAAGATAGATTTAAATACAAATTCCAAAAGTAGCCTTATACAGTTCATCGTCTCATCATGATCTATGTACTATCTAAAATTAAATGATTAATCTGCCTTTTAAAGCAATCTAATGTAATATTGGCTGATAATAAGGCATTTACCAGGGGAAAAAAATCGAAAAGTGTCTGAATTAGAGTTAAAGGAAAAGTAAAGTGGTTGAGTGGTTATAGTTACATAAATTTAAAAGAGGACACATTTTCAGTCAAACAGTAAGAGTTTTGGTTTAAAAAAATAAAGATACTGGGGGCGCCTCAGTGGCCCAGTTGGTCAAGCATCTGATTCTTGATTTAGGCTCAAGTCATGATCTCACGGTTCATGAGTTCAAGCCCCAGGTTGGGCTCTGTGCTGTCAGTGCAGAACCTTCTTGGGATTCTCCCTGCCCACCCCCACCCCTGCCTCTCTCTTGCTTCCATGCAGTAGTCTCTCTCTCTCTCTCTCTCTCTCTCTCTCTCTCTTTTTAAATAAATAAATAAACAATAAAAAATAAAAATAAATAAAAAATAGGTTAAATAGACAATTAGATAAGATAGATGATAGATCGATAGATAGATAGATAGATCATAAATGTTTTTATCATACACATACATACAAAGAGAACAGGAGGAAAATTTGATGGCAAAAAAAAAAGTAAGGCTATATGTAGATAAATCTGTCTTTAAAAATTACTGCAAGGTGCTTTTTCTGTTCATTTTTTAAAAAATTAACACCACCTTACTCTTCCTAAATAATGGTTATACATTTTCGTATACTGTTAATTTACATATAAAGGTAAAAATGCATAATTTATCATTTATCATCATTTAATATATGATTACAAATTATACCATTTGCATTGAAAATTAAATCATTTTCTTTCTTTATTTTCAAAATATCTCATTCTACATTTTAAACACAAACTTAAGAAGCAGTTAACAGTGACACCTTTTACTCCATAGCTTTGAAGTGGAAAATTAGAATATGGTTAGAGGCTCTGTGCTACACAACAATCTTTTTAATGCTCCAATTTGAACTATAGATCCTTAGGCAAGCAGAGTAAATGTGCTATTTGGGGGCCTCCGGCCCACTTCTAGGAAGATGATGGGCTAATCATTTCAGGGAAAATGTCAGAGTGTTTTCCCAGCAGATATTGATAACAACACAGCACAGCTGCAAATATAAATGCCTCCATTCTTCCAACTGACTATAACTGAGTCAGTTATACTTTCTTCCCTAAGCCCTTTGAAATTTGGGGTTTGATACATAAAGATTGGCCCATGCCTCTATTAAACTAGTAGATATTATACAGTGTGATTAATAAAGGCAAGGATGCTACCTCCCCTAAACATTAAGCTCCTACTTACTTGAAAGTTTGTAATTGTAAAGTTATTGATATTGTTAACTAAAATGCCTTCTTCTAGGATAGATAATTCACATATTTCTCATATCAGTTCATAGTATAATCAAATAAGAAAAGGTATGCTCCCATGGAAACTTAGGAAGACTAAGTTCACCATATTTGCATAAATACCTCTAAGGAATTTTTTCATGAGCCCAGGAAAATCCTGAACTCAACATTTAGTTGATTAATTAACCTGAATATTGGAAATCCTCAGTAGTCACATATATATATATATGTTTCTTTCTGTATACATGAGTTCATTTTGTTTGCATTGGAGAAAAGCTTAAGGTCATTGAATGTTTTATTTTTATTTTTTTAAGTAATCTCTACACCCAAGATCAAGAGTCCCATTCTCTATTGACTGAGCCAACCAAGAGCCCCTGGACTGTTTGAATTTAGAATTAAATATTTTAATGTTGAGTGTAACTTTGTATCTGAGAATGTTTATATAGATTTTTATTAAGACAAATTTTGTTGGGGGCACCTGGGTGGTTCAGTCAGTTAAGCGTCTGACTTTGACTCAGGTCATGATCTCACAGTTTGTGGGGTCGAGCCTCACATCAGTCTCTGTGCTGACAGCTCAGGGCCTGAAGCCTACTTTGGATCCTGTGTCTCCCTCTCTCTCTGCCCCTCCTCGTTCATGCTCTGTCCTTCTCTCTAAAATAAATAAATATTTTAACAAAAGACAAATTCTGTTGACTAATAATCAACATATATATTACAAAGTATTTCATATTGCCTTCCATTGTCTACCTTTCCAGCCAGAGATGTTTTGTGGTGAAATCAGCCTTTGCTTCTTTTTGTTGACATATGACTTTGAAATTTACTTCTTGGGGGCACCTGGGTGGCTCAGTTGATTAATTGATCAGCTTTTGATTTCAGTTCAGGTCATGATCTCACAGTTGGTGAGATTGAGCCCTAGGTGGGGCTCTGCACTGACAGTGCAGAGCCTACTTGAGATTCTCTCTCTCCCGCTCTCTCTCTCTCTGCCCCTCCCCCACTTGCTCTCTCTCTCTCTCTCTCTCTTTCTCTTTCCTCTCCTTCTCTTTCAAAATAAATTAGTAATCAGAAAAAAGAGTAATTTACTTATCGACTGCTAGATGGAATGAATGTGTTGAGGGGTGTGGATTAGAGATTATTCCTTCAAACTGTCAAACATAAACCACAGCTATAAAATCCTCTCTGATTACCCATTAAAAAGATTGTTTATACCCATATTATTTTTTTTACTTAAACTATATTTTACTTCTTTCTCTTTCTAGCTGATTTAAATCCAATCTTCTTTCATATCACTTTAAATTTTTTTAAGGTTTATTTATTATTGAAAGAGAGAGTCAGAGCATGAGCAGGGGAGGGGCAGAGGGAGAAGGAGACACAGAATCTAAAGGAGGCTCCAGGTTCTGAGCTGTCAGCACAGAGCCCGACACGGGGCTGGAACTCACACACTGCAAGGTCATGAGCCTCAGCTGAAGTCAGAGGCTTAACCGACTGGGCCACCCAGGTGCCCATCATATCACTTCTATAGTAATTAACATGGTATTGAGCACTTTAAATTAAAGTGCTTAATATATGTGTATTGAATTAAATTAAGGATGTCATAAGTAGAATGGAAAATTGATCCAAGAGGCAAAGGGCTGTATTCTCTTCCTGACTCTGCCTCTAATAAACAGTATATTGTCTACTTTTGTCTTATTTGATTTTATTTGATTTTTTACTATTACTATAGTTTTATACTGGCTTTGCCTTAAAAAAATCTTGAATGAAGAAAAAGTCTTGGATATAGACTGGATCTATAATCTGAGGTCTTATTATGTTGGCTACTATTTTATTAAATATTACCTCTGTTCTATCTGTTCTATAGAAAGTAGTGAAAATCCTAGGAGAGGAATTTTGAGAGTCTTGATATGATCTCTGTGCCATTTAATTTTTTTTATTGAAAATTACCTTTTTTGGGGGGCCACATTCTCAGATAATGTTGGAAGGTCACTAATTTGTTGTTGTTTGTTTGTTTGTTTGTTTGTTTGTTTGTTTTGAATGTATTCATCCTAAATCGTTGAGTAGAAGTGGGGTAGGGTGGAATGTGATCTATCTTGATCATAGAATTCTCATAATTCCATTTGTTATTCCATTTATTCTCTGTCATTGTTCAAATAATTGATTCTGCATCATCTATGTTACTTATTTCTTTTGCAAATTCTGTCATTTGCATTTATTATATTTTAATTTTTTGTTCAATATTTCTTTGTGAAAGAGAGAGAGAGAGAGATGCAGAATGTGATTGAGGGAGGGGCAGAGAGAGAGGGAGACAAAATCTGAAGTAGTCTCCAAGCTGTCAGCACAGAGCCCAAAGATGCGGGACTTGAACTCATGAACCATGAGATCATGACCTGAGCCGAAGTCAGATGTTTAACTGACTGAGCCACCCAGGCACCCCTCTGTCACTTGCATTTACAACTCAAACTTGGAGCATTGAAATCAGCCATCCTCCTCACATCAGTTTCATTAATAAACGGGTCAGTCTGAGTCCATTCAAAATATCTATTTACTCAAAAAATTAAATCCAAAATCAGTCTTCTGAAGACAGTAATTCTACCCAGAAGTTATCATGGTATCAGTTCAACATCTAACTATTGTGATCAGTTAGCCACCCTTCAGTTGTTGATAGGTTCATAAAGTTTTTTTCTTAGATCTCAGATTCTATACATTTCTGACACTTGCTCTTTCATAATATATTTTATAATTGTTTTTCGTCTACAATAATTGTCACTTCAAAATTCAGTTAAAAAGTCTTTCTTTTTTTATATATCTAAATCTTTTGCAGCTATTTGATTAATTCAAGGAAACTTTCCTACTTTTTTATGATTACCTCTCTATCTGTAAACTCAACAATTTCCTGGATTAGACTTTCTCTGTAGAAATCATCTCATTTGTTTTTAAAAAATAAAACAAACTGACAACAACAACAACAACAACAGCAACAGCACTAGTCCCTTTAATTTTTGACACCTGTCTGAACCTCATTCATTCTTCTGGGTCCTGCAATTGTTTATAATGCATAAGATACCTTGTTCTTCTTAAAGCCTTAGAAATATTTAATTATAAATTTAACATAGGTTATCTTTTGACATTACTCTTGTGATTCCTTTCAGGTGTGTTTAGTTGGACTCTAGTAAACTTGAGTACATCCTTATCTTTTTATATATACTCACCAGATTCATTCTTTGTTCTTTCCAATGCTAACACCATCTCCTGAACCATATATTTCTTATGTTCATTTGAAACATGCATCAATTTCTTCTGTTTGTTGCTTAACATTCTATACTGTTCCCATGCCAACCTGAATCCCATTACCAAGGCATTTCAAGTACAGAAGTAAAGACCTTCTTTACTGAGTATAGGCTTTGTTTACTAATATATTGCTTATTGGATTGTGAAAATGGCATTCAAATTTTCCTTCACCTTGGTCAGCTCACATGCTGAAATTCTTAAAAGTGCTTGTTGTACATCTTACTCAGTGTTATATAAAATTCACCATATTTCTGAGTTATCAATGTGTAGGAACATGTATACACAATAGTGATAGCAGTTAGAATTTAGGTTAGATGTGCAGAGATCAAAGCCTACACACAGTTACTGGTATAATTTGTCCTCAATAATGTTGAAATAGATGAAGGGGAATTGATTTTGGTATTATAATTTTAATGATACAAATAATATTATCACTATATGACACCAAATTTTAAAAGATGAAAAATACCTACACTGTTCATTCAGCTCTTCTGGCACATAAACCTACCTTTAAAAAAATCCTCAGTCATCTATGTTCTATAATATTAATGGAAGTCCTAAAGGCAAATGAAAACCTCTATTTTTTCCAATATAAGCTCTGTTCACTATGCTGCAGCTACCATATAGCAAATAGCCTTAACCTCTCTACATCCTGTTTCAATCCAAAATAGCCATCCATATGTTTAATCTTACAGCAATTTTTTTTGGAAACTTAAGATAACTTAATAACTTTTTACCAATTTCTAACCAAGTGAGAAATGGGACTATATGAGTACTAAAAAGAATATGGTCTTTTTAGTATAGGCAGTATTTGACCTGAACAGGGCTTAAGACTCGAACTGAAAATGAGACATATTGAAAATGATTTCCAGGGTGCCTGGGTGGCTCAGTCACTTAAGAATCCAACTCTTGATTTTGGCTCTGGGCATGATCTCATGGTTAGTGAGATCAAGCCCCACGTCAGGCTCTGCACTGGCAGTGTGGAGCCTGCTTGAGATTCTCTCTCTCCCTCTCTCTCTGCCCCTCCCACCTCTCAAAATAAATAAATAAACATTTGAAAAAAGAAAGAAAAAAAAAGACAGTGATTTCTCCCCACCATTTTCTTTAAACTCATTAGACTGGAATTTTAGTGCCCACCTGTTCAGAGATACCCCAACTACTACATCAAGCCCCACTGACAAATGGTGAAGATAATTCTCTCCTTTCACCCTTCCTCTCTACCTGGATCTGACACTCTCCTCCCCTACATAGAGACAGCAGGCATCCAGGCATCAGCAGCAGGGGGATGACACAAGAGCAGCCAGCCCCAGATGTGCTCTCCTTCCCCCACAGGCGGGGTGTATTACACCATTAACATGTGGCGGGCTGGGAGATCTTTTTCCTCTGAGCTCCTAATTCCCCTCTTCAACATTAACAGACATATGACAATAAGCAGGATCCTGCAACAAAGAGCAGCCAGGACTAGGTAGCCCCTTTGTTTCTGTAGGCTGGAGATTCTTTCCCTGTTTCTCAGGGTAGCAGGTGGCCCAGCCTAGAGAAACTACATCTGCTCCCGCAGGCAGGAAGATCAGGGACTAGTGGGAGCCCCTAGCACCGCCAAGCACAAATACAATCAAGCTTGATGAATCAAGCACAAAAACATAGCACAGCAATGGCTCCGAAAATTAAATTGTCATTGGAACCATAGCCCACAAATGTAGGCCAGAACCTATGTGGTAAACTTACAGTTAAAGATTTAAGTAAGGCTCAGAATTCCTTCATAATAGGGGGAAAATATCCATATACAAGAGGAAATACCTTCACACCAAAATCCAGGAGAACCATAACTTAAATGAGAAAAAGCAATTAACTAATGCCAATATGTAACTGAATCAGTTACTGGAATTATCTGACAAGGTGGAATTAGAGTAACCTTAGTTTGCACTGCTGTGCTCTAAAGTCAGTATTCTCTTGGGTGCAACTGGGCAGGAATACATTCCTTAAAGTGTCAGTGGGATTTTCCCTGAAGGGATTTGCTTATCTTGGGTCATAATTACTATCATTCAGGAAAGGCTGATGAGCAAGTAATGAGGACTGTTGAGGTAGGGCTTAAATTAAAGACAGGGTGACACTTGTCTCTGGGACTTCATTCTCAAAATGTAGTCTGAGAAGTAGGCAGGCACTAAACACTGTCTCTGCAACAGGTGGAAGCAACTATCCTCAGGCATCCACATTTCCTTGTGGTGTTTGGCTTGCAGGTGGTAACTTCTGGGACAGGAACTCTTCTCACAGCCTGATTTTTTTTTTTTTTTTTAGTCCCTCATGATCCTTCTGCATTGTTCAATCCGTGCTCTGGTAACCCTTAATGCTTGTGACATTTTGATTGATTGCAGGCAGTTAAAACATATAAGCAGGACAGAGCATTTCTTCCAAAGATGATTCAGTCAGTCATTTCGGTTTAATATCTGCCCTCATCTGCACCCCACTTACAAGCTTTTAACATCTGGAGCATTAACTCTGAACTTCCCAGGAAATAAAAAGTGTCTGGCCATTGACCAGTTCTTAAAAACATTCCACTGGAATTATTTACAGGCCACTTTAAGCACTCATTTAGAAAACAGGCATAGGATAACTCATTTGGAATCACTCTAATCATTGTAGAGTGGTCCACAGTCCAAATATTCTTGAACTCTCAAATACTCAGCATCATTAAGTATACCTTCTTCAGCCGCTAAACATCAGTGAAATCATCTGCTGAGTCATTAAAATGGAGTATTAACAACAACAACAAAAATGGTAAAATGTTGATGTACTTTCAAAGTTTCCTGTAATCAAAGATGACTTTTAAACTTTGTGTCTAATTTGTTTCTATTGGTATATATGAGCTCCTGGCCTCTAAATGGCCTTTAGAGTTTGCTCAGTAGCAAACTTCAGAATTTACTAGCAACTTGATAGCATTTTTAATTTAGTGAAGCAAAACTGTAATGCAATAGTGTCCCTAAAGAAAAAGTAGTATCATTATTTTGTGGGTGTTAAGTTCCTCTAATGAAATCAATTCCAATTTATGCCTCTTTTGTTATAAATTATAACTTTCTTTAAAGCCCAAATGTTTAGCTGCCTGTAATAATGGTATCTCACACTTCCACTCAGTGTCCTGGCTAAAAGGATTGATCACTGAGAAATGATGCTGTGATCTGGGGACTTGTATCAAGGGTCCAATATTTGCCTTGAATATACAAAAATATCGACAAATAGACCTTCCCTCTTTGCTTTTGAGAAACACAGGAAAAACTTTTCTTCCACAATAAAAATTAATAACAGAAACCCAAGAGTCAGGGAAACTGACTGAAAACCAGGTAATGAGCAAAACTGTGCTCATGTGTCCTACCATTCACTCTTTTAAAAATACCACCGCTGTTTTTTTGATGGGTTGTTGGTGTTTAACGGGAAAAGAACATACAGTTTAATGTTTTCAATGACTAAAATGCCATAAACTGTATCTAACATGAATACGAGTTAAAAATTCTGTCATTCACAATGCATTTGGGTATTTGGGATAGGGATATAATGATGATGTTGGTGCCACTGGAGCAAGTAACTTATTAATCTTGAGGAGATTTCTACTTACCTAGCCAATAATGGGATGTCACAGTTGTGTTGCAAGGTAAATTATGTCTGCATATTTACCCAAGAGGCAAAGCAGGTTATGGAAGATTCTGTCTTTTTAACTTCTGTCATGCAAAATGTGGTTGAAAGTGTTTTATTTCCCTCATAACTTTTTGCCTATAAAAGTTGGTGGATGGAAACAATATTAGTCTCCTTTAATTGAGATTTCTCTGTTGTAAAGGGTGGAAAGCTGGGTTTTAATCACCTGTTCTTTCTTAAATAGTGGTGATAGCCCCCTGTCATGTGTTCAGTGCCCTTAAACTTTTCTTGTTGCTGAAGATCATTTCAGGCGGCAGTTGACAAATGTCTTCTTTTCTGGTGCCCATCTCCTTCTTTCAAGTAAAGATTTACCTGTCATTAATTCAGTACATCTTAGCACTCTAATACAAGGTACATACACAAGCTCCAAATCCAACATTTTCTGAGGGAGGTGCAGTCACTACCTCCTTCCAGCACCCCTCATCCCAGCCCACTCTCCTCTCTAATACGTTTCTGAATGTGATTGTTGAGGGAATATATGTTGTTTCTTTTTGGCTACACATGTCTACCTACGACCCCTGTAAAGGAGTCCCACATGCCCAGGAATGCAGTCCTCAGGATCTTAGCTCCTTGAAATCAACCCCAACGGTAGTTTACAATCAATCTACTACAAGTGGTTAACTTTCAAAACATTAAATGTGTGTCATCTTTTCCCTGAATAATCATAGTATGTTTTATATACCTATTTCCTGATATTTGAAACATTCTTTGGTGACAATATAGAATAAAACAATCGTCAATCATTAGTTAATCCTATAGTAGTGCATACCTACTCCTGACAAAGATAGATACTGATCACCTCAAACATGTAGGTGCCCCTTGGTCAAGGACCTCGCAATACAGCAGAGAAGCAAGTCAAGAAGTGAATAGGTACCAATTATGGTAAGTACTTTGTGAAAGAAAGATATGACAAAAATTGGGATGAGTACTCTGGAAGAAACTATATGCTAACATGAAAGGATTATGAAGAATAGTTAGCATTGATTTGAGAGTCAAGGAATGACTCTGAGGAAAGAAATATATTTATTTATTTTTTAAGTTTATTTATTTATTTTGAGAGAGAGAGTAAATGTGAATGTGCAAGCAGGGGAGGGACAAAGAGAGGGGGGCAAGAGAGAATTCCAAGCAGGCTCCATGCTGTCAGCACAGAGCCTGATGCAGGACTCGATCTCACAAATTGTGAGATCTATCTGAGCCAAAATCAAGAGTTGGACATGAACAACGGAGCCACCCAGGTGTACCAAGGAAGGAAATTTAATGTAAGATCTAAGCAATGGCAATAGACAAAGAGGGAAAAGACAGTCCCAAGCAGATGTGTTAACCTGACTTGAAAAACTTATGCTGACCACTATGTGGAAGATGAGTCAGTGTATGTCTGTGTATTAGGAGAGGGAAACAGACAAAAAGGTTTATGAAATATTCAGTTAGGAATATGATGTAATAAGCTTTGAAAAGAATGCCAGCACAATTATCATTGGGATCCCATCGAATGTGTAGATTGCTTTGGGTAGTATTGACATTTTAACAATATTTGTTCTTCCAATCAATGAGTATGGAATGTTTTTTCCATTTCTTTGTGTCTTCTTCAATTTCTTTCATAAGTTTTCTATAGTTTCAGCATACTTTTACATCTTTGGTTAGTTTTATTCCGTGGTGTTTTATGGATTTCGGTGCAATTGTACTTGGGATTGATTTCTTGATTTCTCTTTCTGTTGCTTCATTATTGGTGTATAAGAGTGCAACCAATTTCTAAACATTGATTTTTTTATCCTGTGACTTTGCTGAATTCATGTATCAGTTCTAGCAGCTTTTTGGTGGAGTCTTTTGGGCTTTCCATGTACAATATCATGTCTTCTGCAAAAAGTGAAAGTTTGACTTCTTCTTTGCCAATTTGGATGCCTTTTATTTCATTTTGTTATCTGATTGCTGAGGCTAAGACTTCTAATACTATGTTAAACAACAGCGGTGAGAGTAGACATCCCTGTCATGTTCCTGATGTCAGGGGGAGAGCTCTCAATTTTTCCCCATTGAGAATGTTATTAGCTGTGGGCTTTTCATTTATGGCTTTTATGAAGTTAAGATATCTTCCTTCTATCCCAACTTTCTTCAGGGTTTTTATTAAGAAAGGATGCTGATTTTTGTTAAATACTTTTTCTGCATCAATTGACAGGATTATATGTTTCTTATGCTTTCTTTTATTAATGTGATGTATCATATTGATTAATTTGCAAGTATTGAACCAGGCCTGCAGCCCAGGAATGAATCCCACTTGATCATGGTTAGTAATTCTTTTTATATGCTGTTGAATTTGATTTTCTAGTATCTCATTCAGAATTTTTGCAATCATGTTCATCAAGGATACTGGCCTGTAATTCTCCTTTGTGGCTTTATTGTTTGAGTCCAGAAGCTTTCCTTCTGTTTCTATTTTTTTGGAATAGCTTTAGAAGGATAGGTATTAACTCTGCTTTAAATGTCTGGTAAAATTCCCCCGGGAAGCCATGTGGCCCAGAATCCTTATTTGTTGAGAGTTTTTTGACAACTGATTCCATTTCTTTGCTGGTTATTGGTGTGTTCAAATTTTTTATTTCTTCCTGTTTGAGTCTTTGTAGTGTTTGAGTCTTTGTAGATGTCTAGGAATTTGTTCATTTCTTCCAGATTGTCCAGGTTGTTAGCATATGATTTTTCATAGTATTCTCTAATAATTGTATTTGTATGGTGTTGGTTGTGATCTGTCCCCTTTCATTTGTGATTTTATCTATTTGGGTCCTCTCCCATTTTTATTTTTAATAAGTCTGGGTAGGGGTTATTTATTTTGTTTATTTAAAAAAAACAGCTCTTGGATTCATTAATCTGTTATACTGTTCTTTTTTGGGTGGGATTATATATTGTTTAGTTCTGCTCTACTGTTTATTATTTCTCTTATTCTGCTATCTTTGGAGTTTCTTTGCTGTTCTGCTTCAGTTCCTTTAGTTGTGTGGTTAGGTTTTATATTTGGGATTTTTCTTGTTTCTTGAGATAGACCTGGATTGCAATGTATTTTCCTCTTAGGACTGCTTTTGCTGCATCCCAAAGTGTTTGGACTGTCTTCATTTTCATTTGCTTCCATATATTTTTTTTTTAATTTCTTCTTAATTGCTTGTTTGAGCCATTCATTCTTTATTAGGATATTTTTTAACCTCCATGCATTTGGAGGCTTTCCAATTTTTTTGTGGTTGATTTCAAGTTTCATAACATTGTAATCTGAAAAATATACATGGTATGATTTTAGTTCTTTTATATTTATTGAGAGCTGTTTTGTGATCCAGTATGTGATCTGTCTTGGAGAATGTTCCATGTGCACTAGAGAAGAATGTGTATTCTGCTGCTTTAGGATGAAAAGTTCTGAATATATCTGTGAAGTCCATCTGGTCCAGTGTATCATTCAAAGCCATTGTTTCTTTATTGATTTTCTGATAATCTGTCGATTGCTGTAAGTGGAGTGCTAAAGTCCCCTGAAAATACCATATTCTTATCAATAAGATTGCTTATGTTTATGATTGAGTTATATATTTGGGTTTCTCCAAGTTGGGGGCATAACCATTTATAATTGTTAGCTCTTCTTCATGGATAGACCCTGTAATTATGATATAATGCCCTTCTTCATCTCTTGTTACAGCCTTTAGTTTAAAATCAGAAAATGCAAAAGCGTTGAACATATATCTGATGGTGCCTTGGAACCTGTGGCTGAGCTGGTCTGGAGGAGGGGCTGTCTGGTTCAGTCAGTGTCAATCTTGCTCTGTTAGATATGCAGTTACCAGGCACGGAGGGGCGTGGTTTGGTGTAGGCTGGTTTCACTTCCACGGTGGGCCCCTTGTCCATTCTCTGAAACCCCACCTTGTTAGTGATAGGGAGAAAAATGGTGACATCCCAGTCTCTCCTCCCCAGGTGTCCCAAACCAATTCTGTTCAGGTTGTCTTCACAGTGACATGCGTGCCGGTTTGCCCCATTCCACAGTCTCCCACACCTCCCAGGCACTTGGCTGGGATTGAAACCCTGATGTCTTAAAGGATCCCTCTCTGTGCACCCCAGTTCTGGGTAGTGCCACTGCACCCAGACAGCTAACAAAGGGCCTCTGGCTGGTGGGTGCCTGCAGGGCCTTTTGCCCTTGGAGTGGCTATTTGTCTTCTTCCCACAACACTCAAGGAAGGAGACTATTCTCTCTGACTGTGCCCCTGAGCTGGCTACCAAGCCTGGGTTGGTTCTCCGCCTCCCCAGGCACATGCACAGGGTGGCTGGCCCCAGCCCAGGGAAAGTCCCACAGTAGAAATTGGTTCTTTCTCCATTTTTTCTGTTCCCCAGTGTGTGTTTTTTCTCTTGTCCAAATACAATTCTACACTGCCACAACCTCTCTTTCTCTTCCTTTTGTCTCTCCACAGAAGGGGATCCCTCCCCTCGGTGCCTATGAGGCCCATTTTATCTATCCCAGTTCACATTCAGGACCTGTCACCTGCCAAGTTGTCCACACAGTCCCCTGGAGAGGTTTCTGTATAGCCCAGATTCCTAGAATTCCAAGTCTTCTGGCCTCAACACTGCTATGTTTGAGGGATGAGGGAACTTTGGGTTCCCCTACTTCTCTGCCATGTTGACTCCTCCCACATGACAAAGGCAGCCAGGTAGCCAAAGTACCCTGCTCTGTCAGGGCACCCCTGCTGCAGGTGCACATCCAGGCCAAGCTTGCTCCACTGTGGGCTGTCAACTGGTGGCTGTGGGGAGATGGCAAGGTGCATCCTGGGAAGGCCAGATAGGACAGGAGTAAGTGGTCAGTGAGAAAGCAAGTGCTTTCTCAGAGAGCAAAGAGCGAATGCATGTGTGTGCAAGTACTGTGGGATCCATTCTTTAATTCAAGGGGGATTTAAACTTTTGCTGAAAGGAGAGTTTAGAAATGTGTTAGAACAAAACTCAAATAATGACAAAGTAAAGCAGATAGTTGGAGCTATTACAGTTTGGGATCCAGGTTGAAAATAGACTGTGCCAGAATCCGTAGACAAAACAAGGATACAAAAAATGAGGGTAGATGAAATAGTGTTCTGTGGTTGTTCAGACCATGTGGCCAATTCAGAAACTCTTTGGAAAACTACTCAATTCTTTAAAAGTTGTTTTCCTGGAGGCAATCCCACATAGTATCCCTTTATTCTATTGATTATGCAACATGCTTAGCCCTCTGATATTGGTGAAAGTCTGAATTTGGACATTGTCAACATAGTAATTTCCTATAGTGACAGACATGTTTCTTTTTTCACTGGCATGGCAGGGTAGATGGCTGTAAATAATGGAGTATGTTTAGAACTGCAAGTGAGAAATGTTTGGATTATTCATAACTGAATTCTGTAATTTGGAGATTCAGTCTTCCTTGACTACATTGATCATTTGTCAAGGATATGGTCATGACTTTTTAGAGTTCTGGGGAAAAACCCAAATACTTATTTCTCTGAGGCCAAATAATGTATGGTAATGGCATTTGCTTCATCCTCTATTAATGCTAGAAAGAACTGGAACTAGCAAAGTAAGCATGTTCTGAGATCCTCATCTGCTAAGGAATGTCTCCATACTTTCCATCTAATTGAAGGTACACATTAATGACACAACCAAGAATTCACGTATTTTTACTTTGTGTTTGGTTTTATTTTGTTTAATTTCAGAAAACATGCAACAATT
Organism: Neofelis nebulosa; assembly: GCF_028018385.1. Taxonomy (NCBI): domain Eukaryota; kingdom Metazoa; phylum Chordata; class Mammalia; order Carnivora; family Felidae; genus Neofelis; species Neofelis nebulosa. The sequence continues at coordinate 42,799,635 of NC_080790.1, read as the reverse complement.
AAATGTGTAAGTTGGGAGGGAATTGAAAGATAATTTTGGCTACCACTCTCATTCTGCCTGTTTATGAAAAAGTGGCCCCAGGAGGAAATTATTTGCTAAGTCAGTGTGTAATTAATTTCTTGATGATTAGTTAAGCCTTCTGTCTACCTATTAATGAGCATTCTGTCCTTCATGATGCATAAGCTAAGGATCCTATGTCCATGTGTATGTGTAGGTACGTGTTCTTTGGTATGCATAGAACAGCATTTTGTTTTCTCCTTTTTTTAAAATATAGCTTTAACATTCTCATTGACAACGGTAGTATAAAGTCTCATTCTATTCCATGTCAGGATGGTATCACTTAAATTTTGTTGCTAACAAATAAAAGCTAACAATTCTCTTACCTAATGACATCTCTTGATTTCCACGAATACAAACTAGAGTACTTTCCATGGCATTTAGTTAAGTAGTTTATACATTATGAGTTTATCTAAAAGATAGACAAAATATGTATTCATTAATACACTGACAGGTTCATTGTTTGTGAGTTTAAAACTGTGTCCCAAGTCAAGTGGGTCACATACTCAAAATAACATAAACTTTTATAGTTGGAGAGGTTCTAAAAGGCCCACCTCTCTCTAAGACTAGAAAGATGGTGATTTTCTTAGGGCTGTATAGCATGTGATAATTAACCTTTCAATCAGAACTCATTCAGGTTGTCTACCTATACATTTTACCTTCTACTATGCAACCTGACCTTTCATATTTCTGGAGTTTGCAATAGAGAAAGTGATAGAGAATGCCTCTAACAATCATACAAAATTTGGACTGGAAGTGAGATTAATGTGTTCTTATGTTTATTCAATATACATTTGTTAAATACATATAATGTATTTGGCTCAATTCTGAGCTCTGAGGACACAAAGATAAAAAAAAACACAAACAAACAAAATCCCTATCCTAGAAGCTATAACATATTTATTAGAAGATGCACATATGCAAAATAGATTTTTAAGCAAAGTTGGGTAAGTAGTCTAAAAAACATACGAACAAATCTTTTTGAGATGGAAAAAATAATCAATGCAGGCATTACAAAAGAGGAAAATTTTAAGTTTTTTATTTGAAAGACTTCGTACACGTAATATAAAATTGTTTCAAAGAGAATGAGTAAGATAGTTTTAGGCAAAAGGAAAAACCCAAAGTTAGAAAACCTTGAAAGAGTATGACACACATGAGAAATAATTGGAAATTAAATGTAGCTAGAACATTCTGGAATAAATGTAACTAGACCCTGCTGGAATCAACTGGCATGATACTGACATAACTTGAGACAGTTCAGTTCAAAAGTATAGAATAAATAACAAAGTGTGTGTGTGTGTGTGTGTGTGTGTGTGTGTGTGTGTGTGTTTAATAACAAATAAGTGATAGGATAAGTCTACCTCGGTTTATTTACCCAGCACCCATGGTTCATATTAGAATTATAAAGACTTTCCATAGGACTGAGGTGTCAACCATGTCCACTGCTCCCTATGGATTTCTTCTCTTCCCTGTGAACGTTTTCCTTCATTTGCTTAACCATATCTGCATACATCTATGAGACAGCTCTTCCCACAAGATGAAGGGACATTACTCAAAATTGATACTTTATTAGCTTATTCAGCTATTTTGGTTCAGAGATACTCTACTTGGATTTCTGGTATTTGATGGTTACATACTGCTAACCCACTCAGTGAGTTCAATTTTAATATGCCTTCTTGTTAGAATATCCCATTCCTTCTCTGGCCCCATCTGATATCGTCACTTTTGGACACCTGTGATCCATTGCTGACAGATGAGAGGCTTTAAAAAAGCTAAAATCATCATAATTTTCTCTCTTGCTGCATTTTGGTCTTAGTGTAAGGATTTATGATGTGTCTAATGTGGGTTACAGATTTTAAAATGATGGGTGAATAAGCTAGCATCACAAATATGAAGTATTGATAGCATAGTTCCTCCTAAAAATTGTGGGGTTTTTTTTGTATAATACTAAGCTCATTTTGGTTGATATGGCAATAGACTTTGAAGGCACAATACGTTTTGGAAAATGCACATATGTACCTCAGTCACTCTTTTTTTTTTTTCTCTCCAGATCAAGCTAATTTGTATTAGGATACCATAAGACCAAATCATCTGGATATTTAGAACAATTGGTTCAGTAGTGTCTCTGTATGTAGAAGTAGCCTTGTGCTTGGGTCTAGCTATTTCTAAGAGCTGAATTTTTTCTCAGGCATCGGTATGATTCCAGTTTCAGCAGCAAGGAATAATTTAGGCAGCAAGCGATTTCCACTCAATGGCTTATTTTCAGAGCTTACACTAATGTTGACAGTGTATCTAAGGAAACCCTTCAAGGGAAGTTGTTTTATATGTGTAGCACCAGCTTTTGAAACTGATGTGCGGCAGGGAAACGCTGCCACTTTTTCTAAATAGTTAAGATACAAATGAAACATTTAAAAAAATCAGTCAGTCACATAGATGTTCTAGGAACTATCTTTTCATAATTCTATGTTACTATTTCCCATTTCAGCACTCCATTAATTCAACTCTGCTAATAAAGACCTTTATATTACTATTTCTGCTCTCAACCAACCATTCTGGATACAGTATATTCAGAGTTAGGATTTCACTTCATGTTAATCCACTTTAAGACATGCTCTCTGGGCATGCTTTGCAACTAAATGGGGTGACAGTTTAACCAAAAATGTTAAACACTCGTATTAGGTGAGGGAAGTTAGCTTTGACATCTCAATTTCATTTCCCTCGTTACTTCCCTCCTTCCCCAGCTGTAATAACCTTTTTCCTCCAAAAAATTCCTCTTGTCAAAATCTCCTCTTCTAACTCTGCTGACCAGCATATGTATCTTGGGTTAGGCCTCAAGTTCTCACTTGACCAGTATTTCATTTATCTAGCAAAGTACAGCCCTAGATGAAAGACTCACATCTGAGCTCTAGTGCATGTCACCGCCACTTTCTCCAAATAATAATAATGAATGAAATGTAAGTTCATGGGCCATGTTCTGAAGGATTCTTAGGATGAACATTCCTTTCAAGTATTCTGTGCTCTTCTTATTATACTATCTAAATTTGCTTAAAAATTTGTGATTTATGTTATAAACCTCCAATTCCTCAATTACAATTCAAAAGGCTGTATGAAGAAAGCTTGGGTTAACACCTTACTGGACATTTTTAATACAGATTCAGAGAAAATATTTTGCTCCAAATAGCAGATTGGGTGGGTGTGAAGAGATCAGGTAGTCTAAGAAGTCATGGGAAGCTGGAGAAGGATGAGGACATACTCACTGCTATGTAAGCTACTCCACTCTGTTCACCAAATCTGGGAAATTGAATTGATAAAATTATATACGTGTCATTATATAAGTGACTTTGGTGTTTCTAGGGAATGATATTTGTGTAAAGTATGGAAATTTGGTTGCTAGGTACATGGTATACATTGTATCAAATATTGTTGGCTGTCTTTATTTTAGACATTGTCATGGTTAAATTATGACTACTGTTAGGATCAAAAACTTAGGAAGAAAAAGAGTAAAAAAGTAAGAAATTAGAATCTATAACAAAGTTCAAAATATCTGATCAACGCATATGGATGACTTTTTTTTGGCAGTTTCTTTATTTTTTTATTTTAATTCTAGTATAATTAACCTACATTGTTATATTAGTTGCAGGTGTGTAATATCATGATTCAACAATTCTGTACATTACTCAGTGCTCATCATGGTGTGTGCTTTTAATGCCCTTCACCTAGTTCACCCATCTCCTACCAGCCTCCTCTCTTATAACCATCAGTTTGTTCTCTATAATTAAGAGTCTGTTGGTTTTTTTTTTTTTGCTTGTTTGTCTGTTTTTTTTCTTTGTTCCTTTCATTTCTTAAATTTTACTAATGAATGAAATCATATGGTATTTGTCTTTCTCTGACTGGCTTATTTCACTTAGCATAATACCCTCTAGACCCAGCCATGTTGTTGCAAATGGCAAGATTTCTTTTCTCTTTTCTTTTCTTTTCTTTTCTTTTCTTTTCTTTTCTTTTCTTTTCTTTTCTTTCTTTTTTTGGGCTGAGTAATATTCCATTATGTGTGTGTGTATATATATATATATATATATATATATATATATATATATGTGTGTGTGTGTATTGTGTGTGTGTGTGTGTGTGTGTATATATATATATATATATATATATATATATATATATATATGCCACTTATTTATCCGTTCTTCTATCAATGGGCACTTACATTTCTTCCACAATTGGCTATGGTAAGTAATGCTGCGATAAACATAAGGGTGCATATATCTTTTTGTATTAGTGTTTTTATATTCTTTGGGTAATTCCAGTAGTGGAATTACTGGACCATATGATAATTGTTTTCCACGGTGGCTGCATCACTTGCGTTTCTACCAACAGTGTATCAGTGTTTCTTTTCTCCACATTCTCACCAACATTTGTTGTTTTTTCTGTTGTTTATTTTAGCCATTCTGACAGATGTGAGGTGATATCTCATTGTGGTTTTGATTTGTATTTCTCTGAAGATTAGTGATGTTGAGCATCTTTATCTGTTAGCTATCTGTATGTTTTCTTTGGAAGTGTCTGTTCATGTCTTCTCATTTTTAATTGGATTATTATTTTTGGTGTTGAGTTGTATAAGTTATTCACATATTTTGGATACTAACTCTTTATCAGATACGTCATTTACAAATATCTTCTTCATTTAGTAGGTTCTCCTTTAGCTTTGTTTCTTTTGCTGTGCAGAGCTTTTTATTTTGGTATAGTGCCAATGGCTTATTTTTGCTTTTGTTTCCCTTGCTTTGAGAGACATATCTAGAAAAATGTTGCTAGAGCTGATGTCAGAGAAATTACTTCTTGCGCTCTCTTCTAAGATTTTTATGGTGTCAGGTCTCACATTTAGGTTTTTAATCCATTCTGAGCTTATGTTTGTATATGGTGTAAGAAAGTGGTCCAGTTTCAGTTTTTTGCATGTTGCTGTCCAGTTTTCCCAACACCATTTGTTTAAGAGACTGTTGAATGACTCTTCTTATATTTTACTGTACTATTTTTAGGTCATTTGAGCTTTTTCTACTGATGTACCCACAACCTAGGTAAATGTACAATTGCCATGGTAGGACTAAAAAGTCCATACTTTAGGTAATATTTCTCAGTTCTTTGTCATTACTAAGCAATTGTTTTTTGGTAATCTCTAAATTTGTCTATAATAAATTTGTACACATAAACATATATACAGGTAGAGAAAAAAAATCTAGGAGATTATCAAGGCAGTGCTTGCAGCTTGTTGGAAAGGGGTTGAAATTAAATCATTGGAAACAATTTGCCCAGTATAAGCTCACAGTAAATTTAAAGAAGATACATAAAGGAGGCAGTATAGTGTAATGAGGGGAAAATGAGATCACTCAAATGAACTGAGGGATTTCTTTTTAACTACTTAAACTGAAGTGCCATCATCTGTAAGTAAAATATTAATACCCACCTTGAAGGACTGTTATGAAAATCAGATTAAATTCTGTGTAAAGTCACTGATACTAAATAATAAGTGCTATTAAAGTATCAATGAATGACTATAGGCAAGGCAGACTATGATGGCAGTTTAACAGAAGTTGAATATTTTACAGATACAGAAACATGAGAAATTTGGGGTGGCTTCTGGACAGTGTGTTTGAAAAAAGACTTGAAGAATAGAAGACTAGTTACTACTTCTCCATGTGACTTGATCTAACCTGTAGTGTCTCCTAAGTGAGTTTTGTAGAACACCACTCTCCCAGTTTCTATGTATAGATATTCTCTGATTCAAGGTTTCTTTGAACTCAGTCGTTTCCATAGCACTGAAATAAAAAACACAAAACAGGTATCTTTTCAGGAGATTTTGTATGAGGCTTTAATTTATACATAAATGCTATGAATGACTGTGTAGTGGTGGGAAGGAAGAATGGGAGAGACAGTATGCAGGTTACCAAAACTCACTTTACCATTAAAAAATACCATTTCCTAAAAGAAAGTTCTAACAAAATTTCATGGTACAATATATGTTTGCAATTTGGGAAATGCTGGACCACACTTTTGCTTCTGGAAAATTTAACTGTGTAGCAGAAGACTTTGAGTTGGTGCATTTCTTTCCATATTCAAAGATGGTATTTCTTGTAAACAACATGGTAACTAAAGTCAGAATTTTAAAATGTTGCATTGAGCTATTTAAATCCTTACTCAAATCTTTATGACCAATAACAAATAAGACATTAATCTCAGTACAAGCCCTGTTGAGATGGAGCAAAAGGGGAACTAAGCCACCAGAATCAAAGAATGGCATTAGGATTGCTACTTCCAAAGTTCACTATAGAACATAGATCAATGACCAGTCGTTGTGTTGCCCTATGGAGCTCAGGATGGGGGCAGCAAGTGGTGGCTTATGTACTGCATGATTGCCAACCTGACAAAGATCTTTCCAAAGGATCCTGCTAGTCGTGCATATGCTGGACTCAAAAAGTACTGATACATTTTTCCTGAAGTAGATATTTCATTTTAATTAAGTTGTCCATCTACATGTTATGCAAATATAGTCTTCACTTTTCTGTGCCAGTGAGTACTGAATAATATTTGAAATATTGTTCTTAAGGGCTCCCTCCAACTTTAATTTAGATGTTTTCCATGCTATCCTGTAGAACACAAGTATTTTTCCTTAAAAAAATCATTGTGATTTTTAGGCTGTTTTTTTTTTAAGTTATTGTCATTGTTTTTTTAAATTGATTTCTGGCATACACACATGAACATGCACAAGAAAACAGAAAAACAAAACATTTTATAGACATGCAAACAATGAAGGGAATATATCCAGAGCTCAAAGATGTGTGTTTTATATCATGTTTTGGTTCTTTCTCAGGCTTCTATGATGAAAACAGTGTGACAGTAAATGTAAAAGAAAGGAGCAAAAAGCTCTAAGAACATTTTAGGAAGTCACAAATGGAGAAAGACATGCAAAGGGAAGAGAAACAATTCTTTTTGCAGAAGCCAAAAAGTAATAGATGTATAAATATTTCAGATTGCCTTGTTTTTATTCTTTCTTCTCTGTGATTTTGGTAATCTCTACAGCAAATAAGTGATTCACTCATTGCAATTAATTGGTTAAAAAGTAATAATTTGAATCAGCAATCTAATTCAATCAACTAATGTTGTATATATCATTCACTGAGTAATTGTTTTACCATATCTTCCAAGGAATGAAGTAACAGACTCTTTATTTTGGTACTATGATGTCTCTTATGTGTGTATTCTTTGATTGTTTTGTTTACTTACATTACAAGCAGACATTCCATGCCAACCAATATACCAAGTACAAATATACAAATAAAATAGTACAAATATAGAAAATATAGAAAAAAAAAGACAGAGCAAAGTGTTTGTCCTCAAGTATTGTCCAGTGTGACGGGAGAACTAGTGTGTTGGTATATACACCTAGGGTGCCTTCCCAGATTCCAACCACATCCTGTTTTCTTTCTCTGTTGGTACACACTTTCACCAAGTTGACCCTTCTCTTTCAGATTTACATAAGACAACACACCACGTGGGGGGTGGTGGTGGTGAGACCCCTTTCTACAATGTCCACTGAAGAGTCAAATGATTCAACTCAGGAAGGGATGGTGTTATCTCCCTGCGTAGTGACTAGACCAATGAAAAAGGAGGCAGGAAGGATCCAGGTACATAAATCTCCCTTACTGTAGAGGACTACCTCAAAGGATACTTTTCTCAACCCATCCTAAGTTCTGTGGGGTGATATAACTGCTTTAGCTCATCAGTGCTCCATTTGAAATGGTACGAGGATACTAAGGAATTACCTTGCATTCATTGCAATGCACCATGTCTTCTACTGCTCCACTCCCTGTTTCCCCTCACTTTGTCAGTCTGGGATTGTACCTCCCAAGACTTATTAGTACATTAATCCTTCTTTCCTCCATTTGTAGTGATCCCGGATTAATACACAAACGGGAAGAAAGGGCTCTAATAAGGGGCTAAATAATTATTATAAAAATGGAATAAAACTATTATTAAGTGGGAAAACTAAATAGTAATAAGAAGATTACCACTTATTAAGTATTTCCTATATGCTAAATATCTTAAATCTAGGGTTTGTAGTTTTTTAAATGACCCTGCAAGAGAAATACCATTACATTAGATATCTTATGAAAATTTGTGTCAGATAAATAAAATTGGCAAGTTAATGAAGCTAATATTGTTAGAATGAGGCTTAAAACTAGGGGTTCTGTGCCCACAGACAGTAACATATCTATCCAATATTTCAGAGATCAGGGAAGGCTTCTCTGAGGATGTAGTTTTGGTGATTAGCTAAAGGAATTCATAAGAAAAAAAAAAAACTTTGCAATCTCAGGAAATAATATTAGCAAAGGGGCGTATATTGTATATCACAACTCAAGTGCCCAGATCATAAGGCTGTTGTTGATTGCTTCACTATAAACAACATATTTCAGGGAAAAAAAATATATATGTATATGTATATATATGTATATATATATATATATATATATATATATATATATATGTCTAAATTGAGCAGTAGACCTTACATTGCCGTCAAAGAATAAAGAATGGCTTACTACCACCTTCTGTTTTCTTAAACTTTTGTTCAGTGTTTATTTTTATTTTCCTAATAATACAAGCACATTTACAAAAATTAAATCTCTTTAGAGATTATGTAACCTTTAAAATAAGTTTCTCCCCAGATTTAGAATTTCTCTGTAACATGGACCCTGACCTGATGGACCAGGGGAAAGATAATGTTGTTCTGGGAATGCCAAGGTCACTGTTGGGAAGACATTCACATGCTGATGAATGATCTGTAGATCGCTGAGCCAGGAGAGTCTCAGAATTGTCAATGCTTGAATAAATAAATAAATGAATAAATAACAAGAGTCAGAGGCAATGATTCAGAAAAAATGGAGCTGGGGAGAATGAAGTAGGACAAGTATGGAATTAAATGAGGGGGAAATAGATGGGAAAAAGGAGAAAAAGGAACCCCTGGAAAAACCATCCTTTGCTTAAAAGTTTACTTACTGTGTTAATTTTTATTCATTTTGACTTATTTTTGGAGTGGGAGAATATTTGTCTTTTGTAAAGTGATTCTTCTGAGGAAATGACATAGAATGTACTCTGACTTTCTCTCCTTTGATATGATACATTTTATTTTAATGTCATTATCTTAGTGGACCTTGTTAATATGCAAATCCATCATATATAAAGCATAATAATAATAAATTAGCATCTAACACATGGGATTGTATTGTTTTTTTCAGATAAAGTATAGCCACTTACACAACCTCAGAGCTCAGAACAGGGTGAGCTGTAATGTGTGGTAGTGGGGTGGGGTGGGAGAAGTCTAATGAGAGCAGACAAAGGTTTACAAATAGAGAATTTGCTGGTGGGAAGGAAGATCTACAAAATATGCAAAAAGTCCAAAAGTTCTAAGTGTCTGGGAATGGAAGAACTAGATTTATGGAGAATGTACGAGGCATCACTCCATGGCTATACACATCAGTTTTGGCACAGGGCTTTGTATAAAGAAATAATAGAAGTTAAAAGGAGGAAAGGAAGAGGGAGGATAAAACATAAAGTCCCTCATGTTGTTGCTTCCAGTAATTTTGTAACTACTGACTATTAGGTATGTGCTTTAACCAAGTCTCTAGCACTCATTTCTCTTTTTTTTCACCTAGAAAATTGAAATGTAATATTTTATATACATTAAAGCAGAGTACTGGAATCATTGATTCCCAATTTCCTAACTTTCTGAAAGTTATAAGAGAGAGCATGATATGATTGAAAAAGCAGAGAAATGAATTTGAAGTAAGGACGATATGAGTGTGAACCTTGTCTCTGACTTTCTGATTGAAGTAATCAGGGAAAGTTATTCAGATATGTTGGGATATATTGACTCTATTAAGAAGTGACTCGGGGCACCTGGGTGGCTCAGTCGGTTAAGCGTTCGACCTCAGCTTAGGTCATGATCTCACGGCCCATGAGTTCGAGTCCCGCATCGGGCTCTGTGCTGACCGCTCAGAGCCTGGAGCCTGTTTCAGATTCTGTGTCTCCCTCTCTCTCTGACCCTCCCCCATTCATACTCTGTCTCTCTCTGTCTCAAAAATAAATAGACATTAAAAAAAAATTAAAAAAAAAAAGTGACTCAACGGATGTGACTCTCTAATCAGAAGATGAGAGATTAGACATAAGAAGAGAGCCAGAGCTTAAAGTTACTATTTGAAGGTACTGTTTTTATTTTATTTTATTTAAAAATTTTTTTTAATGTTTACTTATTTTTGAGAGACAGAGAGAGAGGTAGAGTATGAGCAGGGGAGGTGCAGAGAGACAGGGAGATACAGAATCAGAAGGAGGCTTCAGGCTTCGAGCTTTCAGCGCAGAGCCCGACGTGGGGCTTGAACCCACAAGCTGTGAGATCATGACCTGAGCTGGTCAGACGCTTAACCAACTGAGCCACCCAGGCTCCCCAAAGGAACTGTTTTTAAATAATGTTTCAATAAACAAAACTTACGTATACTTTTTGTACCTTCTGACATCCATTTTTCTTAATTTTTATCTTTTTAGAACCTCTAGTTTGACAAATGATCTTAGTCTTTCCGGTCTCCTACCTTTTTTTCCCCCCAGATTTAAGTAATTTTTATTTTCTCCTATTATGCTGGAAATTCAGATGGATAAACTTGTAATAGACTCTCCTTTTTAAGAAGATGTAATAGAACCATTTTACAATAAGATGCCAGAACTACCATTGTGTGTCGCCTTTTTAAATAATTCTCACCCCATGCTGCCTAGTCCATTTGTTCCTGGCACATGGACTCTTATGGATTCTCCTATGGAACAAGTCCCATGGGTTTGCAAAGGCAAGATAGAACACCAAGAAATGTTCTGATCCATGATTCTTACCACATTTTGGCCCAGTCCTGTCTCTGTTACCTCCACGACTAATGACTAATACCTGCATAGTCTCATCCCCGAAATTTCAAGTAAATGTTCCCATATCTAGACTTTAATAGCTGCCTTTGACTGTTTTAATTTAAGCCACCCAAATTCTCTATGATTAGACCTATTTTTCTTTTTTTTTTAACTAAAGTATAATTGAAAAACAATGTTATCTCAATTTCAGGTGTACAAAATAGTGATTTGATGAATCTCTAGGTTATGCTATGCTCGCCACAAGTGTAGCTACCATTAGTCACCATAAATTGCTATTAAAATACCCTTGGCTATATTCCCTCTGCTGTACCTTTCATTCCCATGACTTATTAATTCCATAATGGGAAGCCTGTACCTCCCTAAATCACTCATACATTTTGCTCATCTCCATACTTCTCTCTCCTCTGGCAATCACTAGTTTGTTCTCTATATTTATGGGTCTGCTTCTGCTTTTGTTTGTTTGTTTGTTCATTTTGTTTTGTAGAGTCCATGTTTAAGTGAAATCGTATGGTATTTGTCTTTCTTTGTTGGACTTATTTCACCTAACATTATACCCTCTAGATCCATCCATGTTGTAACAAATGGCAAGATCAATTCTTTTTTATGGCTGAGTAATATTCCATCATATATACATATATTCTTTGGGAAAATGTCTATTCCGATCCCCTGCACGTATATTATTCAGATTATTTTGGGGGTTTTGTTGTTGTTGTTGTTTGTTTATTTGTTTCTTTGGGTATTGGGATATATAAGTTCTTTATATATGTTTTGGATATTAACTCTTTATCAGATATGTCATTTGCAAATATCTTCTGCCATTCAGCAGGTTGCCTTTTGTTTTGTTAATAGTTTCCTCTGCTCTGCAAAAGCTTTTTATTTTGGTGTAGTCCCAATAGTTTATTTTTTGCTTTTGTTCTTTGGTTTTGATGGTGATGAATAGTAAACATAAGGCTGATACTGTGAGAAGATCTAATCATTGATACTCTTGGTAGTTTAGGCAAAGTCTTGGGGGAATTAATCCTAGACGAAATTAAGAGTATTGAAGGATCTAAAAGGAAGAGAAAAAAGCAAGTTCACATTTTACTAAACTCTCTCTTAGAACCATGAAAAGGATCAGTTAAGTGTGGGGAGAGGTAGTTTGTTGAAAAAAGCAAAGATATCAGTTATATGACTTTTGTGCTAAAGCAAATGAAGAATAGAATCAATAGAATACTATATTGGGGTAGTGAAAAGGGAAAGAGACAAGACTAACCAACATACACCAAAGCAGTAGAATCAACATGAATTGAAGCCTAATTAAATATGAGAAGTGATGGAGAAAAATAAGCTAAGGATAAGCCCCAGGTTTCTAATAGAGATACTTGGCAAATAGGAAAAAATACAGATTAGAACAAAATAGAAGTTTAGTTTTATGTGTAAAGAATGGGTTGTTTCTGTGGGTAACAAAAAAAAAGTTGATGGCATTATTGGAAACAAAAATGAAAAGGGTTGCTGGATGGAGGAGTTAGTTTCATAGTTTCATAGAGTTATGCATTGTAGGGAGGTAAGTAAGGTGAGGACTAAACATTCCTTATTACATTTCTGTTAATATCCCCACTTACCCTCCCTTGAACAATTAGTGTAATAACTTATTGTTGCATCATGGGAACAAAGCAGAACCTTATGATATAATGCCATGAGATCTATTTTCACAAATCAACTTATTTTTAAATAATACAATCAGCAACAGATTGCAAATTTTGTATTAATTTATATTTTCAATGGCTGCTGAAGAAAAAAGAAACTCAACTTTCATTAGTTTTCCTTCTGTCTTTCAGCTCAAAATGTTTATATATGTGTGTATGTGTTTATTTGTGTTTAATTTATTCATTCAATCACTTATTCACTCAATCACAAAGGTTAGTAATAAAATGTTGGCAACTCTAGGAGGCATGTATATTCAGGTCTTGAATGGTATTCTTCAATTCCAAGGAGATACATTCTTCCATGTGTCCTACAATATCAGACGAGGCTGGTAACCATGTTTTAGTTTTAGTTTCTCTGCTTGGCTCAACCTACTCCACTATCCCTGATATCCTGTCCTAAACCCAATCCATCTTCTTGGTTCATCTTAAAAATAAAGTGAAATTTAGCACCCCACCAATACCAAATGTGTTACTGGGAGGTAATTGGATAACTACTTTTTTTTGAAACTGACTGAACTCCTCAGGGAGATATATTGCTCTTTACCAAGCTTTTACTTATACCTATACTAAGTCTAGGTTATCATTATCGGTATAAATTTTGAGCCCATTTTCTTAAAAGCACACAATTCTGTCCAGTAGCAATTCTTTCAACCTTTGGATTCCTCCAGAAACCCTTTTGCTTAAATCTTTCCCCAATTCTCGTCTGGATTGTCATAGCCTACAACTTAGAATCCGTGCATCTAGAAAACAATTGAGCTCCTAGAGAGTTTCTGTGACAGAAAAATACAAGTTGTTCCCAATATCCATCCAAACTTTCTTCCCTAATAATGAGATGTGTTAGCTAGTGCCTAGCCCACCGAAATAAAGACACCATTTTCAAGCCTCCCTTGAGTTGATGTAGCCTTGTGAATAGCTTCTGACCCATGAAATGGAAATGGAAGGATCCCATGGCAGCTCTCAGAAATCTTCTTTAAAAGAGAGCTGCCAAATCTGCTGTTTATTTCATCATTATCTTGACCCTGTTATCTGAAATGAAGCTGCTGCCGTCTTGGCATATAAAGTTGAAGACAACAGGACGGAGTTAATAGAACAATGATCTGACAAAAACTTTGTTCTCCAACAGCTTTGTGGTATACCACTGCTATCGGAAATCTAAATGCCTTACTACTTTACTTAAAATATATGAGAAGAAATAAACTGTGATATTATTTTTATTATGCTACTTACTGAGTATTTCATTATGCTACTTACTGGGTATTTTATTATTATTAGTCCCATTACAATACCCTTTGCATTGATGCAACTATTTTCCCTTTCTTATAAATATATTGTGACATAAATCTAGGTCAGTTTCATCCTAGAGCCATAAATCAGCAGTATATTTTAAAATATTAAATAAAATGCATTACAGATTGAGGCATAATAGAATTACCCCCATCTAAACGCAAATTGGTTATCAACAAACTTACAAAAGCTTAAGTAAATCCAATAATAAGCAACTTGTTGACTATCAAATGATTTTTGGAATTACAAAACATTTAAGATTTCTCAAAAAATTGTTTCTTAATAACATTTTAATCTAATGATCAATCTGTTTTTAATTTTAAAATAATAAAGCCTCCCCATATCAAAAAAATTCTAATATATGAACTCCATATTCATTTGACATGTAATTACTTTGAATAATACATTAAAACTAAAATACATGTAGCACCTACACTAATTCAACTTATTAATGGAAGTCTGGATAAAACAAAAATTCCAGAATAGAAAGAATAGACTAATCAGAAAAATCTCTTCCTCTCTTTTCTCTTTTACTCTCAAGTTTTCTTTGGGCATGTAAGTTTGGTTTATATTATATATTTGACACATTTTAGCATTCTAATTTTTATTTAGTAAATGAGGTATTCTATTTTTACTTTTGTGAAGCTGTAATGAAAGCTTTGCCTACAAGCTACTGGAGGTAGTAAAAAATTATCTTTGAGATTAGAAATTTTAGGTCTTTGGAATGACCTTAAAAAATAACATCACCCCATCTCCCAAGGTTCTTATCAGTTTACCAGCTAGAAGAAATTTGCCTTTAGGAGAAAAATCTAAAATATTTTCCTGTTGAAATACTGGGAAAGGGAAAGGAAGGATGGGATTTGCAGAGAACAGGAGAAATAGTTTCATAAAACATGCTGGCAGGGTGCTTGGATGGCTCAGTGGGTTAAGTGTCCTACTTTGGCTCAGGTCATGATTTCATAGTTCTTGGGTTTGAGCCCTGCATTGGGCTCTGTGCTGACAGCTCAGAGCCTGCAGCCTGCTTCAGATTCTATCTCCTGCTGTCTCTGCCCCTCCCTACCTTGTGTTCTGTCCCTAAAACAAGCAAACATTAAAAAACAACAACAACAACAACAAAAAAAAAACATGCTGGCTTAATGGACATGTGGCCTCTGTAGTTCCACAAAGCCCTGTGCTGGAGGGGGGATGGGGGGACAGCAGGGGGAGAGGGGAAGGGGGAGGAGCAAGCAGGGAGGGAGGGATGTCTGCTTGCTTAAAGATTTGCAATGTCTTTTTGAACCAGGAGACTCTTGGTTTCATTTTTTCACTGAGTCCTACAAACTATGTAGCCAGTTCTGGCATCAGGAATAAGGATGTGTGTCTGTTTGCTCATGGAATTTAGTAACATGCTAGCTTATAATGGAAACCCACATACCCAGCATAGTTTTTAAGGAGTAGAGACAATAATAAGAGAAGATTATTAAAAAACAAAAAACAAAAACTTTGTTGTTGTTTTATTATTTTTTAAAACTTTATTTCAAGGTAATTGTACTTGAACAGTTTGTGTGATTTAAAAGGAACACCACCAAGGTTACTGACAATTTAATCACAGCCAAGGAGCCACAGGGAGAAACTGAATTTTGGCCCTTGTGCATTCTTTCTCATTTTGCAAACCAAGTGATGTCCCAAGGGACAAAGTTGCTCTTTGTAATTCTTATAAAATACCATATATTAACTCAGAAATTGCTTAGCATTAGTTCTTTTTGTTGTTTACTTATTTAGGGTTATATTTTCGGAAACCATAAGTAAAATTGTAACAAGTATAATAGGGAAATATAAATGAATGTACACATGCACACATGCCCATGAATACATACAGAATTCATTGAGTACAAAAATGTTCATTTTTAGACAAAGTTAATTTTTAGTCTAATCAACAATTATAATGGCAAGTATGATCACGTTTAATGAACAACAACAACAAAACATTTTACTAAACCTGTCCACAAATTTTGTGAACAATGCTCAATAAAAGGAAGGAAATTTTCCTAAAATGACCCATTAGTGTACAAACCTTAAACTACTAGAACTAATATTTACTATTAAATTACCAAGGACCTTTTCTGCTTCCATATATTCTGTAAGAACCATGAATTATGAAAGAAAACGAGAATTTTGGAATTTCAATGAAATGCTATTAGAAAAGTACACAAAAATGGCTCTTATGTATTAATAAGAAAATAAACTAGGTGTACAATTCCCATCATTACATTAACAAACCTACAAAATGACTGGGAATGAATAAAAAATTATACTAGCAGTTTCCCAACATAAGCTTAGCATTTGTTCTTAAAAAGTGTTGGGATATTTTTTCTTGAAAACATCACTTTATTAAGGAAAATTAACTCCAACTGACAGTTTTTTAAACATCAATCCAACTAGCAGAATGAATAATGATGCAAAAGCATTTAGGTACTTGCCCTAGCATGGTCCATGTTTGGAAGATAATATCTGTGCCCTTTGGATCATATAAATCCAGTGGGTAGGAAAGAGATCCAGACCTGGAAAAGTTAACCTTTTATCTAACAATCAGGCAGAAAAGGATCCACAAGTAGATTAGGTGTTAAAATCTGCCCTATACTCATTATCAACCATCCTCTTTCTAGGGTTGACCTCTAGTTAATTTATCCTTACTCTTGACTTGCTTTATTTCTATACCTTTACTAAACTTTGCTGTAGTTTTTAAGTTTCAATATATTTTTTATTTACTTTAAAAAAAATTTTTTAATCTTTTATTTTTGAGAGAGAGAGAGACAGAGAGACAGAGAGAGAGAGAGAGACAGAGACAGAGACAGAGTGCAAGTGGGGGAGGAACAGAGAGAGAGGGAAACACAGAATCCGAAGCAGGCTCCAGGCTCTGAGCTGTTAGCACAGAGCCCAACACAGGGCTTGAACCCATGAACTGTGAGATCATGACCTGAGCTGAAGTTGGATGCTTACCTGACTGAGCCACCCAGGCATCCCTTATTTATTTACTTTTTTAAAATATTTTTAAAATGATTATTTGTTTTTGAGAGATGGATAGAGAGAGAGACAGAGCATGAGTGGAGGAGAGGCAGTGAGAGAGGGAGGCACAGAATCTGAAGCAGGCTCTAAGCTGTCAGCACAGAGCCCTATGTGGGGCTTGAACCCATGAACCCTGAGATCATGATGTGAGCTGAAGCTGGACACTTAACCAACTGAGCCACCCAGGTGCCCAGAGTTTCAATATATTTATTATGCACAAGTATTTAACTTCATCCTCCTGTCCCCAGCCATGTATCAAAGCCACAACTCCATTTTGGAGTCAGGAAATTTCATTTTCACAAGAGATGAAAACTCTCTTCTCTGTAACAACAACCTGCTATTTATAGGATCATGGAGGAAACTGGAATCTATCACACTTATACATTGACTTTTAAACAACTCTTCTCTTACTGTTTCCACATTATCTTCTCTGCTACCTGGTGCCCAAGACCCCACTGAACCTGCAGCTAGTTCTATAGGCACCTGGAATGAGTTTCCACTTGAAAAAGCTGTTACTATTCCACTATTTCTACAAAAATGTTTAATCTGTTGTCCATCGCTGGATCTCATTTTTGGTTGTTTTGGTTTCATAGTTGTTGTTTGTTTTGTATGAGTAGGATTATTTTGTTCCATTTAGTTTTCCCTGATGTCATAGTAGGGTGAATGCATGTAGTTATTTCACTGTGTTTAAGTTTGTCATTGTCAAGCTTCACCCTGACCTTATGCATAAGGCAGTGATCTCATACTCTTGCACTCTTTCTGGCACAGAAAAGAAATATAGTCCATGCAGTTGGTCATTCTCCTGATGATCTCTCTCTCTCTCTTTCCCTCTCTCCAGTCTCTCTCTCTCTCCCCATCACTACCCCCAGTCTAAAGAATGTTATCAGATTCCAGATTTTTTTTAGTTCTGTTATTCCTGATCTTGTGTTAATTAGACATACTAATATCATGATTATCACAATCACACTATATTCTGTTCTTAAAATATATTTTGTTATTGCAATAAGAATAAGGTGTTTTGACGGGAATAAAATACATCAATTACTTCTGATAGGAATAAAATACATCAATTTAATTCTTTAGAGATTTTGCATCTATGGAAATCAGAATTTCCTTCATAAAAGAGAAGTGGTATAGGAGTTCCACTTGGCTCAAGACTACCACATATATTCATTAATCTTACATAAGCATTACTTTAAAATCGATTTTAAATTACGATGAGCTTGAAGGTAAGCTTCCCAAATTAATTCTGTTTGGCTTTATGGATACATTTATTTATGTTATAGTTCTCATGGTATACATATGAAGGCACCTGGAACAACATTGTCAATGAAAGCACCTAATCACCAGTCTATTCTTGCATGGGTAAAGGTAAGTTGAAAAGATGTCAGTGTATAGTTAAAAGTAATAACCACATAACAGACTACTTGTAGTTAAAACATTAGAGAGATCAGTGAGGATTTTGTTCTTTCTTTTTTGATTATTATAGACTCCGTATCTATCTGGGAGCTAGCTTCTCACAACATCACATGTAAATTGATTATCCTGCCAAGGGATCTGAATATGAAGTTTTATGAGAAACAATAAAAATAAAATTGGCTTTTAAACATAGAACTTAAGCAAGCAAATAAAGTTACGTCTCTTTTCTTCAACTGTTTAAATATAGTCCTGAAAAGATTGTGGTTTGCCTAGACAGTAGAAACACAACCAACAGGTTGACTTGGCAGATCTATTTGGTGTAAAAATTAGGAGGAACTGACTAACAGGAAGAGACTTCCAAAAATCAAAGTTATTCCTCTGCGGCAAAGTATCCAGTTGAGCCCAGGGTCATTTGTTACAGATACTGGAGTTTGGATTCTGCCTTTGGGTGGACAAGTAGAATAGAGGCTCTGAGGCTTCCGCAAACACTAAGATTCCATGATTTTATTATCTCACTGCTCCCACAGTGCTCCAAGAGTGAGCTACCATTACAAGGCTGGGACCTTGGGTCCTCCAGAGGCTCTGGGGGCTGGGAGAATAGCGGAAGGAGACGTGAGTGGAATCCGCAGGGTCTGAAACACAGTGTGTTTCAGGAAAAGTCTGAAGGTCGGACATGCCCTGAATGTGAAATGACCAAAATCAGTTTAAGCCCGTTTTGTATGCTCAAATCCTAGCTACATTCGTGAGCCTGGTGCACTGTCCGTAGGCAAGCTATTTTGCTCAGCATGTGCTTACTTCCCGGCAAATTGTTCTTTTCTTTTAAAGCGGCATTCGCTGTCAAGAATAAAAGTTCATTTGCATGGTGCACGGCTTGCACATTGTAGTTTATTGGACAATAAGCCTCGCTGACACATCCATTTGAAGTCTTAATCCAGGAGCTTTTGCAGCATTTCTACATGGTGACAATGAGTCTTAAGGAAAGAATTTTATTTGATCATGATTTTAAATTTTATCACTCATTACTTTGGATGTGTGAATGGAACAATAATTTGAATCAAATAATAAAACTATCCCCAAGGTTGTGAAAGTTTTGACACTTCCAGAATAAAACAATTCTCTTAATGGGCTGACCACTGCTTACACCATAAAATGTACTCTTCCTAACATTGGTTGAACTAGTTGGAAATACTCTATTATTTTCTTCAAAGCTGGATCTCTGCCCAGAATATATATTAACCGTCTCCAGCACTGTAGTGTTTAAGAATGAATGTTGCAACTGGTGCAACCACTCTGGAAAACAGTGTGGAAGTTCCTCACAAAATTAAAAATAGACCTACCCTATGACCCAGCAGTAGCACTGCTAGGAATTTATCCAAGGGATATAGGAGTGCTGATGCATAGGGGCACTTGTACCCCAATGTTTATAGCAGCACTTTCAACAATAGCCAAATTGTGGAAAGAGCCTAAATGTCCATCAACTTATGAATGGATAAAGAAATTGTGGTTTTGGGGCGCCTGGGTGGCTCAGTCGGTTAAGCGTCCGACTTCAGCTCAGGTCATGATCTCGCGGTCCGTGAGTTCGAGCCCCGCGTTGGGCTCTGTGCTGACAGCTCAGAGCCTGGAGCCTGTTTCAGATTCTGTGTCTCCCTCTCTCTGACCCTCCCCCATTCATGCTCTGTTTCTCTCTGTCTCAAAAATAAATAAACGTTAAAAAAAATTAAAAAAAAAAGAAATTGTGGTTTATATACACAATGGAGTACTACGTGGCAATGAGAAAGAATGAAATATGGCCCTTTGTAGCAACGTGGATGAAACTGGAGAGTGTGATGCTCAGTGAAATAAGCCATACAGAGAAAGACAGATACCATATGTTTTTCACTCTTATGTGGATCCTGAGAAACTTAGCAGAAACCCATGGGGGAGGGGAAGGAAAAAAAAAAAGAGGTTCGAGTGGGAGAGAGCCAAAGCATAAGAGACTCTTAAAAACTGAAAACAAACTGAGGGTTGATGGGGGCTGGGAGGGAGGGGAGGGTAGGTGATGGGTATTGAAGAGGGCATCTTTTGGGATGAGCACTGGGTGTTGTACGGAAACCAATTTGACAATAAATTTCATATATTAAAAAAAAGAATGAATGTTGCTTAGGGAAAAAAAGAAAAAAATCACTTACTATAAATAAACAAGAAATACGGTTAATTTCTATAGGGGGGTTAATTAATAAGCAATAATTTTAGGTGGCAAAGTAAAGAGATTAAAACCTTCAAAAGCATGCATTTAAAAATAAAAGCATCTGGCAATGGCACCTGAAATATGACTGATATGATAATGAAGAATAAAGTATAAAGTATGCTATTTAAAGTGTTTTCTAATTAAAGGGTTTAGGATAGAGAATAGGATAAGGTAGAATTAAGAAAGTAGCAGAACAAATGACATTTCTTCCAAAAATGCTCAAATATAAAACAAAAGGCTAGTTTGAACACGTCTATGTCTAACCTGAGCCTGTTGAATTGTACTAAAATTGCAGACCTCCAAGTTTCAGATCAATTATAAAGGATATAATAATGGAAGACAGTGGAAGTGGAATGACCCTTACAATTCATTGGGGTTCCAACTCATCATTCTTTAGTTGAGAAAAATGAAGGCAAGATGTGCAATGAACTTGTTCAAGTTCACATAGAGGCAGAAATCCAAATGATCTGGTAATCTCTGCCCACCCCACTAGCACCCTGCCATTGTCTCTGCATCATTGATTCTCATCCCTCCTCACACTCTCAAAACCTGGATGGCATGGAATACGCTGCACTAATAATACTAACAGTAACTTGATATGTGTGTGCATGTGTGTCTATCATGGGCAAGGATAGAGCAGTGTGGAAGAGGGGAGAGGTGACATTACTTTAAAAGTATCTAGAGAAACTTTGATATTCCTGCAGATAAGCCTCCCTTACTTCCTCTCCTGCCACACCCCCACCAAGTGCCTTTTACCCACATTGGGAATTACTTTCTAGAATTCAATACATATTTACATAATACACTGATTATATAGGCCCTTTGTTAACCTTCACTCTCTTGAAGAATTAACATTTAATCAGCTACAAAATATTATGGAAAATTAATTGAACCTCTGGTACAATGTAATAAAGAGCCCCCTAAACAACTTTCCAGGCTATTGATTTCAGCCATTCACTTAATCTGTCTGATTTTATTTCCTATTTTACAGAGCCAGTTGTCATTCAAATGAGTTGGCCAAGTATTTGGTCATTATGCAGACCCAGGTTTAGGGTATAATCTCAGTAGTTGGTAAAGCAGTCTCAATCCTCCCTTATGAAGAATGACTAATACAAATAGGCCAAATGTCCAGACCCCTCAGTTATCTCCAAATTAACTTGTAGCTAGGAACATGGTAAAATATGTCAGTCTCCTTTACTTGTAGGTTTCCAGTCATTGCAAGTGAAATGTTTTATCTAATGCCTAAATCTGTCTATACTACAATAATTTCCCCAAGTTTGTATTACTTTTAAAAATTAGTGGTGCCTGGGTGGCTCAGTCGGTTAAGCGTCCGACTTCAGCTCAGGTCACGATCTCACCATCCGGGAGTTCGAGCCCCGCGTCAGTCTCTGGGCTGATGGCTCAGAGCCTGGAGCCTGCTTCCGATTCTGTGTCTCCCTCTCTCTCTGCCCCTCCCCTGTTCATGCTCTGTCTCTCTCTGTCTCAAAAATAAATAAACGTTAGGGGCGCCTGGGTGGCGCAGTCGGTTAAGCGACCGACTTCAGCCAGGTCACAATCTCGCGGTTCGTGAGATCGAGCCCCGCGTCAGGCTCTGGGCTGATGGCTCAGAGCCTGGAGCCTGTTTCCGATTCTGTGTCTCCCTCTCTCTCTGCCCCTCCCCCGTTCATGCTCTGTCTCTCTCTGTCCCAAAAATAAATTAAAAAAAAAAAACAAAAAAAAAACGTTGAAAAAAAAATAAATAAACGTTAAAAAAAAATAAAAAAAAAATTAAATAAAAAGATTCCTCTAAACTACTGAATCTTCTTCACACCAGTTTTTATGTTATAAAATGGAAGCATTGTCCAATGCATAAGTTAATATGATCATTAAAGCAGAAAAATACACTTAAAGTAAAATTACCACAGAACTGTAAGTTATAAATACTTTATAGACAGAAGAAACAAGTTACGGGAACTATGGAATCAGACAGAACTGATTAATTTCTAGATCTTTAATGATTATGTGGCTTTAGGCAAATGCCTTACCCTCATTCTCAGTTTCCTCTTCTGTAAAAAGGCAGCAATAAAGTAACTATATCATAGGGGTCCAAGAACAAAAAGAGTTATAATCTATGTAAATGAACATATATATACATATATATACACATATATGTATATATATATATGTGTATATATATATTTGAGTATTTCATTATTTAGTATTTTCATATTTTAGTATTTCATATATATATTTTAGTATTTCATTATCCAGGGTAAATAATATTTAAGCAAAATGCACATAATTATTGTTGATTCTGATCACAATGTTAGGAGAGTCCCAATGAATTAAATATGTCTAGCACGTTTATAGAAAGAATTAATTCCACATCTTCCAAACGGCCATTCATGTAGTGCTTTTAAAACCTGTTGTGGGGCGCCTGGGTGGCTCAGTTGGTTAAGCGGCCGACTTCGGCTCAGGTCATGATCTCGCGGTCTGTGAGTTTGAGCCCCGCGTCGGGCTCTGTGCTGACAGCTCAGAGCCTGGAGCCTGTTTCAGATTCTGTGTCTCCCTCTCTCTGACCCTCCCCCGTTCATGCTCTGTCTCTCTCTGTCTCAAAAATAAATAAACCTGTTGTGTGTGTGAGTGTGTGTGTGTGTGTGTGTGTGTGTGTGTGTGTCTAAGCATGTACACAATTTCTTAAGCCCTAAAGTTCTAACATCTCTGTTTAAGTTCCAGTATTATTACTTCATTTGCGCTATTTTTTCTCAAATTAATTATAAAGATTATTGGAAACCCGACAGCATAATGATCCCTTTGATATTCACCAGACGTATTATCTCTTATTTATTGAACATGAGCTTTCCATTTTTAATGTAACATTTTTCACCCCATCTTACTGCATGTCTTAGGTAAATCATTCAGTTATCTATCTACTCAGGAATATTGTAAGGTGTTGGTAAGCCATTATCTAGTAAATTGGATCCCTGTAAACAATATACCACAATCATTCAGGCCCAACAAAGTGAGCTTTTTGCTCAAATGATCTGGATAATTGCCTTAGCTATTTTATTCTTTCCATGTAAATAGATTTTGTGTTACTTAGAGGAATAAAGTCTTTTTTGAGTTCCCAATTTTAGTGCTAAAAACAGAAAATTATAAATATATGGAAAGGTCTATGAGGTATTTCTCCACATAGTTCATACAACATAATGGAATAACTGAGAAATGAGTTCAAAACTCACCATTTCATCAGAATAGATGGTTGTTGAACAATGCCCAGATGCACATGATGTGTCCCTATCCCACTAAGGAATCAGAATGAAAATGCTAGAATGAACTATAAATTGTCCAGAAACATCCACAAATGGATTGTTTTATCATGCAATTGGTACATGCACTAACATTTAAAATAGCCTTCATTTGGGGCGCCTGGGTGGCGCAGTCGGTTAAGCGTCCGACTTCAGCCAGGTCACGATCTCGCGGTCCGTGAGTTCGAGCCCCGTGTCAGGCTCTGGGCCGATGGCTCGGAGCCTGGAGCCTGTTTCCGATTCTGTGTCTCCCTCTCTCTCTGCCCCTCCCCCGTTCATGCTCTGTCTCTCTCTGTCCCAAAAATAAATAAAAAAAAATGTTGAAAAAAAAATTTTTTTAAAAAAATAGCCTTCATTTGTCATGAAGTAGAAGGCTGAAGCAGGTAAAATAAGATGGGCTCCTTCCTCTGCTTAGAGAATGTATTTTGAGAACATTAAAAAAAATGCTCCCTTCACTTAGAGTGGGTCTTTCTAAAACAAAATCTTACTATCACTTACCTTCCCCCACAACCCAACTAAAAACACTTCAATGTCTTTCTATTGGTCTTAAAATAGACTAAAATCTTTAATATGCTTTAATAAATCTCAATCTAACCTGGCCTGTACCTTTCTCTCCAGCCTTGTCTCTCACCATCCTTCCTTTCCTCTCAAAACTCCAACCAAATAACATTCTCTCAATTGCTTGTAATAATGTGTTCTGTCTCATTGGTAGCTGTGTCCTATTCCTTCTATCCGGACTGCTTTGCTCGTTGCCTAATTAACTCCTATTCTTTGGTCTCAGGCAAGTGTTAGTCCACAGGGAAGTCTGACCTCACCTCCATTCATGTTTCCAGAGCATCATGAAACTTTTTTGAAATTTTACAGTTTTGTATGATTATTTTGTTACTGTCCATTTTCCTTACTAAGCCATAAGATTCATGCCTCCTTTTGGTCACCAGTAGCCTCGTTTGTAGCACCTGGCATAAAGTGGGTGCTCCGTGAAATTAGTTGAACACATTATATTAAGTATCATATAGAAAAAATACATGCCCCAAAGACCACATATTTTATAATTTCATTTATGAGAATGTGTGGCAAAGGCACCATCTATAAAGAAAGTAGATTAATGGTTGCCCAGGGCTGACAGTGGGAATGGGGATTACCTGCAAAATGGAATGAGCATTTTCCTGAAAAATGGGTAATGTTCTAATCCAGTATTATGGTGAAGGTTTCATAACTCAGTAAATTTGCTATAAATCATTGATTTATACATTTGAAACAAGTGAATTTTATGGTATATGAATTGTACCTCAATAAAGATTTTTTTTTAATGTGCAGTATGGTCTGGCTTTCCTGTTAGCCACGATGTAATCCCATTTTAGAAAAGTTTAGTTCATGTCCACCTGTAAGAAATATGTCAGTATACTTTGTGATTCTCTTAGATCTTTTTATTTGTTTTTGTGTGCCTCTTTATACCTTCCCTAGGCCTTTGCCTTAGCAGCTTGTATCTGAGACTTTCTCTGGAAGACTTCAGGCTACTGGAACCACTCTGTCCACCTGGTGAAAAGAGCTCAAAGTGCCGGAGGTTTTACAATTCCCAGGGTGTACCACAGCCGATTGCTGACTGGTGCTTGAGGATGGAAACAGAGCTTCCTTCCCTCCACTGGGGACATACTCTGGGCTGTAACTTATGTTCCAATAAGGCTGAAGCCACCTTTCCAAGGTCTTTGTCAGGAAATGAACCCTTCTTAGCATACTTCTCTTTCCTTTCCTGCTTCCTGGACCAAACATTCATCTGGTTCGATGAGCTCTTCCTTAAATTCCTTGCACATCAACCCACGTCTTGGAGTCTGTGTCTGACAGAAACCTACCCAAAACATTGACCTTCCAGGAATATGGGCTTTGAAGATTTGAAGTTTCAAAAATATGTAGAGCAATTTACTATTAATTTTTTTTATCATATATCCTTATAAGTGCCAGACTTCTTCACATACTCTTTCTTCTGTAGGCGATATCCTGAATTGTTCTTCCCGCTTACCTTCTCTTAGACACATTTCAGATCCAAGGTAGGAATTATCTTCACCCAAGGAGTGTTTCCCATAGCTTCCAACATGGATTCAGCATCTCACTTTTAGATATCACAGCCTCTGTGCTTTCATTTTCATAGCATTGAATGCACTTGAAAGGAAATTCCCCCTTCAGTGCTGATCTCTTTCTCAACTGTGAATCTAAGTGCAGAGATTTTTATATTTATCACACCCTAGTGCCTAGTACAATGCTTAACATATAGTAGGTATACAATTAACACTTTTCAATTCAAAATAATTTAGTAATCTGTATTTATTAATATGAAGGGCTATTTAATATATAAATATATTTCCAGAGAGTTGTAAAGCCATTTATATGTGTATACAAATACATACATAAATTATATATTATATAATTTTCCATTAATTCCATGCATTTATTTAAAAATAAAATGAAATAATGGGAGGACATTTATGACTTATAGTTCAACTTTATATAATATTTTTTCTCGAGTTAATAGTTACTATGTAAGAAAGAAGAAGTTATTACAGTGTAAAAAGATAGAAACTCAATGACTGAGTTGAAGAATTTATGGGCTTTACAAATTGCCAGAATGTTGTTGTCACTGTTCTTACTGACTGTTGATATTGCCTATTAAGGGAGAATCTTCAGGATAGGTTTTATCCTGAGATGTCAGAAACCACCTTCTCAGCTTACTCATAGGCTGATTTCATACGCCACATCATTTAGTTGTTATCAAAAATATATAAATGAATAAAATAACTTTTTAAAAGTTTCCGACAGTTGCTGTAAATCAACAAATTGAAATCAGGAAGGTTGACAGTCATTCTTTAATGGCTGAAAATCTTATCATGGCTCTAGAATGGTATGTAGGTATTGTTTTTCATTTGCCAAAGTTGGCAGTAGATATAGGACAGTTCATTTACTATATATTTTGAGAGGGGTGTGTGTGTGTGTGTGTGTGTGTGCGCGCTATTGTGTGTATATATAATTGTGCTAACATCAATTTTTAAATATTGAAGATTATTGGTAATTTGATGAGTCTAAATTCATTGCCATAAATATTATATTGCTCTATTTCTATTATTTTTGGCCATCATCAGGCTGTAAGAAGCTACAAAGTCACAAAATGCGATAAAGCTGAGAGCTAGAACAGAACAACTCCAGAGTGCTGAGAACTAACTTCCGGCAAAATCTCCAGGCAGATTGCACCTAAAAACCTTATTCTTGTGAAATGCTTTCCTTCAGAACATTTCAGCTGGGACATATATGATTTCACCAGCTAAATATTTTTACTTTATACTTTGGACTGTCAATTCGCAAATGTCACATTTCCAACATTACTGAACTTTGAAAATAATAATAATGCAAAAAAAGTAAGAGGGAAAGAATTCATCATTTCTACCTGGCAGACTAATAGATACAGATCTTAGGTGGTTGGCATAGAAAATTTTCCTCTTGGGTGTTAACTGCGGCATAAGAGAGTAATCAACAAACCATTAAACAGAAGTTGTAGTTTTCTTCTTTCCTTCCTTTTCCTCCTTTCTTCCTCATTCCTCTTGTTTATCTTTCTCTTTGTTCTTTTCTGGATCTTTCTTTTTTCTTCTCTTTCACTTTTCTTCTTCTGGCCCAATTCTTTCTTCATCTGGTTTCTCTTTTTCTCCTTTTGATATTCATATCACTTCTGTTCTTCCTCTTGCTTGCATTTTTCTTCCCTCCTGTTCCCTCCCTCCCTCCCTTCCTTTTTCTCCTTTTTCTCTGCCTCCTTCTTCACTCTGTATTATTAAGAAATCTTTTCCACAGCAGCAGTCTAGGATTTGAGAACGGATATTATCTTTTAGATCAATATTCCTTGAAGTTTAGAAAGTTAAGTTTAAAGCAAACAAAACAAAACAAAACATTCTGTTTTTAAGGGAAAGTGAGAATTACAGACCATTAAACAGCAAATAACATTGCTGATTTGGTAACTTTACTGAAATAACCAGTAAATCTAATTAATGTAGTTGATTCAATAGGCCATTGGTTCTCAACACAAACCTCTTTACACTTAAAAATATATAAACTTTCGTCTCATGCCAGATCTTTAGAGGTAAAATACTTAGGGTGGAGGCTAAGTCGTGATTATTTTTTAAAAGCTCCATGGCTGATTATAATGTACATTCCTTATTTCAAAATGATAGGATTTATACCTTATGTCAGGTAAATCAAACAGCAGAACATATGACATTCCCCATGTTTCATGTCGATAATTAAGGGATCAAGGATACAATCAATAGTCATTCCAAGACTAAGTAGACTGAGAAGCTTCCTGATTCTGGTTTTCCTAGCCTGACTCAGCTAACTGGAGATGAGCCCAACTAAGCCTAATAAAAAGAAGAACTCTTAGGGCAGCTGAACCTCCTTTTTCTCCTATTCCTCCTCCTCCACCACTACCACCTCCTCTTCCTCCTCTTCCTCCTCCTCCTCTTCCTCCTTTTCTCCTCTTCCTCATCCTCCCCCTCTCTAACCAACTGTATCCCATCTTAAGGAAATCATTACTTATCTGGAACACCTGTATAACTTGTTGGCAATGAATTAAATGAGTCCACTGATTGCAGCATGTCTCCTTAAAGTATTTCTCAAACTTTGGTATAAAGAAAGGCCACCTGAGGATTTTGTTCAACTGCAGAGTAGGAGGAGTAAGTCTGAAGTGGGGCCTGGGATTCTGTTTTTCTAAAAGCTCTCAGGTGATGCAGACACTGCTAGTCCATGAACCATTATTTGAATAGCTGAGACCTGGAGTACCCATCTATGGTCTGCCTACTCCTTTATTTTCCTACTAGGTTAAATGTTTTGTATTCCATGGAAGGTCATTTTTGAAAAGCTATCATATGTTTCATGTACTGTCATCAGTTAGAATTAATGAGATATAATAAGGCATGGCCTCTGCTCTTAAGGACAAATTACAATCAAGTTGGAGAAGGAAACTAAATGTGAACTTGGTGTCACATGACTTACTAGGGCAATGAATATAAGAAGGTGAAATAGCTCAGTTATGTTATTGTAAAACAATCAGCAAACAGCAGCATATGATTGGCTATTCAGTGGTACAGACTATCTGTGGAGTAAAGGTTCGGGAGTGAGAAAATTTACTAAATGTGGATGTAGGAAATCAAAGGTAGACAGAGAGATTATGGCTAAGAAAAACAAGAATGACATTTCAAAATGAAGAAAGATGAAAAGCACTATACCTGGACTGTGATGGCTTCCTCTACTCCACAATGAATTCTTTGAGGACAGAGAAAACACCTGTGCTTTTCAGTATATGCTGTTTGCTCATTAAAGCAACTAGCAGGGGCTAGTGAACCGCATGAATTCAGAAAAGATAAAATAGTGAGAATGGTTAATTCTATCAAAGGGTAGATTTATATGGAGATATAGTGAAATGACCAAATGTGAACTGAGATGATAAGAATAGAATTTTGGGGGAAACTGATTAATATCTATCTATATCTTTTTTAAGTAATTATTTTTAATGTTTATTTATTTATTTTTGAGAGAGAACAGAAGAGGAGCAGAGAGAGGGGGAGACAGAGAATCCCAAGCAGGCCTCATGCTGTCAGCGCAGAGCATGATGTGGGGCTCAATCTTATGAACAATGAGATCATGACCTGAGCCAAAATCAAAAGCCTGATGCTTTATTGACTGAGCCACCCAGGCACTCCTCTATATCTATCAATCTATCTATCTATCTAACTATCTGCTTACCTCTATATATGTATTTTTAAGAAAGGAATAAAAAGGAAGGAGTTCAGAATATTTAGTAAGACCTAAGAGTTTTCAAGTTCTGGGTTTGATATGGCATTAAGTTTAGGATCTAATCCATGGACATAAAATTAACAAATGATAGATGAAGAGATATTGTAATCTGAATACAAACTAAAATTTATAGAGTGATTTTTTCACAGTGCGGGGTGTCTCAGAGGAGCTCACATAATTGAGATAAAAAAGATGTTCAAAACAAAATTAAGTGTAATTGATTTTATCAAGAAATGAAAATGTTGAAATTGGATACTACTTTCTGATTGGGGTAGAAGTCCTGGGAAAGTACTGCCAGAATTTTGACAACCCCCATTCCCCTCTCAGTCCATGTTCTCTCTCTGTCTCTATCTCAGTTTTGAACAATTTGGCCATATTATAACATCCATTAAAAATAGCATTCTAAGTCAATTATTAATGGATTTCTAGGTGATTTGGAACTGATTGTTGACCTTTTAGAAACTAGGTAATTCAGGGGCGCCTGGGTGGCGCAGTTGGTTAAGCGTCCGACTTCAGCCAGGTCACGATCTCACGGTCCGTGAGTTCGAGCCCCGCGTCAGGCTCTGGGCTGATGGCTCGGAGCCTGGAGCCTGCTTTGGATTCTGTGTCTCCCTCTCTCTCTGCCCCTCCCCCATTCATGCTCTGTCTCGCTCTGTCCCAAAAATAAATAAAAAACGTTGAAACTAGGTAGTTCACTTCAAATGGTTAAATCAACTTTCTTATTCAGGGACAGCTGACTCATGGTGAACATATATAACATGAAGTTGGTGGTGTGCATTCACCCACCTTTCAGTGATGGCATATGCCATTGAAAAGTTGATTTATCTTTCTCGTTTAATAAGGTGAAAAATACTTTGCATCTTGCCACATGTTTGTGCACTGATGAGTCATTTTGTCCAATGTCCTGGAAAATCTCCCATTGTATGACAGGGTGATAAAAATGGTGAGAACATGAAAATCCCAACCATGCTGGCTGTTATTTTTAAATATACAAATGATTGCTTGCAGAAAGCCACAGAAAAGCATGGTTAAATTGTATGACTTAGATATTTCAGGAATATGACAGATGCGGACATATTTTAAGGAGCTGTAATATATCTCTTCCACCATAACTCAGTTCTGGGGTGGAAATTAGAAAGTTATGGGGTCTCTGGGTGTGACAGATTATTGGTTTCAGCTGAGCTCACGATCTCAAAGTTTGTGGGTTTGAGCCCTATATGGGACTCTGTGCTGACAGCATGGAACCTGCTTGGGATTCTCCCTCTCTGCCCCTACCCCACTTGTGCTCTCTCATTCTCTCTCAAGAATAAATAAACATTAAAATTTTATTTTAAAAAAGAAAGTTAAGTGGTAGTAATGACCTTGTATGATAAGCTCTAATTGTTAGGAATTCCAAATTACCTTTATTTAAAAAAAATGTTTATAGGGGCGCCTGGGTGGCTCAGTCGGTTGGGCGTCCAACTTAGGCTCAGGTCATGATCTTGCAGTCCACGAGTTCGAGCCCCGCGTCGGGCTCTGTGCTGACGGCTCGGAGCCTCGAGCCTGTTCGGATTCTGTATCTCCCTCTCTCTCTGACCCTCCCCCATTCATGCTCTCTCTGTCTCAAAAATAAATAAATATTTTTTTAAAAATGTTTATTTTGAGAGAGAAAGAGAATCCCAAGCAGGCTGTCAGCGCAGAGCTTGACGCAGGACTTGATCTCCCCACCCTGGGATCATGACCTGAGTCAAAATCAGGAGTCAGTTGCCTAATCTACTGAACCACCCAGGCAGCCCTCAAATTGCCTTTAATATTTTATTTTAATATCTCCTCCAATACTTCAGCTACCTCATTTTAAAAGACCACTTCTACATTTTTCATGTTTAATTTTTAATAATTTGTTAATTTAAACTAGTTGCTTGATGTTTTTCTAATTTTTAGTTACTCAAACTCAATGAGCAGCATAAAACCACATTTTAAAATGAAATCTAAAAAATCTTTCATAACTGCACATATTACTGGTCTACAACCTGATTCCTGAGATACACACACACACACACACACATATGTATGTATGTGTGTGTGTGTATATATATGTGTGTGTGTGTGTGTGTGTGTACATATATATTTTTTAAACACAAAATTGAATAGTGTTGTGTAGCTGATTTGCATTTTTGTGAACTTAGAACACATATCTTCCAAACAAGCCAGAGCTAATGGTTTGCCAAGCTGCTGATTTGGCTTAGAAGTTTTCTAAGTTCCATCAACTTCAGTAAACAACAGTATAGTATGCTGGTTATTGCTGTTTAGATATGATTTGGGGAGTTTTACACAAACATGGCCAGAATGTTTTTTCTAAGCTATCAGCATAGCAGGGAAATACTTACGTTTGTAGAGATAACTGAACCTCAGAAGTGGAGAGGAATATTAATTTTCCACTCTATGGCACTTTTATTATTTCCTTTTACATACATTATTTCAGATGTTCACAATCACTCTAGGATATTAAGCTAGTTTATTACTGTTCTGAGATTTTAGCTTAATTAATTCATATGTCCAACCTATTATTTATTTAGCAGATGTTTTACCAAATTCTTACATGTGCCTGGGAACTAAGAATGCAAAAATGGGAGTAACAACAGTAGTGATAACATAAAATTTTTAAAAATAGTAATAAAAACAGTCCTCTCCCCTGAATAATTTGCAGCTTAATGAAAGAGACATATAGGAAATGAAACAGTTACATATTGGAATAAGAAAATGCACATAGAATGATGAGAAAGCACCTTTAAAAACCCAGGAGCAAGGGAACCATGAATGCCATTCCCTAGGAAGCAAAATTTAGCTGAGCCCTAAAGTACCAATATTTTTAATAGTTTGTCCTCTTCCATTATTTTGTTTTACTCTTTGGAGAACTTCAATATTTCATATACTGCATTATTTTTAACCTGCATTTTTGTTTATAATTCATGCAGAAATATTTGACCACAATTTTAATATTGTTCCATGGCAATAATATTACTGTGAGTTTTCTTTCCTGTGAAGAAGTGGTGTATTTTTTATTTCCTCCTTTAGCCATCTTTTACTTTTATTTATGTATGTGTTATGGCAGGTCTTCTATTTTTTATTATTATTCATCATTCAAATATTTCTTTCCAATACCACTTCTGTCCCATAGCTATTGGTGTTCGCACTGGGTTCATGTGATGGAAAAAGAAGATAAAAATGTCTAGCCCTTTCTTTTTTTTTCCTGCCTCCACAGAAACAGATTGTTTTACTTTATGCTGTCACCGGGATGTTTAATTTAGTTTCCCCTAATTTTCTTTGTTGGGCAAATTCATCTGGAGAGGAAGAAGGTGGCTGTGTTTCCTGAGAGATCACCCCAGATAGAATTAATGTTAACAAGGAGAATGGATTCTGCACCTCTGGGTATATTCTTCACCTGCTATCATTTTCTGAATTTTGCCAACTCTGGGTGATCCTGTCCTGTAGTCTCTTACCCATTGCTTACAAGTTCTACCAGCCATCTAACAGAACACCATTCAGCCAAGTTCTTTGTCACATCATGACCAGAATCCCTCCCTTTTCTAATACATGCTCCCAATTTTCATCTCTTCCTTCACTAATATCACATTTAATGTCCCTATTTCTATCAACAGTCCCTTCAATTCAATCTAGGCTCTTTCTACCATGCACTTCAAAATTCTCACTATCTCTTTTGATTACTCAATTTCAAACCATTTATACTATTTGATGTATTTGTTGCAAAAGCACCCTATTTCCCAGTAACAAAATCTGTATTAGTTTCTGCTATAACAGAGTACCATAATCTGGCTGGCTTCTCTGGAAGCTACAAGTCTGCAATCAAAGTGTCTACAGGGCCTTGGTCTCTCCAAGGCTGCAAGGGGAGAATCTGGCCCATGTCTTTCTCTTAGCTCTGGTGTCACTAGCAGTCTTTGGTGTTCCTTGTCTTGCAGCTTCATAACCCCAGTTTCTGCCTCCATGGTCACCTTGTATTCCCCACTGTCTCTGTGTTTTCACATGATTATCTTCTTTCAAGAACACCAGTCATGTTGGATTAGGAGCCCATTCCATTCCTGTATGACCTCCTCTTAACTCAGATAATTTTATCTGTAATGACCTTATTTCCAAATAAGATCACAATCTGAGACACTGACAATAGGACTTGGACATATCTTTCTGGAAAGACACCATTAAATGCATAACATACAGCATCAGGCTGTGTGTATACACACACACACACACACACACACACACACACATATACACATATACACATACACACATATATACATATATATGACATATATATATAACATATATATATATGACATATATATATGCATGTATATACATTCAGCCCTAATTTGCAAACATTTTCCTGTGAGTAATATTCTTTAATGTTGGATTGTATTGCTTACTTAATTTCTTGACGTCATGTTAGCTGAACAACGTGAATTCTTTTGCACATACACCAGGTCACAAGCTGAAAACTGCAGTAAATATTACGTACAAGGTAAAATGTCTCAAACAAAAGAATATTATCTTAACCCCAAAACAATGAGGGTGGTAATCCTGGATTATTTTTCTAAAGATGTTTGTATTTAACAGTGCTTTCACACACTCTATAATATCACAAAACAACTCTGTAACTTTGTTTTTTTAGAAAGTAACCCACTTTGTTAAAAAGCAGGCTTGTTTTTTGTTTTTTGTTTTTTTTTTTTTTTTTAATGTTTATTTATTTTTGGGACAGAGAGAGACAGAGCATGAACGGGGGAGGGGCAGAGAGAGAGGGAGACACAGAATCGGAAACAGGCTCCAGGCTCTGAGCCATCAGCCCAGAGCCTGACGCGGGGCTCGAACTCACGGACCGTGAGATCGTGACCTGGCTGAAGTCGGACGCTTAACCGACTGCGCCACCCAGGCGCCCCAAAAAACAGGCTTGTTTTGACAATGAAATAAAAAGAGAAATTTACTAATAAATCCTAACAATATTAAAATAAGATACTCTTCACTATTTAAAAATGATTCATTATTGTGAAATAAGTGGAGAGAAGATATATGTTAAAGTACACGTAGGGATTTTATAGGAGGAAAATGAGAAACTATTACCAGTATTTGCCACTGGGGATGGCAAAAGAGAATCAGTTCAGGAGTTATGTTTACTTTATACATTTTACAATATTTTGATTTTTGTCTGGATGTGCATGAATTACTTTTGCATTATATAGATTGAAAACAAAATAAAATTGGAAAATTACATAAATTCAGTAAAAGCCGAAAACAAACGCAAATGTACAGGAAATCAAACTGTAACTTGTATTTATTCATGCATACTATTTAATGACAGTAGTTGAAATTCATTAAGATAATGAGACCAGAGTGTAAGAATCAAGTTTTCAAGAAAAAAGAATGGGAAGACAAGAGGAAAATGCTTTTAGACATATTTAATTGCCTTGGTACTCATTTCATGAGAGCTCCCCAAATACCCTCTGATATGTAGTTTTTCACAAAGAGAAGACATTACGTCTCTATATAAATTTATGTCCCAATTGAAACTAATGTATTCAGATTATAACTGAGCCAACCCACTCTGGCATTCCTCCTTGAGAGTCTATGGACTGAATTGGAAAAGCAGTGAGATTTATAGCACGATCTTTAGACTTAAACTGTCTTTTATCCTTGTGTTATTGTGTTATTATAGTGTTATATACTTTATATTGTGTTATGATAAAATATGGTTTGCTGAATATTGAAATGAAGATGACATTTTCTAAAATACATCTTTAAGAAATAATGGAACAGCACAACATCTGGGGTTGACCATGAATTCATTCATTCACTTTTTTTCTTTAATAAATACTC
The DNA here is from genome assembly GCF_028018385.1 of Neofelis nebulosa. Lineage (NCBI taxonomy): Eukaryota > Metazoa > Chordata > Mammalia > Carnivora > Felidae > Neofelis > Neofelis nebulosa. The sequence continues at coordinate 42,763,984 of NC_080790.1, read as the reverse complement.
ATCATTAAAAAAAATAGCTTTTAAAATTTATGGAGGGAATGGCAGACACTGTGTTAGGAACTGAAAGTCCAAAAGTGAAACATGCACTCCTTGCATTTAAGAAACGTTGACATCACAGTAGAAATAAGGCAATATGATAGAAGTGATACATGCAAAAGAAGAACCTTAGTCTTTATTGGCCTTTAATCACAAGTGCAAAGAAAGTAAATATAATGTTCTGATATTACCCAATATTGGGGGGAGATAAATGTAAACAGTTTGAAGAATTTGGGTTCTCATATGAGGCAGAATTAGTCACTTCTATTTAGCATCCCATAGTAATTTTTTTAAAGCTCTTATATAGCCATCATATTTTGTGTAGTGTTTTGTTTTATTTTATTGTCCTTGTCTAGTTGTCTGTAAACACATAGAAGAAATGGAATCTTGTTTAACGCAGTAGTGATTACCACACTCTTTACTTCAACATTAGTCACACTGGTCAGTTGGGCATTTCCTTCCTGTTAATATTTTTAAATCTTAAAATTTATAAGTAGATGACACTTATTTTTTAGGTAACAAATTAAACCATGATGGTGATATTCATTTTTTTGACAAGAATTGGTTACTTCCTATAAATTAATAAACTTACAATATCATTAATATTAATAGAAGATATAATTTTCACTTGTTGCACAACCTGTTGTTTAAATGGAACTCAAGTTCCACAGAATTTAAGCTTCAGAAAACATTTGATACCTCATTGTGATATAAGTCCTAAAACTAAAGTTCAATGTTATGTGCTGCCTTGACATACGGCTTCGAATGTTCTAGCCCCAAGTTCCTATCTCCACTCTGCTCTCACAGATAAGATCTGCAGCCAAGTAAGCTCTTTATCAAAGGGACCAGGCACAGTCCTTGATTATTCCTAAGTAGCAGGTTCCAGTTCCCTGTCAGCCTGTGGAACTATCCAGACTCGCCAATTACATCCTCTCATGGGAAACAGGGGCATCTCCTACAGCCCCTGGTTGTTCAATGTTTCTTTTCTTTTTTTTTTTTTAATTTTGAAATATTTATTTATTATTTTTGAGAGAGAGACAGAGTGCGAGAGGGGGAGAAGCAGAGAGAGAGGGAGACACAGAATCTGACGCAGGCTCCAGGCCCCGAGCCATTGGCACAGAGCCCGACACGGGGCTCAAACTCACAAACTGTGAGATCATGACCTGAACCGAAGTCGGACACTTAACCAACTAAGCCACCCAGGTGCCAGTTAGTTGTCCACTGTTTCTAAGTGCAACCTGATGCATCCCTGGGTAGCATCCAGTGTCCTTCTCCCCCAGGCTCTGAATATGATGAAAAAACTATTGTCAATTTAATTTGTCCAGCGTCAGATGCCCTATGTTGGGCTGTCCTTCCTTCACAATATTTACTGACAAATATTATAGTCAATCTATGACTTAACTGAGGAAGATGTAGGTGACACTCCACCTTGGGTAAGAGGCAAGGAATGGGTACATTGTTTGTAAAGAATTTGAAAACAATAATAAAACTGACTAAAACCTGGCTTGTTATTGTTGGTGTTGTTATTTTGTTGTTTAAAACTCCTCTGATGGGATGGATTATCCTTTTCCCCACCCTCACCCACCATTGTATGCTGGAATAGCTAATTCATTATGCAGTATGCTTATCATCTGCTCTCTAGTAAAGGCAAAGTCAGCGTGGTAGAATGTGACAATGTTGGAGAATTCGTTTCTAGTAAAAAACAAAACAAACAAACAAACAAAAAAAACTTAAAATCTTTAGGGTTGTGGACAACATATTCGTGTTCATAGAAATGCCACTTATTTTTAGGTGAAGAATTAAAGGTGTCTAAGTGGAGATTATGCTCTGGTTGAAAGTGAGGGTTAAAAGCAGAATACAAGCCCCATGGGAGATATTATTCAGGAAATCTTCCAAAAGTTTGGAAGGAAAAGCGTATATATAAGTGATGAGGTTTTTGAGGTGATAGTAGGGTTTGAGGGGTCTGGAGCCAGCGGCCAAGAAATAATTATTCAAGATGTCTTCGGTGCAAAAAAGTCATTTTTTTAAAGCACGGGGGCAGGACCTGTGCACAGGAAGAGCTGCCCAGGGACCATGAGGAGAGACTGGTTATATACTATGGAGTTGGGAAAGGTAAAGTCCAGGGGAAGTTTCCAATGAGATTTCCACATGCTAAAGAAGACTCCCAGGATTGTGGAGGCCTAGCTATTGTCAAGCTAAGGTTGCTTCCCTCTAGCAAAGCATCAGCATTAAGATAGTAGGGAGAAAGATTTTTCAGTGTCTGCCTCAAGTATTTGTCAATGGGCTGCAGATTATCTGCCATTTCCTTCTGCCTTTGTTTCCCACATCATAAGGACTACACAACCATCATCCAAAACCAACAAATAAGCCACTGATGAACAAATTTGAGAGTAAATATACCTAACATAAAAGCAGTGCAACTGCCTTTAAAAGAGACAAAGATAAATGTTTTTTTGTTTTGTTTTGTTTTGGTTTTTTTTCTGCCATATCCAAATGGAACCATTAGCTTTAGAAGCGTAGACTTCTGAGTCCAAAGTACAGAGTACAAGTCCCATCTTCATTATATGTCAGTGGATCATTAGGAAAATGAGAAAACTAACACTGAACGGAATTACTTCAAAGAAGAGACGTGTTTGATATGAAACATCTGGTGGTACCTGGTGTTTGCTAAGGTTAGTAAAATGCAATCATTAGCATATTCCTTAATGGGTAGCATTACCTCCTTACTTGAATGCTGGAAAGCATCCCCTGGCAAACAGTCAAGATCAATCGATAAGGAATAAAAACAAACAAAAAAACCAAAAATCATGGAAAATATTGTGGGGGCAGGGGGACAGGTATAATAGAATATCTGTGTAAAAAACTCTGGAGATTCTGAAAGCAGTAGTAAGAGCAGTCTTTAAATTCCTCCAGGACAGTGACTTATAAGGGTACTTGACTGCCCAGCCCTGAGTGACTATTGCCCTATGAAAGGTAAAGGAGAAAGTCAATCACAGTTTAGAAGTCTAGGAAAATATTCTAACTGATGAATAAAGAGGGTCCGACCTACTCTAAGTATAGTGGGAATACAATGAAGGGGCAAATCTGAACCTCATTTTGTTTAATTTTTTTTTAAGTTTATTTATTTATTTTGAGAGAGAGAGTGTGATCAGGAGAGGGGCAGAGAGAGGGAGACAGAATCCCAAGCAGGCTCTGCACTGTCAGCACAGAGCCAGATACAGGGCTAGAATCTATGAACTGGGAGATCGTGACCTGAGCCGAAACCAAGAGTCAGATGCTTAACCAACTGAGCCACCGAGGAGCCCTAAAATTCATTTTGCTTATAATTTTTACTAAATCTGGTGACAGTTCAGAACAAGGTTTGATGAATATAGGGTAAGTACATGTTATCCTGTTACGAATAGGGGAGACAAGTATATCAAATATTTTAAAATTCTCTAGTAAGGAATTGAAAGAAATATGGGGCATGGCAGGGGAGAGAAATTATTACTATAACGAGAGATCTTATTTATACATTTGGCTTATAGATTTAAGAAATTTCATAAGCAGAAAGATAATACTCTTAAAATAAGTTGTGGCTCAGTCCAAGTCCCATGAAAAAAATAAATAAATAAAGTGTGGTAGCCTATGCCAGTTGAGAAGAACTATATATAACCAGTCTCTCCAAGACTTGTTTAACTGCCAGGTTACACATTTAAGTGTTATTGCCATTTTACACATGGATTAAATTAACTTAAATTAGTAGGCGATTAATGTAACAAGAATATTTTCAATTAATTTTCCATATTTAAAATAAACAAATAGGAAGCTGAAAATTTATGTCTGGCAGCTTTGCAACAAGAAGCAAGTTGCTGGGAGGAGATAAGGAAATCAAGGCAGAAATGAAATAGATATTTTGGCTAAAAGAAGGTTTGGAGCAGATGTCTCCATGTGTCTTCATAAAAGGAGAAGAATAAAGTAATATGAGAAAAAGTATGTCTTTCCATAAGATGTTCCAGTGACACACAGTGGAGTTAAATAAAGAATAAAATAAAAATGAATGAATCAAGGGGCGCCTGGGTGGCGCAGTCGGTTAAGTGTCCGACTTCAGCCAGGTCACGATCTCGCGGTCCGTGAGTTCGAGCCCCGCGTCAGGCTCTGGGCTGATGGCTCGGAGCCTGGAGCCTGTTTCCGATTCTGTGTCTCCCTTTCTCTCTGCCCCTCCCTGGTTCATGCTTTGTCTCTCTCTGTCCCAAAAATAAATTAAAAAAAAAAAAAAAAAAAAAAAACGTTTAAAAATGAATGAATCAATTAATAAATGGCTGTCCGTTCTGAATTGATTGACTAATGTAAGTAACTCACAAGAATTAGATCAATAGATTTTATAGCTCTATTTAATGAACTAACTCCAGAAATGAAAAGGAGAGGACATAGGATGCCTGGTTAAGCACAGTGAATACTGAAATGATTTATTCACTTTTACAAGTTGTTCTTGAGCTCCACCTCAGTGCTAAAACTGTTTTATTACTATTTGGATATAGAGGGAAATTATTTTATCATGCCTCCAAAACCCATTCAGAGTGCTCAAGAAATCTTTAATTATTCAAGATTCACTCAGCATCTTTTGGGTGTTGGGAGAGGTGTATAGTGCAAGGAAAAATCTTAACTTTACCATAAAGGAGGAAGGGGTAGGGAGGAAGGCGTGGAGGGAGACATAATTGAAGCAGGGAGAGAATTGACATTTAAATAAGATAGTAAGGGAAACATAGAAGAAAAGTGATTGATTTATATAGAAAAGTTTCCGAGGCAGTATTTTCACTGCAAAACATTATTTCCTTAAAGAAGGCATCTAGAAAGAGATAATATTTTAAAATATAACAAAATATTTGAAGGAAGTATCATAGTAGAAGTAAACATACAGAACACAAGTTATAAAGTTACATATTATGTGGATTTTTGTGTGTGTGCATCTATATTTTATAGGGGTATAGGCAATTGATATAAATATACACATTAAAATATATAACATATATGTATATTCATGCATATGTTTGTATAAGAATATTCAAATGGCATTATACACATATATTGGATCTGTATATACTCAACTATAGAGTCTATAAGTAGATTATTTCCAGATTATTTCCAGAATTTAATTGTGACAAATTAAGTATAGGATAAGCCATGATCAAAGTATGGATAAATGGGCCATTTTGTGAGAACAGAAATAGCAAACAAGTATAAACTGGGAATTACATATTTACTAATAAATGTCCTCAGCAGGATCAGCTTCATGAAATAAGACCAGTGTCACAGAGGAAGGGCCATGCTTGGAGTTTGATGCTTTGTGGCTGTCAGTTTGAAATTATTCATAATTTTCTTTTAACTTAATGAAGTCCAATGGCATAATATGTTCTCAGCTGCCCGCTTCCTTGCTTTGAGTGCATCTCCCTTCACCGGTGGGGTCTTGGGCATAGTACAGGTAGGGTCAGGTACAGGTTCTGAGTACCCACTCATCTGCAAGGTAGGACTCAGGGTGCCCACGAGGGTCTACCCTTGGTCCACGAATTTTCCCATGCCTGAGGGTGTGCAAGAATTAAATGCCAAATACAAAACATCAGGAAAGGTCAAGAAAGAAAGTGCTTTTTTCTTCCATTTAGAAAAGGGTCCTGGCATTTTTATTTTGCACTCGATTGCACAAATTCTATGCCTAGTGCTCTGGCCACTAGTAATTATTAACCTTTCAGAATGCCCCCTCTCCTGATGATAAAAAACAACTTTTATTTTCTTCTCTCTGGATGTCCTCCTCCTGTGAACTGCTCATCCATGCAAGGGCTGGCCATTCAGATACCAGCCACACATTCAGTGTCTGAGGAAGCCGTTCTCTCACACTTGTCTGAATCCCTTTCAGATATTTATGTTGTTATTTTAGTTTGTAGTGTTGTTTTCATTGGAAATTGGGGAGCTAGTGGCTCTTACCTTACTTAACTGTTTTAACCTGTGTTTAAGGGAAAAGGAGTGGTAAAAAAGGGGACAGAGAGAAAGGGGGAATCAATCCCACCACTTTGTTGAAAAGATAGACCAGAATGACATGCTGTTTTAAAATTCTAGTTTTCTGAGCTAGGGAGACATTCTTTGGAAATGCCATGGAGAGTCTAAGAAATGGACAAGAATAAATATGAAGAAGCTGAGATTATAGTGTACTAGTTAATTTCTGAATTGAGTGACTTGAGTCTAACGTGTGAAGAACTATTACCTGAATGAGAAGAAACAAACAATATTCTTAGACCTTTTTCACTTATTTATATTAAGTACAGTTTAATAACATATATATATATATATATGTATATATTTAAAAAGTCTTATACCAGTTCTATGTGGTTTTCTGATTTACTCTGAAGCATTTTTTTGCATTAGGATTCTTTTGGCATATTAGCTAATATTTGGGGGGAATGAGTTTAATTCCTCCTTTAAACATTTTTTAAAGTATTTTAATTTTTGCTTTGCAGTTTAAAGTAGAATACTAGCAGCAAAGAGTCACCATGAATATTGGCAGATTGCAATCAGATTAGCAAGAGTCAGGGAAGAATGATACTAAGGGTAGTAGTATACATATCAAGTTAGAATGATCCTAACATCAGGGTAAGTTTGACTCTATGTGATGGCAGAATGTATGACTGATTGTTGCAAAAGATGAATGGATTATTATCATTGCTTTTTGTTTCTTTCTATTCCATCGTGGAAGATAATTTAGACTCCTGAGAAGGGCCCCTTTGTCAAAAACAACTAACAACTCTTTTTCAGCACAGTGTAAATCAGACCTATTAACACGGGGATAATCATCAGCTTCCGCATTAAAAAAAAAATTGTAAAGCATCTAAAACCAGAGTAAGGAAGCTGAAGGGTCTAGGTTTTTTTCTGTCTATAATTGCTATCTGACTCTGAGTAAGATGCTAGCTTCTTCTGAGATTATGAGTATGAAAGTTTTTTGAAAACATGGAAAATACACCACATAAATTCAGAACCTTTCACCTCAAGTAGTGATGATGTATTGTTCAACCCATTTACTTTGAATATTTCAGTAAGAAGAAATGTAGTCAGATGTTTTCTATGCTGCTATATGATTATTGCTGCAATGTCATTGATTATTTTAATTTTAATTATTTTAATTTTTCAAGTATATTAAATGCCATATGATTCAAGTAAGCTTGACATAATTTACCTTGGTTATAATTATGAATAAGTGTTTGAGATCTCATAAATGTGCTATAGAAAATGGAAAACATTGGGGCGCCTGGGTGGCGCAGTCGGTTAAGCGTCCGACTTCAGCCAGGTCACGATCTCGCGGTCCGTGAGTTCGAGCCCCGCGTCAGGCTCTGGGCTGATGGCTCGGAGCCTGGAGCCTGTTTCCAATTCTGTGTCTCCCTCTCTCTCTGCCCCTCCCCCGTTCATGCTCTGTCTCTCTCTGTCCCAAAAATAAATAAAAAACGTTGAAAAAAAAATTAAAAAAAAAAAAAAAAAAAAAAAAGAAAATGGAAAACATTGATTTATTGGATAAATTATTTAATGTGGAACCCCCTAAAACCAGAGTATTATAGAGTTTTAGAGCATGAACAGGAAATTAGGGGAACACTTGAGTTTTATTTATTTTTATTTTTTAATTATTTTTTAATTTATTCATCTTTGAGAGAGAGGCAAAGGGTGAGTGGGGGAGGGGCAGAGAGAGAGGGAGACAGAATCCAAAGCAAGCTCCAGTCTCTGAGCTGTCAGGCTTCCCTGACTTGGGGGAGGGGCAGGGCGGCTGGAAGTCACTAACCATGAGATCATGACCAGAGCTGAAGTCAGAAGCTTAACCACAGAGCCACTCAGGCGCCCCAGGGAACACTTGAGTCTTAATAGTAAAATTGCACTAGCTATTTGTGTGGATATTAACAAGGCTACAGAACCTCTTTAGCTTTGATTTCCTTACCTGAATCTGGGAGTAAGGAGAAGCTGGGATGTGTCCACTATGAGAAAGGAAAACAATTATTATTTTACCACTTCTCCTTCATTTTTCTAACACTCAATTAGTTCATTTATAGATAGATAGATAGATAGATGTAAATAGATATTTACATCTATATATCTAATATATATATATTTTAGTTTTTTCCATTTGTAACTTCGAATAATATATTTAAAATCAGTTAGCCAATATAAAATAGATATAAGAATCACTAGAAAAATAAGAAACTTAACAAATTCACATTTCTTCTTCTTCTTTTTATTTTTTTAATATGAAATTTATTGTCACATTGGTTTCCATACAACACCCAGTGCTCACCCCACCAGGTGCCCTCCTCAGTACCCCTCACGTTTCTTCTTCAAATGCTCCGTTCACTGTCAAAATCTATGACATTTAACTTCTATGTTTACATTCCACCATTTTTTAGAATCTTAGCTCTATTTCGAAATGGATTAAATGCTTACGACAAGTCCTTTTCACTGGATTTCTTTATCCATTTCTCAATCATAACCATCAGAGTTCAAACATTAAGTTTGCTTTGTTTTATTTTGCCCCAAAAGGACTCGTGTATATTACAATTAAGAATCCTCACTCATTTCAGTTGAAGCTCTCAGTCTTTAACCTTTAGACATGAATTTAAAAGAAAGTAAGCATGAAATTCTTGGTCAACACATTGTTTTTCTTAGAACTGTGAAAAACATGACAAAAATCTGTGGGTATTAGATGTTAATGCAAAGAAGGGTAAAGCCAGACTTATAATTCCCTATTATACAGTTGACTCATAAGAACAGCTTAAAGAGCAAATACCTAGAGGACCAATAGTAAGGGCCTCAAATGAGAAAGTTGTCACAAAGTGTGCCAGACTGAGATCAGAATATTATTATGGCTCTATTCCTTAATTATTCAAGGAAGAAAATTCTATTTTACCTGTGTCAAAGCATTATAAAAGATGAAAAACTTTTAAATACTCTTTTGAAAGGAAATAATTATGTTGAAACATTCTATAAAACTAAAAAAAGTGAACATCATTGAAAAAGTCTTAGTAAAATATTGGTAAATAAAGTTCTGTATTATTTTTGAGAAATAATAAGGTACAAGTGAAGTTTATGGCAAAGGTGACAATTTTGTGGAATGTGTTTTTCACAGTAGTTAGTAAATTACTGCACTATCAATGTTGTAAGTATTAATATATTTAACAATTAAACTTATAACAATAACAAAAAGACTATATCATTAAAACTGTGCCACAGCTACTTTCATACAGCGGACCCTTGAACAGCATGGGTTTGAACTGCTCAGATCCCCTTGTACATGAATTATTTTATAGTACAGTACTGTAAGTGTATTTCCCCTTATGGTTTTCTTAATAACATTTTTGTTTCTCTAGATTACTTTTTTGTAAGAATACAGTATATAATATATAACAGATAAAATATGTGTTAATCAACGGTTTATGATGTCTGTAAGGCTTCCAGTTAACAGTAAGCTATTTATTAGTAGTTAACCTTCTGGGGAATCAAATGCTATACATGGAGTTTTGACTTCATGAGTATTGAAAAAACTCCATGTTTTTCAAGGATCAACTGTACTTAAAAAGAAAATTATAGTTTTAGTTTAGAAAGAAATGCTCAAAGTTGGTTTAAAAACCAGCAATGTTGTCGTATTTTAAAGGCTGCATTACTAGAAATATATCCACAGTAGAATAAAATAAAGAAGGCTGTTTCAGAACTATATTTTAAAATTTGAAGCCTTTAAAAAAGAACGTGCTGAGGAAGATCTCACAGGTATAATGCTCTACACAAAGAACAAGCCACAGACCAGTGATTGCAGTCATGATACTGCCAATGTACAAAATAAAAACCAACATAGTCAAAATGTGTAAATGTACATATTTATATGTAAATGGCTGTAACTGTAAAGGAAGCACAAGCAACTGCTGACAGTGATCTGCTCATGAAAACAAAATGGTGGTGCTCCGTGTTTTTATGGCTTATTTTAATTTTTAACATAATACACTAAAAATATTTAAATGATTTAAGAAACAAATAGGATCAATATTAAAAATAGGAATTGTGAGATCATTACATATCCTACCATTGATATGAACGAATGATATTTTATATACTGTTATTCTCCATCCAGTGCAATTTGTGGTGAGAGTAAGGTAAGGTGTTCAGTTGAAAATAGTCTGTGATTTTGCTGTGCTTTACCTCCTTTGAGTTCAGAGCTTGTCTTGGGAGCAGTCATTAGAGATAGACTGCTCCTCGTCTTTGCTAATGTTTGTGAATAATGATTTTATGTTCTAAATAATGACTTTAGGTGCAATTATTCAGGTATAAAACCAGATATTCACCCTATAAATTCAATGGGAGGATACATTTAGATTATATATAGTGATATATATAGCTATATGTGCGTATATATTTGTATATGTACGTGTATGTATATGCTTATGGTACTTTATAGCCTATACATAAACTGCTAGAAATGTTTACATTTGATCTAATAATCTATATTTGGAAGACAATCAAATGAATAAGAAAATAAATTTATATAATGTGACAATTACTCATGTGTAAATACTCAGGCCAAGTAATCATCCAGCATAAACTGTGTTTAAGGGGACTGGATTTAAGTCTGGTATACCATTGTGTAAAGAATAGAAATTAGGTTGTGGTTGGGTATTTTTGGTTTTTGGTTTTTGGGTTTTGGGTGTTTTTTGTTTTTGTTTTTGTTTTTTGTGCAGTTGTATTAGAATTGTTCCTATTATGTTTCCTTCCTTTCCTTCCCACATTCATTCTAGTGGATAGAAAAAAATCTCATGTTATTTTCATATCTCATTCATTAACATCAGTTTGAGTTAGTTCTTCATAAAACAGTTACAGTATGCAAATGAAAACAGAAATTTGGTAAACGAATAATTCAATATGGCAGGACTAGTGAAATATCACACTGCTGTTTCCTTCCTTGATTCATCTGTTTGTTCATTCCTTCATTCCTTTCTTCTTTCATTTTTCTTTCTTCACATCAAATTAATCTTTAGTAATATTTTATAAACCTTGCAGTCTTTATTATTGCAGTATTTTCTTTACAGGTCCATAAAGCTGAGATTGCCACCATGCTAATCTTCCTATGTTTGACCTTCTTCCAGGATGGGAGTCGCCTCTTCCTGTGTTCCTTAATATAATATTTTTCAGGCTTGAGTAAAATGCACTATTTTCCCTTAAAACTGAAAATGGCCCATTTGACCTAAACTTCATTTCAATCACACCTTGATTAAATACACACAAATTCAAATTTAAGTACTTTATTATTTTACCTCTTATTTATAAATATTCTCATTTAAATTATACTCAAACTATTATGGAACCGCTAATTTCACATTAGCAACATTAATTTTCTTATTCCAGCCTGTTAATATCACCTCGATTGCATTGATTTTTTTTTTCTTTTTACTTTGACAAGCCCTAAGTTTGCACTGTGTGGTGTGCTGCTTCTTCTATGGGTTTCTTCTGCAGGCTACTAGAAAACTGCAGCTCATACTGCACACCCAGTTATCCTTTCATCTTCTTTGATGTGAATGCATCAATTACATGTTAATTACATGTCAATTCTGTCTCTTTTCTTTCCTGCTTACTCCCTCAACTTGATAATAAACCTAAAAAAAAAAAAAAAAAGAAAAGAAAAGAAAAGCACTAGAACCATAGATATCTCAAATCAAGTGGTTGGTCACCCAGAAGAATATTCTGAAAATATTGACAGTTTTTTTTAATTAAAAAAAAATTTTTTTTTGAGACAAAGACAGACAGAAACAGAGAGTGAGCAGGGGAGGTGCAGAGAGACAGAGACAGAATCTGAAGCAGGCTTCAGGCTCCGAGCTGTCAGCACAGAGCCTGACCCAGGCTTGAACCCATGAGCAGTGAGATTATGACCAGAGCCGAAGTTAGACGCTTAAACGACTGAACCACCCAGGTGCCCCTAGAGTTTTATTTTTTTATTTTCATTTTTTAAATGTTTATTTATTTTTGAGACAGAAAGAGAGACAGTGTGAGCAGGGGAGGGGCAGAGAGGGAGACAGACTCTGAAGCAGGCTCTAGGCTCTGAACTGTCAGCACAGAGCCTGTTGCAGGGCTCTAACCCATGAACCATCAGATTGTGACCTGAGGTGAAGTCGGAGGCTCAACAGACTGAGCCACCCAGGCACCCTGAGAGTTTTATTTTTAATAGCATTACACTTGCTATTAATGAATCATCATTGTTGTTACTGTTATCGTTGCTGTTATTACTAATGGAAAAGTCACAGACTTCTAAAAATACATAATTGACTTCTATTTTTAAAAAAAGCTGAAATGGCAGAATTTTCATTACACAGAAAGACCATGTATGAACCTGGACTCCTTCACTTTTTACTTGTGTTGCTTTGTACAAGTTAGTCGATTTTTCGCAGTATTATTCTAATTCTTTCATAGCAAAAACAGTGGGATTGAGCTATTCCTAAATCTAAATGTTTTTCTCTGTGGTTAAGCCACCTATGTTTGCTAATCAGTACCCATAGTTTCCTACTGTACCTCAGAGACTGGGAGATCAGGACATCATCTTCCTGGGCAGTCACATTTCAAATGGATGGCTCCCAGGTCCTTGAAAGAGACATTCTTAGGTTTTAAACTGTGGAGAGATTTTTAAAAAAGATTTATAACTCAAAGGGGCAGAGAGAGAGTGTGTAATTATAAACTTTCTAAAGTAAATGCTCTAAGAAAAGGGAGATCAGAGGCCTAGGGTCAGTTAGAAGTCTACCTAAATCTTAATCAATCTGAAGGGAATGTTAAAGCCAATTGGTCAGTACTATAAAAATGAAAGTAATGGCAATACATAGTTCAATGGATTTTTGATAGAATTAAACAAAATTATAAAATTAATGTACCATTAGCCTTGGAATTTAATAAATACCTGATAAATTATCATTGTTATTATTATTAATATTATAAATAGTTTTATTATTCTGGCACTCAAAGTTTCTAGAGGAAATTTCCAGCTTACACGCAAATGTTATTTATAAGGAGGCCTACTTAATACATACAACAACCTTATGTAATCTGCTCAATCTAACTTCCTGTTTCAAAAACATTATTTGGTGAAGATAAAATAACTAAATTAATAAAAGCAACAGCAGAAAAAAATGAAAAATTTAGTTATTTATTATTTGTTCAATGCCTGATGTTAAATTTTAGAAAACTAACTCACATACATAATACAAATAAAAAGAGAAAACTGATTAGAATTAGAAAAACAATGAGAGCAGTGCATGAAGCAAAGCTTCAGTATTTAAATATAAAAGATAAAATGGTAGAAAACTGCTTTTAGGCTCTAGGCTTGGCTAGAATAAGGTTGCTATGGGCAATCGCTTTTCAAAGAGCCTCAGAGATTCCTTTTTAACACAATATGATTTTTGTCTATATATTCTAATATTTTCCAGAATCAATTATAGTCTGATGTTCAAAAGCTGAGCTCAAAATTAGGAGTGGTCAACAGAGCTCTTGGTTTGACCTAATACCATGATACAAAGAATCTGTACCACTGCTCTGAATAGAGTCAAGTGGCAATGTCTACTGAGGACCCAATACTCAAGAGCCTGCTTCTCTTGACTCCATGGAGGATAGACACTGTTGGTGCTCAGGCAAAATACTGATGGAAGAACATTGTAAAATCTGCATTCAGTGCTAAAAGAAACTCCTACTTGGTATTCAGGATTATGAAACTGACAATTTATAATTCATGCTGTGTAAACTCCATTGACTGTATCAGTCTACAAATATGAAACAAGATTCAGCTTGTGCTGACTTAGATCATTGCAGAATTCCCCTGATTGAAGCCATGCCCCATGCTCACTATTCTAGGATGCTTACCCATTTCTTTTTTCACCCACCATTCCAAATCTACATCACCAGTATCCTTCAACCCACACCTAAAGTGCCTCAACCTCAATAAGGATACAAAATATTTCTCTGCTGACCCTGCAAAACACATGTTGCATCTTGTGGTGAATTGACTTCCTACTGTTTGCAATAAATTTTAAGAAACTCACACAGTTAATTATTTGGGGTAGGAGTGTTGGTTTCTGGAGACAGACAGAGGCATGCTGAGCCCCAGCTCAGTAACTTACTCATGTTTATCAACAGCAAATCGTGTAATTTCTTTAAAGCCTCAGTTTCTTCATTTGGAAAATAAGGATAACAATAGTACTGAGGCCATAGACTTTGGAAACTAAGTGATACCATATGTTAAAAACCAGGTAATAGAGTTTACGATACAATAGAGATTTGTTGTTGTTGTCATTTTCAATAACAATTGATCAAAATCATTATTTAAATGGAATTCAACTTCTTATCAGGAAGCTACCTATTTTTTGTTTCATGAAGAAATGTTGAAAATGGGACTTTAATCTAGAATATGTAAGAAAACATACTTAAAAATAAAGAATATCAAAGGTATAAATTCCATGTGAATCATTCTATTGAAAACAACCCCCAAACATATCAGTTCTTTTTTAGCTATGATTCATATATTGTAAAGCAAGTTTTTGTTTTTGTTTTTTGTTTTTTTTTTTTTCATATTGTGAGCAGGCCACATACAGTTCCTTCATCTTAGTAGTTTCTTACCATTATGATTCATTACACACCATGGTGTGTCAAATATGAAAACACCTCATGGACTTGCTGATGAAAATTTAACGTGTCATTTATATACCTATTTCCAGTTCTTAAAATGGTTTCCCAGGTTGAAATAACATGGTGAATAAATGTGATGTCGCTATATGCTTTAAAGTAAAAAAACATAGAAAAAAGAAACAAAATGTTTCAAATAATGAGCTTACCATTTTACCACCTTCTGGTTTTTAGGAAATCCATAGGAAATTTTAAATTTCAGTGAGAATGATAAAGTTTTCATCTTCAACAAATTAACTTTATCGATTGGCATTTGAGCAATGTTTAGCAGAGGTAGAGATTGAAAATAGGTAGCAATGAGAATCAGGAAAGGTCAAGTGAAAAATAAAAGAAAAAAGTAGAAAGAAATAGCAAATTTTTCCCCAAGACTATCTTAGTTTATTCTATAGCAAAAGAACAATTAGCCACCCTATTATTCAATATTGGCTGGTGTTGCCAACATTAACCAAAATCAATCATTCAAGCAATTATTTTTATAAATTCCCATGGAGAATATGATTGGGAATGGAAATATCAGTTTGATATGTTTTGTGGAATCTTGAGAGCTGTTGAAGAGATTCAGTTTTTGAATATTGGCTCTAACAATTTAGTATGCTTAATTCTCATACCTCCAAACTGAGACTGATGCTAAATGAGCACATGTATTTACTTATATTCTAATGAAAATAAAATGCAAAAGAATCAGTATAGCAAATTTTCAGTACAAGTTTTGACATTATTAATTTTGTGATCTTGATCAATTCAAATAAACTGTGTATTTCTTAGTTTCCTTATTTCTAAAGTATGGGAAAAAATAATCTTTTCAGATGATTTGACAAGGTGGTGGCAAAAATATTGAATGGAACGGTACTTTTTAGAAATATATATATATATATGCATATATATATATGCATATATATATATATGCATATATATATATGATAGATATAGATACATTGATTGAAAAGCAAAATAATCACTATTGTCACTTTTTCAGTTTAATTATGTGAATGGGTTTCCCATATTTGTTTGTTATTCTTAAAATGTCTCCATTCCATTAACTAATGCAGTCTAGAAGACTACAGGATTAAAAAGAAGCTATGGTTTATTATTTCTACTTGGTGTTTCTTAAGCATTTTTTTCAAAGACCTGATTTAAAGTAATTATTAAATAGAGTTAACTACTGATTTTATTTATCTGGTTTCTTTTGCTCTCATTTTTAGGGTAATTAAGTATAACTCACAAAATATTAGCATGTCTTTGTACACTGAAGCATTTAAGTTGATTCTAAATGAACAATAGAGGTTGTACCCGAATACGGAATTTAACATTTGTCAATCCCTTTTAGTTATGAGTTTCAGTGCTCACTCTGTATTTTGTATGATTAATTCACTTAAATATTTGTACACAATTTTCCTTGAACATACCAACATACTTATGAATACTTTCAACGAAAAGCAATTAATTTATCTTCTGGTTTAGAAAACTCTACCCCCTTCCCATGTGATCACTACCACCTTCATCTAGGCAAACACTCCCATTCCACAACTCCTTGAGGACATAAATTAGTTTTACAAAGAGTATCCCCTTGTGGAGTCCACATTTCTCAGAGGTTCTCAACCTCCATCTGTCCTTGATCCGGACAGTACTTTGCTCATCACCCAGCCCTCATTTCCTCCAATGCTGCTCTCAGGAAATGAATGGCATAACCCACTTCTCCTTTGGTGAGTCTGGTAGCAAGCCTCCCCGCTTTCAGCCCCACTTCACCACCTGTGGAATAAAAGATACTGCAACTGAAAAGTTTATTGTACTACATTTGGAGATTGTGTGGGTGTGGGTGTGGGTGTGGGTGTGGGTGTGGGTGTTTCTCCCACATCATTGCAGACTATCAGGTTGCAAATGGAATGGCTTTTCCTTAGGGAAAATGCATTAAATGTGTTTTCAGCAACTGACAATACTTCCAAAACCATTACATTCCAAATCGGTGTTACCTTGTAGTTCATCCAGTCCAATACACTTCTCAATGCTGAAATTCTACTGTTGAATCTTCTTTTAAAAGACGTCTTCCTTCATTCTCTTGCCATTCATGCCTCTCCCTACACGTGTGGTGCCAGTTCTGCACAATCTACCCTGAACATGCTTTCCCTGACAGTAGTCTATTGTCAGCTGCCAAGGGAACTAACTTTCTAGAACCAACTCTTTAATGACAAATTTACTGGTTTTGGGTTTTTTTTGTTTTTGTCCCCCCACCCTCGCCATGGCTCCATTTCCACTTGCAAAATCAGAATCGCATTTGAGTTAGGTGTGCCTGGTAGGGCAGTATACTATAATCTTATTATAATCACCTTAGGTCCTCTTTAGATCATTCATTGATATCCTCTTGTAAGACTTTGCACAGGTGTGTTTTGCCTACCTTGTTTCTTTTTACAATTTCAGTTATTCCAAATCTATGACCTTGGATGTCACCATCCCTGAATCTATTTAGTCATTGAGTCTTTCTTCCCCTGTCAGGGACTATGAAAGGATTTTACCCTGTTTACAAGCTAATAAATTAGCCACCACAGGGACACCTGGGTGGCTCAGTCAGTTAAGCATGTGACTCTAGATTTTAGCCCCAGTCATGAACTCATGGTTTGTGAGTTCAAGCTGCACCTTGGGGTCCATGCTGACAGTGCAGAACCTGCATGGGATTCTCTCTGTCTCTATCTCTCTCTACTCCTCCCGTGCTTGCCTGCTCTCTCTCTCAAAAAAAAAAAAAAAAAAAAAATTAGCCACCACAGCCTTATGAATGCCAGCAGAAGACACAAGACTCTGTCTGGTTCAGAGAAAAAGGACTCTTAACAGCCCATAATGCATGAATATCATGTTTGCATCTTTTTCCTGTTCCCTCCATGTTCCACAGTAATCCAGATAATGCTGTGTTTACTGCAGATTTGACTCAAGTTGAGAAATCCCAAGTTTAGGAAATATGTTTTATAAAGAGGCTATTAGCAAATTTGTCCAATCTTTACCCAAAGGGGGAAACCTTATATTTATTTTACTTGATGGAAAACAAGTAAAATACTTGTTACTCAAAAGGAAAATACTGTCATTATCTTCCAGTATGTTTGTTGTACAACATCCATGAAAAAGTAGTCTGGAACAAAAACTTTTAATTTTTTTTGTCCTTAGAAGGTGTGCAGAAATACAAGACACTTAGAGAAGAATTATTTCCCAACACCTCCGTGCTCTATTTTTTTTAACATGCTGAAAGGAAGGAAAAGGATAGTAAGGTTATTAATCATGTACTTTTTCTCCAAGTATATTTTTGTGTTTTACATATATTTGTATTTGTTTTATGTATATCTCATTTTAATCCTCTCAAAATACCTACAAAAACAACTATTATTATTCTAATTTTTAGAGGTAGGCAGTGGGACGTAGGCAGAGTCAGATTTTAGGTTTTTTGTTTATTTGTTTGTTTGTTTGTTTTAATGTTTATTTATTTTTGAGAAAGAGACAGAGGGAGTGTGAGCCAGGAAGGGGCAGAGTGAGAGGGAAACAGAATCCAAAGCAGGCTCCAGGCTCTGAGCTGTCAGCACTGAGCTCGATGTGGGGCTTGAACCCATGAACTGTGAGATCATGAGCTGAGCTGAAGTCAGAAGTTAAACCGACTGAGCCACCCAGGCGCCCCCAGAATCAGATTTTAGATCCAAATATTGCCAATTTCATGATTCCATGCTGTTTTCTCAGAATTATTCAAATGCGGTAATATTATCTATAGGTCTGCAATTGGACTAGAAATGGCTGTATCACCTTGCAGTTTCTGCATTGAAGTCTTTTTGTATTCTATAATCACTTAATTCACAGAAGTAAAATCCTACAATTAATGCCTATTCATTTGGTATAAATTATAGACTTTTACTTCTTAGATAAGTACTCTGAAAGAACATATGTCAGGTCAGGTAACTAGAAAAAGTGGACAAGATTTCTAGTTAAAAGCTCTAGGTTTCAGATCATTAGTATTCCCTTATCTTAATGAGAACTTATAAATTTCAAACTCATCCTATCTAGTCCAGGTACTTGGCCAGGTGACAAAAACTGGTATCGTAAACTGATGTAAGTTAATCAAGTGCAATATTTAAAGGAATTTACCAGTTAAAATATTTCCTTTTAAATGACATCTTTTTTTGTTTTTGTTGTTAGCCCAGTGCTTTCTCAGACTCTGATTACAAAGTCATTCAGACTCATATCCTTGAGCGAAATACTTGGGTAGAACAATTTACCATCATAGGAATCATCCCACAGAAATAGCTATCTTTCCTTTCTTTGCAAAGAATTGATATTGCCCACTGGATAGTAAAAGCATTCCTTATACTTAATTATCCCAACCAGAACTAACCAGAACTACATAGCTATCCTAAGAATATGGAAAATATATTTTCTCGTAAAAAATACTTATGAGCTCCTGGCCTAGCATTCTATGTTCATGTCATGTGTCTGATTCATTCTCTAGAGATTTTGTTCTTAAATAAGTATGCTTAGATATTCAACCTTTTATTTACGGATGTCTGATGGAGAATGAATTTCCCATCACAGAGCATATACAAGTTACCCATCTGAACAAATATGGAAACATAACCTTGACCTCAGTATCCAATAAACAAAGACCTTATCAACTGAGCTCTGTGATTAAAACTTTAAAAATATTCACATTATTACATGTCCTTCATGCCAACTATTATCTAAGTACCTTCACTATAATAGAGTTTGCTTGCTTGGAATGATTTTACTGCTAAAAGTAAAATCAATGAGAAGATAACAATAGGTACCTCTTTCAATAGGAATTGCTTAAAATGTGACAGCGTCCTGTTCCCTTATTAAATTATAAACAAAGGGCTTTTGAAAGCAAGAGTGGTTTTAGTTTCTTAAGCGAGTGTTTTTTTGAAAAAGCATCATTATCATCCCTCCAAATATCTGGAGGAGAATGAGGAAGTTTAGTTAGAGCTATGAATGGCAAAAATTGAGGCAAAGGAAACTGACAATGTCAAATCTGAAATAAGAGGGCACAATGGGAGAATAGAATCCTTCCGTATGTGAAAAGGAATTTACTAAAGGCAGAGTGGAAATGTGTTATAAATATCAAAAAGTTTATTTTTTCTTTTCATCAATACTGCATGTGGAGAGATACTTCAATTAGAATAAATCTGAAACTGTTATTTCACACAAACATAATTGTACCAAAAATGTATAGCTACCAATTCAATGTTTAAGATCTTTACACAACAAACTGTCCCATTCATTGTATACCATTAGTAGTAAACCACCACATTACTTTAAATAAACAGCAAAGGCTAAAGTTGAGAGAGTAATTATTAAATATAACTGACCTGACCCAATAGACAAAGAAAAACAGGTAATTAGTAAAACAAAAACAAAACAAAACAAAACAAAACAAAAAAACTCTGCATAGAATTATATTTGTCACAGATTAATGGATATTTTATAATCATGGAATTAAAGATTATCTCATTCAAACCATACATTTGTGAGATGTAGACATTTGATGCAATAATTTGTACAGGACAGAGAGACTTTTATGACACATTACTGTGAGAAGAATTAAAGCTTCTCAAGTGATGGATACTATTCTAAATTGTAAGTTGAGAATTGAAAAAAATGTAGTATACAATGAAATAGCATTAACTGATATAATTTTAAAACTTAATACACTGAAAAAAATATTTATAGGTAATATACCTGGCAGTATGATTATATTTCTGTACTTTATACATACACCTATTTTGTTTGTTTATTTTATTTATTTTACCATTTTGTAATATATTTTCCACAAATACATTTTAAGCACAAGGTAGCGTACCATATTTTTTCATGTATCTCTATTCATAATACAATTATATCTGCAAATTGTTTAGTCAGTAATTGCTTATAAAACTGAAATAAATGCACTAAATTGTATATATTTTATATATTGTATATAATATATATGCTGTAGACATTTCCTGGTTTTTTTGGTGTATTACAGACTGAACAAGAAGAAACAGAGATTTGTTTTTTGCTTTGTTTTTTTTTTTAGAAATTTTGCTCTTCATCTGTTATCAGAGGTATATTAATAGTCTGTTGACTATTACACATTAATACCCATGATACTATTACCCAGTATCATGATGAATTTGTAAAAAATAATCTACATCTACCATGAGCAAATATTTTTATTAATAGTTATTCCAAGTCCTCATACTTTTATTTACAACCTGAAGCAGGGAGCACAGTCTTTTTTTTCCTTGTAGGATAGATTGAAATAATTTGTAATACAGTTGTTACCATTCATACCATAAGTTAGTCCTTTTTATTGGATTTTTAAAAAAACACAGATGCTTACTCATATGGTATTTTCTGGAAAGAACGCTAAGCATTTGTTAAAAATGAAAATGGAAATGAAATCCATCGACCAACCACTCCAAGAAAGCAATTTCATTGGATGGAATTTGTCTAGTAATTTCATGTACACAGAATAGCATTTGGAACTCTTTTACTCCATAAACGGATTTAAGAAAGATGTGGAGCTCTAGAAAGTTGAAAAATGGAGGCAGAGATATTATTCAGAGACTGCCAGGCACTAATTCTTCTTGCTCACTCAAAGGGAAGTCATTGCCTTACTGATGCTAATTCTGGTTCCCAAACAAGAAATGCCAATGTTTGTAAACACCCCTTTAATAGGAAAAACACAGATTTTCAAATGTAAATTCTGTGGGAATGGTGATATAAGCTCCAGATATAAAAGACAAGGAATTGAGCTTCTAGATCTGGAGTAACCTAACTTTGCACAGGAAATACCACATTGTCATGCTCCTGATAGAGACTCTGGGCACCAAAAAATGCTGCACAGTTATATGCTCCAATTGTCTCTTTCTTCTGTGGTCATCATGTTCTTATTTTACCAGTCTCAAATCACCTGAAATTTAGAAGCCAGTATCAGCATTGACCAGGAAGTAAAGTCTTCAACTGCAACACAGTTGCAGTTTGGAAGCAGTGTTTATGGTGAAGTGTGAAGGAAAGGAGTGAACTAAATATGACGTGAAGACAAATAGCACCCCATGAAGGGTAAGCCTTATAGGATCAGGTGAGGTAAACTTTTTCCTTCGCAATTTTTATCCGTTAATTTTGTCTTCATTCATTTTACCTATACTTGTAACCAGTCAGGCATTCTAGCTGATGGTAAACAACCAAGCAATGAATGAGATGGTACAAGAACCGTTCCTTGGACTTAACTTCCATTTAGTCAATGAAGAATCAAAGATGCTGTTTGAGGGGTCCTGATGGCTCAGTTTGTTGAGTGTCCCAACTCCTGATTTCATCTCAGGCCATGAGTCCAGGCCAGCTTGAAACTCTGCCCTGGGTGTGGAACCTCCTTGAGATTCTCTGTCTCGCCCTTTGCCCCTCCCCCACTTGCATGTGTGCTCTCTCTCGCTCTCTCTCTCTCTCTCTCTCTCAAAAACCCCCAAAACACACTGGCTGTTTGAGCCCGTATTCATATTAGTGAGTGTTATCTGATTCTGGTCTAAGTAAAAATAAAATAAATTATTAATTTTATAATATGATATGTAAAATTATTTATATAGTGGAACAGAAATGTTGCCTTCACTAAAGAGTCCTCAATGAATATCCTTTATTAAATTATTAACTCCCACCACATTCTTTTGCCTTACTCTGTTTTTTTTTTTTTTTTTTTTTTGATATTGGAACATATTCATTTAACAATATTTTCATTTAAGCACCTATCTCAGGCAATGCGCTTGGTGATCAATATATTGGCAAAGGACATTCTCAAAAAAGGCAGGCTCAAGAGCAGAAAGTCTTTGTTATATTTCAATTGCTTTATTTATATATAAAACAACTACTATCCAAGTCATCCACTTAAACTGAACAATTCAATGGTTTTTAGTATAGTCACAGAGTTGTGCAATCACCACCACAGTCAATTTTAGAATATTTTAATCATTCTAAAAAGAGATCATGTATTTAGTTGTCAGTCCCCCAAATCCCCACCACATCTGCCTTGGGCAGCCACTAATCTACTTTCTGTCTCTATAGATTTGTGCATTCTAGACATTTAATAGACATGTAATGGTATAATCTATCTATCTATCTATACATAGTCTTCTGTGACTGATTTTTTTTTCACTTAATAGTTCATCCCTTTTTTATGGCCAAATAATACAGCACTGTATAAGCTTATTTTTTCTCATGGATCTATTGATGGATATTTGGAGTGTTTTCACATTTTGGCTACTATATATGATGCTCCTTTGAAAATTTGTGTACAAACTTTTATGTGGGTATCTGTTTATATTTCTTTTGGGGACACATCTAGGAGTGGAATTGTTGAGTCATGTGGTAACTTTGTGTTTAATTTTAGAGGAACTGCCAGTCTGATTTCCGAAATAGCTGTGCCCTTACATTCCCACTAGTAGTGCATGAGGGTTCTAAATTCCTCACATTCTTGCCCACATCACTTGCTATCCTAGTGGGTATAAAGCAAATCTTGGGGGAGTAAAATGTGATTTGGATTTGTATTTCCCTGATGACTAATGATGTCGAGCATATTTTCACATGCTAGTTGGCCAGTTGCATATCTTTTTTAGAGAAAAATCTGGCCACATGTTTTGCTCATTTTTAAATTGGTTTGTTATTTCATTATTGAGTAAAGTTTTCTTTGTATATTCTGGATAGTAGACCATTATCAGATATATAATTTATAAACGTTTTCTCCATTTCTGTTGATTGTCCCTTACTTCTTTGGTAATCTCCTTTGAATATAAAGGTTTTTAATTTTGATAAAGTCTAACTTACATATGTTTTTATTTTGGTAGCTTATAGTTTTTGTGTCATATCTAAGAAAACATTTTTCTTAGAAAATCCTAGGTCATAAAGATTTATCAAAAATATTTTTAAGTATTTTATATATAGTTTAAAACATTCTGTATTTAGGCCTTTGATCCCTTTTGATTTAATTTTTGTATACAGTGTGAAGTAGGGAAGCAAATTCATGGTTTTGGTTTTTGTTTTTTTTGCATGTGCATATACAGTTGCATATACTGTTGGAGTCTGTTCTTTCCCCATTTGTGGTCATAGCATACTTTTCAAAAATGAATTGACCATACAAACCCTAAGAGACTCTTAAATACAGAGAACAAACTGAGGGTTGATGGAAGGGGGTGGGGGAGGGGAAAATGGGTGCTGGGCATTGAAGAAGGCACTTGTTAGTATGTGCACTGGTGTTGTATGTAACCGATGAATCATGGGAATCTACCCTAAAACCAAGAGCACACTGTAGACACTGTATTTTAGCCAATTTGACAATAAATTATATTTTAAAACATGAATTGACCATAATATATGGGTTTACTTTTGGGTTCAATTTGATTCCATTGACCTATTTATCTATCCTATGCCAGTACCTTATTGTCTTCATTACTGTGGATTTAGAGTAAGTTTTAAAATTGGGAGTATTAGTCCTCCAGATTTGTTACTCTGTTAAAACATGTTTTGTTTTTTGTTGATTTGGCTCTTCTGGGTCCCTTCAGTTTCCATATGAATTTTAGGAATGAGTGTCAATTTCTTTAAAAAGCCAGCTGGGATTCTAATAGGGATTGAGTTGAATCTGAAGATAATCATGTGTAGCATTTTCATCTTGACAGTATAAAGTCTCCCAAGTTATAAATATGGGATATATTTCCATTTATTTTGCTCTTATTTATTTCAGTAGTGATTTGTAATTTTTAGGGACAAGCTTTGTATATCTTTTGTTAAATATAATTCTAATAATTAAATTCTTTTTGATGCAATTTTAAATAATTCATTTCCTTAATTTCATTTTCAGATTGTTCACTCCAAGTGTATAGAAATACAGTTGATTTAAATATACTGATTTCATACCCTGTACACCTATTGAACTTGTTTATTAATGCTAATAGGTTTATGACAGAGTCATTAAGATTTTCTGTATGCAAGATCATGTCATCTACGTATGAATAGAGATTCAAATTGCTTTCCAATCTGAACATCTTTTATTTCACTCTTTAATTGCTCTGGCAATCAACAATGCAATATAGAAGTCACAAGAGTGAATATATTCATGTTTTAGCAGATGTTGGATTGGGGTTGAGGTTCTGGACTCAGAAGCCCACTTGCGACCCAACGCCATTCAGGCTTTTGGAAACTTATAGATACACAGCCTGAGCATGTGCAGTATATGCTCCGCTTCTGGCCTAGGGTGACACGACCCTATACAGCCTTTGGACAGTCACTTGCGCAGGGCCCTGTGATAAGGCACCGCTGCACTGTGACTCTGAATGGGATAGACTAGGCGTCCAAGAGGATTGGGTTTGCATGATAGGTGGTTTTTAGCCGGACCGCTTAGGGAGAAGTCTGGGAACAGGGGCCTCTGATACCAGAGCATCTCTCTGTTTCTCATCCCAGGATTTCCCTGTCGGCACCCGTAAAGCTCACGCGATCACGCGATTACGCGATCACGGGTTTCTTCCCGGAAGAGTAGTCTTGGCTGTAGCGCTAAAGGCCGATTGCACCGTTCTATGAGCCGCCTCTAATGCTCAGCGCAGGCCCGCGCATCTGGCTCTTGCCTTGTCCGTCGGGGCCAGTGCTTACTCTACCCACATTCCCGAAGTCCCACAGGGCACCCTGAGTGGCTCCAACTCGGCCCACTCGGACCAGGCCCTGGCCCTGGTCTGCAGGCTACTCCACAGAGTTCAAAAGATAAGATGTCCTGATGGCGGGACTTGCGTGAAGCGGCCAGCTCCCCCATCACAGGGTGCTGGCTTTTGGCCTGGTCAGAAAGAGACACCATTGCCTTACAGTTTTTCTTTACCTGAAAGCCTCCAGGAACAGGCACTGTTTATCTGGTATGGATTCTAGAACCTTGGAAGCTGCTGGCAGAGCAAATGACCCCAAGAATGTGTGTGAGTGCCTGAGTCTGTGTGGGTGGGTGGGTGTTTGAGTTTGCATGCATTTGTTTCTTTTTATTCTTTACCCACTGTATCAAGTGCAGGAATCTGATACAGTGCTTTGCTCTTTCTCGAGAGCGTCCACGAGAAAGGAACAAACTTTTTTTTTAATTTTAAAGACAAAGGAAAAGAGTTTTATTTTTATCCCAGCTCAAGTTAGAACAGCTGCAGCGGTACACAATCTTCACAAAGAAGAGAGTTCTCTGGGAAAGGAACCTTTGGTGCAGGGTTTTTTACAGAGAGAGAGAGAGAGAGAGAGAGACACACACACACAAATGATCATGATGAAGGACCTTCCGGAAAGTTACAAACCTTATATTATGTTTTTAGTATGTGCAAGGCTGTATGACTTTAACCTTGTGGGAACCAGGGAGATTATTATTGTTTTTTGTATCTTTTTAATGGTTGGAATACACCGTTTTATTTTAACAAAGCAGAGGTACAGTATGTACTCAGGGCAGAAATAGACCCCATGCTTTGAGGCTTTTTCAGAGTCATTTTGACCTTGGTAAATGTTAAAGTATAGCTTCCCTCGGAGCCCAGAAACAGGGCCCACAAACAATAAAGGTTGATAATTTCCTTTATTTTTTTAAAAAAATTTTAACGTTTATTTATTTTTGAGAGACAGAGAACGAGAATGAGCAGGGGAGGAGCAGAGAGAGAGGGAGACCCAGAATCTGAACCAGGCTCCAGGCTCTGAGCTGTCAGCACAGAGCCCAACGTGGGGCTAGAACCCATGAACCTTGAGATCATGACCTGAGCTGGAGTTAGTTGCTTCACCAACAGCCACACAGGCACCCTGGTAATTTCCTTTATTAAGGGCAGTGTTTAGGATGGGGAGTCCAAGGCGCTGTTAAATGTAAATACAAAACAGATGGGGTGCCTGAGTTGCATTAGACTTCGGCTCAGGTCGTGGCCTCAGGGTTCTTGAGTTCAAGCCCCACATCAGGCTCTCTGCTGTCAGCACGGAGCCGGCTTTGGATCCCTTGTTTCCCTCTCTCTCTTTTTCCCTCCCCTGCTCATGCGTGATCTCTCTCAAAAATAAATAAAACATTAAAAAAATAAGTTTAAATACAAAACAGAGACTGGATTTGAAAATTCCCTAAGTAGACAAAGCTATTTAAGCTGCATAAGTGAAACCTAATTTTGCATATTCTGCAAAAGAGGAGAAATTTAACTTGGGTTGCTTGTAAACTTACAATCAATGAGACTTAAGTCATCTTCCAAAACTGGTAGAAGATAATCGTTTTTAACCAGATTCTTTAGTGTAGAAACCACCACTGTAATAACCAATCACTGTAAAGTTTAAGACAGGTTCCTTATTCTCTTTATAATCCATCCTGTAAGGTCATGCTCCTGAATTTCAAAACAGATTTTGAATTAGAATGCTCCTAGTTCCCAGGCTGCTATAGGCACAGTAAACTCTTGCTAAATACTATTTATTGATTAGTGGTTTTAATTTTGCTATTTCTGGATTTTTGAAGTTTTGGCATCACAACTAGGATCCAAAGAAGACCTTTTGACTACTGAGGATGGTGAACAAACCAAGTGCTGGTATCCACTTTATCCATTGAACTCCTAGCTTTCTCGCCATGGAGGTCACAAGTAAGTGTCAGATTCCAGTTCTGATTTCTGTGTTTTGAGCTCTCTGACTTTATTGTGCATACCTGTATCTTGTTTGTTGAGTTTTGGTAAGTCACTCATTTCTGTTCACAAGGGGGAAAACCTGTAATTCCCTGTGTTTTGGACCAGCTCTTAAGAAACAGGGCCCCTCAGCGTTAAGATGTTTTAGGGAATCTAAAGGCAACGGTGGGTTCTATGTTGTCTAAAACTCTCTCCAGCTTCCTGAAAAACTCTTGCTTCCAGTATATACCCATTATGGAACAGAATCCTGTGTCTTTTTGGGAAATAGGTGAAACTTTTGGTAATTTGGAATTGCAGTGGCTGCCTTAGGGAAACTTTAACATACATAAATTGCTTACCATGAGGCATGCCCTTGAAAATAGGGGATCCCAAACCTCCCTGAATTAATGGAATGCATTCTTTGGTTGGCATAAATATGTTTAGACTCCTTTAAGTAAATGTTTTTTTAAAGAGAGACAAAAGATACTTAGGTTTAGTATTATGTTTTACCACATTAAAACTGTAGTATTAAAAACAATGTCTCTAAAAGGCTTGTTTTTTTAGAATTATGTATTTATATTTTGCTCATCTATGACAGGATTATATGATAGTTCACAATTGCCTGTTTCCTAGCTTTCCTTGGAAATTAAAGGTTACCAATTGTTAAAATTTATGTTCAATATGTAAAAAATAAAACTAGAAACAGTACAAGCATAGGAAAACAATTTTATATATAAATTGTTGGAAGAATATGCGATTTTTTATATGAAGAATATGTAAGAAATGTGGGTTGTATTTTTATTAAGGAAAAATAGAATAATGTCTGAAGTAAAATGACTAGTCGTTCCAGAATAGGAAAGGAAAAAGAACAAGACAAAACCTAAATGGATATAGAAATTTGCAGGTTTGTGAACAAGAAATTTTATATTGTGAACTCAAATGTGGCCAGAATTGAATAAATTTATTTATAAGGGTTGCTTGACATGAGCACATTAATATACTGTTACTAGTGTCTAATTTTTTGTTTAAATCACATAGTTTCTTACATTACTGACCTGCTCTTACTGAAAAATTATAAAAGGTTTTCCCTCAGCTTTA
This sequence comes from Neofelis nebulosa, assembly GCF_028018385.1. Lineage (NCBI taxonomy): Eukaryota > Metazoa > Chordata > Mammalia > Carnivora > Felidae > Neofelis > Neofelis nebulosa. The sequence continues at coordinate 42,735,518 of NC_080790.1, read as the reverse complement.
ATGTAATCTGCCTAGGAAAGAAAGATAAAGCCTGTTGGATATTACCAAAGCTTTGACTGAAATGTCTTATTTGAGAATATGCATAGAAACATTGTCAAATAATTCACTATTAAGTATACTGAAAATGGTGGCTTTTCATAGATGTCCTTTATATATGTTTGTTGAGAGTTTTTATTGTGGAAGAGTGTTGGATTTTATCAAATGCTTTTCTGCATCTGTTAAGATGGTTTTATATATAATATATATCATATATAATTTTTCTGTTGATATGGTTATATATATAAATTAGTTATATAATTATATTTATATAATTATGTATGTTATATATAAGTTATATATAATATATAATATAATATATGTTAATATGTATAATATGTATATTATATATATTTTTTCTGTTGGTACGGTGTATTGCACTACCTGATTTCTGGATCTTAAACCAACTTTGCTTCCTAGGTTCAATCCCACTTGGCCATGATTGACAGTCTTTTTTTATGTTTCTAGAATTGGCTTGCTAATATTTTTGTGTGTTTTTTTCATGCATATATTCATAAGACATACTGGCTTAAGGTTTTCTTGTGATAACTTTGGTTTTGGTATCAGAGTACCACTGACCTCTTAAGATACATTGTGAAGCAGTTTCTCCTCTACTTTTTGTAAGTGTTAGTGGAGAATTATTATTTCTTCTTTAAGTGTTCATTTGAATTCATTGGTGAAACCATATGTTACCAGGCTTTTCTTTCTGTGAGTAGTTTTGTGTTGGTAATATTTTCTTTGTTATTTAAAAAAATTCTGTTTAGTTTCTACAAGGCTTCAGATTTTGGGTTTGAGTTTCAATATTTTGTGCCTTTCTGGGAATTTGTCAATTTTAGTCATTATTGTTTATTCTCTGTGTATTTTTGTAAAGTTGGGAGAAATATTCTTTATTTCATTTCTGATATTAGCAGTTTTAACCTTTTTTTTCTAGTTTTCTTGGTCAATCTAGCTAAAAATGTGTTAATTTTAATGATATTTTCAAAGAACCAACTTATAGTTGTATTTTATCTGTTGTTTTTCTATTCTGTTACATTTTTTTTTCTGTAGTCTGTATAATGTCTCTCTCTCCTGTATATTTGTATTTATTTTGCTCTTTCATAGTTTCTTAAAGTGAAGGTTTATAAATTTGAGTTTTTTATTAATGTAAGTGATTATAACTATATATTTTCTTATAAACATTGCTTTAGTTGTTTTTCATAAATTTTGGTATATTTTCATATATAAGCTATATGCATTTTCTTATTCCTTGTGACTTTTTTACCCCTAGGTTATTTTAGAGTGTGCTCCTTGGTTTTGATACAATTTTGAAGTTTTCAAATTATTTTTGTATTTGATTTTTAGTATGATTCCATTGTGCTCAGAGAATATCCTGTTTTTGTGTTTTAATGGTGTGTGTACAGTTGTGAAGAACATATAATCTGTTTTTGTTGGATGCGGTTTTCAAGAGAGATGCCTGCTGGCTGCAGTTGATTTTGTGGCTGTCACATGTTCTGTTTCTTTGCTGATATTTTGCATATTTTTTCTTTGCATTGATGAAAGTGAGCTGTTTAATCTATAGCTATTCTTGAATCGTCTATTTTTGCCTTCATTTTTGTCAGTTTTACTTTCATGTGTTTTGGTGCTCTGTAACTTCATATATCTTTATGACTATTGTATCTTCCTGATAGATTGACTATTTTCTCATTATAAAGCATGGCTTATTATCTCTAGTAACATATTTTTGCTTCGAAATAAATTTTTCTGATACCGTGTGGCCATTCCATAAGACATTAGGGTTGCTGTTGCATCTTGTTTTGTCTTTTTATTTGAACATATCTGTGTTTTTAAATATAAAAGTGTGTCCTATAGACAGCATATATTAGAGTCATTTATCGTTGTTGTTCAGTCATACAGAATGTCACAGTGGCTTTGAGTTCTTAAATCCAATCATATTCAATGCTACTATTGATAGAGTTGGCTTTACATTTGCCATTTTGCTTTTAGTTTTCTGTATGCATCCTGTTTGGTTTTCTACTTCTCCTTACTACATTATTTTCTGTTAAGTAAATATCATCTAATTAACATTTTAATTTTATTATCTTTTACTGTATATTTTTAGATTATTAATGATTGTTTTAGGGCTTATAGTATACATATTAAAATCTACGTCAGATGTATACTAATTCCACTGAGAAAAAGAAATGTTACTCCTATATAGGATTATTCTCTCTCTCCTTTTGTGGAATTATTGTTATAGGTATTATATTATACATGTATATGTGTGTATATAAATAATACATTGCTATACACATCACTTTATCATATTTATTTATTATTTCTATAATTTTATATCTTTTAGCAAAGCCAGGAGAAGGAAAGTAAATATGTATTTATAATATTTATTATATTAACCTTCTTTTTTACAATTTTTATTTTTCTTCATTTGTTCCTGTGAATTTGGGTTAAAATGATGTCATTTCTTTAGCCCAGTACTGAGTTGTTCTCACTTCTTTTGTGCTGTTATTGACAAATACATTACGTTTTGTCTGTTTTATTGTTTGACTCTGGGTGTATCTGGTTAAATAAATCTTACTTAGTCTAGAAAGCAATGACATCATTATTTCATGTTAGGTTTTATTTACATATAAAACATTTTGGGGACATATTCTATTGAATTTAAGGCATATCTTTTAGTTTGTGAGTTGTGTTCTCCCAAAATAGGTTTATATTACATGTAAGAATTTTTTTAAGTTTATTTATTTATTTTGAGAGGGAGAGGAAGAGACAGAGCACAAGAGTAGGAGAGGAGCAAAGACAGAAGAAGAAAGAGTGAGAATCCCAAGTAGGCTCCGCACTGTTAGCACAGAGCCTGATGTGGGACTCAAACCCATTAAGTGTGAAATCATGACCCGAATCAAAGTCAGGAGCTGGACATGTAACCAACTGAGCCACCCAGGTGCTACAAGAATTTTTAATTAAAAAGCAATATGTTATTTTTTTTGTTTTGTTTTACTTACATGTTTTTTTTTTTTTTTTTTTTTTTTTTTTTTTTTTTTTTTTTTTTCAACATTTTTTTTTATTTATTTTTGGGACAGAGAGAGACAGAGCATGAACGGGGGAGGGGCAGAGAGAGAGGGAGACACAGAATCGGAAACAGGCTCCAGGCTCCGAGCCATCAGCCCAGAGCCTGACGCGGGGCTCGAACTCACGGACCGCGAGATCGTGACCTGGCTGAAGTCGGACGCTTAACCGACTGCGCCACCCAGGCGCCCCGTTACTTACATGTTTTTAAGAACTATTTATGTTATTGTGGATATGTTACTACTATTATATTTACTTTTTTACTGTTATTTTTTGTTTGTTTCAGATTTTTATTTAAATTCTCATTAGTTAACAGACAATATGATATTGGTTTCAGGAGTGGAATTTAGTAATTCATCACTTACATATAACACCCAGTGCTCAGCCCAACAAGTGCCCTCCTTAATACCTATTTAGGGCATCCCCTGCCCACCTTCCCTCCATCAACCCTTAGTTTGTTCTCTATGGTTAAGAGTCTTTTATTGTTTGTCTCCCTCTTTTTATCCCCCCTTCTCCTATGTTCATCTGTTTTGTTTCTGTAATTCCACATGAGTGAAATCATACGGTATTTCTTTCTCTCACTGACTTGCTTAGCGTAATACTCTAGTTCCATACACATTGTTGCAAATGGTGAGAGATTTTTGAGAGCTGAGTAATATTTCATTGGGTGTGTGTGTGCGTGTGTGCGTGCGTGCGTGTGTGTGTGTGTGTGTGTATACTACTCTTCTTTATCTTTTCATCAATCAGTGGACATTTGGGCTCTTTCCATAGTTTGACTATTGTTGGTAATGCTGCTATAAACATCAGGATGCATGTGTCCTTTCAAATCAGTATTTTTGTATCCTTTATCCTTTGGGTAAATACCTAGTAGTGCAATTGCTGGGTTATAGGGGTGCAATTGCTGGGTCTGTTTTTAACTTTTTGAGGAACCTCCATACTGTTTTCCAGAGTGGCTATGTGAGTTTGCATCCCCACCAACAGTGTAAGAGGTTCATCTTTCTCCATATTCTTTCTAACATCTGTTGTTTCCTCTGTTGTTAATTTTAGCCATTCTGACATGTGTGAGGTGATAGCTCATTGTAAGTTTGATTTGTAACTACTATTATATTTCCAAAGTGAGTTCCATGAATTCATGGGATGATTCTTCTATCTAGTGGAGGGACAAAACATACACAAGGGCCATTAGGCAAGAGCTGTGGTTAGTAACTCCTTGTGTATTATTATCAGTGTGAGCTATTGGACCAGATGCATTGCCTGCCTTGTTCATATTCTCTAGGCACCCACATGTCCAGGATCTCTTTCAATAACAACCTGAGGCTCTGCTCAAGGGCTAATCTCAAATGTCTGCAAATTTGTTCCTGGCAGCACAAATCTGAAATGTTGGAGAGCAGTTGTCCCCAGAAGTAGCTGTCTACTAATGATAGAAGGGGAGCTGGATAATGACCCCAGCTCTCTTGCCTTTGGTTGCAGTAACTTTGAGATTTTATATACAGGTCTAGGTTATCTCTCAGAATTTCCCAGGGTGACAGAGGCTTAGTTTCCTATCATAGTAACCTTTCAGACATTTTACAGTATTCCATCTCTCTACCCCATTCCCATCTTTGTGGTTCATAGGATCATTGCCAAATAAACTTGCAGTTACCTCTTTACTTCACAACTTGCTTTTTGGGGACATAATACTTATCACTAGTTTTTTTTTTCCTAGGTCATAAAACCAAGGATATAATTTTCAAAAGAATATGGGTTATAGTTGTTTTAAATTAAAAGGAGAAAACAATTACTCTCTAGCGATGGTTTTGTTAGAGCATACATACTTCATGGAAGAGGAGGCATTTTTGTAGGTCTATAAATAATAGACAACTGGATGAATTATTCAAGTAGAAGGAAAGCTTGGAGGCTGGGGGACTGAAAAGTGTCTAAGGGATTTGCTGTTCCTGTGTGTAGCTTTTATTCCAGTCTTAATAGAGAAACCTCCTCACATTTGTCAATTCTTGATTTTGTCAGAGGTGATTATAGATATTTTCACAAAACAAACTCACAGCTTTTAATGATTACTCCTAAATTAGAGTTGGGTTCTTTCACATTTCCTTTTAATGGACCTGATTGAGAGTTTCTCAAACATGAGAAATTATAAACTTCTGAAACTATGTTGATAGACTCCCAGGGCTATATGAACACCAATGTGAGGAACATTACATTACATTTTAAGAGCTTCCCTTTAAATAATTATGGCCAAGAAGATCATAAAATCTAAAAGCAAATGGAACCAATGGAATTGAAGCAATACTTTTGTATAATATAGTGATAGATTCTTTAGAGTATGTTCAGATTATTTTTGAAATGCAGATCCCCTGATAATAAAATTTCTTAGAACATGCCTTCTCCAACAGTATATCTGTTAGCCACCAGAGTTCCTTATATATTAGTTTAAGACATACTGGATTAAGATTTTGTTTTTAAAATGCTTAATAGTCAATTCCCAGTTGTTTGAAAAAGCTTTATCCATTGTAGACAGGTAGTGCTCCTCTATTGTTAGGGAAATTAACGTGACACATCAGGAGTAGAGGAAGGTGCTTACTTCAAAGGTCTGTCCCAGTTTTAGCAGTGCTCTGGCCTGGTTCCAGTGGACTCATTTTTGATAGACTACAGTAGCACCCGATTGAATCCTAGTAGCTCCTCTAATTTTTTGGCACCTCTCTTAAGTTATTATTGAAGAGCTTACTTATCTCCTGGGATCTGCAACTTAAGTAATATTTGCTGTACTTACCACATATGTTTCTCTGTTCATAATTTTTGATGTTGCTACTGTTGTTTCCAGGCTCCTCTTTATAGAAGTGACCTGGGATATTTAGAAGGTCTGGGTTTACCACTTCTACTTCGTCTTTTTTTTTTTTTTTTGGTCCTTTGGCAATATTGGTCTTTTAAAATTATCCAGAAAATGGTTATGACATTGCCTTTCTCCAGCCATAGTTACAAAATGTAACTATATTTTTGGCTGAGCATTTGTTTTATTATTATTTTAATTGTATGATTTTATTCGCCACCAAAATATCACCTAGGAAAAGTATTAATATAAAGCAATAATGTGTAAACAGTAAAAAAAACAGTGGTGTCTTTGCATAGTTTTATTTTGCTTGTTTATGTTATAAGTTAAGGTATAAAGGTGTTAGGGGCGCCTGGGTGGCTCATCGGTTAAGCGTCCGACTTCGGCTCAGGTCATGATCTCACAGTCTGTGGGTTCGAGCCCCGCATGTGTGCTGACAGCTCAGAGCCTGGAGCCTGCTTCAGATTCTGTGTCTCCCTCTCTCTCTGGCCCTCCCCTGCTCATGTTCTGTCTCTCTTTGGCCCTCCCCTGCTCATGTTCTGTCTCTCTCTGTTGCAAAAATAAATAAAAACATTAAAAAAAAATTAAAAAAAAAACAAGGTATAAAGGTGTTACATATGTTACTGCGTTTTTTTTTTTTTCACTTCTTTTCTGTAAAATAATTCATCTGATTCCAAACACACACTGACATAGTTACTCCGCAAAACACATTGAAGTTTCTGGCTCCTCTTTCTTTTTTGTAAGTTTATTTATTTATTTTGAGGGAAAGTGCAAGTGAGACCGGGGGAGGGGTAGAGAGAGGGAGGGACAGAATATCAAGCAGGCTCCAAGCTGTCAGCACAGAGCCCAGCACAAATAATCCTGAGATCTTGACCTGAGCCAAGATCAAGAGTTGGAAGCTTAACCATATGAGCCACCCAGGTGCCCCTCTGGTAGCTCTTTCAATTACAAGTATGGTGAAGTTTTCTTTATGCTTAACAATCTTTAGCAAAGTATTTTCTATCACCTAAAAAATGAAAACTCATCAATTTGGGCTTATGCTATTCAGAGCTAAAAATATAGGGGCTCAGCCATGCTGTTTTTATTAACATTCTCCCAATAGGTGTCTTCTAGGATCAATAGAATGAACTCAGCATATAGGAGAAAGGAACACCTTTACCATTCCTCAATATCTATGCCCTAATTTTATCAAGGCAGTTCTCATTTCTGTTTCTCTTGATTCATTTGTATGTTTCCTTATGCCATTTTCTAATATAATGTATCTTTATAACATATCAATTTGGATATTTTATCAGCTCTCAGAAATTCTTGGTGTCTAGAGAGTGCACACTTGGACTTCTATTTAGCACTTAGTTTGTTCTGAGTTTGAACATTAGTTCGTCTCTCTGTCCCCTCCATAAGTCCTTAGTGGTAGAATGTAAACTACATTTTCTATCCTTCTCCATCTAAAATAATGTGATGGACATATTTAGGTCTCTCAGATGTTTGTTGAACAAAGTCAATGCTCAGTTCAAGCCTCACTTTCTCTTAAAAGACACCCATGGTACATTTTTTGTTGTTATTTAATGTTTTTTTTTTTTTAAATTTTTTTTTTTCAACGTTTTTTATTTATTTTTGGGACAGAGAGAGACAGAGCATGAACGGGGAAGGGGCAGAGAGAGAGGGAGACACACAGAATTGGAAACAGGCTCCAGGCTCCGAGCCATCAGCCCAGAGCCTGACGCGGGGCTCAAACTCACAGACCGCGAGATCGTGACCTGGCTGAAGTCGGACGCTTAACCGACTGCGCCACCCAGGCGCCCCTATTTAATGTTTTTTTTAATGTCAGATGTTTTTCTCATGTTGTCTATACGTGATGGTGAAGCAGCACACAAAAAAGACACACCAACTCCCATAACAAAGAGTACAAGTTATTTCAGTATAAGTTGTACCATGTAGTTATACAGTTATCGGCTACATTATCACCAAATTTGAAACATCTAAGATCTCACATTTCTGTGGATTAAGAATCAAAGTGGACTTAGCTGGGCCCTTTCAGCGACTCTCACAAGGCTGCAATCAGGATGTTTTCTTTGGTTACAGTCTTTGCAAAGTTAGACTGGAGGGAGTTGTATTTCAAGTTCATTAAAATGGCTCTTGGTTGGTCTCAAAAGATCCAGTAGTTTCAAACTTGCACGTGTGGCTTGAGACAGTTTGCAGGTGCACACTGGCTGCTGGAACAAGATATCAGTTCCTTGCTGTGAAGGCTTCTCCATATGGCTAGTTACAACATGGCAGTTGCATCCCCCAAAGTGAGTGAGTGAGAGACAGACACACCCAAATACAGAAGCCACAGCCCTTTTGTTTTGTTTGTTTTGTTTGTTAATTTTGCCACTTTTTAAAATCATGTGGTACTCATCAAAACAGGTGCACTCCTTAATACCCATAACCTGTTTCACCCAACCCCCTCCACCTACCCTCCCTCTGGTAATCGTCAGTTCTCTATAGTTAAGAGTCTGTTTCTTGGTTTGCCCCTCTCTTTGTTTTTCCCTCTTTTGGTCATTTGTTTTGTTTCTTAAATTCCACATGAGTGAAATTGTATGGTATTTGTCGTTCTCTGACTCACTCATTTCACTGAACCATTATACTTTTTATAGCTACATCCATGTTGTTGTAAATGGTGAGATTTCATTCTTTTTTATGGCTGAATTATATTCCATTGTGTATATATACTACATATTCTTTATCCATTCATCAATTGATAGACATTTGGACTCCTTCCATATTTTGGCCATTGTAAATAATGCTCTTATAAACATAGGGGTGCATGTATCTCTTTGAATTAGTGGTTTTGTATTCTTTGAGGTGAATACCCAGTAATGTGATTGCTGGATCATAGGCTAGTTCTATTTTTAACTTTTTGAGTAAACTCCCTACTGTCTTCTACAGTGGCTGCACTGGATTGTATTCTAACAGTGCAAGAGGTTTCCATTTTCTCCACATCCTCACCAAAGCCTGTCATTTCTTGTGTTTTTTATTTGAACCATTCTGATAGGTATGAGGTGGTATCTCATGGTGGTTTTGATTTGCATTTCTCTGATGACTAGTGATGATGAGCATCTTTTCATATGTCTTTTGGCCATTTGTATGTCTTTTTTGGAGAAATTTCTGATTTTTTCTTCTGCCCATTTTTATTTTAATTTTTTTGGTTTAATTTTGTGAGAGAGAGAGAGATTGAGAGCGAGCGAGCAAGCAGGGGAGGGGCAGAAAGAGAGGGAGACAGAATCAGAAGCAGGCTCTAGGCTCTGCGCTGTCAGCACAGAGCCCTATGCAGGGCTCAAGCCCTATGCAGCGAAATCATGACCTAAGCTGAAGTCAGACGCTTAAATGACTGAGCCATCTAGGTGCCCCTTGTCTTATGCCCAGTTTTAAATTGGATTATTTGCCTTTTGAGTGTTGAGTTGTATCAGTTATGTATATTTTTTTTATATTAGGCCTTTATTGGATATGTCATTTTCAAATAATCCCCATTCAGTATGTTGCCTTTTAGGTTTTTTTTTTTTTTTTTTTTTTATTGTTTCCTTTGCTGTGCAAAAGCTTTTTATTTTGATGTTGTTCCAATGGTTCATTTTTGTTTTTGTTTCCCTTGCTTCGGTAGACTTATCTAGAAAGAAGTTGTACAACTGATCTTGAAAAAGTTACTGCTGGTGTTCTCTTCTAGGATTTTTATTGTTTTAGATCTCACATGTAGGTCTTTAGTCCATTTTGAATTTATTTTTGTGTATGGTGTAAGAAAGTGGTCCAATTTCATTCTTTTGCTTGTTGGTCCAGTTTTTCTGGACCAACATTTGTTGAGAAGACTATCTTTTTTCCCAGTGAATATTCTTCCTTGCTTCATTGAAGATTAATTAATTGAGTATATAACTGCATTGTTTCTGGGTTTTCTATTCTGTTCCATTGATACATGTGTCTGTTTTTTGTGCCGGTACCATACTGTTTTGATTACTGTAGCTTTGTATTATAACTTGAAGTCCAAAATTGTGATACCTCCAGCAGTGTTTTTCTTTTTTAAGGTTACTTTGGATTTTGGGGGTCTTTTGTGCTTCCATACAAATTTTAGGGTTGTTTGTGCTAGCACTGTGAAAAATCCTGTTGTTATTTTCATAGGGATGGATGGCATTTCAGAGGGATGGATGTGTGGATTGCTTTGTGTAGTGTAGACATTTTAAAAATATTTGTTAAATATTAACGTGTTAACATATTTGTTAAATATGACAGATGAGTGTCTTTCCATTTCTTCAAATTTTGTTGAATTTCTTTCATCAGTGTTTATAGTTTTCAGAGTACAGGTCTTTTACCTCTTTGGTTAGGTTTATTCCTAGGTAGCTTATTGTTTTTGAATCACTTTTAAATGGGATTGATTCCTTAATTTCTCCTTCTGCTCTTTCATTATTGGTGTACAGAAATACAACAGATTTCTATACATTGATTTTGTATCCTGAGACAATACTGAATTCATTTATTGATATCAGCAGTTTTTTGGTGGAGTCTTTTAGGTTTTCTGTATATGGTTTCATGGATTCTGCAGATAGCTGAAGTTATACTTCTTCCTTGATGATTTTGATGCCTTTTATTTTTTTTATGTCGTCTTATTGCTGTGGGTAGGATTTCTGGGTTTATGTTGAATAAAAGTGGTGAGAGTGAACATCTCTGTCTTGTTCCTGACCGTAGAGGAAAAGCTCTCAGTTTTTCCTCTGTTAAGGATGATACTATCTTTGTGTTTTTCATAGATGACCTTTATTATGTTGAAGTATGTTCCCTCTAAACCTAGTTTGTTGAGGGTTTTTATCATGAATGTATGTTGTACTTCATCAGATACTTTTTCTGTATCTATTGAAAAGATCATATGGTTCTTATCTTTTCTCTTATTGATCTGATGTATCATATTGATTGATTTGTGGATATTGAGCCACCGTTGTAACCCAGGAATAAATTCCACTTGACCATGAATGATTCTTTTAATGTATTGTTGAATTAACTTTGCTAATATTTTATTGAAAATTTTTTAGTGAAGTATTTTTCTGGTTTTGGTATTAGGATAATGCTAGAATCATAGAATGAATTTTGAAGTTTCCCTTCCTTTTTCTTGGTGGGGGGGATAGTTTGAGAAGGTATTAACTCTTATTTAAATGTTTGGTAGAATTTGTCTGCGAAGTCATCTGGACCTGGACATTGTGTTTTTTTTTTGGTGGGGGAAGGATTTTCTAATTACCGATTCAATTTATTTGCTGGTAATTGGCCTGTGCAAATTTTCTATTTCTCCCTGTTTCAGTTTTGGTAGGTTGTATGGTTCTAGTAACTTACACATTTCTTCCAGGTTGTCCAGTTTGTTGGCATATACTTTTTCGTAATATTCTGTAGTAATTGTATTTCTGTGATGTTGGTTGTTATTTCTCCTCTCTTATTTGTGATTTTTATTTATTTGTATCCTTTTTTTGTTGTTTTTGTTGATAAGTCTGGCTAGAGGTTTATCAACTGTATTGATATTTTCAAAGAACCATCTCTTGGTTTCACTGATCTGTTTTTTGTTTGTTTGTTTGTTTAGTTTCTGTATTATTTATTTCTGCTCTAATCTTGAGTATTTCTTTCCTTCCTTCTGCTGGTTTTAGGTTTTGTTTGTTGTTCTTTTTCTAGCTCTTCTAAGCATAAGGTTAGTTTGTTTGAGATTTTCTTGCTTATTGAAATAGGCTTCTATTACTACAAACTTCCCTCTTTGAACTGCTTTTTCTGAGTACCAAAGGTTTTGAAACATTGTGTTTTCATTTTCCTTTGTTTCCATATACTTTTTCCCCCTTCTTTTATTTCCTGGCTGAACCATTCATTGTTTAGTACCATTTTATTTTAACTTCTATGTATTTGTGGTCTTCACATAATTTTTTCTTGTGGTTGACTCCTAGTTTCATAATGTTGTGATCAGAAGATGCATAGAATGATTTTGATCTTTTGGAATTCATTGAGGCTTTTTTGGTGACTTAATATGAGAAGCTACAGTCTTTTTGTAATCTAATGTGAAATATTTCTGCCATCTTCTGTTTATTAGAAACCATTCACTAGGTTTACTCCATAAACAAGAAGAAAGGGTTACACAAGGACATAAATACCAGGTGACAGGGACCAGTAGGGACCATTTTAGAAGCTGCTTTCCACACATTTATTCCATTGCTTCTGACTTTTGCATGGCATTCCATAGTATGCACTTGCCACATTTCTTTTATCTGTTTTTATATCAGTGATCTGCTTTATCTCTAATTCCTCATTACACAAACAAGAATGACTTGATGAACTTATGTAGATGTCCTTTTACAGTTCAGAGTTCCTCTTCATATATATCCAGAACTGAAAGTGATGAACCATAGACAAATGTATTTAGAAGAAAAACTTGTGTGGAGTCAATGCAAAATGCAACGTTAGTTGTAAAGGAAATACAACCAGGAAAAATTAATGAGTGCACGGTTGTAGAGATAATCATGGTAAACATAAGAAACAAATGAACAGTAACCTTCAAAGGCAATGACAAGAGCAAATGAAATGGCTTCCTAGATCTTAAAATTTTTAAGAAATCTGAAGATGAAAACTTCAATTCTATAACCCATAATCAACCAACCTATCCAAAAATCCATCCATTCAACAAATAGCTATTATCACATAGCAAGAACCATAGTGTGACTTAAGAGAGCTGGTTACTTGACTCCCATCTTTCTGTTGCTCTCCTCTTGCTAACCTTTCTCATCTCTGGGTTTTACCTTTCCTCTCCTCTCTTTCATAAATACACAATTCACTTAAGTTCACATGTGCAGGTTGGTGAAATGACAAAATGCACATATCTGCCAACAGTGGGAAAAGGTCATGCATCAACCTCAATTAAGATTACCAAAACAATGTTTTATTCCAGGTACTTAGTTAGTGACTGTGTGACACTAAATGCAAAATGAATTGAGCTACCAGGGATAGGAAGTTCTTTGTTTTACAAATGATATTACATATATTTTGATACATTAAAAAAATAAGGCTAGAGTAGAATAAAGGTTTGAATTTGCACAGTTCTTCACCTTAAATAAACTATTATACTTCTCTGTAGAAATTTATGAAAAACATCTTAACAAGGAAAGCTGTGAAATTTGGAAACATCCATAAATATATATTTTCTAAAAATGTTTGCATTTTCTATTTTTTTTCTATTTTTTTTAAATTTGTATTTGTATTTTTTTTTGTCTTGGAAAACAGGTGTGTATTCAAGTAAAGGTCTGTGCATTCTTTCTGGGTCAGTCCTAACAAAATCATAGAGGACCACTTTTTTAATGCACGTTGGGTATTTGGCAAATAAGAGAAATGATTAGCCTAGCTAAACTTATTATTTTTCAATTATTGCATTTAGAAATCTGAGACTTGACTCACAGGAATTAAAAAAATATTTAATTAAATACTTATAGGAGGTATTTGATTGAAACATTTCAATTAAGGATATTTTCATCTGTGATCATGATAGTCTCATTATTAACTGTTAAGACAACTCAAAAAAAAAAAAAAGTTGGTGTCTTCTTCTTTACACATTTTTCGTTGACCTAAGTAAAAACACTTTGGGAGTGTGCATTTGCAGAGAATTAGTAATATCCAAGACTCTATGTACTAATCTCAGGGCTTGATTGTGCATAAATGTGACATAGAAGAAACCATATAAGGAAAGAAAAAACATAGATAGTCCTTGGTGGACCAAACCTTCTCATATTCAGAACTAATTTTGAGCTAACAGTAGATACGCTGAAATTCCCAATTACATCATTAATAACACCAGGAAAAGTTGTAAAGTGCTTTACTGCAGTAGGAATAATATTACAGAAAACATCAATTTTCTTATTTAAAAGGAATCTTAGAATTTCTAGTTTTTCTGTTCAGTGAAATTAATGAAATCTTGTCTTCTACAATGATTAAAAGTAGAATGCTTTTAATATCAATTTTAATATATACATATATAGAGGCTGGTAGCTAGATGAACTAAATGACTATGTGAGATTAATTTCATGCTCTGTAGTCATTAATTATCAACTGGTAAAACAATAAAATGTGACATATTGATGATGCCATCACACATAAAAAGCATTTTCCATTGTGGACACATTTGAAATGTATACTTTTGATTGCAACAGAATGCTTGAATTAATGGAAATATCTCTGTATATGATTAAACAAATAATTTTGCCTTTAAAAGACAAATTACATACCATAGGCACATATAATTGTTTTGATTTTCTATTTCCACCTTGAACCAGTTAAGTCAATTTCATTAGTGCTATTTAAAGATTGAATCTTCCCACCTCTGAGGTCTTTGTTAAATGGTGAAGAGGTATTTCTTGCATGTCTGCATACTTTAGCAACAACAAGCCAACTTGCACATCATTTTATTTACTAAGCCATTCAATTGTTTACCGAATTATTCATTCTTTTGGTTATCACTTATTTTTCAACTTCTTTCTCAGATGATTCCTTTATTATATAGAAAACATGCAAAACTACTTTTTATGTACACATTTCTGTTTATATTCTTCAATTTAATTTTCTGTCTGTATTCATATGCATATATGTACTAATCTCCTTATAATTCCCCTTTATCAGCTCTCTTGATCAGGAGAGTTTAACTCTTTAATGAGTCTAGGATAAAATCCTTAAACTGTTGTTTACTCCCTTTTATGTCCTTATTTCAAATTCCTTTTTCCATCCTCTTCCCACTACTTTTGCATATACACTCTGTTCTAAGACTTGTTCACAGTTTCAGATTGTATTAGATTCCATGTTCTAAGGATATTGTTATACACTAATGTCATATTGTAATTTTGTTCTGTGAAAAAAAGAGATGGTTTAATACAAAGTATTCTGTACTTGGTTTTAGACTATCGTTTAATATGTCCCAGTTAATATGTATTCAATACTTCAGTACAAAACACTATTGGGATGTTTGATATTAGAGTTGTCAACTAAATAATGTATCTTTTAATGAGGTGTTAACACTAAACACAAAGATTACAAAATGTAGCAAGTAAGTTAAGTACCATGAGAGAAATTAAAATGTAATCAGATTTAAAAGAGAGACCAATTATGTCCAATTGTAGCATTTGGAAAGGGCTCCATGGTCTAGGTAACACCAGATAGGTTTTGGGGAATTGTGGGTGATAGAGATGGTGAAAGAGAAGTCAAAATGACTACAACCCAAATTTTAAACTTGCATATAAAACAATGCATATGCATTTACAAAGAGAAAGGTAATTATTGAAAATTTATTAGGTGATCGGAACTATTTGAATGTTCAAATTTGCCTGGAACATAAGCTAATTTACAATCCAGTGTATCTGCCAATAATTTGCATTCAGTAAGTCTTCATGATGCAAAAACAGAAGAGAAAACATCGTTATTGAATAAGATCTTAAAGTTCAAACTTATTTTCAAGCTGTCAACAGGCATTGAGGTGGCAGTAATGTACATGTTTGGTTGTAGGTAAAGTACAAAGGAAATAACTTTAGAATCTTCAGTGGCTTCAGATTATACTATAATAAAATGTCCAATTTTATTGGCAAATGTAATTTTACTATTAATAGTTGTTCACACCATCATATTATTAAAGCAGAACTTAGGCTGAATCCAAATAGAGGTTTCAGATTCTATTCTCTGGAGCTTCATTTCTGAGTATGATGCATGCCATTAAATTTTGGCAATACAGGGACACCCGGGTGGGCAGTTGACTAGGCGTCCAACTTCGGCTCAGGTCATAATCTCATGGTTCTTGAGTTTGAGCCCCACATCGCTCTCTGTACTGACAGTGCCGAGACTGCTTGGGATTCTCTCTCTCCCTCTGTCTCTGCCCCTGCCCCACTGTCTCTCTTTCTAAATAAATAAATAAACTTAAAAAAATTTTGATTATACAGAATCACGGAATGCTATTATATTTTGTAAAAGCTGCTTTAAAGTTGAGTCTGTGTGTGTGGTGTGCTATGTTTATACATATATGTGTGTATGTATACACATGTACTTAATGATAGGACAAAATGCCATCCTGACTGAAGTAAATATTTTTTTTTTAATTTTTTTTCAACGTTTTTTATTTATTTTTGGGACAGAGAGAGACAGAGCACGAACGGGGGAGGGGCAGAGAGAGAGGGGGAGACACAGAATCGGAAACAGGCTCCAGGCTCCGAGCCATCAGCCCAGAGCCTGACGCGGGGCTCGAACTCACGGACCGCGAGATCGTGACCTGGCTGAAGTCAGACGCTTAACCGACGGCGCCACCCAGGCGCCCCTGAAGTAAATATTTTGAAGGGCAATATAACATAATAGAAAAGATACATGGTATCACCTTACTGATCTTGTCAGCTCATCTCTAAATTTTTCCCCTCTCTTCTGGAGTGGTCTGCATTAATAGCATGATTATTCAACAAGTTCCTTTTTATTTACAAGGTATTTTCATGGTGTTTTCTAAATTTATAAATACATTTTATTAATTAAATTCTATTCTTCTAATCTGAAGTTATTTTTATATGACCACCCTTATTAGGCATAAGTTTTCAGTGAACTTCATCTTCAGAAATTGTCATAGATGCACATTAACATTTATATGATTGATAAATTAATGTTTGTAAGCTCTACTAAATGTCTCTGAAGACAAGGATCAATCTATAGAGTATTTGGCAGAGAGTAAGTGCTTGACAAATATTTGTCAAAAAAATGAAAAAGTAAATGAATACAGATTGTGAAAAATTCACAAAAGGCAAAAATACATTTAAAATGAACATTTGGGGTACCTGGGTATCTCAACTGGTTAAGCATCCCACTCTTGATTCAGTTTAGGTCATAATCTCATGGTTCATGAATTAGAGCCCATGTCAGGCTCTGAGCTGACAGTGCAGAGTCTGCTTAGGATTCTCTCTCCCTCCCTCTCTCTCTTAACTACCCCTCCCCTGCGCTCTCTCTCTCTCTCTCTCTCTCTCTCTCAAAATAAATAAATAAGCCTAAGAAAATAAATAAAATGAACAGTGATGGAATATCAAAGTGATGAGTAGAGGAAAAAACAATCACATGGAATGCTTACTTTAGTAATATTCATAGTTTTTAATTTTTTTTTACATTTATTTTGAGATACAAAGACAGAGCACAAGTGGGGGAGGGACAGAGAGAGAATGAGACACAGAATCCGAAGCAGGCTCCAGGCTCTGAGCTGTCAGCACAGAGCACGACATGGGGCTCAAACTCACAAACTGTGAGATCATGACTTGAGCCAAAGTCAGGCTCTTAACCGACTGAGCCACCCGGGTGCCCCAATATTCATAGTTTTAATCAATATATTTTCAACTTATATCCTTTCAACTAATGGTTTCTACTTTCTGCTTTTTAATATATTGGACATCTTTAAATAGTAAGAAGGAATATCTAGGAAATTTATTTAATCAACAGTGTTTAAGTCAGGGAGGAATATGCATGGACATTGGTGACTGAACATGTTAATAATGAAATCTGATGGTTGTTTTAATTATCAGCTAATTTTAGGATTCAGTGATTCCAAAAAAATAGAACGTATGTATTCTTTTTGCTCATTCTTTCATATTTCATACTCGAGGCTCTCCCTTTCAAGTGTCCTGTCATAAAAATGCCTGTCTATAGGTGATATAAGTGCAACGCAGATACAGAGTTGTCCATGCCCTGCTGACTCAAATGTGCCCATCTGTCTTTGACCATCATCAAGGCTGACAAACCCCAGTGCCATCACAGTTGTGCCCCAGTGCCCCTTGTCCCCACATCTTGGAAATTACAAATCCAGAATGATAAGTTGCCTCTAACAACACTGGAAAGTAGTATTCCTAAAAGAGCAAGCAGCACAGGGTTCCATAAAGCTATGTTTGCTTCATGATTAATGCCACTTATCACTAAATTCTAAGCCCCCACAATACAGATTTCAAGCCCAGAATGTGTCTTACATTTCTACATCCGTACACTCTCACCAATGTAGAACAGAGGTTCAGTAAGTACAGGGCTGAAAGTGGCCTGCAATCAGAGACCCATGCCATGGATCTTTTCTTTTCTTTCTTTAATTTTTGTATGTTGTCCCACCATTTCTCATCTGGAAAAAATAGCCTTGCCATTCTCCTTTCTAATTAAATTAATTAGACCTTGGAGTCTTTTTCAGCGTTTCAGCTGCATTTTTAGTAATTCTTTGTATAACTTCAACACAGGTTTCCTCCTTCTAGCACAGATTTTTTTTAAGAAGTTAGGTATTGTGGCATCGGATATGGAGATAAAACCTGACAACAACCTTCCATTTATAATCAGACAATATTCACAGGCTTTCATTATTAAAAACATGCTTGTTTCAATGGATGTTCAGAATTATTCGAAAAGGAAAAGTAGAGAAATTGGGAATAAATTTTTACTTAAAATATAAGAACAGAATGTTATTATTTAAAATTCAGAACTGTGGAGATAAAATTTGCAGAGAGCTTTTGGGAATTATAGAACCTCATTGTTCCTATATGATATGCTAAACTTGAAGATACCTAATTCATACCTAGATGAACATTGCCAGCTAAACTTAATGTTCTGTAAGCATGGATTAATAATTTGTGTTTCCCTCCTGGAATCCCATTTTGTACCCCAAAATTGCTAGCTGTAAATGTTATGGGAAATGCTTAATAATCATATATAATAGCTACTGTAGATGCACAAGGCAGAGTAGCAAACGGGGAGATTTGGGCTTCACTGGACAACGAAGAGAGCAAATCAGCCTAAATAGTGTCGAGTGAAGATATGAAGGGCCACACGACTGACCCTTGAATATGAATATGAAAATGAGTATGAATATAAACAAACATAAACATCAATATAAATATATATGTAAATATCAGTGGGACATCAATGTACCAATTTTTTCTGTATGGTTGTTGTACAGACTGTAGATTCATAAAGCTTCTTGAGATAACAAGATATATTTATATGAATATTTTGAGCAATTTCAATTTCTAGTCATAGAATTTTAACATAAACAATGCTTGTAATTGAAAATTCTTTCCTTGGGTCACCTGGGTGGCTCAGTCGGTTAAGTGCCCTACTTCGGCTCAGGTCATCATCTCATGGCTCATGAGTTCGAGCCTTGCGTCAGGCTCTGTGCTGACAGCTCAGTCTGGAGCCTGCTTCAGATTCTGTGTCTCTCTCTCTGCCCCTCCCTTGCTCATGTTCTCTCTCTCACTCTCTCTGTTCTGTCTCTCGCTCTTGCTCTCTCTCTCAAGAATAAACAAACATTAAAAAAATAAAAAAGAAAATTATTTCCAGGGTAAATACTACTTCCCACCACCCACCTTGTTTTTTGCACTACTGATTATCTCCTTATTATGTCTTGAGTCTGGCTTTTTCTCCCACTATTGAAATAGTTTTTCAGAACTCAACAATATCTCCTAATTGTCTAAATTTTCTCCATAATTATTTTCCTTAATTCTCTTCATCATTTGGTAAATTGCTCAGTCAGCCACATACTTGTTGAAATTTCCAGCTTCCTTTGTTATATTTCTATAGTATTGCAGTGTGGTTGGATATTTTCTTTCTCTAAGTATCCCTTCCTTTTCTGATTTACTTCCATTTGTTCCTATTTTTTTCCAAAACAGTGCATCACTGAGGATTATTGCCCAGGGATCAGTGCTCTAATCTCCATGCTTCTTTTTATCATTCTTGCTTCAAACATCCATGTTTCCAAATTTTATCTGCATTTGACTTACATTTAAATCTGTTTTTTGACACTCCTTTTCTATTGTTCTAGTGATGAGTAACCACTTACACTTCACATCTTTAACATATGTGGCATGTGTTTATCTTTAATGCAACTTAACCAAAACTGAGCAGTAACCATTTTCCTCTTAAATCCCATACCTAGTGATTTAAAATTATTTCTTTGTTAATAATTATCCAGACTTCAAATTATGAATATATTTCTGTCTGTTTACTCATAAAAAGTCCTAAAATTTAATCACAAGCCCCCAATGTGATTTCTCATATCAGCTCCTATTATTCCATGTTTACTTCATTACCTAATATCAAATACTGTAAAATATTCTTACTACCCTATGCCATACTATAACTGCTTTTATTCCTTATATTTCAACATACCCTTTTACTAGAAAACAAAACAAAACAAAACAAAACAAAAACACCTATAGTAAGATTCAGTACTCTTGCATAGTAAGTAAGATCCTAGGTAGTCTTTCAAAATATTCTCTGTATTAATCGATTTCATCTATTCCTATGTATATTCACTTATTTCTTAATTCCAGGAGACATGCATTGCTTCATGTTGTTATGTAAATGACATTGTAAAAAATATCCAAATGTTTTATAGAACACTTATTAATTACATAGATGAAAAATTTTTCATCACATTGGAGAAAGCAGAGACATCTTAATCAAGTGACTCAATTCAACATCATCTATAATGTGTATAAATGACATCATCTGTACCCTGATATAAGTCAGCTGAGAAGGAAAAAGCATTATCTATATAATATCACTACCAAAGTATTCAGTCTGAATCTAATCATGAGAAATCATGAGAATCTAATTAGAGTGATTCAAATTGAGGGACTTCTATAAGCCATCTGGCTTTATCTCTTTGAAAATGTCAGTGTAATAAAAACTGAAAAAAAAGAAATAACTAAAATAGGGCAAACTCCTAGATTAATAAATAAAAAAAGGGACATGACAACTAAATGAAATAATTAAATCTTAATTAGATCCTGATTGAAAAAAAATAGGAAGAACTTTATTCAGATTTGTCTTTGTCTGACTAATTTCATGTAGCATAATATTCTCTGTGTCCACCATGTTATCACAAGTGGTAAGATTTCATTTCTTTGTGTCTAAATAATAATCCAGTGTGTGTGTGTGCAAGCATCCATTCATCTATTGATGGACATTTGAGTTGCTTCCATTTCTTGGCTATTTTAAATAATGCTGCGATAAACATAGGGGTACAGATATCTTTTCAAATTAGTGTATTTTAATTTTCTTTGGGTAAATTCCCAGTACTGGAATTATTGGATCATATGGCATTTTTACTTTTAATTTTTTGAAGAAACTTCATATTATTTTCTACAAAGGTTGTGCCAATTTACTTTCCCACCAACAACGCCCAAAGATTCCCTTTTCTCTCCATCTTCCTCAACACTTGTTACTTCTTGTCTTTTTGATGCCAGCCATTTTGACTGGTATTAGATGATATCTCATTGTGTTTTTGATTTCATTTTTGTGTGGAATCTAAAAAACAAAACAAATGAACAAAGGCTTTTTTAAAGTATTATTTTTAATTGAAGTATAATAAACATACAGTGTTATTAATTTCAAGTGTACTACAGTCTCTTGAATAGAACAAACTGGTAGTTGCCAGAGGGGAGATGGGGGTGGATGGGTGAAATAGATGAAAAGGCTTAAGAGGTGCAAATTTGCTGTTCTAAAATAAATGTCAATTAAAAGAATTATATATCTATCTATGGAGATAGAGACAAAGACAGAGATAGAGATGGATATAAAGGGTGCCTGGGTGGCTCAGTCAGTTAAGCCTCCAACTTAGGCTCAGGTCATGATCTAGTGGTTCGTGGGTTTGAGCTCGGCATGGGCTCTGTGCTGACAGCTCAGAGCCTGGAGAGAGCCTGCATTGGATCTCCCTGTCTCTCTGCCCCTCCCTCCTTTCACACTCTCTCTCCAGTTCTCAAAAATAAACATTAAAAAAAATTAAAAAAAAAATAAGTCAAGGTGATGAAAAGCAGAGTGTAGGGAATACAGTTAATAATATTGTAGTAACATGGGATGGTGATAGATGGTGAGTTTACACTTGCTGTGGTGAGCACTGAATAATGCATAAAATTATCAATCACTATGTTGTCTACCTGAATCTAATATAACCATGTGTATCAGCTATACTTCAAAGAAAAAAAGAAAGAAAGAAAGAAAGAAAGAAAGAAAGAAAGAAAGAAAGAAAGAAAGAAAGAAAGAGCCAAATGATAGATGGGGGAAAAAGGAGGGAAGAAAGGGAGGAAAGAGGGAAAGAAAGAGTAAAGATACAAAGAAAGGAGACAAAAAGGTAAAAAAAATAACTTTATTGAAGAAATTTATGCTATTTAAATATGGCTACAAATTTATTCAAAGAGGTAAGATTTTTCTCAGTCTCTTCTCTGGAATCCCTCAGTCTAGTTCCTCTTGACTCTCATGCTTTAAATGGTAATTTTTTGTAGCATTTTATT
This sequence comes from Neofelis nebulosa, assembly GCF_028018385.1. NCBI lineage: Eukaryota > Metazoa > Chordata > Mammalia > Carnivora > Felidae > Neofelis > Neofelis nebulosa. The sequence goes on along the minus strand of NC_080790.1, from coordinate 42,713,300 downwards.
GTGTGTTAACAGTTCTTCACAATTTGATAATCTTTCTTAACAACTATCTGCAGTAGGTGGTGTCAATCCAGAAATAAGGATTTATATTCTGCACCTATAACAAGGTAGATGTGACGTGGCAACAGTCTTTTCTCTTCCCAAGAACACAAGCATTGTTGACTCCTGGCAAAGAGCCTCCTTGTGTGGTAGTAGCAGAGCACTTTATACTTGCCAGAGAACTTTTGTATGTTATCTTATTTCAGCCTGGCTACATACCTGTGAATTTGACAGGACAGGGCTTATTATCATTATCTTACACAGAGTAAGAAGGGAATCCATAGCTTTTATAAATGTTACATTCTTCTCTGATTAAAAAATAATCAGCGCTATAAAAATTCAAATAATATAGAATTATATAATGTAGAAAAATTTTAAATTCTTTGAAGTCCACTTGAAGGATAACCCTCAGTGAAGATAACCATGCCTAAATGAACGTTTCTTCAATAATTTTAGTAAATTTACTTTACATTATTGTTTTTCTTGTTTTTTTCTTTTTAAAAAAATTTTTTTTAACATTTATTTATTTTTGAGGCAGAGAGAGACAGAGCATGAACAGGGGAGGAGCAGAGAGAGAGGGAGACATAGAATCTGAAACAGGCTCCAGGCTCTGAGCTGTCAGCACAGAGCCCGACACGGGGCTCGAACTCACGGACCGTGAGATCATGACCTGAGCTGAAGTCGGATGCTTAACCGACCAAGCCACCCAGGCGCCCCTAATGTTTTTCTTTAAAAATCTTTTTTAATATTTGTTCATTTTTGAGAGAGAGAGAGAGAGACAGACAGACAGCATGCTTGTGGGGGAGGGGCAGAGAGACAGAATCTGAAGCAAGCTCTGAGCTGTCAGCACAGAGCCTGACACGGGTTTCGAACTCACGGACTCAAGATCATGACCTGAGCTGAAGTCGGACACTGAACCAACTGAGCAACCCAGGCACCCTGTTTTTTTTTTCTTTTTTTTAAACAAAATTTTGGTTATTTTATGAATGTTGGAATTCATTGTGTTCTTTATCTCTTAGAAATGTATCCTGGGTATCTATTCATGTCATGACATACAGAGCTAAAATTCTTTTTTTAAAATGTTTTTAACGTTTATTTTTGAGAGAAAAAGAGAAAAAGAGAGAGAAACACAGACAGAGGGCAACACAGAATGGGAAGCAGGTTCCAGGCCCTGAGCTGTCAGCACAGAGCCTGACCTGGGTCTGTAACAAACTGCAAGATCATGACCTGAGCCTAAGTTGAATGCTTAATTGACTGAGCCACCCAGGTGCCCCTAGAGCTAAAATTATATTTAATTATGAGTCACATATTCAATATGGATGGGTATTTCAGGTCTCTGAGCCACCCAGGCACCCCGAGCAATTTGTAATTATACAGGAACAATAGAGTATTATCAATTAGAGTCACCATGTCATACTTTAGAACTTCAGACCTGATTTATTTTATAACTTAAAGTTAGTACCCTTTTACCATCTACTCATTTCCCTCACCTTTCCATGCCTGGAAAACACCATTCTGTTCTGTTTCTGAGTTATCAGTACTGCTTTATTTATTTATTACATTTTATATATAATTAATACCATGTGGTATTTGTCTTCCTCTGGCTTATATCACTTTGAATAATGTCCTGCAAGTTCACCCATGGTGTTGCAAAGGCCAGCATTTGCTTCATTTTTAAGGCTGAGAAGTTTGTGTGTGTGTGTGTGTGTGTGTGTGTGTGTGTGTGTGTGTGTGTGTTGGGGGGGGTGGTGTATCACATCTTCACTCATCTGTTGATGGCCTCTTAGCTTGTTGTCATATCTTGGCTGTTGTGACTAATGTTTCAGTCAGCATGGGAGCACCATATTTAGTATAAGCTGTTAACTGTGTTTCCCTGTAGGTGAGGAGATGGAATACCTGTTTATGGCTCCAAGGGGAAGATTGCAGTCAGCACCTAGATGCATACTGATTAGGTGCTGAATTCTCAGGCATTTACAAACTGCTTAGTTTGCTGTAGTCCTAGGGGACTTGTGGATCTAAGTCATGAGCTGTCATAGCTGTGTGACTTGGGTACCATGCTTTGAGTGACAACCATAAAAATTGGAGTGCTAGGTATGTGCACAAGTTCCTTCCAGGGGAAGTACTGTCAACTTGACTTTATTGTTGGAGTGAGCTGGAGGGGAAAGGTGGAGAAGTGCCCACCAGCTTCCCTGGGCTCCAGGGAGGATCACAGCCAGCCCCTAAAAGCATGTTAATCAGAAACAAGTATGCAATCAAACTCCTTCAATGGAAAGACTTGGGGATGGGTGTTTTCCCTGCTTCCTCTCTGCTGATGCATGGGGAATAGTCATAGTGAATGCTCATATGCCCATTTAAGAACTGCTTCTTTGTTTGCTGTAGTTCTGTGGGACTTGTGTCTTATTGGCTTTTAGAGCTAGGTGTTTAGGGTGATTGTCCCTTGGGTCGCCTTAAAAGTTGTGCTGCTAGATGTCCAGTCCAAGCCCTGTGATCCTAAGGGAGAAGCTGAAACTTACTGGTTTTCTTTTGGTTATTTGGCAATGTGCCAGGGGTGAAGTTTATGGTGAGAGTGTCTCAGCCTTTCCTACCTGTTTCGATGTGGTTATTTTCTCTTTCACTCAGTCTGTAAGAGTCACTCACCTGGTTTCTGGATTTCTCTCAGAGGGGGTTGCTGTATGTGTCGGTGTAAATTTGGTGCATTTGTGGGAGCAAGAGTTCAGGAGCCACCTACTTCATCATCCAGGTCCCTCCACTCTGTGAAGAGTAAATTTTATATAGGTTACTCCCCTATATACAAGACATTCATAGTTTCACTATTACTTATACAGTAGAGTCCTAACCTAGTTAGCTTTACAAAACTATTTGTTACCTTTCTCTGACTCACCTTTATAACCTCCCCTCTGTCATTTTCTAATACTCTCTGCTCAAATAAAATGGAACTGTTACCATTCTTTCAGTTCCCTGTGATTCTGCACATACACTTCCTTGGCTGGTATACCGATTCCCTCTTCAGAAATTATCACTACCACCTGCAAGGTCCCTGTCACATATTACCTATTCTGTGAAGCTTACCCTGATAAGACTGTTGGAATGGCACTTTCTTCCATGTTTCAGTAACCTGTGTCCTTAGTGCATTATGGTTCTGACATACCACCATCTTGTTTTATCAGATAATTGGGTTTGCATGATGATCCTTTACATACTAGATATTAATTTTGAAACAGTGAAACACCATATGCTTTCTTTCCTTTATTTGTAAAATGGAGATGATAATATCTCAAATACATAGAATTGTTGGGAACATTAGGTTTATGTATGTAAAATATTTCTCACAGCACCTGCAGTATACTAAGAAATCAGTAAGCAATAGCTGTAATAATTTATATTTTTAACATTTACTTGTTATTGAGAGACAGAGACCGAGACAGAGCATGAACAGGGGAGGGGTTGAGAGATGGGGAGACACAGAATCCAAAGCAGGCTCCAGGCTCTGAGCTGTCAGCACAGAGCCCGACACGGGGCTCAAACTCACAAACCATGAAATCATGACCTGACCCGAAGTTGGACGCTCAACCCACAGAGCCACCCAGGCGCCCTGATAGCTGTAATCATTTAATATCATTTATTCAAATGTATGTCCCTACTACATGTAGCTAAAGAAGAAAAGACAACCTATTACTTCGTGTTTTAATTGTATTAGGATTTTTCTTCAAGAGTGTAAGTTTCTGAAGTATAGAAACGGTTTCTTAAGCTACTTTGCCTTCTGAAATAACCAAATGTGCTCCACAGAATAAATAAATAATATTTATTTACTGAATGAATAAATGATACGAATGAATAACTCATTTAGGTTGCTGTTGGTTCTGTGCTCTGTACATAATGTTGTTGTGCAGAACAGAATTGGTGGACGGATTTCCATTATAGCCTTGTCAGAACTACAGCATTAGCACTTTTCCCAGCTATGCTATAAATAGGCAAATAACTGCTTTAATTAAGGCTTTTGGGAAAAAAAAAATCTTTCTTTTCCCCAAACGATCTCCTGACAAAATGTGATTATTTTCATATGTATATATGTGTACATATTTGTGTGTTTATTATGTATAATATGTACACATATGTATATGTAATATGTATCATGTATTATATAGATGTATGTGTATGTATATATGTGTGTGTGTGTGTGTGTGTGTATATATATATATATATATATATATGACTCAGTTATATTTCAGTGAGGCAAGGAAGGAAGATTCACCCTATGCTTTAAGTACCTAAAAGCTTATCTTTTTCTTGAAACTGGACTTGGTAGATAGTAAGAAAAGGAGTAACAGGACATTTAAAGGAGAGTGAGATTTACCTTTTATCAGAGGTAGGGTTGACAGAGAAAGAAAAAGCTTTTTTTTAAACTTTATTATTTTGAGAGACAGAGAGAATGCGTGAGTAGAGAGGGGCAGAAAAAGAGGAAGAAAGAGAATCCCAAGTAGTCTGTGCTGTCAGCACAAAGCCAGACATGGGGGCTGATCCCACAAACCATGAGATCATGACCTGAGCCAAAATCAAGAAGTGGAGGCTTAACCAACTGAGCCAACCAGGTGCCCCAAAACTCCTTTTTTGTACCAGAATAAATCTTTCCTGCATCCCTAGAACATTTGTATGTGGGCTTAAGTAATGCATGAACATTTATATTATGAATGAAGATATTGGGGAGGAGATTCCTGGCTTAAAGAGTGTTCAAATGTTTCTGTATTACTGTTGTTCAATAGAGATTTCTGTGATAGTGGAACTATTACTGATTAGCACTGTCAAATATGGCAGCCCTAACCACATGAGGCTACTTAGCACTTACAATTTTGTTTGTGCAGGTAACAAATTTATATTTAAATTAAATTTTCATTAATTCAAGTTTAAATAACTGCGTATGGCTACTGACTACTTACTGGACAGCACAGATCTATATTATCTTGTGTGTGTGTGTGTGTGTGTGTGTGTGTGTGTGTGTGTGTGTGTATTCTATACAAATAGTGATAATCATTTCTTTCACAGGTTTCCCCAGGTTTGGCACCCTTTGACTTTTTCAAGAAAATTTAGAAAGTTCCAGCATCCAATCATTTGTCTTGAGTATTCTTTCTGCTCATTAGAGTAATTTCAGTGTTCAGTTTCACTAGTCAACCTGTCAGTAAGCAGTGTGCACACACTTCCCACATCTGAAATGCTATAATTAACTCAAGAGAGTTTTATCATAAATAAATGCAAGGGATTTTGTTTCAAGGCACGCAAATTCATTTGGGGGTAAAAATGCACACATACAAGAACTTTTATAAAGAAATATCAATGCTTGCCAGTTTAGTACAAACTTAAATCCAAGCTAACTTACCAGAGACAAGATCCTTCCAGTAAGGAAAAAAAAAGTCCTTATTGTTACAAATTTGTTGATAACAATTCCATGCTAGACACTGGTTTGAAAAAAAATCTTGTGCATATTTGGAAATTCCATTTCAAAACTGTAAGAAAATACAGTTTTAATATCTATTCTGGGTTATTTAATGCTGCTAAGAGATCATGCAATGAAAACGATTATCTGCCTTCAAAGGCCTAATTGCTAGAAAAGAAAAAATTATACACTTTGAGAAAAACCATGGGCTTTTACACTAGTTATATAGTCCATCTTATATGTTCTTTTTTCTTCTTGTTTCTGTCTCTAGATAGAAAAACAAATGATAAAATTTTCTTGACGTTAGAGAGCTGGAGATGCTGAAAGTTTCAATTTTTCCTTGGTTTTAATAATGTGATTAGAGGAGATTCTCTTTAAGGATATGAAGAGCAAGGTTTGTAACCTCCAGTGAAATCAAATTGTCACCTAAATTTAAGTGAGAAGTTCCAGGAATGGAGACACTTGGAAGCAGTAGACCAGTTGGAATTATAGTCTGACATACTCAATGATCTGGGTCATTTACTTAAGGAAGAATAAACTATTTAGCATATAAAAAGAGGCACAGGCCTTGACATTCTATAGAATCAGGCAAGACTACCTAATATTAATGTCAGTGGTATGTATTATTGCAATATTTCTATCTATCTATCTATCTATCTATCTATTCATTATTATTTATTTATTTATATTTTTAAAATTTTGTTTATTTATTTTATTATTTTTTAAAGTTTATTTATTTTTGAGAGACAGAGAGTATGTGAGCAGGGGAGGAGCAGAGAGAGAGGGAGACCCAGAATCTGAAGGTGCTCCAGCCTCTGAGCTGTCAGCACAGAGCCGATGCGGGGCTCGGACACATGAGCTGTGAGATCATGACCTGAGCTGAAGTCAGATGCTTAACCAACTGAACGACCCAGGTACCCCTCCTTATTTTTTTTAAGTTTATTTATTTATTTTGAGAGAGAGACATAGCATATAAGTAGGGGAAGACAGAGAAAGAGGAAGAGAGGGAGAATCCTAAGCAGGCTGTGCAGAGTAAGCACAGAGTCCAAAGTAGGTCTCAGACTCAAGAATCGTTGAGATCATGATCTGAGCCATAATCAAGAGTCAGATATTTAACTGACTGAATCACCCAGGTGTCCTGTGTTATTTATTTTAAAAGCACTGTATAGATTTTAAAATTCCTTTCTGGTTTAAGTCTTGATTGATGATGTCTGTACATAACAGGAAGCATGAGGTACACATTCACTTTTATTTTGGTGGAAAGTAAATGAGAAACATTTAGGACAAGATCCTTAAAGAAGAATATAACACATTTTACTCCTCTCTCTCTCTCCCCCCTCCCTCCCTCCCTCCCTCCCCCTCTCCCTCTCCCCCTCTCCCTCTCTCCCTCTCTCCCTCTCTCCCTCTCCCTCTCTCTCTCTCTCTCTCTCTCTCTCTGTTTCTCTGTATATATACAGCAGAGACAGATAATATATATATATATATATATATATATATATACATATATATATACATATATATATATATATATATATATATACAGCCGAGAGACATATATATACATATCCATATCCATATACATATACATATACACATACACAGAGAGAGAGAGAGGGAGAGAAAGAATCCCAAACAGCCTCCACGCTGTCAGCGCAGAGCCTGACATGGGGCTCAAACCCATGAACCTTGAGGTCATGACCTGAGCTAAAATCCAGAGTTGGATACTTAACCAGCTGAGCCACCCAGGCACCCCTACTCAACTATATTTTTTTAAACTTCAACTTTTTTATTAGATCAGTTGAATAATATTTAAATGGAAAACCATCTGAACAAGATTTTAGGATGTGAATATATTATGTTAAAATTGTGCACTGTGGTTTCATGGTGATAGTCTCATCTGTATAGAAAACCACATAAACTTAGTAATATTAAGATTCTCTACTTCTTTTGTTTTATAATTTTATATTCTCATAGTATATAAAGGATAGCTGAATAATAAAAAAAGTGCTGTTATTGGATGCAGACATTGTTGACAACCCCCCTTCAGTAATATGTTTCATCTGGTGTTCAAAACGTCAATGAGTCTGTTTTATCCAGTTCATCCATTGTAAGTCAGAGAATGCATGGGATGAGTCTATACCTGTGAATCTTAGGAAATCTTATGAATCTTAGAAATTTGTTTGGTTTGGATTTATAACCTTGCTGTGAGCCTTCATTTCATATCACTGTGGTAGCTGACTCTTTTTTTGGTGACCAGGAAGTATGTGGTAATTTCTATCCAGCTGCTAAAGCTATTACACATTTCAGAGAAGGTTTCTGTAAAGCATACTCTGCATGGCAATTGACAGTCTTTTAGCAGCCCAGCATAGTGGACAATTCACACTAATAGTCACAGACTGATCTTCCCAGAGGAGTCATTCGACAGGGACATCTGAAATCATCCTATTTTTAATCTATTTTGAAAATCAAAGATCCCACCATTTCTGAATTTCTTAAGGTCATTGGTCTACTTTATGTTTCCTGTGATAGATAGCTTAATCTAGCTTGGAGGTGAAAGATGCAGTTAAGAAAGCAAAGTGAAGAAAAGAATTTTGAAATGCAGCACTTGCAGCTTTAAAGGCTAATAATGACCATAAAGGATGCAGTGATAACAAAATGTTTCTCTCATCCTTGCGGGGACTATTGGTTGCTAACAGAGAATGCACAGTAATGTGGCTCTCTGGTTTTATGTTCATAGTAGTTGTGTATTTTTTCCTTATTCCTAGTGTCTTCAGAAAAACTTTAGTAAGGGAAACTGTGTGTGTGTGTGTGTGTGTGTTTGTGTGTTTATGTGTGTGTGTGTGTGTTTAAACCATTTAATGTTTTTATTTGATACAGTTTTTTTTTTCATTTTTCATTTAAGAAATTTTAAGCAATCTCTACACCCAGCATGGGGATCCAACTTACAATCCTGAGATCAAGAATTGTGTGCTCTGCTAACTGAGTCAGCTGGGCACCCTAATACTGTGTTCTTCTTGTCAACCTCACATGAGTTTATTCTCCATATTTTAAATTGAAAAATTCCCTATGTTTTCAGTTTAAAAAGAGGGAGATTTTCAAAGCTAGAAGAAAATTTACACCTTTGGTTTCCCACGCATCCCTGTGGTCTTTGAAATTTCTCTTCAGTATTTCAATCTAGACTTCCTAAAACCACTGTGTCTTATATCTCTTGACAGTGTACTCACCACCTTCCAGGTGTGCTGAGTGTATCCCATCTTAGAATATTTCAAGGTTTTGGAAAGTTCTTTTTATATTGAACTGAAACATTTTTCATTTTAACTTGTATACATTAGTCTTGGCACTGTTTTCTGAGACCAAGTAAAAGAAGTCTGAATCCCTTTTCCCTATAACTTTCCCCTTTCCAAACCCTTTAAATATTTGATGTTTGCAAGCATGCACCCTGGTGAATCTCCTCCCAGACCCCAATAAAAGTTTCAACAATTTATAGAAGTCATGGTTTTTAGTTCTGTCACCATGCTCTTGTTCATGTATGTCAGGGCATTCATTGTATTCTACTCAAGGAAAATAAAGTATGAACAGAGCTGTTGAGAGTGGAGGGGATGAAAGATCATTCTGTTTCTACTGCTTTTATAAACATTTATGTGTTCTTCCTTTCTCCCATAGGGGTTAGAGTGGAAATTTATTGAATCCTTCCAGTTTTCCCTTCCATTCATTTATTGGCTTCTTCCCAAAGAAGGGTTAATACTGTCAAAGAGAAATTGTACTGGACCATTACATAGGGATAAAGGGCATTGCAATATTGGAGAGAGATTGAACTAACCTCCATTGAAATAAAAGGCAGGAAAATTTTTATGCACTGGACTGAGCTAGTGGGAAAGTATTCTAGGACATTAAGGAGGAAAGTGATCAGTGTGATTATGACGTCTGTGTTTGCTAATTGAAGCTTATCAAAGTTAGACTCCTACCTATCCTCTTACAGAGACTGAAAGATAGGGGTTCTATCATTCTTGATAATTACATTTCAAAGGGGTGATTCTCAGATTCTTGAGGAAGACATTCCTGGAAATGCCTGGAAAACAGGCAGGAGTCTGGGAGAAAATCTGCATCTCAAAGAGGGAGAGAAAACATGTTAAATGTTTTAAGAAAAAGAACGCCTATAGTCACAAAGAAACCTATCTAAAGTTTAGTAAAACTGGCTTTCATTGGGCATATTTTTTAATTGATTTAAAATTAAAATGTTAAAATTATTTAAAATTAAAAAAAATTAAGATTATAAAAATTAAAATTTTTTAAAATTAATCTAAATTTAAATATAAAATTATACACACAATCACGTGTGTGTGTGTGTGTGTGTGTGAGAGAGAGAGAGAGAGAGAGAGAGAGAGAGAGAGAGAGATGGAGGGAGAGGGAAAGGGGCAGAGAGAGAGAGAGAGAGAATCTTTTTTTAAAAATTTTTTAACATTTTTATTTACTTTTGAGAGACAGAGATAGAGCATGAGTGGGGGAGGAACAGAGAGAGAGGGAAACACAGAATCTGAAGTAGACTCCACGCTCTGAGCTGTCAGCACAAAGTCCAACACGGGGCTTGAGCTCCCTGACCACGAGATCATGACCTGAGCTGAAGTCGGACACTTAACTGACTGAGCCACCCAGGTGCCCCAAATCTTTTTTAAACTATTTATTTAGTTAGAAAGAGAGAATGAGCGAGAGCGCATGTGCAGTGGAGGGGCAGAGAGAGAAGGTGAGAGAAATCCCAAGCAGGCTCCGCAGTGTCAGCACAGAGCCCAGTGAGGGGGCTCGATCTCACAAACCATGAGATCATGACGTGAGCTGCAATCAAGTGTTGGACATTTAACTGAGCCACCCAGGCGCCCTGAAAGAGAGAGAATCTTAAGCAGATTCCATGCTCAGCACTGAGCCTGATGCCAGGGTTGATCCCATGCCTCTGGGATCATGACCTGAGCTAAAATCGAGAGTCAGAGTCTCAACCAACTGAGCCACCCAGGTGCCCCTCATTAGACATCTTTAAGAGGGAAAGGCATACTATGTTAGGAATGCACTAACTGGCTTTCTCTCTGTTTCATTTTCTCTGAACTAAGGACACTTCTAGAAGTAAAACCTTTTGTACTACAGGAAGCTGGCTGAAATATGTAGCAGTAAATAAATACTATAAAAGTAATGTAAAATAATTTTTCTGCAATCTGTCTTACTCAAGATCCTTTACTTTGGCAATTACTGGATCTCATTTAATAAAAGCAACACCTTGGTATCCTTCTTTCCCTATAGTTACCCTATGGATGCTACTTTTTTCCTTGGTTAGAACCCAGAGAGGTTGAAAAGTAATGATTGTGATGCTAACATATCAAATGAAGCAGAGTGAGCAGAAACTCCAGGAGTTAAATACATGAAGAGAAACTGATGCAATAGATGAGAAACTTGAAATTGGCAATGTCTTGGAAGAAACTACCATCAAGAGAAAAGATGCCCCTCATGAACATGGAGCACTGAACAGCATGGGTTGAAATGAAAAAAATACCTGTATAATCTGGCATAGGAAAGACTGTAGATTGACTAAAACTGAAAGAAAAAATGTGAGAAATGAAGAGAAAATGCATGCTCCAAACGTGAAACAGAGGCCCAAATTGATACATGGCAAACCAGTATCATGCTGAAGAAAATTGATGCATTTAGGGCATCAAATCCATTGTTGTCATACAAACTACAGGACAAAGAATTTGGAATCCAAATGAGAATCAAGAACTGAATAAGCATTTGATTTTGGTAAAATTTATTTGGCATCTGGTAGAAGACCACTTCCCACTCCTCTCTTCATGATGAAAATCAACTTGAAGCAGAAGCAGGGAGTGGTGGTATCATTTGAAGTATGAAAACCAGCACTGACCATAAAACTCTATAGAGGAGGCTAACCTTTTTTTCTTCATACTTTATCTCTATGAATATAGCCTGAAAATAGGGCTGTTACACTTTGTTTGCCATGCCCAACTTTATGGTTTAACTATAAAATAGTTAAGTCCTAAGTATTTATTTCTCAATATGAAAATCTATGCCCCACCTCAACATAGTGTAATATTAGAGCTGGAAAGACCCTTGGAGTTAATCTGTTAAAAGCAACTTATTTCAGAGATGAAGAAAATGTCCAGATAATTTAGTTCAGTCTGTGGACTAGCTGTCTAAAAGTCCCCATAGAAACAGTGTTTCACTGCTTATTGTCTAGGGTTAATAGACTTTAAGAATGCAAAGTCGAGGTCAGTAGTGAATATGAAAATGTAAAGGAAACAAGAGGACATGCCTGTGGGATCTTTGAAGAATGTGTTTCCTTCACTTTATACTGATTAAATCACTAGGGTGGGTGGTGACCTTTTATTACAGTGCCTGCTGTAATGTATGAGGGAGTTTAAAATCAGCATAAAGACTGAGCTTTGATAGAAAATGTTCTGATCAAAACAAAATGTAAAAAGTGAAAAAGTAAGTAAAGTGGCAGATTAATATTAGCGATGCACATCACAAGTCACTATAAAATACATTTAACTTATTCAAGCAGCAGAACGCAATTTTCAATTGGAAACTACTTGATATAAGTAACTGAGATACTGCTGTGCCCATATATAGGACTTTGAACAGATCTGTATATCTTTGGTGACTCTTTTTCTGATTCTTTGCATATACATTATGTATTTGAATTAATATTTGAATAATGGATGCTTGTCTGAAGTAACTTACCTGTCAAAGCCATGACACTGGAATGGAAATTATTTATTAGGGGAACTCAGCCTTGGATTGACTTTATATGATAAAATTGAATAGAAATTTTATCAAATTTTAAGTCCAGAAATTCAAGAGCAAGTTACAGGTCTTTCTTGTTTCTTTTTTTCTTTTTTTTGGTGAAAACTGGAAGGAGAAACATCTATTATACTACACCCCCTGAAATTGTCTTTATTAGACAATAAAGTTAATTGTTTATTAGACAATATTTATTAGACAATATTTATTATTTACTAGAAAATATTTATTAGACAATTATCTATTAGACAATAAAGTTAATTAATATCTATATGAATATTTTGTAAAAACTAAATTGTTATACAAACATTGATCACTCATTACTTGCAGTATGCAGTACTCAGAAGTAGGTATGAAATATGGATATGTAATCTCTGCCCTTAAGAAACCCAAATTGAATGTTGGAGACATTAAGTAAAATTATAATTATAATATGATTTGTGATATTTTGGAGCTTCAAAGAGGGGCAGTTGAATGAAATTTTAAGACGCTAGAAGTGATGATTGCATTTAGTGACATTTGTGAAGACATTAGCTAGGTGAAAAAAAAAAACAAAAACAAAAAACAACATTCTGTGAAGAAGGGTAATAAAAGAGAAGAGCAAGCCAGAGTTGAAAACAAAAGGGGGATTTCTATGTCAGCTTAAGAGTTTGCATTTGATTCTGAGTGATGCAGGCACTGAAATATTTTAAATGAGATGTGACATAACTGGAATTACAAATTTTGAAAGTTGGTTCTTGCTATATTATGAGCAACGGTGAATTGCAGACAGCAAAAAATTGTAGCAAGGAGACTTGTGGGAAATGACATTCTCAATGCAAAAAAAAAAAAAAAAGCTCATGGTTGCAGTAATTTCTTGGTAATTTATTCTACACTCCTTGATGAATAAATGAGTAAATCGGTACTAAACTGAGTACCTCAAGTATTGGAAGTGGTGCTAGTGTCACAAAGAGAGAGCATGTCTGACCCAGATCATTTCTGTGACTTGTTGAAGAGAGTAGGAAGAAACTGTCTTGTCAGTATAAGCAGGAGAATGAATACAGGAGTCTGTTGGGTTCAGGAAATCCTTGATAAAAGTCAAATAAAATACAGATTTAGCAGGGGTGCCTGGGTGGCTCAGTTGGTTGGGCATTTGACTCTGGCTCAGGTCATGATGTCACAGTTTGTGGGGTCAAGCCCTGCATTGGGCTCTGTGCTGACAGCTCAGAGCCTGGAGCCTGCTTTGGATTCTGTGTCTCCTTCTTGTTCTGCCTCTCCCCTGCTCACATTCTGTCTCTCTCTGTCTCTCAAAAATAAATAAATGTTAATTTTTTTTTAATACAGATTTAGCAGCTTCATTTTTATTACTGGTTTTTAGTTCTCTTCAAGCAGTGCCTTTGTGTGGGTGGGTCAAGTTCATTTAAAGTGATGAGGAAGACTCTACCATGATCACTTAGTAGTTGGTCAGTCTTTTTCTCCACTGAATTAAGCTTGAAAGCCATTTGAAAACGAAGAGAGAAATTTACCAATGTGTTAATGTTGAGAATCAATTATTTCTATAGCACTGTGCAAACTACTGGATAATGTGGTGTGTGTGCATGTGTGTGGTATATATTATAATGTGAGGGGGAAATTTTAAGAAATAGATGATACTGGGGTGCCTGGGTGGCTCAGTTGGTTGAACGTCTGACTCTTGACTTTTAGCTCATGTCATGATCTCACGGTTCATGAGTTCCAGCCCCATGTGGGACCCTACACTAACATTGTGGAGCCTGCTTGGGATTCTATTTCCCTTTCTTGCTCTTTCTCTCAAAATAAATAAATTAAAAAAAGGAAGTAGATAATACTTAAAATTACCTTTGTAGAGAGCGAGTTTATTCATTTGTGGCTTTCAAAAATAGAAGGAGTTGCCTTTCATTCTTGAATATATGACAGTTAGGCTTCCAGATTTGAATGGCTGATAGATGAGCTTATTTTCAGTTTTCTTCATAAAATGTACCTCACATATGTGATTTCTATGTCCAGTTTACCTTTCAGATAATTAAAAAGAAATTGTCATTCATGTTAGAATATATATTCCCTGCTATTATTTATCCTTCTTGAAAACAAATGATAATACTACCAAGTGGCACTTTATTAACTCTGATCTTACTAAATTCTCTTAGCCACTAGGCAAGTTAGAATTTCTTAGTACTCCATTTCATAGATTAGGCAATTGAGACTTAAAGAAGTTATGTGACTTTCTTAAAGCTGCACAGCTAATAAGTAACAGAGCGGAGGACTGGATCTGGAGAGTCTGATTTCAGATCTTCTCTTCTTATAAACTGTGGGAATCAAAGCTGAGATATTTTCCAAATTATTGCTTTTAGCAAACATTGATGCATTGGCTGTTTTGTGCCAGGCACTGTACTAATCACCAAGAATTGTAGTTCCTCATGGTCTAGTAGGATAATCAGACAAGTGAGGAGATTGTAATAAATAATGTTTATAATAAATAATGTTCCCTGAGGACACAAAGTCCAAAACACACTCCCCAATATTTATCACAGAATTTAGTAAAGAATTGTGAGAAAGAAGAAATATGGATTGTTTAAGGCAGAAGAAGCAAAACAAAAATGTGAGAAATAGTATATATGTATATGTGTGTGTGTGTGTGTGTGTGTGTATTAGGACATGTCTTTCTATGCGGTCGGTGTAACTTATGTAATGAAAGAATGTTGGCATTGATTCTTGTGGAAATTACTGAGATTTTTGGTAACTAAAGGCCATGACAGTATGAGAAGTAGAGGTCAGTTTTGTATACCAATAGGAACTCATGACTAATTGGATTAGAAATTAATAGGCAGGGATTGTTTTGGGGATGAGAATGTCATTTTGTTAATTTGTTTCCATTTATTAAAATATTCAAATGGGTGCATATATTTTAGGATATTTTAAAATAATAGTTGGAACCTGTCATCAAAGATATTCATCTAATTAAACATATCTCCACTCCATGATTTTGTCAACCATTTGAAAGTTGACGGTAGGTAAGGTTAATGGCTTGCTTCCCCAACCTAAACATCCCTGTGGTTTCTCCTGAGGAAGCTTTTTGTTCATACAAATGACTGTGATTTTTGTAATATTTAGATAAATCTTTGCAGAAAGTACCTCTAAAGCGATGATGAGAAACTAAGGTTCATAAATATTCACCAATTCTGAACCAATCATCCTTTTTCAGAAACATGCAAAATCATCCAGTGATGTCTGTTTTGCCACCTCTGTTTCATCAATATTTTGCCATCTCCACAATGGCCAGGAGAGGAATGCAATTATTTTGCCAGCATAGCTTGCTTTCTGATTTCTAAGAACTCACGGTTTACTAAAGGAACCTTCTTTATTTTGTTAGGCATAATACAGCACAGGAGGAGCTCCTTTTTCCCTGCTGGAGTTGCAGGTTCCACCAAGTTGGAGTGAATTTATTTCAGAGATTTGACACTTCTCCAATGTTAATATATTTCCAGTCTAATTTTGTTACACATTAGCACGTGCTTGGAATGTCAACCACTCCCTTATTGCAAATCACAGATTTAGGTTACATTGGCATTACCTAGTGTTTGCTAAAGAGTGAGTGCCTTATGCCTTGCCAATTTTATTTATTTGGGCTTTATTTTATTTAACTAAACATTAGAGAAAGTGAGTGCTTAAAGGTAACATTGTGTACGATTCAGAATAAAATCTAAGTGGTGTTTTTTTAGACTGTATATATATATATATATATATATATGTATATATGTGTGTGTATACATATATGTATATATATATTTATGTGTATATTTATATAATACAGTATATAAAAATATTATAGCACAGTATAAAAACTGACAGCACCAGTCATTTATACATTTCACATGGTTCTACTAATTTTCTCTGCATTTATATGTGGTATGCTTATATTTAATATGCAATAGATGATGTATTGGAATTTCAAAAATAGGAGGTCATCTAAGAAATAACTTAAATGGTTTTCAAATACTTGCGGTACCAAGCTTTGTGGAATGACAGTCTCTAACTTTAAAATACTTCAACTAGATCAAATGCTACTTGAGCCTTTCTTTGTATACTAGAACAGCAACACTGTCTGTAAAAGCCATCTTGGTCTAAGAGCTCATAGAGAAAGGAGAACATAAGAATTCTCTGATGTTGTTTAGGATTTAATATTGAGCACTTACTGGAACTGAAACCTTTCTGGTAGAATAAATTGTGTGTGTGTTTGTGAATGTGTGTGTATGTAAACTTGAATGTAAAACTCTGTCCAAATTTTCCAAAGGCAAAATTATTTCAAAAAATTATATTTGCTTTCATGTAACTATGAGAAAAATATCTTCAGAAGCAACTTATTTATACATTACTAAAGTATGTAGCTGTATTATAAGAATCACACTTAAATGCATACAAATCTTCTTGTTTAGGGTTTTAAAAAAGCAGATGTCAAAGTTACATTCTTACAGATTCAATTTTCAAGTGTGAATAACATCAAATTTTGTTGTAGCTTTTTGCAGCTTGTTTTGGAATGTGTTTTTTGGTTAATCATTAATATTTATTTTGATTAAATAGAATAGGAAAAATTCTTGATGATATTCTGAATTTGTTCTAGTCCAAGAAATTGAATACTTGAGACTCATCAAGGTGAAATAATCCATATATCCCAACCAGTGTACCAGAAAATTGGTTAAATGACCTCCTTTGAAGGTAACTGTCTCTTTACATTTATACCTGAAACCATTTTTAATGATGGAGAGTAGAGTAGAAGTTTTAAAAACATAGATAGAAGCAAGCCATCTTAGATGAATAGCCAGGGAACCAGTGTTTGCTTAAGTAGAATAATGAAAATAATTAACAAAAGCAAAATTCTGTTAAATCAGAGATATATTTGAAATATATGTGTGTGTGTTAAAACTAAAAATAAGAGGGTCACAAAGTGGTAAAGACATTTAATTTAAATAGTGTTTTCATCTGAAAAGAGACAGACATGTGATAGGGAAAAGCACATTATTAGAGAAGTGTTGTTTGTAATGAGCTGGTTTTGGGTTGAGTGGTTCACTAAAGTCCATTATGTTATTAAGTAAATACCTGTATAAAATAAAAACGGAAAGCTTTTGATTCTTAGCTCAGAAAACTTTGATGAAAAGACCATTGTTCTCACCCATATAAAAAAGGAAAAGGCTAGATGTACTGCAAATTAATGAGTTTTTGGAACAGAGCAGAGAACTGAATTCTCATGGCATCCAATTAACCCCAGATCTGGGACAGCCAGGCATGTGAGAGGAGAGAAGTGATAGGAGTACCTCCTTACATTGAGCAGGTGCGGCTGGATGTCAAGTAAGCCAGTAAGAATTCAGCTGAAATGCCACATATTATTATTAAAGGCCAGGTGTGGTTTATAGGAAAGTGTAAATCCATTGGAGATTACAGATTTGGGGAATGTTCACACCTCTTACTATGTATCTTTTTCTCTTTGAATCTGATCAGGCATTCACAGGGAAAATTGGAGAGGATTCTCAGAAACCACAGCAGGGGAATAGCTTAAACTACTGAAATTTGGCTTGATGAATTTTATATTTCTTCTCTATTGAACAAGTCTTGGTGTCCAGGTAAAAGAGAAATGAATATTGTTCTCTCAGGGGACTAGGTAACCCCTGGATGCTGAGGGAAGAGAAAAAGAGAGAGAAAAATTCTTGTCCCTGGGCAGGGACATGGATAAGTGCCAAACCCCCCATTACAAATGGAGAAGGGGCAGGGGTAATTGCAAGGGCCCCAACTCATGAGGTTGTTGGGCACAGTGCCTGCATAAGATGAGGCTAAGTCAGAACATCAGAGAATAGTTCTCTGCACTGATATCTACTTCCAGAATAATATGAATTGGATAAAATAACTGTGGAATACAATGAAGAGAGCTTCAAGAGACCTATTCCTTTTCAGGTGTAATGAAAAAGTAAACAAACAGAAGCAAAACAAAACAAAGAGGTGAACAGACTTTAAGAAAACAGCCTCTGCCATGCAAATTTATACCATAAAAAGGAGGTATCAGTGGAAAGATTTGTAACCTGCAATACACTTAAGTTGTCCCTAGTAACAACAGGCAAACTCAGTTTCCAGTTAAATTAACAGAGGACCCAAAACTGAAATCATAGCAGAGATAAAGAACTACTAATTACCATGCATAAAGATGATTTACCTTAGCCTCTACTGTTCTACATAAAATGCCTGTCTTTCTTTCAACAAAAGTTAGGAGACATGAGAAAAGTCCAGGAAAAACAAAACTCCAAAAAGGTAAAGTAACCATTGGAACTCACTCCTGTGACACATATGTTGAAAATATTTGACAGAAAATTTAAAATAACTATATTAAATATGTTAAGGGCCTAAACCAAAAAGGTAGACAATGTGCAAGATAAACTGGGTACAAATAAAAAGTAACACAGGTGAAAACTGTCTTTGCTGGGCTCATCAGTAGACCTCACATAGCCAATGAAATAATAAGTGACTTGGAAGACAGGTCAGCAAAAATTATCCAAATATAAATATAAGATAAAAATGAAAAATAAAAAGGTGGAAGAATAGAGGTTCTAGACTTTTGGGAGAAGAGCTGTGGAATAATATCAGGTAGACTAACATATAAGGAACTGGAATCTCAAGGAGAAAAAAGACCAGAAGAAATATTTGAAGTAATAATAGCTGAGATTTTTCCAAAAATAGTAATAACAGACAAAAAAAGAAAAAAACAAAACAAAAACAAACACTGACACATGTCATCTTCAATGTGATAAAAATGAAACCAAAGAGGCAGATAAAGAAAACAATCCTATTATATAAAGAGGTACAATGGTGAGAATTAGACTCCTTCTGAAACCATGCAATCTGTAGGACAATAGTGACTGCTTTAGAGTCACAAAAGAAAAAAAAAATCCCTGTCAACTGTGAATGCTATACCCAGTGAAAATATCTAGTGAAAAAAAGACAAAAATTTTAAAATTTCAGATAAAAACTGTGAGAATTTCCTTCCAGTAGTATAATCTTAGGAAATATTGAAGAAAGTTCTTTAAACAGAGGGAAATTCTGCAAGACAGAAATAAGTGAAACTCTAAAAATGGAATAAATGTAAATAAAATTGATGTTTCCTAGTTTTCATTGCTCTGAAATATAACTGGGACTTGTTAAGTCCAGACATGATGAGGAAGACCGGTTTCTCCCTACTCCTGTTAAGCACAACTGTAAATCCTCCAACACAAGAGGCAACTGATGAAGGCCTGTGGAAGCTGGTAAGAAGAAACACTTGTTGGAGGAGTCAGACCTGGAGCAACAACACAGCAATAGGGTGTTTTACATACCCCCATCCAACCAAAGCAGGAAACTCAGACCTAGCAATTCCCATCTCCAGTTTAGTAGCTGAAGGCAGCACGGATAGGCACATCTCTCCCCTAGGTCAAATATGTATCTTTCTGATGATAGTTGAGCCTGATAGTCACCTGCTGTTGATTATAGGAGGGATTGATCAGTAGATCTTGGCAACAGTAAGTGATGAGAGGAAGTGTTCTCCTTCTCCCTCCCCACCCCCCCCCCCCATGCCTGAGATTCCCCCAAGAGAGATACTGAGGTGACAGAGCAGAAGATATAACAACTTAGCCACAACAGGCTGCCAGGACTTGGGATACTGTTGGGTCTTTCTGTCCCAGGAACCTAAAACTCCCCTTACCTGCCTAGAGACATTATTGCACATGTGGATCATGAACAAGGGACACCAGTACAAAAAGTGTCCAACCAGGAAGCTTTTGCCCAACCAGGGAAGCCTCTTTATTACCTCAGGCTTGAGAGTCTTCTACTTGGCTGTGAGACACCCAGAATCCAGGGGGAACTGTTTTCTGTGCCTCAGGCAGCAACATCAGAAGTGGGTGTGCCCAGCATCACTAGGGAAACAACACACACACAAAAATACCATAAAGGCTTCGAAAATTAAACTGCCATTGGATCCACAGCTCACAAATATAGGCCAGACCTATGTGCTAAAGCTAATCAGGGTGAGCATTTGCTAAAATAAAAGATTTAAATAAGACCTAGGGTCTCCTAAAATAATACCCAAAATGTCTAGGGTGCATAAAAAAAATCAAATAAGAACCAAGAAAATAACAAAGCTGAATGAGATAAGTTTGATTCCAGCACTGAGATAAATCATATTATAGGATTTTCTGAACAGGATTTTTGGCAGCCATCAAACAAACAGAACCTTGAATAAAAATTACAATTCTCTTAAATAAATGAAAAACAGAAAATTTCCAAAAATAAATAGAAGTTACAAAAAAGAATCGAATGCAAATTTGATAAATTGGACTTCACTGTATTTAGTTGAGTGGTGTTCCCCCCAGAACATATTCTCACCTCCCTGAACTTGTAACTGTGATCTTATTTGGAAAAAAAAAAATACACACATACATACATGTACATATTTGCAGATTTAATCAGGTTAAAGATATTGAATCAAGTGAAGATCATCCTAGGTTTGTATAGGTGGGTCTTACGTCCAATGTTAAGTGTCCTTAAAAGAGGCATACGGGGAGAAAGAAAGAAGACCGTATGAAGACAGAGGCCAAGATTGAGGTTATGAGCTACAAGCAAAGGCCAGCCCCTGGAACCACCAGAAGCTGGAAGATGTGAGAGAGTCTCTTGTACAGCCTTCACAGGGTGTACAGCTCTGTACATCTTGATTTTGAATCCTGGACCTGTAGAAATGTGGGAGAATACATTTCTGTTATTTTAAGCCACCAAAGTTATGGTGATTTATCATAGCAGTCTTATGATATCAAAACATTTGTCAAAACAACAAAATTTTACTCTAGGAAAGACTATTTAGAGACTGTAAAGATAAGCTACGAGTGGGAGAAAATATTTTATACCATATATCTGACAAAGAATTAGTATCTAGAGGATAAAAGTGATGGTTAATTTTAGGTGTCAACTTGACTGGGCTGAGGATGCCCCTATAGCTGGTGAGACAGTTTTCTGGGTGTGTCAGCGAGTGTGTTTCCAGAAGAGACGAATTTATGTTTAAATCTGTAGCCTGAGTAAAGGAGGTCAGCCTCACCAATGCAGGTGGGGACATCAACTAATAGGTTGAGGGCATGAATAGAACAAAAAAGTGGGTGAAGGATGAATTTGCTCTCTTCTTTGAGTCAGGACATTTTCCTTCCCCAGGACATTGGTGTCCCTGGTTCTTAGATGACATACCATTGGCTCTTCTGGTTCTCTGGCATTCAGATTGGAACTGGAACCATAGCACCTGCTTCCCTGGGCCTCCAGTTTGTGGACAGTGGATCATGGGACTTCTCAGCCTCCATAACTGTGTGAACCAGTGTCTCATAATAAATCTTTTTCTATAGATACCAATATATCCTGTTTGTTTCTCTCGAGAACTCAGACTGATACAATAAAAATGTCTTAAAACCTAACAGCAAAAAAAAAAAAAAAAAAAAAAAAAAGCAATGCAATGAGAAAATGGGCTAAAGATATAAACAGTAAAGAGGACATATAGATGGTGAATGAATACAAAAAGATGTTCAATATCACTTATTATCAGAAAAAATGTATATTATGACCACAATGAAATAATCACTACACATCCCTCAAAGTGGCTAAAATTAAAAAAAAAAAAAAAAAAAAGGTGGCAACACTAAATGCTTGAAAGGATGTGGAAGAATTTGATCATGCAGACATTCCTGATGGGAGCTTAAAATTGTACAACCACTCTGGAAAAATTTTGGCAGTTTCTTACAAAATTAAACTTGCCATTGCATAGAAACAGGCAATTGCATTTGTGGGCATTTATCCCAGGAAATTGAAAACTTATGTTCACACAAAAACCTATATGCAAGTGTTCATAGCAGCTCTATTTGTAATAGTCCCAAACTGGAAAACAGTCCCGATGTCCTTCAACAGGTAAATGACAAAAGAACTGGCAAAACATGCAATTTAATAATACTTAGCAATAAAAGAGTGAAACATTGATACAAAGGAAACAGATGAATCTTCAGGAAATTTTGCTAAATGAGAAAATCCAATCCTAAATGGTTAAGCATTGTATGGTTTTATTTGTAAAATACTTTTGAGATGAAAAAAAATTTAGAAATAGAGATTAGTGGTTGCCAGGGTTTAGGGAAGTAGAACAGGAGAGAGGAAGGTGGGTTTGGTTATAAAAAGGCAACGGGGATTCATTGATGCGATTGTTCACTATTTAGGCTACAGTGGTGGATACAGAAACCTACATGTTACAAATCTGTTTAGAAATAAATGCACACACATAAACACCATAGCTTAGTAGAAGTAAATCTGGTGAAATCTGAATAAGATTGGTGGGCTGTATCTATTCCAGTAAACTGTGATATATTACAGTTTTAAAAAATGTTTTCACTGGATGAAATTATAAAGTTTACATAGGATTTCCTTGTATTATTTTTTAAACTACATAAATACACACTTGTCTCAATAAAAGTTTTATTTAAAAAACAGTAAAATATTTGAAGATGATTCAGCAAAGAAAAATGGCTCTAAAAAGATAATTATCATTAGAAATCAAAGAAATGCAAATTATAACTGCTGGCATATCACTGTATACATCCTTTAATGAATAGGAGTAGGAAGTCCAATAGGACCAACTATTAATTGAAGATGTGCAGTAGCAACACATATGTTCATCTCACCCCCCTTCCCATATATTCATCTTTTAATGTAAAACCATCTCTATTACTTTGTTGAAGATGGTTCCCAAAACTTTATTCAGATGTCTTTAATGACTAACCTGTCTAACACTTAAGCCCTTGATGTTATATATCTTGACCTATATTTATTACCACATACTCTGAGCAGATTAATACCTGACTTCCTTAATGGAACAATAACTTCCTCAATGATAGGGTGTGTTACTTTCTGCCAAGGAAATGTTGGCACACAAAATGCTGATTTCATCAGCAAATGAACCTGGAAAAATTCAAGACATAATCAGTTTGAACAACAGATTCTAGATTATAGTAAAGCAATAAATAGTAAATATTGTAAATTTTTCCTGTATATCCAAACCTGAAATTGTGATTTCACCAGTTTTCAATGCAAAGATGTGTTTTGCACATTTGAGGAAGTAATGACTTACATCACTCAAAGATGATGAAATTCCTAAGAAACAAATCCATAGGTCCAGTATTCCTTTTTACTGTTTATTTTCTGCCTCTATCCCATCATTGTCATACAAGTAGCCTGAGTTATCTAAAGGATATGTCCAAATTTTCACATCTGAAAGTTTACATGAGGTTAAGCTTTTAAGAACTTACCAGGGTCAATTTGTAAGCAAGTGATTCTCTCAAGTGCTGATTTTGCAAGCAAAATACAAACATCATTTACTTCCCTAGTGTTTTGAAGTCATGCCATTAAAAATTCATCTGGGAACTCTAACATGAAAACATAAGAACAAGGGAGGCAATGAATTGCAATAAAAAAGTTGGCAGACTAATAAATAGGCATGGCAGGTCAGACTTCAGTTTGCATAAATAGCTCTGCCAGAGGTAGTTTAAGAGGGTAGATCCTTGTCCCTGCATTACTTGTGGTGATGCATCTCCCTTTGAATTCTGAACTCTTGTAGCAGAGACAAAGAACTTATGTTGTTATTTTTTTTGAAGGACACATAATCAAGACGTATACCGTGCATTTTCAAAGTAGATGAAGACAAACCATGAATCTTCCATTGTTTTATAGAAACTATACCTCAAAGTAGGTGTAGGAATGCTTCTATAAATTTGAGGTAGTTTGCATGAAGTTACCTTTTTTTTTTTTCTCCAGAAACCATGCATTCCATATTCAGAAATATTAGACCAATACAAGTAAATAATTCCAATTCCCATTCTGGACTTACTAAAAAAAACCCCACCTTTTTTCTTATCCTAGTTAGTTATAATTACATGTTTTAGATCTTCTCTGAGACGAATCTTGGACACAACCTCTTCTCTTTTGGCCCACCACACCTATGTAGAAGTAAGTTCTTTGCATCTGATATTGCTCTAAAATGTATCCTGTTTATTTCATTTTACTTTTAATTTCCAGTCTTTTTGTGATTGTGTTACCCTTGTTAGTTCTTTCATGAAATATTACAGCATCTCCCTATGCAAGATACTACCTTCACTCTGTGCTAACTTGTATGCTTATTTAAGTGTTATATTTTGATAACAAGACATGGTAAAATGTCTCTACAACTTAATATGCTCCAGTGCCTTTTCTGAATAATATCCCAAACCTTAACATTATGCACAGCTGGTTCTTAAAATCAAGTCCATTCATACAATATTGCACTATGCATCCAAAGTCCAGTCTCCCTCAATTATTGCTTTCCTCCTTTTTCTTCCTTACCCTGTGGACTTCTGAAGAAGCAATCCTTACTCAGCTTTTTGACACAGTTCAAAGTACTACCTTAATCAGTGTGCTTCTTTAAATAATTTCTAACAGGAATTTTCAAAAGAATTATTGCTTTTGTCCTGTAACTGTGATAAAGTGCTACTACTGAGAGTATGTGTTTTCATTTGTTTTACATTTTAAAGAAAATAAACCTGGAGCAGCTGGCGCCAGTCTCTCTCTTCAGAGGCATATAGAAATTCAACATCTCAGGGACCAGTCTTCCTCTTCAGTCCCACATTCAGAGAATAAGGAGAGTAGATACGCCTTTTGCAGGATTACAGTGGTCAGTTATTCTCCATGTGCCGTTCAGAGAGATGTTTCAGGATAGATACCTATCCTCCCGGAGGCCAAAGGTAGGAGTCTAAAGACTGAAGAGTAGCTGGGAAACAGAAGGGCCATCGTTTTATTCCTTAATTGGACTTTGCTCAGGCAGGAGACCTGTTGATGCATACTCATGCTTTCAGAACAGGGAGCCGAGTATCTGAAGAGAGATACCTAGCGGGGATCAGCAGGTCTGAAAGGAGGCTAGTGGGATGTGACTAACAATGGTGCTTGCTCAGAAGTGAGCACTTTGTTTTTAGAATTCTGAATTTCCTCCCCTTACTGCCAAATCCACACCAAGTACAAAAATTGCATCAGATAGAGTATAGGAAACACTTCCAAGGAGAGAAATGCTACTCACATTCAAGTATGATAACGGTCTGCTTCTTTTGCCTTTTCCTTATTTTGCCCAGGAATGGAACAGGTAACTTTGTTCCTGCTCTAGCTTGTATTATGGGGAACTTATAAGAAGAATTTTCAATGTGTATAAAATTAAAGCTTTGAAATAGAAACAGAACATAGTTTTAGGAACCCCAGTGGGGCCGTTATTTAGGAAATGGCTGAAAACCTAATACTGAGAAACTAATAACTCAGTAGATGGAAGTGGGTCTGGGTGGGATACAATAGGGGATTTTTTTTTTTTTTTGCTTTTTGAAAAGTAAAACCATTTCCTGTTTCTAATGCTGAGTTAATTACCTGTAAACTAGTTACATATTGGTTTACCCAACAGATATTTACTGATCAGTCACTATGTACCCAAAATACAGCACCGGGAACAAAGCATGGGCAAGACTATCTTTCTGAGCTTGCAGGCTGACAGACATTACCTCAACTGACTTACTTCAACAGAATTAAGTCCTCCTTTTTTTTAAATTTTTTTATATATATATTTCAAACCTTTATGCAGCTAGACAAATGGTATTTCTTTTTTTTTTTAATTTTTTTTTAACATTTATTCACTTTTTGAGAGACAGCATGAACGGGGAAGGGTAGAGAGAGAGGGACACACAGAATCTGAAGCAGGCTCCAGGCTCCGAGCCATCAGCACAGAGCCTGACGCGGGGCTCGAACCCACGAACTGCGAGATCATGACCTGAGCCGAAGTCAGGCGCTCAACTGACAGAGCCACCCAGGCACCCCGACAAATGGTATTTCTTACAAGGTTCAATCAGTTGCAGTTCCTCATTATTATAAAGATGTTCTCAATCCACTGTGGGACAAATATGTAATATCTAATTCTACAACTGAATGTTAGAATGAAACTGGACTCAGAGTAAATTCTGGTATCCTTGAACTGTGTGACCTTGATGTAAATTCCTGCCTCCTAAATGAAAATAATAGTAGCTCCCAAGGATCTTGTTGTGTAATAAGTATGTATACATACAAAATAATGATATATTAAATATATAGAATATAAAACACCTGATGCACAGTACATGTTCATTGATAACTAATTCATTTCCATATATATTTTCATTTATCTCCTGTGCCCAGACCACCAAATTTTTTAAAAATGAAAATTTGGCATATGCTAATATAAAACTATTTTCTCCAGAGTGTTCCTATATCTCACTTTTACTAATTTACCTCCTTTCCATAGTCCTTTTTATTCCTACCCTTCAGCATTTTTCACCTGACTTATCTTATTCTGGGTTTAAGTTTTCCAGTCAGTACTCCTAGGTATTCAGACAACGCTTTAAATTTTTCTCCTCTGATATGTGAGCCTTTTTTGTTTTCTATATATGATTCTTAATTTGCCGTACACACTTCTCATTTTAATATCCAGGCTTAGAAGTAATTTAGACAATCAAGCTGGGTCTGTATTTGTTCCTTCTTTTGTTCTGTATATTAGTTACGTATCTGTTGTCATTAACAACCACAACACTCATCATCTACTTGGAGTCACATTCCTTTTTAAAGTCTGATCAAGGTCTGTGTGTTTCTTTTTAGATTTTGGAAGTCTGTTATTCTAAAGCCTACATATTTGTCTGAATTATACCTAGTTAAAAATATTATCAACTGCAGTTACTTTTTGCAAAGTTTGAACATTGCTAAGTTGTTCTTTCTAGTCACTAAGAGTTAAGCCCCTGTGTCCATCTAATACTTCCAAGGAATTGTCACTGATAGCAGGGCAAAGAATCCTTCATTAGATTTTCTGGTTTGAGTTGAGGGAGACTTCTGGTTCAAAGGATTGTTCAGACTTCCCCATCTTGCCTCTGTGCTCCTTCAGAGCAGCTAGTTCTGTCTGTCATGCTTTATGTATTGGCCAGGGTTCTCCAGAGAAACAGGAAGTATATATAACAGATGGGAGGGGTGGAGAGAGACATCCACGCACATTGCTTGGCCATGGTGTTATAATATTTAGGTACTTTGTGTACATTATCATATTTATTCCTAATGATAGCTATGCAAGTATCATTATCTTTCCCATTTTATACAATAGAAAACTGCTTTTCAAAGAGTTAGGGAACTTGTAAATATTTTGTTGAGTTAGTAGATTCAGAAATTACATCCCAGTTCTAGTTTAGTCTAATTTCTAAGTCCTTGTAATGCCCACTATAAACATATATAGGAAACCTAAAGGAAAATATCTTTGTTTACCTAAAATGAATTAATATTTAAGTATGAAAATTCAAATACTAATAACAGACTAGTGCGAAAGTATCTGGTGGTTCTTGTACTATTAATATAAGACTATGTCTGATAGAGGCTGATATGACAAAGCACTTCCAAGAGTATTCTTATCATCTACCTTTCACCTTTCCTGTGTAATGTATTACTCTTAAAGTTCTGCTTTCTGAGGCTACAGATATCATCTCCATCAATATTCATAAATTAATTCTGTACCCATATAAGCTATGATTTTCAATAAATTTATTTATTTATTTATTTATTTATTTATTTAAGCTATTTTCAATAATGGTGTTAAAAACATGAGCTTTATTGGTAAGATCTGGTTATATTTTTAAGTCATAAACAGAAGTGTGTTTGGGAAGGGGCCTTTAGCCCTTTGTAAGCCATTATATAGGCATTGGCATTTTCTACTGATACATAAGGATAGCTCAAAGCAAAAGGTTTGGCATTATTAATAAAGAAACATGTCATTAGTGTTGACTCTTATTAGGCAATCTACCACAGATTAAAACTTGGTTGTATGCAATTTAAATTAGAAATAATTAAGTTTTGAAATTTTATGATATAACAGAGTAAGGAATTGGATAGTAGTCCAAGGAACTTGATTTTGTTTGGGTCTCTGGTCTATTATCAACTCTTAGTTGGAATCTGGGCAGATCTCTTCTCTCTGCAAATGAGTTTACTATCAAGTAGAGAGCCCAGGTGATATTAGCCTCTTTCAGTAAAAGATATTGCATTATTTGGCTAAAACAATATTTCCTAAACTTTCTCCACATTTTGTAATTTTTAATTTTATTCCATCGTTGCCTTAAAGGTACCCATAGTATCAATTAAAACAGAAGGAGAAAAACAACAACAACAAACAACAAAAACAACAAAATAACCCTTTCCTCACTATCTCCTTCAGGTACTTGAAAAGGAGTATTGTCATCTCCTGAAACTCACAAATCACTAGATATTTGTCAGAAACAAGGGAAAGAAAATGTAAAAAATTATTATCACATTTAAAAACCAAACTAATTTTGGGGCACCTGGGTGGCTCGGTCGGTTAAGCGTCCGACTTCGGCTGAGGTCATGATCTCACGGTCCATGAGTTCGAGCCCCGCGTCGGGCTCTGTGCTGACCGCTCAGAGTCTGGAGCCTGTTTCAAATTCTGTGTCTCCCTCTCTCTCTGCCCCTCCCCTGTTCATGCTCTGTCTTTCTCTGTCTCAAAAATAAATAAACGTTTAAAAAAATTAAAAAAAAAATAAAAACCAAACTAATTTTAAGAAACATTTTTGCATATTATAAATCAATAAAAATTACATAATTATATATACATATATATTAGAAAAACAAGATATAATCTTGTTCTTTAAAAAAAAAGCCCTACAGTAATATTAAGCAGATGAATAGTGAATTTCTTTACATATATTCTTTTTAAATAATGGCTTCTAAATTTGCTAAAATTTGATTTTCTTAAAGACCATCACAGAAAATGCTGTTATTATTTTCCCTGAATGAGTCAATTATTCTGAAAAATATTCATGTATTAACAAAATTGCACATCACATCCTTCAATTTCATTTTTCCTACAGCACAGCTGGAGCATTAGAGTGTTCTTAAATAAAAACTTTCTTTACATTCTCCTCAGTAGTTGAAGTTCTTCAAAGTAATTTAAGAACTGTGGTAAAAACTTTGTTCATTTTATAGCCTTTTAGATGGGACTGAGTCTGCTAGCCAGCAGATTATTCATGGGGTTTCTACATTTCTAGAAATTTTTAGTTAAGATGTGTTTCACCTCAGGTTTTTAGAAACATAAACAATATACATTATGATACTATTTTTCTTTCTTAATATTGCTCAAAGTCACCTTTTCCTTTCTTTTCAATACACTAAAATTAAGAATTCATATATGTTAGTTCTAGGTAAGACCCTAAAAGTATCTTGTTCATTGTTGTTGCTTTTTTTTTAATTTTTTAAATATAAGTTGGGAAAATGCACATCTCACAGGAGAGTAATCACTTTACAGGTTATAGTGTGATTTTGCTTTTTAGCCATAACTCTGATTCCAGTGAAGATACTCCAGTATTTCTTGGGAATCTGATCCTCATCTTAGAAAGCTTTTACATTCATTCGTGTTACCTGACCTACCTACCTGACCATAACATAGACTCAGACAATTTAGAATACTTTCAAGAAAGGTAGTACCAACAAGATATTTTCTATGAAACCTTAGTTCTCTTGTGAATTAAACTCACAGGAATCCCCCTTTCACCCTATTCTGGCCAATTGAAACTTCTTTGGACCTATAATATAGAAGTTTGACTTCTATCTTCTGTTGAAAGAAATGCCTTTATGCTCACAAAGTTAGAATTCTCTCTCAGACTCCCACTGGATGCTAAGAGCAGTTCCTATTTGAATTCCTCACAAATGCAGTGGGCATAAGAGGATATGTTCATAAATACTTTATTGTTTTTAGCTGTACCTTAAATAATAAATAAGTTTGGTTTGCTGAATTTTGGTTTCTAAGCCCGAGTTCTATTTTTTCCCATTATAAAACAGCTTTAAAATGATAATTTTTTCCCTCCTAGTATCCATTGTGAATTATGAGTTAAGAGTATCCATTTTGAATTGATAAAATGAGAACAAACCTATTTAAATCAATACTGAATTTTAGGCCAATGACAGGTGTTCTAGAAATGGACCATGGCAGATTTTCCAATACTGGTCCCTATATTCAGTCATAGGGATTATCTACACATTTACATAACTTATGAGGAAATCCATTTCTTTGCATATAATTAATTGTATTAGATAATAGTAGGCACTGAGTTTGGAAGCTCAACAGATTCTGTTCTAGTTTCAGACCTTGAACTTTTTAGGCTACGGGACAATTAATATTTGTATGCTCCATGTGCTCATCTATAAAATGATGCTAA
This sequence comes from Neofelis nebulosa, assembly GCF_028018385.1. Classification (NCBI taxonomy): domain Eukaryota; kingdom Metazoa; phylum Chordata; class Mammalia; order Carnivora; family Felidae; genus Neofelis; species Neofelis nebulosa. Next base: position 42,682,712 of record NC_080790.1, on the reverse strand, counting down.
GGAATTGATTTTACTTGTCATATAGGGACTTTGGAAGTAAAGCTGTATACTTTACTTACAGCTCAGTAGGTTAAGCTTCTGACTTTGGCTCAGGTCATGATATCATGGTCCATGAGTTTGAGCCCTGCGTCGGGCTCTGTGCTGACAGCTCAGAGCATAGAGCCTGCTTCAGATTCTGTGTCTCCCTCTCTCTCTCTGCCCCTCCTCCACTAGTACTCTGTGTGTGTGTGTGTCTCTCCTCTCTCTCTCTCAAAATTAAATAAACCTTAATTAAAAAAATACATAATATGTATGTATTACATGTATTGTTTATGTATGCATAATAACGCATGCAGGTACATAAACACACATATGCATAAGCAATCAAATACAAGAATGCTAGAATCTTTCGAAATTATAAAGATCTCTTTGAATTTGAAGTGGTAAGAAAATTTGATAAAATTATTTGAGCAACATTATTATTAAAAAAAAAGTAGAGTGACTTCAAAGTAAGAATGTACCTTATAGATATCATTCAGAAAGATAAACAGGAAAGTCTGGATTGAATATTCTAGATAAGGAGTTATATTAGAAGCTACCTTTAAGGGAGAATAAATTCATTATTTGATCAATGTGAAAAAATGTTAGAAGATATAAAGAAATGTCAATCTCATTTATTCAGTTAGTAAATATAATTTGGTCAATTATTCAGACTGGAAATAAGATTGACTTTATGGCTTCTACAAAGAATGGTTCAAAGCAGAGTTTAGGGAGGATTTGTTTCCCTGAGAAATATATTTTGTTGTGGTGGTGGAATTTTTCAAGTTTCTTACAATTATTTGGGCATATGTTGTTTAAACTATAAAATCCTTAATTATAATTTATTTGTCAAATGTATTGTTGAGAAAAACATATTTTTAAATTGCATGAAAAAACACCTTTTGTACTTTTATACATTGTATCAGAAACTCAAGAATTGCAAGGACTCATGGTGTTTATTGATGAAAAGGTAGATTTTTCTCTGGAAGTTGCAGCTCTATGCCTTAATTCTCCTAGCTTAAGGATGCCTTTGTTTTAACAGACTCACGTTAACTATTAAAAATATAGCTTCAGTATTTTTCAATTCATGAGGATTATTTTCTCTCATGTGTAAAAGGAAATAAGTGTTACCAAATACAACTTCAAATTTAATCAAACATGGGATCTTTGTGGTAACAAAAATAAGATTAAAAAGCCTTTATGTTGCTCTCTTCTAGCTTCTACCTGAAGAGTATTTGGGGATTTTAAGACATCTCAATCCTTCCCACATTACTATGGTGTAATTAATTAGATTTTAAATCTCTGCTGTTTGGGCCAGAAGTCACACAAGATACTTTAAAATTGTTAATAATTTAGACTTTCTAATTTCCAAAGATGACTAATGCAGCCTAAGTATTGTTTAAGTATATGTTTCCATACAAGTTCGTAAATCTCTCATGCTTAAGCTCTCACCCACCCTGATGCTATCCCATATCTCCCCTCCCAGGAAATGTTCCACCATCCACCAAACAAAGCAGTAAGGACTGATTCAAGAGGACTCTGCTGCAGCACTATTTATAGCTTCAGTTCTGCCATGCACATGTTTATTTCTCACAAGTTATTACATACTAATATTACTCTTGTTTGATTTACATATATAGTGAAATGATTATCAAAATAAGTATAATTAACATCCATCATCTCATGAGATATAATAAAAAAATTTCCTTATGTTGAGAATTCTTAGAATTTACTCTCAACAGCTTTTCAGTATATCATATAGTAGTGTTAACTGTAGTCATCATATTTTACATTATTTATATGATAACTGAGAGTTTGTACATTTTAACCACCTTTCTCTAATTCCTGCTCTCCCCACCCAGTACCTCTAGTAACCACAAATCCATTCTCTTTCTGAGTTTAGTTGGGTCTTGTCTGTTTTTAGATTCCACGTTTTAGTGAGATTATACAGTATTATTTGTCTTTGTCTGACTTATTTCACTTATGATAATGCCTTCAAGGTCCATCCATATTGTTGCAAATGGTAGAATTTCCTTCCTTTTATATGGCTGAGTAATGTTCCAATTGCATATATATTCTATAATTTCTTTGTCCATTTATCCATCCATTGGCACTTAGGTTGTTTCTATGTCTTGCCTCTCATAAATAATGCTTCTGTAAACTTGGGAGTAGAGATACCTTTTTGAGTTTGTGTTTTCATTTCCTTTGGATATACATGCATACTTCCATTTTATAACATCTTATTTTGTTGCACTCTATAGATAATGTGTCTTTTACAAATTAAAGTTTTGTAGCAATTCTGGGTTGAGCAAGTTTAATAGTACCATTGAGCAAACAGCATTTGGTCACTCCAGGTCTCTGTGTCACCTTTTGGTAATTCATGTAATATTTCAACCTTTTTCATTGTCATTATATTTGTTACGGTGATATTTGATCAGTGATAACAACTCTCTGAAAGCTCAGATGATGGTTACCATTTTTTAGCAATAAAGCATTTTTAAATTAGGATGTGTACTGTTTTTTAGATATAATGCTATCTATGCTATACTGAATAGACTACAGAATAGTGTAAACATAACTTATATGCACTGGAAACCAAAAAATTCATTTGACTTGCTTTATTGCAATATTTGCTTTATATTAATGGTCTGGAGCCAAACCTGCAATATCTCCGAGGCATGCGTACATTTTCAGAAGTGGAATTTCTGGACGATAGGGATGGTCTATTTTTAATTTTTTGAGGAAACTCCATACTGTTTTTTCCATTGTAGCTGACCACTTAACAATGCCATCAGCAGTGCACAGGGTTCTCTTTTTCCACATTTGTTGTCTCTTCTTTTTGTAAATGTCAGTCTTAATTACCTCTAACGTATAATGCTTCCTCAGATATGCTTCAAATATTTCCAGAAATTAGAAAAGAGTAAAAGATAAAGTAGTGCTACTGCAATAGTGAGAGTTTTTCTACTCCAGTTATGTCCAGGAAATGTGTTCAGCATGCCATTAGGACTGTTCTTCCAGTAGACACAAACCACTGAAGGAAGGAATAGGAAGAGGAAGGGAGAGAGGAAGTAGAAGAGACAGAGCAGACACACACAGGCATGTCAGTGATAAGAATTTTTGAGCCTCTCCAATTCCTCTTGAGTTGGGGAAATAATTATTTTATAAACCCTGTGCAATGAGCATCTCAAATCTCTTCCCATCATCTCCCAGATTATTATTTTTTGCCTACCATCAGTAAGGTGGCCTTGGAGTTATGAATATTTATCAAATATTTTCAAAATGTCTAAAAAGATATGGGAAATATTATTAGAAAATTAATGAACTATAACTGTACATAATATTTACTTTAAATTTTTACAAAGAATGGGAAACAATGAAATGTACCCATTGTTCCCAGTCAAGTTGAAAAATTCTACTCTAATAGAAAGGTATTACATCAGGCAGAGGGTTGAAGTTACCTCAGAAAATAAATCATTTTTGAGCATAGTAATGAAAACTGTAAAGCACAGGACTTTTGGAAATTCATTAATTCAGATTTCATGACAACAGGACTAAAATATACCCTTGCAGTATTTACGTATGACAGGATTGCTATGTGGATTTTGGGCATAAACAGCTTTGATGGACTATGTCGAGGATAATAAATTGGGAGTTAAACTCCTGAAAGAGAACAAATGACTTCCATTTGCAGAATTATAGACTTATAAAATGCTGTACTACTGAAATAGCACCCAGTCCATGTTACAAATTTTATAAGTAAATAAAATGAATAAAGCCCAGAGAGGGGAACTAACTCACACGTAATACAACATGCAGTGAATTTCTTTAATGGTACATATTTACTTGTGTCATTTTGAATTTTAGAAACCTGACTTACACATATATTAGTTGTGTCATTGAGGCACTTGTCAAATCACAGAAGACTTTCTGGATTGGATTACTTGAGATTTTCTTAGTAAGAATCATTGCTAATTTAAAAATTAACTATGAAAACAATAGCTTTAAGCACATAGTATGTGAGATATATATGTGTATTTCATATATGTGTATATTTCATGTATATATGATCATATTTAGAACTCTAAAATATAGGATTATTGGACAGAGAAGGATTCATTCATCTCTGGTATAAAAGAGGGGTGCTTGTAGGATCTCTCTCTGGCATGATGGTAGCCAGAAATGATAAGTAATCATAATTCGGTACTTTGTATGAGATGGCTTTGGTTAGAAAAGTACAGCTGGTGTTTAATAACAGTTTTCAGAAGACACTTAAAAAGAATTTTAAAAATGGATATATATCACGCTAAGTTCACAAGTATTACATGCTTTACTTGTTTCTCTAATATGAAAATTTACTTTGTTTTTTTGAGAAAAAATACACAATAATTAGTTGAGACTTGTTTTGAGAAAGGTAGTAAGCATTGACAAATGGTCATTTTAATCTTCTTTTCCTACTACAGAAGGTAAAAAATAAGTATGTGGTGAGTTTAGTTAAGAGAGACCAAGCCTGGGGCACATGGGTGGCTCAGTCAGTTAAGCATCCAACTCTTGATTTCGGCTTACATCGAGATCTCACACTTAATGGGATCCAACCCTGTGCTTGGGATTCTCTGTCCCTCTCTCTCTGCCCCCTCCCTCTCTGTCTCTCCCTAAATAAAGTGTGTGTGTGTATATCTATCTATCTATCTATCTATCTATCTATCTATCTATCTATCTATCTTATATAAAGAGAGGCTAAGTTTGTATAAGGGAATTGATACAAGCAGCTCTTAGGGAGAAAAAGTGCCATTTAACCATTTTTAGCTTCAGCTTTCTCATTTGTAAACATGAAGATAAGAAAATCCATGTTTTAGGATAGTTTACTATATCAAAGGATTTATTGGTCTTAATGATATAGAAAATTATTAGAGCACAATAAATGCTTAACAAATAATAGTGCTATTAATTCTTAATGACATATCCATTAATTTATTGATGTTTTCATTTTACAGCACGCTAAATTATTTTAAATATTTGTTAGGGTAATAAGCCTGTATCATCTAATATATATTACATAATTAAATTTACATACTCATTTAAAATATCTTATCTTCCCATACTTATTTCTTCTAATTTATCCCTGATTAGGCAGTATAATGTGGTGGTTAGAAGTGTAAGTTCTAATATTAGACTGCTGTGATAAATTCTGCTCTATCACTAACTGTACAATTTTAGAACTTAACCTCTCAATGCTGGGAGTTCATCATCTGTAAAATGGTTAAAATAATAGCACTTACCTCACATACTTTGATGTACTGTTTTGACAGGCAATATATTAATGTATTTAGAATAAGGTATGTTTTTCAGTATATATTCAATATATCTGGCTTATTTACTACATTTCTTCATAATGATGATTTTCATCAGCAGGAAAAAAAAGAGAGAAAAGCCTTTAATGTCAGAAAAGATTTTCATCAGCAGGAAAAAAGAGAAAGAAAAGCCTTTAATGTCAGAAAAGAGAGTGTCAAATTTGAGGAAGAACTTGGGTTAAAGATCAATTGTACATGCAAAAAGAAAGTTGACAAAATAGCAATGCACTGAGCAAATGTCACGGATCCTCAGCTCTAGAACTGGTTCTTGTTTGTGTATTTCAGGGACATATTGGGATTGATGTAGAGATTGTTTATACATAAATTTAAACTAAAAGCTTCCTTGTGATTGTAATAGTTTGGGAATATAGAAAGGATATTAACTATTCTTATTAATAAGCCATGCTCAGTATTTGTCTCCTTTTTTTCTTATGTTTACTTATTTATATCCTATTTTCTTCAAAAAAACACATTCAAGGCGACTTGCAAGGATCTGTAAACTATATTACAATAAATTGAAAGCAGATTAGAAAAGCGGAAGAAAGTCAATGTCTTAAGTCAATTATATCCATGAGGGAAGATAATGTGAAAAACATATCATAGTGTCCTTTCTAATTCCTAGAGGTGTAGTACACTTTGGACTTTAAATGAAACAAATTCTAGTCAAAATAAAACTGAATCTTTGAAGATTAAAATATCTTTAAAAGGAAATCATGCCCATATCTCAGAAGCACAAAATACGCTTGACCTGAAGACTGTATTTTTGTAAGGTGAGATTTTTCAGCAGTTTATATTTGTATTGCCCTTGTAAGTGGGCTATTCTTTAAATAGGCTTTTGGATTGTTTTCTGAAAATAAACATTCAATTGCTTTTTTCATCTTTTTTTAAAATTTTGAATTCCAATTAGTTAACATACAGTGTAATATTACTTTCAGGTATACAATATACTGATTCAACACTTCCATGTAACACCTGGTGCTCATCACAAGTGCACTCCTTAATCCCCATCACCTATTTAACCCCCCCACCCAACCTCCCTTCTGGTAACCATCAGTTTGTTCTCTTTAGTTAAGAGTCTTGTTTTGTTTCTTAAGTTCCACATGTGAGTGAAATTGTATGGTAATTGTTTTTCTGACTTATTTTGCTTCGCATAGTACTCTCTAGCTCCATCTATGGCATTGTAAATGGCAAAATTTCATACTTTTTGATGGTAGAGTAATATATATATATACACATATATATATGTATATATGCATATACATATGTACATACATATACATACATACACACACACACACACACACATATATATACACACACACACACATATACATACACATATCACCTCTTTATCCATTCATTAGTTGTTGGACGCTTGGACTCCTTCCATAATTTGGCTATTGGAGATAATGCTGGCTGGCTCAGTTGGTACACCATGCAACTCTTGATCTCAGGATTGTGTGTTTAAGCCCTACAGTGGGGGTAGATATTACTTAAAAACAAAATCTTTAAAAAATTTTAAGAAAAAGGTAGTTCCCTTTTTAACTTTTTGAAGAACCTCCATAACTATTTTCCAGAGTAGCTGTACCAGTTTGTATTCCCACCAACGGTGCAAGAGAGTTCCCCTTTCTCCATATCCTTGCCAACCACCTGTTATTTCTTCTGTTTTCTATTTGAGTCATTCTGACAGGTATTAGGTACTATATCATTGTAGTTTTGATTTGCATTTCCCTGATGATGAGTGCTGTGGAGCATCTTTTCATGTGTTTGTTGGCCATCTGTATGTATTCTTTGGAAAAATGTCTATTCATGTTTCCTGCCCATTTTTTAATTGGATTATTTGCTTTCTGGCTGATGAGCTTTATAAAGTTCTTTATGTGTTTTGGACACTAACTCTTTATCAGTTATGTCATTTGCAAATATCTTCTATTCTGTAGGTTGCCTTTTAGTTTTGTTGATGGTATCCTTTGCTATGCCGAAGTTTTTTATTTTGAAGTCCCAATAGTTTATGTTTGCTTTTGTTTCCTTTGCATCAGGAGACATATCTAGAAAGATGTTGCTATGGCTGATGTCGAAGAGGTTACTGTCTGTGTTCTCTTCTAGGATTTTTATGGTTTCAAGTCTCAGATTTAGGTCTTAAATCTATTTTGAATTTATTTTTGTGTATGGTGTAAGAGAGTGGTACAGTTTCATTCTTTTGCATGTTGGTGTCCAGTTTTCCCAACACCATTAGTTGAAGAGACTGTCTTTTTCCCATTGGATATTCTTTCATGCTTTGTTGAAGATTAATTGATAGTTATGGGTTCATTTCTGGGTTTGCTTGTCTGTTCCAGTGATCTTTGTGTCTATTTTTATGCCAGTAGGATACGGTTTTGATCACTACAGCTTTGTAATATAACTTGAAGTTGAGAATTGTGATGCCTCTAGTTTTTCTTTTCTTTTTCAAGGTTGCTTTGGTTATTTCGGGTCTTTTATGGTTCCATACAAGTTTTAGGGTTTTTGTTTTTGTTTTGTTTTTTGTTTTGTTTTTGTTTTTAAGTAATCCCTATTCCCAACATGGGGCTTGAACCTAAGACCCTGAGATCAAGAGTTGCATGCTTTACTGACTGAGCCAGCCAGGTGTCCCAAATCCGTATGATTCAGTAAAATTTTTACATTTTAGTAGTATTTATCTTTGATTTTCTAATATTCATGATTTTATTATTTATAAAGATAATTTTGTTTCCACTTTATCATGATTGTGATTATAGCACTTGTATTTTCTAATTGCATTTGCTCATCCTTCTAGAACAGTGTTAATATTAATGGAAAGATGGACATTTTGCCTTCCTTTTTATTATATCAGTGATGTTTTTTGTTTTTCAAATTTTAAAGATGATTTTAGATGTGGATTTATGTGCAGTTATTCATGCAAAATATAACATCCATGTATTCTATCTAACTTATTAATATCCTATGCCATTTTCTGCAGTTATACTTATCCAGGTCCAGATGAATCTGGATTTCTGAAAGGTCCTGTATGTCCTTACCATTAGTGAATGGCTTCAATGTGATTTTTATTGTGTATGGGTAGAAGTTTAATATTTATGTGAACCAAAATTGATAATGAATGTTTTTAAGTTTTAGTCATACATCAAATGAATGTTACCAATAGTTCATTGATGTTAATTGTTAAGGCAGTAAATTTAATATATGTATAATCTCCTGGATTTCAGTGTATTTCTGATTGCAACATCTTATGTGGATTACCATTCTAGAATCTCCATAAATGAGTTTGCTGTTCTCTGGCTGAATAACGCAGTCATCTCAGGTGGGACTAAAAAAATCTAATTAAAGGTGCTTGATTCCAAAGGAAGAATCTAAAATCTATGTGAGCCTTAGACAGTGACAAGTATTTCCCCAGAGCTCAGTGATTGCCTGGACTCTTTGTTTCTGCGGAAGGAGACACCTAAGTGATTAGTCATATTACCCCAGTTCCATCATTGACCAGGTAGGAAGTCTTGAAGTGGACTATACTAAAATATACTAAAATAGTATTAATCTAGGCTACTTTAATTTAGATGTTAGAGAAAATTCTGACAAAATACTGATAAATGTGTTTTACAACCCACCCAAAAACATTATTTTTCACATATAATTAGAGGTGGTGATGTAAGCAAGATAGCAGAGTAGGAACCCCTAACCTTTGTTCCTCCATAGAATCACTGATCTAACAATGATTTTGGTAGCAAAATGCCTTGAAAGGAAATGAAGAATGCAGAATAAAAAGTCAGAATACTCCAGAGGAGCACAAACTGAGAGTAGTCATATTTATATGGATAAGAGGAGAAATTTGACATTACTCAGGTGAGTTCCTCCTTCAAACCACCTTAACTCAGCACTAAAATGATTGCTCAGCCCATCATTTCTCCCACTGGGGGAAAAGTGAGATTGGACTGTGCATCTGGTCACTCAAGGCACACACCGTTGGGCTTGTTTCTGTCTCACTTCATTCCAAACACTGAACAATCCCCTGGAACAGCAAAGAGCAAAGGAAAGAGGAGGACATCTCCTGCAGCAAGTGCTACTCTGTGAGATTTGGAAAACACACATAACTGAGACTTTTTTCTCCATGAGAGAGAATGAAGTGAAGGAAGCCTTATCTCCAGAATTTCAAAGCACCCTCCATGAAACTAAGTTTCTATCTTACCTCATACTGAGTAGGGAGCAACCTGTGGAACCTGGGTCCTTGGAACAACTAGCAGTAAATTCAAGGGGAGAGCATCTTCTTATGGCTGGTGCTGATTTCCAAGATTGTGAAGAGACACAGGACAAAAATCTACATCTTCAAATGCATAGACAATAAAGCAAACATACAAGGAATATGCAGAATCTAGAAAACATGACACAATCAAAGGAAGAAAATAAATATCTACTAACCAACTTGAGAAAATTGGAGATCTGTGAATACCTGACAAGAATTCAGAGTAATCGTCTTAAAGAACCTCAGTGAGTTATGAGAACACAGACAACTAAACAAAATGAGAGAAACAGTAAATACAATGAAAATATTAACCAAGAGAAACAATGAAAAACAACCAAATAGCAATATTGGAACTGAAGAATACCATAACTGAACTGAAAAATGCTCCAATTTTGTCCAGGAAATGTGTTCAACATGTAATTAATATTGATTTTTCTAGCAGACAGAAACCATTGAAAAAAGGAGAAGGTTAGGAGGAGGAGGAATCAGAAGAGGAGAAGGGGATAGAAAACAGTCTCATTTAAAATAGCATAAAAGAACAATTAAAGAGACTCATAAATATGGAGAACAAGCTGAGGGTTGCTGGAGGGGTTTTGGGAGGGGGGATGGTCTAAATGGGTAAGGGGAATTAAGGAATCTACTCCTGAAATCATTGTTTCACTATGTGCTAATTTAGATGTAAATTTTAAAAAATAAAAAATAAAAACAATTACACATGAATAAATTTTTTCAAGGTGGTGAAAGATTTGTATAATTAAATCTATAAAGCACTGATGAAAGAACACAAAGACAAAAATTAGTGGAAAGACATCCCATATTCATGGATTGGAAGAGTTAATATTAAAATATCCATATTACCTAAAAGAGTCTACAGATTTAGTATAATCCCTATCATTATCCAATTTGATTTTTCACAGAAATAGAAACAAAATCTTAAAATTTATTTAAAACTACAAAAGACCCCAAACAGCCAAAGCACTTTTAAGCAAGAAGAGCAAAGTGAGAGGTATCATACTACTAGATTTCCAAATACACTGTAAGTTTACAGTAATCAAAACAGTATGTTACTGGCATTAAAATAGACATTTAGACCAATAACAGAATTGAGAATCCAGAAATAAATCCATGTGTTTATGGTCAAATGATCTTTGCCAAAGTTGTCAGGGACACACCATAGGAAAAGAATAATTGTTTTAAAAATTGTGTTGTGCGGACTGAATATACACATGCAGGAGAATGAAATTGGGCCCTATGCCACACCATAAATAAAAACCAGTTCACATGGATTAAAGACTTAAATGCAATATTTGAAACTGTTAAGACACTAGAAGAACATATAGGGGGAAAGCTTCTCAACATTATTTTTGCTATGATTATTTTTGATGTAATTAAAAACCACAGGCAGCAAAAACAAAAATAGGCTAATGGGACTGCATCAAACTAAAAAGCTTCTGCATAGCAAGGAAACAACAGAGTGAAGAGGCAAGCTATAGAATGAGAGAACATGTTTATAAAGCATACCTCTGATAAGGAGTTCATATCCAAAATAATGTATATAACAAACTGAAACAACTCAGTAGCAAGAAAATAACCTGATTAAAAATTTTCAAGGACTTAAATAGACACTATAAAAAAAAAAAGAAAAGCAAAAACAAACAAAAAATACATACAATTGGTCATCAGGTATATGCAGAGGTGTTCAACATTACTCATCTCAGAGAAATGTAAATCAAAACCACAGTGAAATACCACCTTATATCTGGTTATAATGGTTATTATATATAAAAAAGGGTAACAAGTGTTGACAAGAATGTGGAGAGAAGGGAACCCTTGTACACTGTTAATAGGAATGTAAAATGCTGTAGCCATTTTGGAAAATAATATGGAGATTTCTTTAAAAAATTAAAAGCATATCTGTCATATGATTCAGCAATCCCACTTCTGGTTATATATTTAAAGGAAATTAAATAATTATCTTGAAGAGATAACTGTACTCCCATATTCATTGCAGCATTATTTATAATAGCTAAGATATAAAAATAAGCTATGTGCTTGTCAGTGAATGAATTGATAAATGTGATATATGCGTATGTATGTGTATGTGTGTGTATGTGGGTATACATATATGTCTGTGTGTTTGTGTGAGTGTGTGTGTATAAATGCTGGGATATTTCTCAGTCTTAGAAAAGAAAAATCCTGCCATTTGCAGCCATATGGATGTACCTGGAAGACTATGCTAAATAAAAAAGGCAGGCACAGAAAGACAAATACAGTAGTCCCTCCTTATCTACAAGGGAGTCATTTCAAGACCCCTAGAGGATAGTGCATCATACACTATGCTTTTTTTCTGTATATACATACTAAGATAAAGCTTAATTTATAAATTAGATACAGTAAGAGATGAGCAGCAATAAATTAAATAGAATGATTATAATAGCACACTGCAATAAAAGTTATGTGAATGTGGTTTCTCTCAAAAGATCTTTCTCTACTGTACTCACTCTTCTTGTGATATGATATGATATGATATGATAATATGCTTATATGATGAGATGAGATGAATGATATAGGCAATGTGAAATAATGTAGGCTACTATTGGCCTTCTGGGGATGTGTCAGAAGGAGGATCATCTGCTTCTGGACCACAGTTGACCATGGGTAACTGAAACCATGGAAGGCAAAACAATGGATCAGGGAATACTACTGTACTGCCAGGTATGTGTAGAATCTAAAAAGTTGAAATCAAAGAAGCATAGAGTAGAATGGGGAGATATTGGTCAAAAGTTAACAAAGTTTCAGTTAAGTAAGATGAATAAATTATGGAGGCTTAATGTATAGCATGATTTTAATTAATAATATTGTATACTTGAAATTTGTAAAGAGAGCAAATCTTAAGGATTTTCACAAATAAAAAATTTAAAAAGAACATATGTGATGTGATGGATATGTTAACTACTTTGCTTGTGGTCTTCCTTTAACAATGTATACATGCACCAAAAGAATATATACATTGTATGCCTTGAATATACAATTTTCATTTGTTAATTACACCTCAAAAAAGCTGGAAAAAATACAGTTCAGTGCACAGGAAAAAAAGAAAGACATGGCTGGATTAATTATGTCAATAAAATTGTCCCATCCTTACTTTCCTGAAATACACTCTATTGATTTATGACATGATTTTTAAATGTAGTGTTAGATTATATTTCTCTGGAAAACTTTTTAAATGTAAATATGTCACATCCTCTTTTGAGCTCTACTAGGAATCAATAATTTTGGTTTGGGAATGTGACTCGGACATCTGGACTGACTTCTCCTCCCTTTCCCAAAATGAAATAAAGAAAACCAACGCTATTGCTTCATATTGAGCACAATAGTCCTTTTTATTTTTATTTTTTTAGTTTTCCTCTTTATCATTAATTCTCAAGTTTCTTTCTTTGATTGTGTTTGTAGAAGACAGTACTTCAATTCTCTGCTGCATTGGCACCAAGAGAAATCCAAACCATATTCATTTGTCATTATTTCCCTGGTATTTACTTCACTGTGTCTGGAAAGCTTTGCATTTGACCCTGAATAGGCTGCATCACACACACACTTCCATGGAAGTCGTATCCATAACTGGCATATATTGGGAAAATTACACTGATTTTATTTATTCAGAATATCTAAAATCAGTAAAGTTACCAAACTTTTATTAAATTCTGTAAGACATTAAATTTGCATACCAGAAGCACATAAGGAAACTGCAAAGAAGACTTCCATCAGCTTTAATAGTCAAATGGCCACAGGCACAGCCTTATTCCATGATTTTGCTATTATCAAGATTCAGGAACATGGTATCTTCTTAGTAAACATTTGGCATTTGTTCGACTGCTGTAGGCAAGTTCGCAGTGCTTTGCATATAAATCATCACATTATTCCCTGTGTGCTCCTGGTAAGGTAGATAGAAATTATCAACACTATTTAACAAAGGGGTCACATATCTCTGTGTCGTCAGCAACTTATGAGGAACAAAAAGTGAACATCTTACTGTAATGTTAGGTAGAAATAATCACACAGCTTTATAAACTTTTGTTTTATGTCTGTAGCAATTAAGAAGTAAAAATTAATAGAGAAGAATAATGTCTTTAAATTTATATATCACAGAAGGTTAAGATAGGTTTTTTTTTTTACTAAATAACCAAATACATTTTCTGTGTACTAGACAAAGTAGTAAAATATTCATACAGAAAACACAAATGCTCTACAAACACTTTCATTTGTACATGGACATACTTTTTTTTTTTCTATCAAGTAGCCAGATCATTAGTGCTCAAGTCCAAGGAACCATTTAAGGCAATGTGATCACAACAGTTCATTAAATAAATATTTATTAAACAATTACTTGTTTTTTTTTCCCACTGCTGTTGGCTCTGAAAATAAGTTGTTGCTCTCATTTTTTAAGTGTTCTCTTTCTCCTTGGTGAGAATGCTAACATTTACTTTTAGTAAGAATTGCTAAGTTGCTAAATGAATGACCCACAAAAGTTTATCTGTTTGGTTATGATTCCAGGACAGGTCGTTGGTGGCAGAAAAGAGGTGTAATTGGACATGATGAAACTGAGGCACCTGTGCAATACCCAAGTGGTCTCCAAGAGACAGTTGAATGCATTTGTCTTTGGTATCAATCTAAACAGAATGAATAAGGGTCAGTTTTAAAGTCAGTGCTTGAGACACTGTTCCATCCTCTAATTCTCATATATAGTCATAGGATATAGTTCTTTTATAAGATACGAACTTTTAAGTTAATAAGCAATGAGGGGGAAGCTGTTTTTGTTATAGCAACTATTTTTTAGAGGTTAAGTAATTGTGTGCATTCTTCTGGAGAGCAGTAGAATAAAGCACTTCAGTTACTGGGGAATACAAATCAGACTCCAAAGCAAATGGGATTCTATTTCAGTTTAAAAGAATTTACCACTTGTTAAGCCCAACCAGTTATGATATATCATATGTAGGTAAATAGAAAAGTGCTTGACAGTTTTTGCATGGTTCAAAAGCAAGCACGCCACTGATATTGTGTAGTGGTCAAGAACAAACATGTAATGTTTCTAGGCTATCTTAAATATTAAACATATTTGCTTCAAGTCTACTAATATTTTTAAACAATGACAAAACTGAATACCATACATAGAAGCAAGGGATAAACTCAAATGCCATTTGTAACATAATTCAGGCTAGATATTGAAACGGCTTATAAAAACATTTAAAAGAATATTATGGTGACCAACAACTAATATTGCTAACCTAAAATAAATGTGTACCTGCTTCTATATGGTAGCAACCCAAAGCTCTGTAATCTCAACAGAATCATTTAATCTATGACAACATACAGAGAAATTCCTAGTGGCAGGCTGAAGAATTCTTTCCTTACTGAAGCTTTGAAAGTCTTTCAGTGTGAAAGGAAATAGACAATACCTGCTTCTCAAGTTTACAGGTAAAATTTTGCTGAAGCATATACTAAAAGATAATTAGTCATTTAGGCAGTATCAAAGAAAGAAAGAAAAAGAAAGAGAAAGAAAGAAAGAGAGAGAAAAAAAAGAAAGGAAGGAAAAAAGAGAAAGAAAGAAAGAGAGAGAGAAAGAAAAAAGAAAGGAAGGAAGGAAGGAAAAAAGAGAAAGAAAGAAAGAAAGAAAAAGAAAGGGGAGGGAAGGGAAATTTGAGAGATTAGAATGCTGTGCTAAAGCTTATAAAATGAAATGTACTTGTAAACCCTACTAGTGGATATCATTAGAGTGAATGCTCATCTCCCAAAATATACTTCCCTTGAGAACCTTGCTACTAACCAAGTTGGACCCTAGTAGCCATGTGATCCCAATATGGCCTGCATTTCTGGCCACAATAGTTTAAAACAGAGTTGGACACTGAGTTTCTGCATGTGACCATGAACAAAATTAAGGTGAAATCAAGAACTGAGGGTTGAACAATTTCTACAAAATAAGTGAATGGAATATCAGAGAAGGTAGGTCTCTACATAGAAAAAACCTAAGGAAGAATGTTTATTTGGAAATAGAAGAAAATACACAGTCTTATTTCCTGATTTTTCCAATGACAATTCATACTTACCAGTTTATATAGGATATTGATAGGCTGGTGGAGATAGCCTCTCAATGAAACCAATTTTGATAAAGCTCATACAATTTTCTCTAAAGAACTGGAAGAAGGTACCCTTTAGGACCGACATAACCTTTTAGCACACCTCACAGATGTGGAGGACGTGAAGGCATGAGATAAGCATGACACTTAACAGACTGATTCCAAATGTGTGATTTATGTAATAGATTTTATCTGATCCCATACTGTCTAAGCTTCTGTAAGGGACGTTGTCTTACAACTTGTGTAACTTTTCACATGGAGGGAATGCATCAGTCCATGTACTGTAACTCTGTGGTCCTGCTGCTAGTTGATTGCTCAGTGTATTCTTACGCATTCTGATTTTTATGCCATCTGTCGCTTAGGAACCTCCTTACCCTATAGCATTCCAGAGTCTTATCAACTTTGAGAAACTAGAAAAATTGAATCTTTGAGTCTGCAAGACCATAAGAAAGAGTTTGTGTTTAGAACAAATGAGACACTATAGGTTCTGGGAGGCTTTCCAAGATTACACCTCCTCATTTCATGCATTATCTTTAAACTTTTCTGTTAGGCTTGTGAGCAAAAAGTTAACATCTGGCCTGGACTGATACTGGGCTGCTGGTGAATAATCTCACTGTTTGTCTTCTTGAAAATTACATGTAGAGCTAATGTGGAACTTTGTGTCTTTTACTGTATAAACCTCTAATCTGTAAAGTTTACTTGGATTAAGCAAATTGAATTTGCATGCAAACTATGGATCTGCATAGTTTGGTGAGAAGCTGAGACTGTAGCCTCTCTGTACGAGATGACCTACTTACATATTGGTCTTTATGTGTCTGTGACAGCCCTACATATCCATGTGTTAAGAAGTAAAAAGAAGTTCAATACCATAACTTCATAACTTCAGGGCCTCTCCATGAGATTGAATACTATCTGCTATATCTTTTGCCCTTTCTCTTCCATAAACTAAGTAAATGCAGTATCAGATTAAAGCCTACTTGTATCTTGTGAGTCTGATTGTGTTTTCTGACCCTTAGTAATTACTGAATAAATTCAGAGTTTATGCAGATTTTAGTATAATATGGATTAACAGTACAATAGAATTTAAAAATTCAAAACCAGCAAAAAAACTTAAGATTCATGAAGCTTTATGATTAAAACCAAACAGCCTTACTAAACATAATTTCCTTTTCTCAGCTGTGAGTTGCTGGCACTGTATTAGTTTGTTAGGGGTGTCCTGATGAAATACTGCAGACTGGGTGGCTTCACAACAGAAATACATTTTATCACAGGTCTGGAGGCTAGAAGTCCAAGATCAAGGAATCAAAAATCAAGTCTGATTTCCTTTTAGGTCTCTCATTTTGGCTTGCAGATGACTGCCTTATTGCTATGTCTTCACATGGTTTTTCCTTTTTGCCCAGCCCCAAATTGTCTCTTTTTGTAGAACATCAGGAAAATTGGATTAGGGGTTACTCTCATTCCTCTTTTTATCTTAAGCACTTTACTGAAAGTCTTATCTCCAAGCACAGTTACCATCTGAGGTTTGGGGTGTTAAGAATTTCAACATATGAACTTGTAGGGGAACACAGTTGAGCCTGTAACACACTTTGTGTATTCAAGTCTAGAATGGATGATCATTTGGTGAGAATGTAATAGAGACACGTGATACAAAGGGTAGGACATTAGCTATAGTAGATTCAAAAGTATGTTTTTTCAAAGAAACTTTAAGAAGATTTTATAGTTTAAGAAGAATAAAGTATTAGATCTAACTATATGAAATTGCAATTTTTATAGTTGAGAATTCTCTAATTACTTTTGTTACCTTTTTAAATTCAAGTAAAATTAAAATATGTTATATTAGTTTCAGGGATTTAATATAATAACTCAACAGTCCTATACATTTTTCAGTGTTCATCAAGATAAGTGTACACTTAATCCCCTTTATTGATCTCACCCATCCTTCCTCCCCTTGCCTCCCCTCTGACAATCACCAGTTTGTTCTTGTTTTTTACGATTCTGGTTTTTTGGTTTGTTTCTTTTTTCTGCCTTTAGTTGTTTGTTTTGCTTCTTAAATTCCACATATGAGTGAAGTCATATGGTATTTTTCTCTGAATGACTTATTTCACTCAGCATTATATTCTCTAGGTCCATCCATGTTGTTGCAAATGGCAAGAATTTGTTCTTTTTTTATGGCTGAGTATTACATATGTATATATAATATATAATAAAATATATAAACATATAGAATATATAAATACTATATATAAATATGAATATACCACATCTTCCTTATCCATTCTTCTATGGATGGACACCTGGGTTTCATCCATATCTTGGCTACTATAAATAATGGTGCAAAAAACATAGGGATGCATATGTATCTTTTTTTTTTTTTTTTTTTTTAATTTATTTTTGGGACAGAGAGAGACAGAGCATGAACGGGGGAGGGGCAGAGAGAGAGGGAGACACAGAATCGGAAACAGGCTCCAGGCTCCGAGCCATCAGCCCAGAGCCTGACGCGGGGCTCGAACTCACGGACCGCGAGATCGTGACCTGGCTGAAGTCGGACGCTTAACCGACTGCGCCACCCAGGCGCCCCTGTATCTTTTTAAATTAGTGTTTTCATTTTCTTTGGGTAAATACCCAGTAGGGAATTACTGGATTATACTGTAGTTCTGTTTTCAATGTTTTGAGTAACCAACATGTTAAACTAGACCACTTTCTTACAGAATACACAAAAGTAAACTCAAAATGGATTAAAGACCTAAATGTGAGACGTATACCCATAAAATTTGAGAAGAAAAATAAGCATTAATTTCTTTGGCATTGACCATGGAAACATGTTTTCTACGGAAACAAAAGGAAAATGAAATTATTGGGACTATGCCAAAATATAAAGTTTTTGCACAGTGAAGGAAGTCATCAACAAAACGAGAAGGTAAACTACTAAATGGAAGAAGATGCTTGCAAATGATGTATTTGATAAGGGGTTAATGTGCAAAATGTATAAAGAACTTATACAACTCAACACACACACACACACACACACACACACACACACCCAAATAATCGAGTTAAAAATGAGCAGAGGACCCAAATGGACATTTTCCCAAAGACATACTGATGGCCAACAGACACATACTAAGATGCTCAACATCACTCATCACCAGGAAAATGCAAGTTAAAACCACAATGGGATATTACTTTATACCTGTGAGGATGGCTAAAGTCAAAAACACAAGAAATGACAAGTATTGGCGAAGATGTACTTTTGTTACTTTTGTGACTGCTAGACTACATTGCAGAATAAAACCCCACCATAAATATTACCATGTTAATAAGAGAGGAGTTATTCTAACCAAAATTGTACATTGAATTGCTTCACACATAGCTTTGTCTGATTAGGCCCACAGAGCTGAAGTAGATGATGATCATATTGTGTGACAAAAGACTTCCTTATTAAGTATGTCTCTACCTGTCCAATTTGGGGTTATATGTTATGATGTATGTAACACCACACATTTTCCCCCAGGTTTGACAGTAGTAAGTATTCACTGAATTCAGCACTTTCACCCTATTTATACAATAATAACTGCTCCCTTGTGACATTTTATTAATAAAGTTTTTATGCATTTAAATTATCTCTAATACAACTCTGTAAGGAAGATACTTTTAGTTCTGCTTTAATAGTTATAAGAATCAAGGATTGGAAGATTAAGGACATATATGAGAGAGTCACAATTTGATTTCCTGTGTCTGGGTCTTCAAACACCAGGATATTTACCAAACATTCTCTTCTCTCTCATGAAAGAAACACAAGGCATTAAGTTCTGAAACAATATTTTGAGAAGTAACAGAATTGTGCGTATTGGTAGGTAGACTATGAAATTGTTCTTCAAGCAAAGAACGTAATTTGCCTATGATTGTTACTGATGTCAGTATGAAACATATTTTATTACTTAGAGGTACTTTTTCTTTAGAAATATAACCTAAGACTCTTACTGAGCCTTCTATCTCTGGATATTTCAGTGTACAATAAGCCCTTAGTAAACCTTCTTTACAATAGTGCAATTAAAATCTATTACGTTGTTTTCAAATAATTTTTGGGAGGAATAGGTAATTATATTATAAAATGACAAATCAGTTCCTGATTCAAAGGAAAAATCCAAATTGTAAACTACAGTAATGGAGACAGTGATTTTACTGATTCTAAAGTTGCTTTTATAATACTTCCTATAGACACCATTGATTGAAAGGTGGTGGCACTAAACCATTTCATACATAGGATTAAGTTGGCATGAATATAATGAAGTTCCTTTTATTTATTTATTTATTTTTAAATTATTTAATCTTTTTTAATTTATTTTTGAGACAGAGACAGAGCATGAGCAGGGGAGGGGCAGAGAGAGGGGGAGACACAGAATCTGAAGCGGGCTCTAGGCTCTGAGCTGTCAGCACAGAGCCTGATGCGGGGCTTGAACTCACAGAGTGTGAGATCATGACCTGAGCTGAAGTCAGACACTCAACCAACTGAGCCACCCAGGTGCCCCAGCTTTTTTTCCTTTTATAAAACAAGAAATGATTATGCATATAGTTAATATTTTTCAATATAAAATAAAATGTTTGTATATTACTTTCCAATTTATATTATTTTCATTTGAGATTAGGTAACATAATTAGTCAATTTTAAAATGTCATGTTTTCATATAGCATTTTTTAATATAACATTAAAAATTAAGAGCAAATTTTGATAAAGAATTGTGAATTTTGAACTGTTACTGTTGGAAATTAAATATTCAAAAATTGATAGTATAATTAAGAACAAAAGAATGTCTCAAAAAAAAACAACCAAAAAAAAATAAAAAAGTAAGAAAAGGTGAATTCAGTGCCAAATTACTATTTTTGTTTCTGACATAGCTGCTTACTTATCTCTGAGAAGGTGTCTGCCTTCATTAAATACTTATTTTTTAATTTTTTTTTAGTGTTACTTTATTTTTGAGAGACAGAAAGAGAGAGAGAGTACAAGTGGGGGAGGGGCAGAGAGAGAGGGAGACTCAGAATCTGAAGCAGGCTCCAGGCTGCGAGCTGTCAGCACAGAGCCCGACATGGGGCTCGATCTCACAAACCGCGAGATCATGACCTGAGCTGAAGTCAGATGCTTAACTGACTGAGCCACCCAGGTGCCCCATAAATACTTATTTTTTTAATAAGAAAAATCTATCATTAAAGTATAATGTTTAGAATGATGTCAATGAATGTAACAGAATACGAAACTTGAAACTCCATCACTCCAGAAGTGCAATGAATAAGCTTGTGAAAAAATGTCAGAAAAAAACTTCTAGAAACTTTGGAATCTAATAAGAAAGTTTTTTTTAGAATAATCAGCAGAATACTTAATGAGAAAGAAGAAACACTAAATTTTGCTAAGAGAGCTCTATGGCACTTTTTCTTACTCCCTGCCTCAGCAGCAGTTTTGATGAATATAACCTTCATTCCAGGTGGAGGTTGCTAGTACCAAAGGGAGAAATAAGGATCTTATTCTCAAAGACTTGTGATTGGGTGTTTTGACTCTCTTGACTCTTTGAAGTAAAACATGTTAAAGGTTTTAATTTTGTTTCACATGTCTCAGAGCTTTCCCAGTGTTGAGGCACCTTCTCAGGCATTATTGATTGAAAACACAGGGTAGAACTTGAGGCCAACATTAAGCAGAAATAGCATCCTAGAAAGAAAAAGCTAGGGAAGGAGTGGTACTTAGAGAAATAATAGTTTTTAAAAGCTCCTATTAGGGAATCTGGAGGCAAGATGCACACGAAGGGTGGGTACATGCTCAAGAGAGACCAGAGAACAACCTGAGTTATCACCTGTGGCCACTCTTCAGGTTCCACCCATGAAGGAAATGAAGGCTAAGACAGAGAAGCAAACTGCTTGGCATAGCACTGAAGCAATGTCCCAATACAGAGGCAATCTGAAGAATGCAAGATGTTTTTTTTGCAGGGAGGATTGGGATGAGGTGTTTCAAATGTCTAGGGAGATATATCAAATCAGTAGTTGACCACTAGAGTATTTGAACAGAGACATCTGTAGTCACACGTGACAAAGAATATGGACTTTTCAAAATTAGATCAACAACAAAACAAACTACACAAATACAAAAACTAGAAAAACATCATACAGACTAGGGAAAGTATGGTTTTTCAGGATTGTCACATCATAATATTCAGATTGTCCAGTTTACAACAAAAACAAGGCATGAAAAGAGTGTAGCCTATTTATTGGAGAAAAAGAAATTACTAGAAACTGTCCTTGAGGAAGCCCATATGTTGAATTTACTAGATAAACATTTCAAATAAACTCACTTAAATATGATTAAAGAGCTAAAGGAATCCACCATGCACAAAGAACAAAATATTTGTCAGGAGAATATATTTTTCACTGACTTTAAAATATCAATAAAGAGATAGGAATTATAAAAAGAAATTCTGGCATAGAAAAGTGAAATAATTGAAATAAAAATTTCAGAAGAGGGGTTCAGATTTGAGGAAGGAGAGGGAAGAATCAATGGACATGAAAATAGATCAACTGAAATTCTCTAGTCTGAAGGGTAGAGAGAAAAAAAATGAAGAAAAACGACCAGAACCTGAAAACCTGTGGACACAGCCATGAATACCAATGTATGCATAATGAGGGTCCCAGGAGGAGAGGAAAGAGATGCATAAAAATATTTGAGAAGTAATAAAAAACTTCTCACATTTGATGAAATGTATGAATCTGTACACTGAAGAAGCTAAATAAAACCCAAGTAGGATAAACTCAAAGAAATCTGCAACTTCATATTTTATAATTAAATTGTTGAATTCCAAAGATGAAGAGAGAATCTTGAAAGCAGCAAGAGGGAAGGAATTTGTCTGTACAAGGAATGGTCAAGATTAACAGCCAGTTTCTTTTCTTAAAACATTTAGGCCAGAGGCAGTGGTAACATATAAAAAATATGTAAAATGCTGAAAGAATTAAACCTGTCAACGAAGAATTTTATATCTGAGTAAGTTTGTCTTAAAAAATGTATCATAAATTAAGAGATTTCTAGATAGACAAATAAGGAGTTCATTGTTAGTAGACCTGCCTTGTGAGAAATGCTAATGGTAGTCCTTCAATTTGAAATAAAAGAACACTAGTCTGTAACTCAAAGCCATAAAATGAGAAAACACCATTAAAGATAATTACTTAGGTAAAGGTTAATCCAGTCTTATATCTTTGGATTTTACCTCATTTTTTCCCTACATGATTAAGGAAACAAATGCATAAGACAATAATTATAAATCTATTAGGACATTCAATGTATGAAGATATAATTTATGACAATAATATAAGGAGTGTTAAATAAAACAAGTGTTTGCATACTCTTGTAATTAAGTTGGTATTAGTTCAAACTAATTATTTAAAGTATAATATTGTGATCCTCCAGTTTACCAGTAAGAATATAACTAAAAATATATAAACAATAAATGAAATGAGAAAAGAAACAAAATTGTACACTAGAAAAAAATTAGATACAAAAACTCAATGATGGGGGAATTGAAGGACAAAAATAATATGAGATGAAAACAAATTGCAAAATGGCAGAAGCAAGTTTTTATCAGTAATCACTTTAAATGTAAATAGATTAAACTCTTTAATTAAAAGACATGGATAGGCAGAATGGATTTTAAAAAATGATCCACTTTGTGTTGTCTACAGAGTTTTACTTTATTTCTAAAGACATAAGAGGTTGAAAGTAAAAGAGGGGAATGATATTCCATGCAAGTATTAACCAAAAACAAGGTGCAGTGGCTATACAAATGTCAGACAAATAGAATTTAAATCAAAATTTGTTACAAGAAACAAAGAGCAACATAATATATATCGGTAAAAGTGCCAATCTATCAACAAGCTATAATAATTATAAAAATACACATACCTAATAAGAAAGTCCCAAAATGTATGAAACAAAAACTAACAGAAGGAGAAATAGATAATTTTACAATAATAGTTGGTGGCTTCAGTACCATACCATCAATAGTAGAAAGAACAACTGGGCAGAAAATCAACACAGAAATAGACAACTTGAACAACATTAAAAATCAACTGGAACTAGCAGACCTCTAATGCTCTAACAAGAGCATAATGCACATTCTTGCCAAGTTTTCATGGAACCTGTTCCAGGATACACTATACATTAGATCATAAAATAAGTCACATGCTCATAATTCACCTTGATGAAAGTAACATTTTATTAATTCTGCTGTAACTTGTCATTGGTTGAAATGGCTATCTTCTCATTAGAGATGAACTGTAGTACCATCTTTCATGAAAATAATGAATTCCTCTAGAACTATTGTTCTGTAATATTAGTTACCCATCTCGTAGTCCTTTGTGCCATAAATAATTTTACCCAAGCAACTGACTTGTAATTTATTTTCAAGTACAATCTCTGAAAATTCCAGTTATGCAACGCTGGTAGGTAGATTCCAGATAACAGCTTCTTTAATTTTCCTTTATGGAGTTTTGCTTGTTTTTATATTTTTTTCTATGGCACTGAATCACGGGTAATCAGCACTAACTACCATTCACTAGAATTACATGTTACTTCCAAGTCCTCAGTTTTGAGGGTTTTGATGATACTGCTTTTATTGTAGTGCTCTTGCATATTTTCTTCTATTTTATATTTTTCATTTAAATAAGTGAATGTTTTAGTGTTAAATATTGCTTGAACTTTTTGGACATAATGCTGTTCATTCTTTTTCTTATTCAAATAAAATGCATCATTGTAATTATGACTGGCAGGTTATTACCAATTCATTCCCCATTAACTGTTCTCGATCCCTGCTTAATAACACTGGACCTTAGGTATATCATTTGCATGAAATTAAAGGTTATTGCTATTGTATTTTTTAGGAATATCATGTTTCATAATATTTCCATACTTATAATTTTGTATAGAATAAAATGAAAAAGTATCTTGTAAAGCAGCAGATTACTAGAAGTGTTATTCTTTTTCTATAAGAATAACTTTTAACTAAGAACAATTATATTTTTCAAGACACATTTGGGAACATCTGACCACATTTTTGGTTTCACACTCAGGGGCTGCTACTGGCATATTCTTTTTTTTTTTTTAAAGGAAATATGGCCTGGAATACCAATATGTACTCAGGGAAATGGAACTATTTGGGCTAGTTGATCATTGTCTTGTAAAGAAAAGTGTTAAGAATATTGAAATAAGTAAGTCTAGAGAAGTACGGATTAATTTATTTTGTATACTAAAAGCGTGCACATGTTTTGCCCTTCATCTCATGTTAATGCCTATCTAGCCTTTACTTCATGACCAAACTAGACATGGTTGGAGGAATGGATGTTATACATGAGCACAAAGAATGACTGAATCTTATATAACAAAAACCTACACTGGGTTGAATATAGTCCCTAACATTAGTTAATTAACCATCTATAGGAAGACAGTTTGATCACATCAAATTTCCTTTCATAGGGCCTATTCTGGAAATGGTTTTACCTTTCCAGACCATATTGCAAGAGCCAATGCAATCATCCAAGGGCAATGACTGTCTATTGACAGGATTTTTCAAATGATTTGTCTCAGACTAAAGGAACTATTTCACAAAAAAGGTGGCTAAGTAATAGACTTATAACTTTGTGATACACTGGTCTTGTGACTTATTCTGTCATCCAGAAACAGTGAGTCTTAAGGAAAAGAAAAATGAACTGTTAAAAGCTCATCTAAGCCCAATCCAAAGAATCAGCTTGTATATTGCTTCTCTATAAGGTATTAAACCAATAGCCAGTATGTAATGTTATGTACTCAGTAGCTAGAATCTATGGGTCTGTTACTAATGAATGGAAATAGGATTTCCCCTTACCAACACTATCAGCCAAACCTGGGCAATAAAGGAAAATAAAAGATAAATGAATAATTTTATGGAGAAGAAACTTGGAAGACACCTTGTAATTAAGGTTAACAAAGTCGACATCACCAATAATGGGACAAATCAAAACTATTATGACACCTGATTGGATGCAGTGAGAATACACTGTCATTTCTGGGATATCCCTGTCAAGAAAATGTATAGCATAATATAATCATGGTGAATTATAAGTAAAACACAAATTGAGAGGCAGTATCCATAGTAATTGTATTAGAGTCTTCAGCAGCAGCATACAAAGAAGGACTGAGAACTATTTTAGATTGAAGGAGACTAAAGAGACATGTTACAAATATAAACTGGATGCTTTTGCTACAGTGCATATGATTGAGACAACATGTGAAACTTGAATGGGAACTGTAGATTATTTGATTTTAATGGATCTCTGCAATTTTAGTATTCTTCATAGTTATATTGATAGACAGGAAAAATTCTTTGTAGGAATTGTAAAGTAAATTACTCAGATGTAAAGAACACTATGTTAACAGCAGGTGACATATACTCATATGATTCATAAAAAGGAAAAAAAAAAACTTCTCTTGAAAATGATAAAATAGCCTGAATGTTTATATTTTTAAGAGAGATAAGAAAAACAATCTAAAGAATGTATAAGAAAGGAAAATAAAGATTAAAACAGAAAATAACAAAGTAGAAGATAAACTCATAACAGACTTAAAAGGGCCAAATACAAATTAGTTCAGAAATCTCTACACAATAGACAAATAAGAAAGAAAAAAAAAAACAATAAATATCAGAAATACAAAAGATAACTTCAAAATAAGTACTCTAGACAGTATCAAGATTTTATTGGGACATTATGGAAACTTTTACACCAACATTGAAATATTAGATGAAATGGATATTTTCCTACACTCAACAAAAAACCAAAACCAGAATAATTCTACCACCATAAAGATAATAAATTTTAACTTCTAAGAAAATCCCTTCCCCAAAGCAAATTAACACACATAGATGCTCACGCGCGCGCACACACACACACACACACACACACACACACACTGAAAAATAAACAAAAACACACTTTGGGCATGGTCGGTTTCAATAGAAAATTACATCAAAATTTCAATTAGTTTTCATTTAAATGTTCAACCTTATGCAAAATTTCATAGAGTATAGAAAAGGAAGTAATGTTACCCAGTTTGTGCAATGAGGCTGTAAATCCTGATACAAAAATCTTAAATGGACATTAAGAGAAAAGAAAATTGGGGCACCTGGGTGGCTCAGTCACTTGAGAATCTGACTCTTGATTTCAGCTCAGGTCATGATCTCATGGTTCATGAGTTGAGTCGCATGTTGGGCTTTGTGCTGACAGTGAGGAACATGCTTGGGATTCTCTCTTCTCTGCCTCTCTCCTGCTCTCTCTCTCTCTCTCTTTCACAAAATAAATAAATAAACTTAAAAAAGGGAGAGAAAGGAAAATTATAGGGTAATATATTCTGAACAAAACTTTAAGGAAATTTCATTATGGCATTATATTAAAATGAATAATACATAGTGGACATTTGAGTTTATTCCACAAGGTAGGCTATGTAACATTAGAAAATAAATCAGTATAAGTTACAATGTTAATAAAAAAGAATATATTTGATAATTTACAATGCTGCAGAAAAATTTTTACACAATTCAATGTTTATTTGTGTTAAATACTTATTAGGTGAGGAAGAGTATTTTTTAAATATAAACAATCCATAAACTCCTACAGCAAACATATGCTCAAAGTTAAAGATCTGAATTCTTTCCTTTTGATATAATAAAAAAGAAAGTAGTTAAGGATGCCTACTGTGTCTGCTAATATTTGATAACATAACTGAGGTAATATCCAGTGCTATACACATATTGAAAAAGAATTTTATAGTATCAATTTATTTGATATCGTTCTGTATATAGAAAACTTTTAAAACTTTTGTAACATAATGTATTAGGGAGTTTGACAAGGTTTCTGGATATTCAGTCAATATACAAAAATCACTTGTAGTTCTATATGCCACCAACTGACAGGGAAAAAAAATTACAATAAAATGAAAAGTATCAGTTGCCTTGGAAAATAACAAATACAAGATATATTTGTGGACAATTACAAAATTTTATTGATAGTTGTTAAAGAAAGCTTGATAAATGGACATATACAATGCACCATAAATTACATTTTCCGAGGATGTCCTCAAAAATTATCTTATTAAATCAGTTTATATAAGCAACATGTATATTTGCAATTCACAACTTTTTTACATCCTTATTTTATAAAATCTAGTTCATTTGGAAGTGCCTGGTTCAAGAGTAACCAAAACACTATCATACTAATTAGTAGTACAAAGAACTGACCATTTAAAAAGTTTAAACACTGATACATTGTAGTAATAGCAAAGTTATATAAATAGATCAATAACATGGAATGAAGAACCTAGATATGAACACCAGTATATATTATCTCTTTACACATTAATGGCACGGCAGAAAGTAGAAAGTAGATGATCTTTTTCAATAAAAAGGTTATTGTAAGCTGGTTGATTTAACACTGATACATTTAAGGCAATATTTAAATATCTCACAAAGAATAATAAAAGGGAATATTTTTGGAACTTTGGGATATGTAATGGTTTCCTAAACAGACACAAAAATAACAACCACACATTTTAAAGGAAATGTGAGATCACTATTTAAAGACAGATTAAATAGGCTGAACTTCACTGACCACACACAAGGGGTATACACTGTGCAAAAAACAGTAGTCTGGAAACGTCACAAATGGACATTTTCAGGCCTACACAAGTAAAATCAACAATCCCTGAGGGGCGCCTGGGTGGCGCAGTTGGTTAAGCGTCCGACTTCAGCCAGGTCACGATCTCGCGGTCCGTGAGTTCGAGCCCCGCGTCAGGCTCTGGGCTGATGGCTCGGAGCCTGGAGCCTGTTTCCGATTCTGTGTCTCCCTCTCTCTGTGCCCCTCCCCGGTTCATGCTCTGTCTCTCTCTGTCCCAAAAACGAAAAAAAAAAACAAAAAAACAAAAAAAACAATCCCTGAGAATTTAGGGAATCAAGTTTCCGAAATTACCACATTTGTAACACTTGGAAGGTCTAGGTCTTTACAAAAAAAAAAAAAAAAAAAAAAAAAAAAAAAAAATTTGAAGAAACTGGAAAGTATGACCCATTGCAAAGATAAAAGAGTTTAAGAGAAATCATTCCTAAGGAATCCCAGACATTGGAATTAACTGAATCTAGCAACACAGTAAATACCCAAGTGGGACTTATCCCAGGAATTCAAGGCTGAGTCAACATACTAAAGTCAGTATATATATCGTGTTAATAAAGGGGGAAATAACACATAATCTTCTCAGTGGAGGCAGAAGAAGCATTTGGCACAACACCCTTTCAGGATAAAAACTAGAACAGGAATAGAAGGGAACTGCAATCTGATAAAGGTCGTCATCAATGAAAAATCCACAGCTAAAAACAAACTTAATATTGAACTGGTGAAAGATTGAATGTTTTCTTCCTAAGATCAGGAAAAAGAAAGATATTTGTGCTTACTGCTACTATGTAACATTGCACTGCAGAGAAATTAGGCAAATAAATAAAAGGCATCCATATTGAAAAAGAAGTAGTGGGGCACCTGAGTGGCTCAGTAGGTTGAGTGTCCGACTCTTGATCTTGGCTCAGGTCATGATCTCACAGTTCATGAGATGGAGTCCTGCATCTGGCTCTGCACTGACAGTGTGGAGCCTCCTTGGGATTCTCTCTCTCTCCCTTTTTCTGTGCCTCCCCTACTTGCTCTCTCCTTCAAAATAAATATAAATTTTTTTTATTTATATTTTATTTTTATTTATTAAAAAATAAATTTTACCCTGTTTTTTTAAAGTAGCAAAACTATTTGTACTTTAAATGATCTTGTACATAGAAAAGGGAATAACAAGAACTTGTTAGAGGTGGAATGCCTGAGTGGCTCAGTCTGTTACGCCTCTGACTCTAGATTTACACTCAGGTCATGATGTCACTGTTGGTGAGATTGAGCCCTGCATCTGGCTCCATGCTGACAGTGGGAGACTGTTTAAGATTCTCTCCCACTCTCCTTCTGCCCCTCCCCTGCCTCTTGTGTGGGCTCTTTCTCTCTCAAAATAAGTAAATATTATAAATATAAAAAACAGAGCTAATGAAGAAGCTCAGCAAAATTATAGAAAACAAGGTCAATCTTCAAAAATATGCTGTATTTTATATACTAGTAAGCAGTTTGAAAATGAAATTAAAGAAGCAAAATAATTTTAAAAATAAAAAAGGTACTTAGAAATGTATTTAAAAAAATAAAGACTTAGACACTGAAAGGTACATAAAAACATTGTTGAAAAAATTAAAGATCTAAATAAATGGAAAGTCTCACATATTTATAGAGTGGAAGGTTTGTAATTGCTAAGATGTCAGCTAAGATGTCAGTGCTCTGTAAATTGATCTGTACTTCAAGGTTTCAGTTGACTTTTTGCAGAAATAGACAAGCTGGTCCTAAAACTAACATGGAAATGGAAGGGACCAGGGATAGTGAAAACGAATTTGAAAAAGAACAAAGCTGAACAACTATACTTCCCAAATTCAAAGCACAGTCTACAGAGCTATGATAATCAACACCAACATATAGATTAAGGATATAGATTAATTAAATGGAGTGAAGATATACAAATAAACCTATACTGGAAGGGCTGATTGACGTTTTTGACAATAGCAATAAGAGTTCAGTAGAGAAAAAATAGTTTTTTTCAAGTAAATGATGCTTGACCAACTCAATATCCACATGAAAAAGAATCAAGCTGGGCCCCTGACTGACCCCATGGTCAAAAATTAAGTAAAAATGGATCATCAAAGGTCTAAATATAAGATCTAAAACTATAAAACTCTCATGAGGGGAAACATAAGTATAAATCTTTGTGACCTTGGATTAAGCAACAGTTTTATAGATGTGTAACCTAAAACACAAGTAACCAAGAGGGGAAATATATACATATATAAAAAATAAATTGAAACTGATGAAACTTAAAACACTTTTGAGCTTTAAAGAGTCAATCAGGAGAGTGAAACACAGAGTGAGAGAAAACATGTGGAAATCATATGACTGAGAGGCATATAGTGCAGAATATGTAAAAAAATACTATTCCAACAGTACTTTAAATGAATATTGCTAAGTTAAAGAAGCCAATCTAGGAAGCCTACATGTAAAAAAGCCAATCTAGAAAGCCTGGATGTTGTATGATTACAGCTATATGACATTCTGGAAAAGGCAAAGCTATGGAGACAATAGTCCTACCAGTGGTTGCCAAGGGTTTGAAAAGAGGGAAGAAGGGATGACTAGGTAGAACACAGGGGACACTTAGGGCAGTGAAACTATTCTCTGTGACACTGTCATGGTGAATACTTGTTATCATACATTTGTCAAAACACATAGAATGTTCAATACACTGAAGATTAACTGTGGCGGTTAATAATAATGTATTGATATTGGTGCATCAATTGTAATTAATAAACCACAGTACTGCAAGATGTTAATGATAGCAGAATCTTTGGGTTTGAGGGTGTGTTTGGGAACTTTGTACTTTCTGCCAAAATCTTATCTAAACCTAGACCTGCTCTAAAAAGATATCAATTAAAACAAAAAGTGTGCCACAATTTTTCTGAATCTGCATTTTGTGTGATTTTTTTTGCATTGGTTTCTGTACATATTTTGATAGAGTCATAAATAATTTTACCCTTTTTTTGAGACCACTGCAAATGACATTATTTTTGTCTTGTTTTTTTCCTGCTTCAAATGTTCATTACTGATATAGAGGAAAACATTTGATTTTTCTGTATTACTTTTGCAACCTTCATTGCTATATTCACTTATTTGTTCTGGGACATTGTTGGTTTTTCATGTTGATTCTTGGAATTTCTACTTAGATAATATTGTCTTTTGTGAATAAAATCAGTTTTATGTGTTTTTCCAGTTTGCTTACATTTCATTTCATTTTCTTGTAGGATTGCTTTAGCTAACAAACCCAGTGTAATGGTGAATAGGAATAGTGAGGGAGCACATCCTTGTCTTGTTTTTGAACTTAGGGGTTAAGTGTTCATTTATTCACAGTTAATTATGAAGTTAGTGATAGGTTTTTCATGGGTGTTATTTATCCACTTATGAATGTGAGGCTCTATCCATACATGGCTAAAAGTTTTTGGAGATAAATAGATGATGGATTTTGTCACCTGTTCTTTCTGCTTCAATTAATATGATTATACATTTTTTTCAATTATGTATCCACATACTGTATTACATTGATTTTTTAATGTTTATTTGTGTGTTTGTGTGTAAGAGAGAGGGAGAAGGTGGGCAGAGAGAGAGAGAACGTGCGCGCAGGGGAGGGACAGAGAAAGAGAGGGAGAGAGAGGATTCCAAGGAGGCTTTGCACTGTCAGCAAGGAACCCAGCGTGGGGCTTGATCCCAGGAACCGTTAAATCATGACCTGAGCTGAAATCAAGATTCAGACACTTAACCCACTGAACCACCCAGGCTCCCCTGTATTACATTGATTTTTAAATAATAAAATACCCTAGCAAACCGAGAATAATTCCCATTTGTTGTTATGTGTGAACATTGTTTTTAAATTGTGGATTTGGATTTGCTGCTTCTTAGTGGAGAATATTTTTTTTTAATTTTTTAATATATGAAATTTACTGTCAAATTGGTTTCCATACAACACCCAGTGCTCATCCCAAAAGGTGCCCTCCTCAATACCCATCACCCACCCTGCCCTCCCTCCCACCCCCCATCAACCCTCAGTTTGTTCTCAGTTTTTAACAGTCTCTTATGCTTTGGCTCTCTCCCACTCTAACCTCTTTTTTTTTTTTTTCCTTCCCCTCCCCCATGGGTTTCTGTTAGGTTTCTCAGGATCCACATAAGAGTGAAACCATATGGTATCTGTCTTTCTCTGTATGGCTTATTTCACTTAGCATCACACTCTCCAGTTCCATCCATGTTGCTACAAAAGGCCATATTTCATTTTTTCTCATTGCCACGTAGTATTCCATTGTGTATATAAACCACAATTTCTTTATCCATTCATCAGTTGATGGACATTTAGGCTCTTTCCATAATTTAGCTATTGTTGAGAGTGCTGCTGTAAACATTGGGGTACAAGTGCCCCTATGCATCAGTACTCCTGTATCCCTTGGATAAATTCCTAGCAGTGCTATTGCTGGGTCATAGGGTAGGTCTATTTTTAATTTTCTAAGGAACCTCCACACTGCTTTCCAGAGCGGCTGCACCAATTTGCATTCCCACCAACAGTGCAAGAGGGTTCCCGTTTCTCTAGTGGAGAATATTTTTATCTGTATTTATGAAAGATATTTGCCAGTTCTTTCTCTCTCTATCTCTCTCCCTCTCTCTCTCTCTTTTAAATGTCTTTATCTGGTTTTAACAATAGGGTAATGCTGGCCTCATTGAATGAATTGGAAAGTGTTCCTCTATTTACTAGAGAAGAACGAATTGGGAAATGTCACCCTATTTTCTAGAAGAGAATGGAAAATTGGTATAATTTCTTTAAGTGAATGAAAGAATTCACTTGTAAAATCACCTGGGCCTGATGATTCTTTTAGAAGGTTATTTATTATTGATTAATGTACTTAAAATATGTATACTTATTCAGATTATTTATTTCTCTTTATATGAGTTTTGACAGTTGCCAAGTAATCAATCCATTACATCTAAGTCACCAAAATTATGGGCTTAATGTTGGTTGTAGTATTCCTTTAGTGTAGTCTTAATATGCATGGTATTAGTCACGGAGACCTTTCAATACCATATTGGTAATCTTTCTCTTCTCAATTTCTTGTGTAGCCTGACTGGGGACTTTATCATTTTTATTTCTTGTAAACAAACAAACAAACAAATAAAATCAGAAAAAAATAACAAAAAACAAAACCCAAAACCCTAGCATTTGGTTTTGTTGATTTTTCTTCTTTATTGTTTTCAGTTCTATAAATTTCTGCTCTACATTTTATTATTTCTCTTTTTCTGCTAGCTTTAGGTTTAACTGTTGCAATTTATGTGTTGTACAATGATTGAAACAATATTTTTGTTTTAGGTCCCTCTTCTTTTAAAATGTAAACATTTAATGCTATAGATTGTCATTTAATCACTATTTTCTTTGCATCTTGTAAATATTGTTAAGTTTTAAATTTTCATTTACTTAAAATATTTTAATATTTCTTCCGATACTTCTTCTTTGATCCATGTGTTACTTATAAGTGTTTCATTTAATCTCCAGATATTAGGGTTCTAGATGTCTTTCTATTACTGTTTTTTGTTTGTTTGTTTTTAACTCCATTGTGTTTTTAACTCCATTTTGTATGGTTTCTTTTCTTTCAAATGTCTTGAAATGTTCTGAAACAACATGTGATCTATCTTGGTGAATGTTCATGTGAACTTGAAAACTTTGTATTACTTTGTTGTTGGATAGAATATAATATATATATTAATTAGATCCAGTTTATCAATTATGCCATTTAGTTCAACTGCATCACTGATTTTCTTTCTGCTGGATATATCATTACTGAAAGAGAGGTTTTGAATTCTCCAACTATAATAGTATATTTGATTTTTTCTTGAGTTCTAATGAATTTTGCCTCTTGCATCCATACACTCAGTTGTTGGGTGCATAAACATTTAGGATGTTTCTGTCTTCTTGAATAAGTAACCCCTCTGTCATTATTTACTGTCATATATATACATATATACATATGTGTATATATGTATATATATATATACATATATTTACTGTCATATATATACATATATACATATGTGTATATATGTATATATATATATATACATATATATAGTTTATTGTCATATATATAGTTTTATATGTATGTGTATGTATATATGTATATATACATATATGTGTCATTATTTACTGTCATATATATACATATATACATATGTGTATATATGTATATATATATACATATATTTACTGTCATATATATACATATATACATATGTGTATATATGTATATATATACATATATATAGTTTATTGTCATATATATATAGTTTTATATGTATGTGTATGTATATATGTATATATACATATATGTGTATATTTTTTCTCAAATATCTTGTATATCTTCAAATTTGTTAATCATTTTTTATGCAAAAAAAAGTGAAGGCACAAGAAATACAAATTATGTTATTTATAAAAATTTCAAAAATAGCGCCATCTGGCTTGCTCAGTTGGTAAAGTATGCAACCTTGATCTCAGGGTTCTAAGTGGGAGCACCACATTTGGTGTAGAGCTTCTTTAAAAATAAAATCTTAAAAATTTCAAGGACCGTTTTAAACATTTTTCTCATGTATTACACTGTAACAAAGTACCCCAAACTCAATGACATAAAAAACCTGTTTTTTTATCTTATAAATTCTGTAAGTCAATAATTCAGGAAGAGTGTGGGAAGATAAACTTTTTTTTTTCTACTTCACTAAGTCTGAAGCTTCACCTGAGAAGATTTGAAGAGTTGTGGGTGGTTTGCATTTTGGATCATGGCAGCTGTAATCATCTAGAGAACTATTCACTCAAATTTTTGATGTCTGGGCTGGGATGAGTCTAGAATAAGTTGACCAGCAATTCTAGTTTACCTGGAACTGAGAGGGTTCCCAAGATGCAGGATTTAATTGTCAAAACCAGACCTCTCTTGGGCATACAATTGGTCAGCATACTCTAAGACTGAGCTCAGTTGCAGCAATTGATTGGAATGCCTCATTCATCTGTCTTCGGCTTCTCAAACATTGTGCTGGATTGTGAAAGTCTTCCAACAGGGTGTATTTGGAGACAAATGTTTAAAATGACCAATGCAGAAGCTACAAGATTTCTCACAAAGCCTGGGAAGTCACGTAGCATCATTTGATTACATATGAGCTACATAGACAGGTCCACATTTACAGGAGAGGAATTACCTTCTAAGTTTTGATAATGGAGTGGCAAAAATTGCATAGAAGAACATCTAGGAGAAGAAATAATGTTGCAGTAATCTTTGAGAAAGGCAATCTGAGCAAAGTAAATGATACTGCTGTGTGATCTACATATAGGAAAGCAAATAAATTATCATTTTAAAATTCAGGCTAGCATTCAGAAAAGAAAAAGTAAATAAAAGGCATCCAGATTGGTAAGGAAGAAGTAAAACTTTCACTGTTTGCAGTAAACATGATAATGTATATGGAAAACCCTAAAGACTCCACCAAAAACCTGATATAATTGATAAATGAATTCAGAAAAGTCTCAGGATACAAAATCAATATATAGAAATTTGTTGGATTTCTATACACTAATAATGAAGCAGCAGAATGAGAAGTTAAGAAAACTTTCATTTACAATTGTACCAAAAAGAATAAAATACTTAGGAATAAATTTAACCAAGGGGGTGAAAGATCTGTACTCTGAAAAGTATAAAACATGGATGAAAGAAATTAAAGGTGACAGAAACAAATGAAAATATATCCCATGCACATGGACTGGAAGAACAAATATTGTTAACATGCCCAGCCTACCCAAAGATCTACAGATATAATTCAGTCTCTATCAAAATACCAACATATTTTTTCAAAGAACTAGAACAAATGATCCTAACATTTGTATGGAGGTACAAAAGATGGTGAATAGCCAAAGCAGTCTTGAAAAAGAACAAAACTGGGAGTATCTTAAATCCCACATTTCAAGATATACTGCAAAGCTGTAGTAATTAAAACACCATGATACTGGCACAAAAATAGACATATAGAACAATGGTACAGAAGAGAAAGCCGAGAGATAAACCCATGATAATATTGTCACTTAATCTTTGGTAAAGTAGGCAATAACACGGGATAGGAAAAAGTCTCTTCAACAAATGGTTCTGGGAAAACTGGACATACAAAAGAAGGAAACTGGACCACATTCTTATACCATGCACAAAAATGAATTTCAAATGGATTAAGGACCTTGCTGGGAAAACTAAAACCATAAAAATCCTAGAAAAGAGCACAGGCAGTAATTTCTCTCACATCAGTTGTAGTAACATCTTTATAGAGATACGTCTCCTGAGGCAAGGGAAACAAAAGCAAAAATAAACTATTGGTACTACACCCAAATAAAAATCTGCACAGTGAAGGAAACAATCAATAAAACTAAAAGACAGCCTGTTGACTGGGAGAAGATATTTGCAAATGACATATGAGGTAAAGGGTTAGTATTCAAAATATATAGAGAATTTACACAACTCAAACACCGAAAACCAAGTAATCCAACTAAAAATGGACAAAAGACATGAGCAGATATTTTTCCAAAGAGGACTTACAGATGGTCAACAGACACATGAAAAGATGTTCAGCATCACCTAATCATAAGAGAAGTGCAAATCAAAACCACAATGAGATATTACCTCACACCTGTCAGAAGGGCTAAAATCAAAACCACAAGAAACAAGTGTTGGTCAGGGTATGGAGAAAGAAGAACCATGCACTGTAGTGCAAACAATTGTAGCCACTGTAGCAAATAGTTGATACTAGCCAAAAGGCCAAGAAGTGGCCACTGTAGCAAACAGTATGGAGATTCCTCAAAAAAAAAACAAAAAACAAAAAAACAACAACAACAAAAAACAAACAAACCATATCCAAAAATTCTATTGGGTATTTACCCAAAGTATATGAAAACACTGATTTGAAAAGATATATGTACTCCCGTGTTTATTGCAGCATTATTTACAATAATAGCCACCAAGTGTCTATAATAATAATAATAATAATAATAGCAACCCAAGTGTCTATCAAGAGATGAATGGATAAAGAAGTGGTACACACACACACACACAATGGAATATTCCTCAGCCCCCAAAAAGAACAAAATCTTTTTATTTGCAAAAACATGAATTGATCTTAAGGGTATAATGGTAAGTGAAGTAAGTCAGTGAAAGACAAATGCCATATTATTTCACTGTTAAATGGAGTTTAAGAAACAAAACAAATGATCAGAGAAAAAGAAGAGAGAAACAAAAAAATAGACTCAACTGTAGAGAACAAATTGATGGTAACCAAGGGGAGATAGGTTGAGGATGGTAAAATAGATGAAGGGGATTAAGAGTACACTTAAAGTGATGAGCACTGAGTAATGTATAGAACTGTTGAATCACTAGCTTATATATGTAAAACTAATGTAACACTATGTTAATTATACTGGAATTTAAAAAGAAAAATATTTATTTATATTTATATATATTTTTTATTTTTATTTATTTATTTTAAATGTTTTATTTATTCTCAGAGAGAGAGAGAGAGAGAGAGAGAGCGAGCATGAGCAGGGGAGAAGCAGAGTGAGAGAGGGACACAGAATCCGAAGCAAGCTCCAGGCTCTGAGCCATCAGCACAGAGCCTGATGCGGGGCTCAAACCCACAGACTGTGAGATCATGACCTGAGCTGAAGTCGGATGCTCAACCGACTGAGCCACTCAGGCACCCCATTTTTTTTTATATTTTTATTTTTGAGAGAGAGAGAGAGAGTGTGCAAGCGATGGAGGGACAGAAGGAGATGGCGGGGACAGAATCTGAAGCAGGCTCCAAGCTCATCATGGAGCCCAAGGTGGGGCTTGATATCAGGACCATGAGATCGTGACCTGAGCCAAGATCAAAAGTCAGACACTCAACCTACTGAGCCATCCAGGTGGCCCAAACAAAACCAAAGTTTAAAAATTTTTTTAAATTTCAGGCTAGTAGTTATTAATGACAGAATAAGAGTAGGTTGTAACAAGCCAAGAAATGCTCATTGACACTTATGGAATTCTGGCAGTTTTTTATCTGAGTAGTTATTTGAACAGATATTAGATTTCAAATTACTTGTTAATGTATAGATTTAACCTAAATCTACTTTTCTCAGTGTACATTATTTTAAAAGGTGAAAAAAATACTAAAATTAGAAATGAACCACTGTTCTGAGATTTATTCTATGACGTGTATTCCCTGTCGAGAACTTTAAGAGCACTAGATGAGACTTATTATCAGAGAATTTTCAGCTTTGGTTATTTCATTTTCTAAATTTTTCAAATTTGGGGAGTAGAGTCTTTGGAGCAGGCTGACTTAGTGAAATCAATAACAACAAAACCACTGTATTTAAATGATGGCTGTCTCTAAGAAAAATGAAAAGCATAAACCTGATGATGCCACAGACATGTATGGAAAAATCAGAAGCTTTATCCACAATGTGAACTCCAGAAAGAACAATAAAATTAGTAAAATGTAGTCCCAAACAAAGATACATCATTAAGAAATAAGTGTTTGTTAAAAGAAAAGTACACTTGTGGGCAAAACTTTGTATATTTTTACAGGATAAGAATCAGTGAAGAAGATGCTTAGCAAACATGACTAGTTCTGAGCATTAAGCCAACAAAACCATTGGTTGTTAATTTTGTAGGGCTGTTGTAAGAAATAACCATGACCTGAATGGTGTAAAACAGCAAAAATTTATCATTTACATGACTGGAGAAAAGAACTCTGAAATCAGGTGAGCAGAGCCCTGTTGTCTCTTAGCTTTTGGTGGTTGACAGCAGTCTTTGGTGTTTCCTGATTTGGGCCTGTGTTACTCCAATCTCTATCTACCTTCATGATCACATGGCCTTTTTGTGTGTCCATATCTTCTTCTGGCATTCTCCTATGTTTGTATGTCTTTCTCTGTGTCTCTCTCCTGTTTTTATGACACCTGTCATACTGGATTAAGGGTACACCCTACTCCAGTGTAACCTCATCTTAATTACACCTGCAAAGATACTATTTCCAAATAAGGTTACATTCACAGTTACCAGGGGTTAGGACTTCTACATATATTTTGGTAAGATGAAATTCAATGCATGAAAAGTGGGGTTGATTTTATAGCATTGACTTCAACTATGGAAAATTAGCTTTTGTGTTTAGAAATTTCTGTTGCTAGCTATTCTTCTTTATTCGAGTAAGCAATTTATAGCATAATTATAATATTAAAATTTTATAGTATTCACACATAGCAGAATTATATATACATATCATTAATACAGAATTTTATCTTGATTTTACCTTTAATTGACCATAAAAATCATTTTTGGGGGTAACTTAGCCTAACAAAAAGGAGACAGATGGGCACAGGCAAATTTTAGTACTGATTTCCAAAAGCTTTGGTGATTGAATGAGAAAATAAACTGGAAAATATAAATATGTGGTATAGTTTAAACTATTTGAAGTCAAAGATAAAATTTCCACTGTCTGTTCTTTAGACATTTTACTTGTTATCTCTTATAATGACTCAGATACTCAAATTACACTCTCAGGAAAGCCTGTGAGACAGAAACGGACCCAAAAACCTATACTTACCGATATTTTCTTCCTATGTAGTTTGCCTCTACAAATTGAATGATTTAATTTTTGAGTGTCTTAAAATTACCTTCTGTTTGAATAAATTGCTAGATTGTGGTTTTCTTTCTTTCTCTTCTTGAATTTTAAAGATTTTATTGATATGTTTATTTACTTGTAACAATTTATAAAATATATTTAAATATATGTTGTATGTGTATATGTATATGTGATCCATATATATGTATATATGTATGTGTATACATATTTATGAGTTCAGGAGTAAATGAAGTTCTTTTTATGAATCCTGTGTTCTGTTGCTAATGGAGATATAACAGCAAGAATAAACAATTCTAAATTCCTGCCTTCAAGAAGCTCACCGATATATTTAGAAATTTAGCATGGCAGGATCTGGTAGATGGAAGGGGGGATTATATACATAATATATATAATTTTAAATCCAGTATAGTTAGCATTCTGTGTTATATTACTTTCAGTTATATGATACAGTGATTCAACAATTCTCTACATTACTCAGTACTCATAAGTATACCGTTAATCCTCTTCACTTATTTCACCCATCCTCCCCCCCCACTGCCCCTCTGGCAACCATCAGTTTCTTCTCTACAATTAAGAGTCTGTTTTTTGGTTTGTAATTTTTTTATTTCTTAAATTCCACATAAGAATGAAATCATATGGTATTTATCTTTCTCTGACTTATTTCACTTAGCATTATACACTCCAGATCCTTTCATAGTGTTGCAAATGGCAAGATTTCATTCTTTTTTATGGGTGAGAAATATTCCATTTGTGTATACTTATATGTGTATATACATATATACATACACACACACACACACACACACACACACACCCCACATCTTCTTTATCCATTCATCTCTCAGTGAACACTTGGTCTGCTTCCATAATTTGGTTATTGTAAATAATGCTGCAGATAAACATAGGGGTGCATGTATCTTCTTAAATTAGTATTTTTGCATTTTGCGAGTGGATACCCAGTAGTGAAATTACTGGATCATATAGTAGTTATATTTTTAATTTTCCATGCTCTTCCAGTGGTGCACCAGTTTGCACTGAATATATATTTTTCAATAAATGACTATGTTACTTGAAAAGCTTGTACAGGGAAAGCAGTGTAGCATAGTGTTTCAGACACAATGGCTCACAATTTAGCCTCTTATTAGCTGCTCACCAGCCAATTTTACTGTAAGCACGTCACTCACTTTTCTCTCAGACTCTGTTTTCTTATCTGTAAATTGAGGATATTAGTAGATAGTGTTTCATTGTCATTTACAGGACTTAATGCATGTTAAGTACATAGAACATTGCACTAAGCCAGTGCCTTAGACTAATACATAATTCTTAATGGATGGTATATACCAAGTACTTAAAAATAACTGGTACAATACTGTTGTATTTGTCATTTGTTGTTTTCAGTACATCGAACAGCAGCCACTTTTATGTATTACATACTTAGGAAAATTAGGTGTCATTGAAATCTCTGCTCTCTAATGAGATCTAAAAGCAGTTTCCTAGGAAGTAGGATATTTGTTCAAAAAAGGACAGAAACACTTAGTCTGCCTGTTTTTTGTTTCTTTGCTTGTTTTTTATTTTCTTTCTTTTTCTTTTTCCTTATCCGTAGCTCAGACTCTTAAAATCAAAGGTGAAGGAAATTGAACAATGCATTTCCCAGATTACAGTCTTGGAGAAAGTAGAGCTTTGTTCTCACATGGCCCTGCTCAACACTTACCACTGTGACATGTAACTTAATGTTTATGAATCTCAGTTTTCTTATTTTCAGAAAAAGAAAGAAAATGTCTTCCCTTGCTAAGCAACTGTGAAAAATAAATTGCATGCCATAAAAAGTGCCTGACACAGAGCAGGCAGTCGTTAAATGCTAGTTTCCTTCTTCATTTTTTCCACTTTCTCCAATCAGTTCACTTTTTCTGCTCTGGCAGCCGCTACTAACTGCCTTGTCTCACACTTTTCATGTTCCTTAATAAAGTTCAATTTGTTTTGCTTATAATTATTGGAAATCATTTATTGAACATAAAAATGATATTCAGATTTTGTTTCCTTCAGGATTCTTTAAAAAAAAATGTATCAGCAGAATTCCTGTTAAGAAATTTTACTGTGAAAATTTTAAGTGTGAGGAAGACCGAAATAGCCATAACTGTACAGTGAGCAGTTCTTCCCCTGGGGGTGGAACTTTATAGAAGTTAAAACATTGTCAACATGATGGCTTGACAGGCATGGGCTAAGGAAAAGGATAGTTTATTTGAATATACGTTAGTAATAGATCATAGTGGATGTCTGATACAATTGTCTCTACATTAAATAGGGCCTTGCCATTGAA
Source organism: Neofelis nebulosa (assembly GCF_028018385.1). Classification (NCBI taxonomy): domain Eukaryota; kingdom Metazoa; phylum Chordata; class Mammalia; order Carnivora; family Felidae; genus Neofelis; species Neofelis nebulosa. The sequence goes on along the minus strand of NC_080790.1, from coordinate 42,640,268 downwards.
AGCCTAATATTTGATATCTGTTTATGCCTCTCCCCCAAATTCTGTAGTTTAACTACTTTTTTTGTAACTTGTCTCATAAACAGAAGTCAGAAAACTTTTTTTTTTTTGGTAATTCTGTAAAAGGACAGACAGGAAGTATTTTAGGCTCTGTGGATACTATAGTTTCTGTTGTAAAACTACTCAGGTCTGTTTTTGAAGAGTTAGAAAAAGTCATACATATGGCATATATAAACAAATGAGTGTGATGTGTTCTCATAACATCCTATTCACAGAGCAGTTGGTGGGTTAGATTTGGCTTTCAGGCTATGGTTTGTCAACCTCTGTTACAGAATATATTTTGAAAAACAGAATGAGTTTTAAGTAAGGGATTCTCTTTATAGCATATTGGAAAGATCATGTGTTAGAACCTGGTGGTCTTATGTTCCATTAACCATCATTTAGTGGCTGGTTTTCCTCAGAGTAACTATTTAATATTAAATCTGTTTGGTGTGCTATTGTATTGTATGTTGAAAAACTAGCTCCATATAGGTAACAGTTCTTATGCATATAGATAACAGTGAACATCTACAACAACAACAACAACAACAACAACAACAACAACAACAACAAAAGATGATGTTGGCTGCCTGAATGTCTTCAGGTCTTCATGCTTCACAGGGCACTGAAAGAGGGTCAGAGTGAAGGGAGTTATGTGACTCGGATCCAGCCAATCAGAATATTTCATCTCCTACTTTCAGTGAGCAATGCAGAAATGGTAATATCATCTATGCTCGGTCAGGTCATCCCTAGGATGTTCTTGAAGTTGTTATTAAATTTAAGAAGTGCAGTGGAGTTATATTTTCTGAGAAATGAAAGGATACAGTCCCTTGATACCCTCCCATCTGTGCTAGAAGCCATTAGATGGGGAAGAAAAACCAGGGAAATAGGTAGAGCCCTGATATTAACATTTATATCCTGGATCCAGTTATATTCTAAGGTAGTTTTTCCTTTTATTTATTTATTTTTGTCTTCTTGAAAATGAATTTGAGTTATGTTTCTGTGTTTGAAATAAAGATATTTAGCAATAAGCCTTTATATTATTATTTTCACTAAGATTTTATCTTCTCTAAAAGCATAGATAGGCCTGGGAAATATGACATATTATTATATCATTGGTGGGGTCATAATGTCTGTCCATAAAGCTTGGGCTCATATCAGGTCAACCACTCCCAAGTGCGTAACCTTGTACAATTTATTTAACCTCCCTTTTTAAAATCTTGATCTTGTCCTTCGTATGACACGTGTTATAGGGATAAATTAAGTAAGTAGGTATAAAGATCTTACAACAGTAGCTGACACAGAGCAGGTATCCAAAAAATGTTACCTGTAATCATTACTAATTTATACTTTACAGAGAAAGTTTTCCTCAAATCCCTTATGCTAAAAAGATTGTTATAAGGATGCCAAGAATAGAACAGGAGGTATTAGACCTAAGTGTGAGTCTGGGGAAGTGGGCAAGTGAAGATTAGATCACAGAGGGGCACCTGGGAGGCTCAGTTGACTTTTGTGTCATACTTTGGCTTATGTCATGATCTCGTGGTCCAAGGATTCAAGCCCTGCATCAGGCTCTGTGCTGACAGCTCAGAGCCTAGAGACTGCTTTGAATTCTGTGTCTGTCTGTCTGTCTGTCTGTCTCTCTCTCTGTCCCTCCCCCACTCATGGCCTGTCTCTCTGTGTCTCTCACAAATGAATACACGTTAAAAATATTAAAAAAAAAAAAAAAAAAAAAAAAGATTAGATCACAGAGAACACAGGCACATTGAATGCAAGGAAGACCACTTTTTCTTAGTTACGATGTTGCCTGTGGTTTGTAAAGTGGAAAGCACACTGTGTTTGCATGAACCTGTTCTAGCTCTGCTGCATGTATGTGTTCGTACATAAAAGTGAACATTTGAAATATACATGCAGATGTACTTAAAAGAACAAAGTCCACATAAGAGCATACCAAATAAAAGCTGTACAGAATCTAGTACAAATGTGTTGAATTAAATTCCTTTTTTTGAACAATTGCTTTAAATTTTAATTTTAAAATTGATTTAAATTAAAATCATGTGACTGAATTCAAACTCCATGTTTCAAATAAGTACTTTTTTACAGTCAAGACCCTAAGGAAAGGCTTGAGCCTGTATAGAGCACTGCTACTCAAAATTTCCTCCATGGGCAATTACTGAACTGCAAACTGATATTTAAAGATTCATATGTTTTTATAGCAATATGACACAATTATGTATGATGAATCTAATAATAAAAAAACATAGATTTGTATTTTCTCTAGTTTTACCTTTTGTCTTTCATTTTAAGAGTAATTTAATTTTGCCTTGTTCTGTAAAAATTATTTAAACATGACCAATTGACATTTGCGGGGAGGAGGTCTTTTATCACCAGTAGTTTAAGAATCATTACTCTAGAGCATAAGGTGGTACTGAGGCGAGTATAGGAATGTTCAGGATAGAACTGAAGTCTATTGTCATAGGTTGCACTGATTCCCAAGAGGCAACCATTAAGCCCATCCAGCATTCAGAAGTCATGAGTGGCCCTTCATTCACTGCATGTTACAAGCCAGTGGAGTAGAAATGCTGATTAGAATCCAGCTCCAGGGAAGGAGATTGCCAGCAGACAGATTCAGGAAGCTGAGGTCTTCAGAAGGCAGAAGAGCCATCTCCACAAAAACCTATCAGGATTAAGAAGGGAAATCAGGAAGATTTTATGGGATATCAGGATTATATTAAAATATGAAATATACCTAAGCCTGTAGGTTGGGCATTCTTCTCTGATGACTTTGAAAATTCCTGTGGGTAGAATTTCCATAGCTTCTGCTCAAATATACATGACCCAAAATTTCAAGAATGACTACCATGAACAGAGTATGTTAGTGACTTCAGTGATAAAGATCCCAGGAAACATAGGCAGATTGACAGGAAACAAGAGTCTACTTATTATCCAGTCAATTTTATGCATGCAGGTCACCATCCAACCACAGTTTCTTCACATGATTGGCTTAAAGGAGCTGGAAAGGATACAGGCTAGGGGTGCAGAGAGAGCCTCTTATCTCTGATGTTCTGTGGGGAAGTTTTATTCACATCTAAGGACAAATAAGTGTAGATCACATTAACTTTCAAGCAAAATTATTAGGTTACAAGGAAGGTTTTGCAATAAGCCAGACTGTGATTTCTCTAACTTTACCAGTGGACAGAATTTTAAAGTTCCAACATACAAAAAAAAAAAAAAAAAAAAATTCAGTTTATACAGAACGTCCAACATCCCATGAAATTATGTTTTAAGAACTTTTTGTAAAGTTACTGAAACAGGAAAATGGCTTTAGATGATAAATAATTTCAAAGTTCAAAGACAATAGGCAAAGCTTTACCACCATAGTATGTAAAAGGTTGGAAGTGACTAAAACCCTGTTGTCTGAGTCAGTAAGAAGTCCTGTCTGCCTCCCCCAGCACTCCTGGACTGGTGTTGCCTTCCTACGTACCTTCTCTATTTTTCTCTGTATCTATAACTTCATACAGTTTCCTTCCTTTCTCTACACTTTTTATTCCTGATACAACTTGACTCCACCCACATTTCATCTTTCTCCTTTTAATGGCCATATTATAAAACTTAAAATTCTGTCTCCCTCTCTTTTGCTCTATCAGATAGTTAATCCCAATTGATTCTTCTTTTTAATTCTTAATACATTTTTCTATTTTTAAAAAAACTTGATGGCAATACTTAAGATTCCCTGCCCCCCCATGTGTTCCTGGTTGTTGGATGAAGCCAATTTTTTCCTATGACTTTCAACTTTCCTTTCACTTCATTTCCCTCCAGTAATCCAAGTTGCACACAGGATTGAATAATGTCATTTGGTGAATTGAGCCACCAAAGTAATTAGCACAAAGGTAGTCTTTAAGGAAGAGCAAGAGAAATTTTATGAACATCAATAAAACAAGTCATATTAAATAAAAGAATTATTTGCTAACTCTCCAAGGACTTATTTGAACAAATTCCCATCTTTAAATGTACAGATCTTTGTCATTGTGCTGTCTTGCTGCTATTTGAAACATTTTTAAAGTTATAAATAGGAAAAAAAATGATCTGCCATAGAGCTCTATGGTATTGATCTTCCTCTGTGTAATTGACACATTTTCTTACAAAACACTTCTTGGATTGTGTTACTGTGTTTAGGTTTGTGCAGATTCTGTAGACTTGTAAATTCTATGCGATATCAGAATGAATGCAATATTCATAAAAAACTTACATATTTTAAAACAATTTTAAAAAGTCATTTTGCTTCTTCTCTTTTACATGGCTTACTGAAATGAGCTATATTTCTAAACATTGGGCTCTTTTCTCAGTATTTTAGGTACTGTTCATTTTAAGAAAATATCAAAAGGTTGTATATATAAAACTAGTGGTTATAAGTGATTTTTATGGTTTATATTCAGACTAATGTGGTCAGTTTACTTCTGGATAACTCATACAATATCTGACATTCTGAATAATACCTAATGAGGTATTTCTGATCATTAAAATTCATTTTCCAACATGCTGAAGTGCAAGTCATAGGCTTAGTGCAGACATATGATTCCATTTTCAAGGTAGCCCATGCCAGCCTCCATTTCCTAACTGGTTTAGTATCTGGGCTAAGGTTTTAATTAAAAGCAACACATCTCATTTTATTTTTACAAAAATGTGAAAAAATACCATATTACCAATATGTAATGTTTGGTTTAGTGCCATAAGCTCTTTATGGCTCTTTTATTAAAAAAGTTGACGTGTATGTATTTTTAATTATGTTCCCTGCACAAAGAAGTATTATGATGATTTATTTATTTTGTTATAAACATGTCTCTTTGTATGCAGAAACACAGTTCTTGTATGTGGACCATTGGCTTTGAGATAATCCTGACCAATAACTAGTTAAAAGTCAAATTCTTCAAGCTACCTATGAGTAGTATTTGCCGTATTCTTACCCCTCACTAAACATTAATAATACATATGGTATTATACACATTCACCAACCTAAGTTTTTTTTAAGTTTATTTATTTTAAGAGACAGAGTGAGAGAGCGTGAGCAAGAGAGGGGCAGAGAGAGGAGAGAGTGAGAATTCAAAGCAAGCTCCGCACTGTCAGCATGGAGCTGGGAGCTGAACGTGGGGCTCTAACTCACAAACCATAAGATCATGACCTGAGCCCAAATCAAGAGTAGGACAGTTAACCAACTGAGCTATCCAAGTGTCCCATCAACCTCAAGTTTTATTAGACTTGCTCCTTAAGTTTCCTAAGTTAGAGAATTTGACCAGAAAAAGCAATGTATTTATTTTTCTTGTGTTGCTGGTTTTGATTCAAACAGCTTAGTAATATCTTGACCATATTTACAATGAAGAACTGTCCATAGGAAGCATACACGTCCAATTACAGTGAAACTAGGAATGCAGAAAAAGCATATTGCCCTTTTCAGTACGCTGTGAATGTCAGAGCCCTTGTGTTAGATTGTACTGATTCTGGTTTGACTATGTGACTTGTGTGGACTACTGGAATGTGAAAGAAGGATTGTTGCTTTAGCCTAGACCCAGAATGAAACACACAAAGATTAGACATAATTTGATGAATATCCTGGAGAAGAGCCACCACATGAAACCTGCAGACTCTTACATAATTTATTACTGAATTTTTGAGATTGCATTTTGTTGCAACACCATCATGGTAGGCGTTGACTAACACAGCTCATCTGTGAGCATTCTTTACTTCCACACCACCCCCTAGTTGTACCTTCTGTGTTCTGGGAACAGAGCTTTCAACCACAGCATATTGGAAAGTTTTTATACAAAGAACTATGTGATAATAAATATAATTGGACCTATGTATTACTAATCCTTTGCACACCTCTTCACTCTTTCTTAATATAATGCTTAAACCCAGCCTGATGCTGGTAATAAAGGGACAGGAGTTAACATATTGACTATGCCACCAATATGAATACTCTGAGAAAATAGTTTTGCCCAATATAATTTTGTTCTTATTTTCTTTGTTGGATATGAATTGTGTTCTTTTCATTGTTTCAGCTACTATATTAGGGATCTGAAAAAATAAGGAACAATGCTGTGCCTTGTTTCTTAGGAGCTCATAGATTGGTTGTGGAGAAAGGTATGCAAGAACAGTTATAACTGAGAAGTGAGTATTGTATATAAAAGAAAAATGGGACTTTTATGGGAATCCATGAAGGAAAAGGCCCCCTTTTGCTAAAGGGGATAGCTAAAGAATAGGGAACTATATAACATATGTAGTGACATTTCTAGTGAAGTCAAATGGTGACATAGAAGGTGTGAGAAAAACCTTGGTCACATGAATAACTGTGACATTTTGAAGACTTTTATGCTTATTGGCTGTTTCTAAAATTGGTGTCTGATATGAGAAGGAACTTGAAAGGGGCAAAAGATGAGATTTCAAGGAAGACTGGGACCAATTGTGAAAGGTTTTCTTTCTCTGATAAATGAGAAAATAGGCAAAGGAGATTTTTAAAAGAAAATATTATTGATTAAAACTTTGAAGTGAGGGGAAGGATTGAAAAGAGTTCCATTTTCCATGGATGATTATTGGTGACATTTTGAAAAATGACCTGGAGTTGAGGGATAGTTGCATTGGGAATATCTTCTGGGAGGTAGTTAGGATGAGGTATGTCTGGGCACCTCAGGTATATCATGACATGGGGAATAGAGACAGGCAGAGTCCAAAGGCTTTGTGTGGTGGAGTAAGGAGTACTTTGTGACTAATGAGATGAAGTGGATGGAGAAAGAACTAAATCATTAGAGAGAAACTTTTGGTTTCTTTCTGAGTTAGCACATGGACAATGTTTTAGTTTTTAAGGACTGCCATAAGACCATACAAAAATATGGGTCGCTTCAGCAACAGTAACTTCCCTTGGCTTGTAGATCGCTGTTCTCTTGCTGCCTCTTCACATGATATTCCCTCTGTGCCGGAATGCCCTTGGAATCTTGGTTTGTCTTAATCCCTTTTTTTAAAATTTTCTTTATTTTTGAGAAACAGAGCACAAGCAGGGGAGGGGGAGAAAGAGAGAGAGAGAGAGAGAGAGAGAGAGAGAGAGAGAGAGAATCCGAAGCAGGCTCCAGGCTCTGAGCTGTCATCACAGAGCCCAATGCAGGGCTCGAACCCATGAACCATGACATCATGACCTCAGCCTAACTTGGATGCTTAACCGACTGAGCCACCTAGGTGCCCCATTAATCACCTCTTCTTATCAGGGCATCAGTCAGATCGAATTAGGGAACATCCTAAGGGATTCATTTTGAGTATGTTCTTTAAGGGCCCTATCTCAAAATAGAGTCATATTTTGAGGTATTTGGGCTTTAAAGCTTCAACATATGAATTTGGGGGAGTACCCAATTCTATCTGTAATAGACAGTGATGTGGTAAAATAAGCCAGAACAAACAAAAACAGCAACAGTCAATTTTTTAAAGAAGTATTATAATTCAGGACTCTTTCATTATACAAATGAAAATTTTAAATAAGTTTGGTATGACTGATATGTATAGTTCTGAAGATCAGAAAATGGGAAGGACTGGTTGAAGTCATCGGCTATTGTGTCTTCAATCTATGAGACTAAAGGTTAATATAACACTGAGCATAATGGGCCAAGGGTTAAAAAAAGTGGAATCAAATAAACATGAGGGATGGTTGGGAGTAAGCTCACTGCATGGTGTGGTTTTGTGGTAGGGTCACCTTCCTAAGGAAAGAAAACAAAAACAAAAACAAAAACAAAAACCTCAAGGCAACCTGGCTATACAAATACGTGACAACATCCCTCATGACCTTGTAACATGAGACCACTTAATTAGACTGCATGTTTGTGTGTTACCATATATGGGAGACAACGTAGTAAAAAATATATATATATAAAAAAACTATGCCACGTGGTGTTTGGCACTCAGTTCTTTAGGTGCAAACCCCACTGAGTGGTGTTGGCAGGAATAAAGTTGCTTCCTGGAAAGAAAAGCCTCAGTGTCACGCCTCTGTGTAAGAATCCTGCTACAGTTTAGCTGCCAGGAAACTAACAGCTATTATTATAAGGAAAGAGGTTCATGCTTCACTTTGTACTGGTCATGTCAGTACTTTCATTTTAACGTGTTTAATGGGTATCATCCTTTAAGGAGAGCTCAGAAGGGCTAGAGATTTATTTTGAGAATAACACAAAGATTTAAAACATTAACTTATTCTCTTTCACTGAGCCCATAGTTAATTTTGTTCTATCAATGTTTGTACCTACTATAGGCTAAGCTACCATTTACAATAACCCCAGCTTTCTTAGAGTTTATAGTGTAATGATAGAAGAATCATTAATCAGAAAGTCCTATAACTAAAAGTTGAATTACATTGTGTCAAAGAGTGTGAATAAAAAATATGTATTATGTGAGCCTATACTCGTGGTATTTATCTTAGGGAGATCAGAGAAGGCTTACACACATACATACATACATACCCAAAAGGTGAATTAATCATATATCTCTTAAAAGGAATATTGAAGGAAATTATGACAATTTCATTCTGGAAGAGATTATTCCAAGGTACATATTTTCTGTCTTGAAATAATTGACCAACTGTATTCTCAAAGAGACTTTCTATTTGTTATATTTCCAAAGGGTAGAATGATAACAAATACCTCCATATTACAGGGGGAAAGATTGCATCTTGGCATGATTGGAGTGGGGCTTCTAATTTATTTTTTTTTTAATTTTTTTTTCAACGTTTTTTATTTATTTTTGGGACAGAGAGAGACAGAGCATGAACGGGGGAGGGGCAGAGAGAGAGGGAGACACAGAATCGGAAACAGGCTCCAGGTTCCGAGCCATCAGCCCAGAGCCTGACGCGGGGCTCGAACTCACAGACCGCGAGATCGTGACCTGGCTGAAGTCGGACGCTTAACCGACTGCGCCACCCAGGCGCCCCAAGTGGGGCTTCTAATTTAGAAGAGCTGAATTTGAGGGTCAAAATTAGAGGAAAGGATCATAGGGTTATATAAGAAGGAGAAGTTTTTATTAATCCATTGAAAGCTGGAGTCCCAAGCTTTCTGAGGTACCTCATTGGTCATAAAAAGAGGAAACCTTGGAGCAATTGGATATAATAGTCTTGCTGGTTGTAAATGAAGAGGAGATAATAGGATTCATTTTGTGTAGGAAGTGGGGAACAATTCCACTCTCTAGTATGGAGAGATAATTATGTTTCCAGGTAAAGGAAGGTGGAGAAAGAACTAGAATGTTCAGCAGGATTACTAAGTGGGTCAGTAAAACTGAGATGAGAGAATAAATATTCTAAAGTACTATCGTAGACCCTTGAGTGGCACAGTTACCCAAGGCCTTGAGATAATAGGATAAATATATCACTGGTCCTACCATCAAAGAGTTTCCAGTTTAGTGGCGAGAAAATGCAGTCTATAGTAAGAGCAGGGACATGTGCATAATGCTACATGGTCACACACACACACACACACACACACACACACACACACACACACCATTTAGACCATCTTTGGGTGAGAAAAGTCCCAGAGATGACAACTAAACTTATTCTTAAAGAACGAGGAGGGTTATTGCTATGGTCAGAATTTTTAGGTCCCTCTCCTCTGAAATTCATATGTTGGAAACTTCACCCCCAAAGTGGTACTGATAGGAGGTGGGGACTTTAGATAGTGATTGGGTCACATGGTCAGAACCAGCGTGGGTGGAATTAGTGCTCTTATAAAAGAGGGCTGACCGAGTTCCCTAGCCTTCTTCCTCTGTGTGAGGACAAAATGAAGAAGTCAGTGGTCTGCACCCTGAAAGAGGGCTTTCACCAGAACCTGACCATGCTGGCACCTTGATCTTGGACTCCCAGACTCTAAAACTGTGAGAGATGCATATCTGTTATTTCTAAGCTGCTACCCAATCCATAGTATTCTGCTATGGCGGCCCAAATAGACTAAGCTAGTTAAACAGGCCAATGTGACTAGAGATGAAGTTATAGGCAGAGGAAACCACATAAGCCTAATCTTGTCATGAGATACATCATGGCATGTGCTGCAACGTAAAAGCAAATAAACATTGTTGGAAAATTAAGTGGTTGGCAAATAATGCTAGTCCCCCCTCCGAAAAAATTTGAGATGAGGAGTGGAGACAGAGACACTGACTACCAAGAACCGTGTTTGAGATAAATTGGAAACACCTGCACCTTTCTAACTTCTGCAAGTTTGTTGTTCATGTTGCCGTCTGTCCCCACATTGCATGCCATAAAGACTTAAGGATAACAACAACAACAACAACAACAACAACAACAACAACAACAAATGTTTGCATTCTTATGCTTAGAAATAGGAGAATGGATAAAGGGAAGAGACTGTTTCTCTCTAAACCGAGGAAGGACGTGTTTAATAGCAGTGTCATCATGCAAAAGAAAATAGACTGATACCTTTGGATTTGAAGAATAAAAAGAGAATTTTTAAAAGGCCTCTGGATCTATGCAAAGTGACTTTTGGGGAAAGGGGTTGAGTCTTTCAGAGTAAACCAGCCAGTTATGAACTATGTAAATATATATATTTTTTTAATTTTTTAAGTGTTTATTTTTGAGAGAGAGACAGAACGTGAGCTGGGGAGAGGCAGAGATAAAGGAAGACACAGAATCTGAGGCAGGCTCCAGACTCTGAGCTGTCAGCACAGAGCCTAAGGCGAGGATCGAATCCACAGACCGCAGAATCATGACCTTAGCTGAAGTCAGATGCTTTACCAACTGAACCACCCAGGTGCCCCTCAACCATGTAAATGTCTTAAATAGTATCTGTCCAGCTTCTGCCTACTTTCCTTTATTCTGAGTTTCTCCATATGTTGTCAGCCTAGCAGGATTTTCCTCATGTACAGTGAAGGTAGAGAGGAGCTGCCTGCAGGGATGTGAGGGGTATCAGGAAAGACTTTAATAGGTAAAATACTTTGCCCACTATTGCTTAAAAATGTGTGCTTTCCTCACTTGCACAAAATGCATAAATGGTCCTGTGCCTGTGGGGATGAGGTAGTCAAAAGAATGCAAAGGAAGAGAAAACACCATCAAAAGTGCCTTGACTATAGTATAGTGCTGCTCAGTAGCAAAGCAGGTATCTGTCTTGTCCAGGTTAAATAAAACATCAATCGCCTCTGAAATATGCTTAAAATTACAGTTTATTTATGGACGTGTACTGGCAGTTGCAGTCACCAATATAAATACAATGCATTTCAGTTAGAAACAGACCACATATCAGGAAGTGTCCTGAGAGCCTGATAAGCAAGGCCACTGTGGGGAGAAATATGTAAAAAAGTTTGTGATAGATGAGTGGAAGCAGCAAAATTTGTTTCTGGCAAAGGAAGGAGGCGCAATGAGAGAAGGAAAAAAATGAGAGCGAATAAATTGTTCTGTGCATGTGAAGGCATTCTTTCTATAATTCACTGTACTTTGCATTCAGAGATGAGGCTCCTGAGGAAGTTTGGTCTGGGTGGATACTTGTGCATAAAAAATGTTATGTTCATAAGTTGGTTTTGACAAATATGTCAAATGGGCTGGGAAATAAAAATAAAACTGAACAATGACAATAAAGAATAAAGAATGCAGTCTTCCTTTAAAATGATTATAATACATTTGGGAGAGTAGAAAACTGAAAGTCAAGGTGGTTAAAGGTTAAGTAAGGTAAGGTTGGGATTCCCTTTACCTCCCTACTTTCACAAAGGCTAAAGTGATGTAACTAACAACTCATCTCTGAGAAAAAAGAGAGGTGCTTCTTCGACTCCCAAATTATCCTTGGTACAGATTCTCCCAAAATACCTTGGATTCACAGATGTCGTTTTGTGGATATTGCCATTAGGGAAGTTCAAAGTGAACTGAAAAGGGGAAAAGATGCTTCATGAGCGAATATTTGGGAGAGCCAGGGTACAGCGATAATGACCTGTCCAGGTGCTTGTGTCTATGAAGATCAAGGATGAGTGGAAGCAGATAGTGTGAACACATTGACCCAGTTGTCCTGGTTATAAGACTGATAATCCCACATCCCATAAATATCCCAAATCTAGAGAATATTGGATCAGTTGGTCATCCTAGATATAAGAGAAAGGAGCACGTTGTCCCCCAACTAGAGTTAGCTGAGTGTCCGAACATGCAGATAGACTCTGGTACCACTAGCTATTAAGTAAAGAGCTACAGGATGGAGGCAGTGCTTATTGAATTGGAAAAAGCATAAAGTTTTCCAAGGAGCCAAGTCTCATGTGTAAAGGACTGCTTATTCCTTGTGTGTCTAGAAAATTCTGTAGGAAATAGGAGCTGGGAAAAAATGTCATGGCTGCTATCGATCCCTCCTAGTGAAGGGCTATCTCACAGCTAAAGGGACCCAACTGAGAAGTTCTGAAGTATACACAACTCAGTAGACGAGGGGATGGTACTATGCTCCTGTAGAATGCCTCACTTCAGGGGCACCTGGGTGGCTCAGTCGGTTAAGCGTCCACCTTCAGCTCAGGTCATGATCTCAGGGTTCATGGGTTTGAGCCCCACATCGGGCTCTGCACTGACAGCACAGAACCTGGAGCCTGCCTTGGATTCTGTGTCTCCCTGTCTCTCTGCTCCTCCCCCACTCACACTCTGTCTCTCTCCCTTTCTCAAAGATAAATAAACATTAAAAAACATTTAGAATGCCTGGCTTTAGAAACTGAGTATGTGTCCAGGTGAGCCTCCAAGACCACCAGCTTCACCACAAAATCTTAAACAGCCCTCATTGCCATCCAGACTGAAGGAAATAGCAGGCGGCTAGCACATAGGCAGATAGTTTCGAGCAAAGCAAGAAACCAGACTGGATGCTGCATCAAGAACTGGTGCTGGCAGAGAGATAGAAAGGAAGCAGTTATAAAACATCCTGTTTCCTTCAATGTATCCTCAACCAGACTGAAGGAGATCAAACCCTCTCATTTCTGTCATTGAGGACAGGAGAAACCTATAAAGGTAGGAATGGAATTCAGAGAAGATGAGGTTGAGTAGGAATTGGAACCATGAGGTGTAGAAGCAAACCCTGATGGAGATGTGTAAAGGACAGTAGCCAAAATTGTCATCCTTTGAACTAAATTAAAATTACCCTTGATTGGATTTACTCCAAGGAGAAACTGATAATGGCAAATTAAGGCTAAATTTGCAAGATAGAGAAGGAAAGATTTTGGAGATAGGAAATATTTGTGGTTCAGTATTACCTCCAGATTTATCTTTATAAAAGAGACTCATTTGGCTTTTTTCCTTTCTTTCTTTCTTTCTTTCTTTCTTTCTTTCTTTCTTTCTTTCTTTCTTTCTTTCTTTCTTTCTTTCTTTTACTAAAAATTAACATATACTTAATGCACAATTTGCAAGGCTTTCTAGAAAGATAAGTCTCACCTAGCCCTTAAGCAAAGGCTGATTAGCTCACTTGATGCCCTCTCACCACAGGGCTCCTTCTACAAAGCCCTTCTTGTGGCATTCTAATAGGACAAGAATGTTAACAGTTACTCAAAAGCAATCCCCAGTGCTCACCTATCTGTGTCTTCTTGGAATGACAAAAGGAATGTGGAGTCTCTGTGTTGTATAGCCAGAGGCAAATAGGGAATCAAAGGCAGGCAGGGATGTCTCTTATTAAAACAGAATACACTTGTCTGAGTAAACCGCACTTAGATATGTCCCTGTCACATAGTGCATAGAAAATGGCTTCTTAAGTAGGTGAATTACATATAAAAACTAAGGTGGATAGACAAGGGGCGAATTGAATGCTTGAAAATACTTTTTGTTTTTCAATTTAAATACTAAATAAATAACATATAATGCACAATAGCATAGGGGAGATGTTTGGGAAAGAATCTAGGAAGATTAGACATTAAAAAGTAAAGGATGATTGAAATATGAAACAGTGCATCGAATTAGAAAAGCTTGTTTAACCTGTTAAACAGAATGTGAAAAATATAGCAGTCTTGCTTAAAGAATTGTCCCAGTACAAAGCATATTTTCTTCCTGCTCTTCTCTTCCTCCTTCTTCTCCTCCTCCTCCTCCTTCTCCTTCTCCTCCTCCTCCTCCTTCTCCTCCTCCTCCTCTTTCTTCCCCTACCCCTCCTCATTCTCCACCTCCTCCTCCTCCCCCTCCTCTTCCTCCTCCCCCTCCTCTTCCTCCTCCTCCTCCTCCTCTTTTTCCTCCCCCTCCTCTTCCTCCTCCCTCCTCCTCTTCCTCCTCCCTCCTCCTCTTCCTCCTCCCTCCTCCTCTTCCTCCTCCCTCCTCCTCTTCTTCTTCTTCTTCTTCTTCTTCTTCTTCTTCTTCTTCTTCCTCTTCCTCTTCCTCTTCCTCCTCCTCTTCTTCTTCTTTTTTGTTATTGTTTCTTATTGTCCTGTTTGGATCTATGACATGGCAGTGTGTATACTAAGAACCGATAATGTTAAACTAAATACTTTTATTTATTCTTGGGATGACCCATCATAGAAAATTAGAAAAAGCATTATGTTCAGAGTTTGAAATTCTGGGCTCCAGCCTTGACCATATTTCCAATATTTATGGCATTAGAGAATTCGTATGACTTTTCAGTTTCCTCACAAATAGAAAGGGAGAAAAAATATGTATACTTTAGGTTCATGAGAAAGAGAAGATGTAGTGACATATATGGAAGCTCTTTAGAAATTGCTAGGGACATTCTAAATTTAAAGTGTGAATGTTAATAATTTTATTTTCTTTTTTACAGCCTTCTACCTTCTTGTTCTGGGCTGCTAGGATCTGATTGTTCATGCTACAACTCTCACTTTATTGTATTTTATGTAAAGCATCTCCATGTGCATCCCATTCCTTTTCAACTGTCAACTCTGTCATCCTCATGCTGTTTTCCCGTGTGAAAGAAGAGTGGCTGTTACAGTGGCAGGAATCACATACAGACAGGATAATGTAACATGGAATAAGAGAAACTTGCTCTCCCTACATGTTGCTTGTGTGCTACTGATCAGAGTAGAAACCTTTCAGAGAAACCTCCTTCCCACATTCTTTTTTTTAAGTGTTTATTTTTGAGAGCTTGTGAATGGGGGAGGGGTAGCAGGGAGAGAGGTAGAATATCTGAAGCTGGCTCTTGGCTGACAGCAGTGAGCCCATCCTGGGGCTTTAACTCAAGAACCGTGAGATCATGAGGAGCCAAAGTCAGATGCTCAGCTGACTGAGCCACCCTTCCCACATTCTTATTTTCACATCATGTTGGTCCAAATTCGATTGTATTTCCATGCCTAAACCGTCAGTGGAAAGCTACTGTGGTAAGTTTAGACTTACCAGAACCTGATCCTGAAGCCTAAATCTCTGTGAAGAACAAAGACATAAAGAAAACTAGGGATTTTTTTTGAGTTGAAAAGAGTAGGTATGTTTGGTTGACAACAACCAGTGTCTGCCCACAAGCATTATTCCTACTTTGGTAGCATTACTTACTTACTTTCATGAAAATAGAGGAACTTACATAAATATAATTACAAAACCTGGTTCAATATATGCATTCCCCCCCCCAAATCTTATGTTAGCAAAATATTTCCTACTTTTCCATAATATTGATCTTTTTTGAAACTATCAGGAGACAAAATCCATGGGAGTCATATTACTAAGAAGTTAAGATTTTAGAAAATTAAATAACTCTCTAGTTCTAAGTGAACAGTGTGTTAGGCATTATTCAAAGTTAAAATATCAGGTGTCTGAAACTGACAACAGCATCTGTGATGTGTATGTGTGCAAAGAACCACAGTACCCAGGAATGGATTAAGCAGGTGATTTTGTGTGTTAATGTTGGATGTGCTTTGTACCACTTTTTTAAAGTCACTTTTTTTTTAATAGTTAACTGAGACAGACTAAGTGACATTTTACAATTTTGTGAGGAATTGCCATGGAAATGTGGAATTAGCTGTTCCCTGTGATATATTACAGTGATGTCTTGGAATCCTAGTAGATTACACTCTGATCAATTCTGGTCAGACTAACCCATATTAACAGTATCTGATATCACTTTTCTGTTTTGGGCATCTCTACAAATGTGGAAAAACTGATTTCCATGATAAAAGAAAAGAAAAACAAGCTTTTTGATAAGATATTCCTTCAGTAGTTATGAATATTTGATGCCACATGTATTAACATTGATTTACATAATGCCCCTATGGACTGTTAATTTATGCTGGGGTATAATATTGTAAACTTTAAGCATTGTTTTCTTTAGGGAAAATATTTAAAAGTTTCAAAATATCTCATGTATAGTGCATAGAAATCGAATAAACTAAATTTTATTTTCATGACTTCAGGTTTAAAATCAGGAGAGGCAAGGAAAGCTTCAAAGAAATTCTGAATTCTAAAAAAGAATCAAAATTCCATTTTCTTTTCTAATTCCCAGCCATTCATGCATCATTTCAATCCTGCGTAACACAACTTTCCTGAAGGCTTTTGGGCAGCAGGTACACTGAAAACCATTGTATTTGGGATCAAATCTCCTGAGGGTATGCTTATCAATAGAAAAAGATTTTGGTTCTTTCACAAAACAAGTCTTTCTTATCTATATGAACACAGTATTTTTTACAATGGAACTTAGCTGCTTTCTAGAAAGTATTTTTGAATATTGAACTAAACTCACTTGTGGCATCAGCTTTTCCTTGACACTAGCGAATGCTCTCTTAAATGCCAAACAATTGTAGATACATAAGAAACCAAAAACAGTATGTTTGTTCTGATACATTGAAAACAAAACAATATAACAAGCATCTTAACCAAGTAATTATAACCTGAAATTACATGGTTTTTGTTATTGCAATGTGTAGAGCAGTTTATTGTAATCACTTGAATTTTACATTGGATCCGTCAGATTGGGTAGGTTAGTTAGTATCCATGATGTTCAAATACACTCAAGTTGGTATGAGGTAAAGGGAGGGTAGGAGGAGGCCATAATTCCTCTCAGTGTCTTTCATCCTAATTAGAAACATAAGAAAAATTTTTGTGAATGACATTGTCTTCACTTTGTCATGCAATCCTATGGGGGTAGTTACAATTCCTGTTTCATAGGAAACAGCTCTGAGTCTCAGAGACATTAAGTAAAGAGAAAAATGGAGGAAAATAGATTTCAAAGCGGGGAGGTAGGATCAGAGTATGCCAGACTCTTTACTTGGGATGTAACACAGCCACTAAAGCCACTCTGGATAAAATTACATGCTGAGCACCACAACCTATAATGAGAAAGATGGGGAGGAGACACTCCACATTCAAAGGGGATGCTGTCTTGCTAATTTTGCTCTCTGTGTGGTTTTCGTTAATCCTTCTGACCAGAGTAAGCATCATATGCAGCACCCTGGATATGGAGCATCCATATCTCAGAAGGGCTGTGACTGTCTCAGTGGAGAGATTCAAGAAGCCGGGCCTGAGGCTAATCCAGAGCTCTTGTCACTGAACTGAACGGTATCAGGTCCAAAGGGAGAATATGAAACCCTGAAGTTAGAAGACAAAACCATAGGTATGAGTTAGAGGAGGCAAGATACAAAAGCTGAGGCAGAACAGAAACAAAAGAGAGTTCAAAAGAAAACAAAACAATGGATTAGCATGTAGAGTGGTACCAAATGGGATCAATTTAGGACTGACTGACTTTGCTGCAAGATTCTGGGAACTTTTACTTGCAGCCCATTATACTTCCACTTGGCAAGTAATGGTGTAGAAAGTGCTCAGTTTATACTATTGTGCCACTGGCTGAGGTATTGATAGAGTCCATTTCTTTTATAGATTTACATTTAAGAAAATAACATATTCTCAATTTAGTCAACAGTATGAGAGAGAAAGATGGATTACACACACACACACACACACACACACACACACACACACACACACAAGATACTTCTAAATAGTTCCTAAATGGAGTACCTGAGTTAAAGTATGTAATTATAAAAATATTTGGCATAAAACTTCTGGTACTTTCACTGACTTAGATCTATTTCTTCTCCTCCTCCCAAGTGGCATTTATTGGTCATCTCGTCTTCTTTACTTCAAATTGATAGTTCATACTCACATAGGTGCAGGAGATTCTGTGCAAAATCTTGACTGATTCAAAATCCTAGACCACTTCAGCCTGTCACCTTCTCTAGTTCTCCTCATGGTCTGGATGGTTATACTCTGTTTCCTATTAGCAGTAATGGACAGTAAGTAATCTAATTTCACAGAGCATTTCTGAAGGTCAGGAATAGAAGCATAGATTGTGTCATCTGCTTTCCTGACTGTCACATAGGCACAAAGTGTTGGCCACGTTATCTGGTCTCCTCTGGAAGCTCAAGGGGGAAAAATCTTCTTCTTGTTTCATTCACATAGTTTTTGACAGGATTCAGGTCCTTGCAGTTTTGGACAGATGGCCTTACAGGCTGTTAGCCAGTAGCTTCCTCAGGTCTTTCCAGTGTGGGCTTCTACCTGACACTTTACTTCATCAAAGTATATGGTACAACAAGCCAGTAGAGAGACACAGAATTGGAAGCAGGCATAGAGCCTAACATAGGGCTTGAACTCACAAACCATGAGATCATGACCTGAGCCAAAGTCGGATGCTTAGCTGACTGAACCACCCAGGCACCCCTAGTTTTTATCATTATTAACCTACTTAGACTACCTAAGTTTATCTTTATATTTAATATTCCTGGTGCTTCCTGGTTTAGCAGATCTGTATGCTTTAGTCTCTATCATACCCCACAACCTCCTACATTAAAATACATCAACATGACACAGCAAAGCTGTGCTTCCTTTGAAAATACACACAGCTTCTCATAATGGATCACAAGCAAATGATGCAGATTTAATGTGCTAAAATCTATTTGTGGTATCTTGAAAAAATAGAATGGTGTTTTGCTGTAAGTTATCTCATATAAGTTATCTCACATCTTCACGAGCAGATTTTTGGAAAGCTGTTTTTGTGTACATTTATATTTGTTTGTGCTTGGTATAGGTGATGGTGGTGTCATTAAACAACTTGAATGTGAAGAGGTTTTCATTTCTTCTAAGCTGTTGGGAACAGCTTCAGTTTCTGCAACTCTGTCCTAGGAGAAACAATTTGGGTGCACAGCGACTAAAAACATTATATCTTGCTGATATGCATTGGTCACTAATAGAATCTTAGGAAGTTCTTTTTACTATCCAAACTTCCAGATATTGACTGGAACTTATAACTGCATAACAACATGGATAGAGATATGAAGTTTAAAAGTTCTGTCACTGTTTTTATTACAAAATAGCAATTGCAGACTTTTACATCTTAGCCATAAAATTTATAGTTAGATCAATCATTGCCCCAGGGCCCAGTTTAGAGGTAAATTTAATTTTCTGGGATGCATTTTAAGCAAAAATTTTAAGTTATAGTAACACTCTAGATATACATTTGCCAGTTTGCAATGTTTATATTAATAACAGAGGCATTGGAACAGTCCATGTTAGAAAATTAAAGACTATATCTCTGCCACCTATTGATAAAATTCTTTTGAAGGTAATGCCACTTTTTAAAAATTTTTTTTTAACATTTATTTATTTTTGAGACAGAGAGAGACAGAGCATGAATGGGGGAGGGTCAGAGAGAGGGAGACACAGAATCCGAAACAGGCTCCAGGCTCTTAGCTGTTAGCACAGAGCCCGATTCGGGGCTCGAACTCACGGACCGTGAGATCATGACCTGAGCCGAAGTCGGCCGCTTAACCGACTGAGCCACCCAGGCACCCCAGAAGGTAATGGCACTTTTGATCATACTACAGATTGCGAATGAAAAGTGCTCAAATTATTGATGAATTGTTCTATTCTGATAGCTTCTTACCACTTTGCAGAAATTATCCAAAGAAATCAAATTAATACAGCTTTTAGAAGGGAAACAAAGGAAGAAAAATATGCAAACTATTTGTAATTTTGGCTTAAAATAAACTTAATTTTAGAAATTCCAAATATTAAAACTGACTTCAGAGATAATCTGCTTAATTCTGTAATTTTTAGATGAGGAATCTGAAGCTTCTGAAGCTTCTGTAAATATGGCCGTGTCCTATGACAGAAGGACTCATTGGTAAGAGATTATTTCCAATTCATCATTCCTGGTTTTCTGCCCCTGCCATCTTCTTGTGTCTGAATAGTACTTTCTGCACTGTATTCGTTTGCATTTTCCTGATTACTAATCATGTTGAGAATATTTCCTAGTACTCATTCACAATTTATATGTATCCTGTGTTAAAGCATAAAGCTAACTTTTTGTTGTGTGGTTTTCATTAATAAATTTGAAATGTAATTTTAAAATATGTTATACATGCAAGTCCTTTGTCAGGTATCATCTTTCTAGTCAGATATACATCTATGTATAATACACGTAAGATACATATATTTATATGTAAGTTATTTCTCCCATTTTGTGGCTTTGACATTTTTTATTTTGTTAATACTATCATTTGAAAGGCACACTTTTTGATTTTTTAAATGAAGTCCAACTTAGATTTAAAAAAAAAGTATTAAGTCCATTGTCTGTTTAGATTTCCTTAGTTTTTACTTAATGTCCTTTTTCTATTCCAGTCTCCCACCCAAGATACCATGCTACATTTAGTTGTCATGCATCTTTAGGTTACTCTTAACTGTGGCAGGTTTACTGACTTTCTTTGTTTTTCATGACTGTGACAGCTGTGAGGAGTACAGGTCAAGTATTTTGAAGGATGGTCTACTATTAGTATTTGTCTAGTGTTTTTCTCATGATAATACTGAGGTAATGGATTATTGGGAGGAAGACCACAGAGGTCATTTTCGTCAGATCGTATCAAGTGTACATACAGTCAACATGATTTTAACCTGTCTTTGTTAGTGTTTGTCACATTAATATCACTGCAGAATTTCCTTTCTCTCCCTTTCCACCTTTTCCATGCTGTATACTTTGGAATTAAGTCATAATATGCAGTTAACATGTAAGGAGTGTTATTTGAAATCCTTCAGCTTGGAGACTTGTTTCTTCCCTACTGATTTGTTCAGTCATTTAATTAAGTTATAGTGGACACACGGATATTTATTTTACACCTAGAGTTGTAATCCAAGAATATTCTGTTTTGTTGTTTAACTTGTTTCAGATTTGGTTAGTGGGAACTATTTCAGTTGATTCCTATGATACTTTGACATGCCTCCATCAATATGTGAGAGGGTTGTTGAGTACTTCCTTACTTTCTGATTCTTCAAGATACTTCAGGTTCATCTTATATGTTCCCTACTATAGTTCTAGAATCAGCCATTTCCCCAAGGAGTTCAGGTTCTTTTTATTCAAGAACGGTGTTAAAAACCAAGATATTGGGGCGCCTGGGTGGCGCAGTCGGTTAACCGTCCGACTTCAGCCAGGTCACGATCTCGCGTTCCGTGAGTTCGAGCCCCGCGTCAGGCTCTGGGCTGACGGCTCGGAGCCTGGAGCCTGTTTCCGATTCTGTGTCTCCCTCTCTCTCTGCCCCTCCCCCGTTCATGCTCTGTCTCTCTCTGTCCCAAAAATAAATAAAAAACGTTGAAAAAAAAATTAAAAAAAAAACAACAAGATATTGGTGATACAGGAGTTTGTTGCTTCAAGAGTGTTGGTTCTTTAGCATCTTTCAGTTGACAGAGCAAAAAAATGTGTGTTTTTATCAACTTGTGTATATAAACCTATCTAGAAATATTTCACTGTATCACTATCTGTACCTGTTGTAAGCTAAACATGGGTTCACACAAATGTCTCCATATCTAATTCACTAACACAGGGACCATTCTTACATCCTCGTCTTATTTATTTTATTTGTCTGTAAATTCCACTCTACCAGTAGGACATTTGGCTCTCGCCATCTGCCATCTATTTATTATTTCATTCCAGTATATGTATATAATAGTATCAGAATTGTTAAACCATACCCTGAAGAGAAACAGTTTTGTCAACTAGAGTAAAATATCTATGTTTAATTCCTTTTCCCTTTGGTTTTTACAGACTTCACTCCTTTCTCTAGATACTTAGATCACCATTTCTTCCCTCCTTCCCCTTCAATGAAGTGGTTTTGTGCATTTATCATGCATTTAGATTTTCCCATTACATACTGAATTCCTTCCTGGGTCCCCTCTAGCTCCTACATACATGCATGCATACATACATACATACATACATACATACTTACATACATATATACATACATACATGCATGTATGTCCCAGAGCTGCTGCAGTAGGAGGGCTTTACAGGCCTTCCAGTGTTAATAAGAGCAGGCTATTGCTTGAAAGCATATGCCTCCTCCACATTCTTTGTTTTCTCCTTGTATCTGCAATCTTCTCTGAGATTCTCCTCTGCCTTTCAGAAGAAAGCAGTCTGTCCAGTATCCATAAGGATGAGATATAAATAAATGTATCACAAGGACATAGTTCTGTTTCCACTAAAGGGTACAGGTCATTATCCTGGCACTTCTTGCTTTTTCCTGTGAGCTTTCACCATTTTTTTTTTTTTAATTTTTTTTTTTTTTCAACGTTTTTTATTTATTTTTGGGACAGAGAGAGACAGAGCATGAACGGGGGAGGGGCAGAGAGAGAGGGAGACACAGAATCGGAAACAGGCTCCAGGCTCCGAGCCATCAGCCCAGAGCCTGACGCGGGGCTCGAACTCACAGACCGCGAGATCGTGACCTGGCTGAAGTCGGACGCTTAACCGACTGCGCCACCCAGGCGCCCCTGAGCTTTCACCATTTACTTTACTGTCTACTTTCATTATTCATGGAGTAGAGCATTAACATGAACCAAGCAGTGAAAGTGCAGTCACCTTGACATGAGATCATGCATTCTTGCACGGGGGGAGAAATCATTCGTCCTTTTCCTGTCTTCAGAGTTTTACATTTCCCAGAATGTCAAATAATAGAAATCATATAGCATGCAACTTTTTTAGACTGGCTTCTCCCAAATATAAGTAAATATTTAAGGTTCTTTCATGTCTTTTTATGGCTTGGCAGCTCTTTTTTTTTATCATTGAATAATATCCACTATATGGATGTGTCATTGAGTTTGTCTGTTCAACTATCAAAGGGCATCTTGGTTACTTCCAGATACTGATGATCATAAATAGAGCTAT
This sequence comes from Neofelis nebulosa, assembly GCF_028018385.1. NCBI lineage: Eukaryota > Metazoa > Chordata > Mammalia > Carnivora > Felidae > Neofelis > Neofelis nebulosa. The sequence continues at coordinate 42,617,133 of NC_080790.1, read as the reverse complement.
TCTAATAATATTTGTATGTAAGTTTTTGCATACATGGTTCGTCATGTTTACCTTCAAAAGAAAATGTCCGACTGTGTCCTAAAGTGGCTGTACTATTTTTTATTCCCACCATCAATAAATACAAGTTCCTGTTATTTTGCATTCTCACCAGTATGTGACATTGCTAATTTGGGAGGGCACGCGGGTGGGTAGTCATTCTGATAGGTGTGTAGTGGTTTCCCATTATTATTTTATTAATAGGTGCTTCCTGATGACAGATGATAATAAGCATTATTTCATATGCTTATTTGCATCTATATATCTTCAGTCAGGTGCTTTTCCCAATCTTTTGCCTATTTTTAATAGTTTAGTTTCTTCTTGTTGATTTTTAAGAGTTTTTTGTGTGCTTTGAATGGAAGTTCTTTATCAGATATATATTTTGAAAAATGTTCTCCCAGTTTATCATTTTGTATTTTTTATTCTTTCAACAGTGTTTCCTAGAACAGTTTTTTTAATTTTTAGACAGTCTGACTTCATTTATTTCTTCTTTCATGGATCGTGCTTTAGTGTTGTATCTAAAATCTTACTGTGAAACCCAGAATTACATAAATTTCTCCCATTTTATTCTAGAAGTTGAATAGTGTTGTTTCATATATTTAGTTAAATGAACTGTTTGAGTGTATTTTTGTGAAAGTTGTAGGATTTGTGTCTAGAATTCTTTATTTTTTCTGCATATGGATTTCCAATTGCTCCAGCACTTTTTGAAATGAGTGTCAGTTCTCAGAGTTTATGACTCTGCAAAAATAAGGTAACTTTATTTTGGTGAGTCTGTTTCTAGACTCTCTGTTCTATTCCTTTGATCTCTTTGTTTCTTTTGTCAATACCATGCTGTCTTGAATACAATGCCTTTTTAGTAAAACTTGGAAGTCAGTTAATGTCAGTCCTCCAGGTTTTTTTCTTCTTTAGTACTGTGTTGGTTTTTCTGGCTTTTGCCTCTCCATATACATTTAGAACCACTTTGTATAAATCTAGAAAACAGATATGGGATTTAATTAGAATTACCTTGAATCTATAGATTAAATTGGGAAAACTGACATCTTAACACTGTGTTCATAGTCCATGAACATAGACTATCTCTTCATTTCTTTGGCTCTTCTTTGGTTGCTTTTTATCATTTTTATAATTTCCTCATGTAAATGCTCTATAAACTTTATTAGTTGTATACCTGTTTTACTTTTTGGATGTTACTAAAGCAGTACTGTACTTTAAATTTCAAATGTTTGTATAGTAAAGGGATTGACTTTTGTATAATAAACCTTGTATATTGTGACCTTGCTATAATCATTTATTACAGTTCTCTAAGATCTTTATTTAGACTTTTCATGCTATTCATGGTCATCGCCTGGGAACAAAGCCATTAAGGTGGTTTAGTTGTTTTTTTATTCCAAATATCTGTATGTATTATATTTCCTTTTCTTATTTTATTACAAGGATTTCCAACACATTGTTGAATGGGGTGGTGAGAAGGGAATTCTTACCTTGTCCCCAGTCTTAGTTGTGAATTTTTGTTTCTCATCATTAGGTGTGGTATTAGCTTGTTACAGAACCAGGCTGGATCACTGGTGGAAAAAGCAAGTGGCACTCAGAGATCTTGGTGGATCAATGTTTTATTTCACACCGGTGGGCTCAGAGGAGATCACTCTCCACAGGACTGAGTCCCAAGCACAAGCATGGGGGACAATTTATCATCTGTTACCTCTACATTTTGCATCAGTAGTAATTTGGCACATGCATCAAGTGGAGCAAGAAGAACTCAGAGGGGAAGTCTTGGTCAGGGACTGGAATTTCCCTATCAGTCCTGTCGGCCATCTTATAACAGATTTTTCCTTATCATTACCCCCTTGGTTTCCCCTTTAAACAGATCTAGGCTGTTTTAGAGGGCATCTTTATTTAATATGGGCTGGTTCTTTCCCTTAGTTCCCTGACTTTGGTTGTGACTATTCCCGACTGGTTTACAAAGTAACAGCATTCTTCTCTGAGGAAGATGAAGGGTCCCCCTTTCTCAGCAGTGAGGAGGTCAAGTGCCTGTCTGTTCTGGAGGGCAACTCTGCCAGAGAACTTATTTGGCTCTGCAGGGACACTAGAGAGTCGGCCACTCATTAGTCTCACAGAAGAGCCTATGCCTTCTGTGGCACTGGGATAGCCAGTCCCTATCCCTGTGGCTCTTCCTGCCCTTAGGAGGATGGATAGCAACACCACTCCTTTAGCCTGGGCCTTAGGGCTGAAGGTTTACAAATGGGGCCCAGACTAGAGGTAACCAATACCAACAAGACATCCTACTCATAAGAGGAAGGTGAGTGTGAAAAGGAACCTCTCGCTGTTTCCCCAGCTTTCTGGGGCAGCCTCTGCCAATCCGATGGCAAGGAGTAAGGACAATCTATTTATTTTATTGGACCAGCAATTCCTCAAGTTTCCGCTGTGCATAGACCAGCCAACTTCTGGGGTGTGGCTGGAGCAGTGCTGAAGATCCTAAGAATCTAGGACTCTCCAGAAGGTTGCTTTGAGTGGGTTCATCAGACTTGGGTCAGTCTTCCAAGTCTGGGGCTCCTCAGGATTGGCCCTCTTGACTCTGGAGTGGTGGACCCATGAAGTGATACCTGTGACCCTGAGGGCAGTGGGATGGTTGGAATAACGGTATGAAACCCAGGCTATTGTGGTTTGAGAGGGTCTTCTTCCAATCTTTGACCCAGACGGAGTCCCCTGGTAACAAGGGGTGTACAGGGGATCCTAAAGAGATTGGGGCCCTCTATGGTATATTGTTGTAACTCATTTAGGCTGGCCCCTAAAGCTTGAAGTGTTCTCTTATTTTCTTATCCCCTATTGGTGTAGGTTCTCTGGGAGGCTCCCTAGACATGGAGGAAGCCTCCCATATATTAGTTCAAAAGGGGAGAAACCTTAAGTTCCTGGTGCACAACGGACACACAGGAGGGCAGGAGCAACAGGTCCAGCCGTGGGAGGACTGTTTCCTGACAGAACTTGGCTAAGTTTCCCTTGAGGGTGTGGTTCATCTGCTCTGCTTTCCTTGAGCTTTGAGACCTGTAAGCAGTCCACCAGGAATGCAGCTCTGTTATCGCTGTGTATTGTGTCTGGTAAGCCAAACTGGCTCTTGGTCTGGGTGGCCCCTTCAACCTCAGTCCATTTATTTTCTTCTCTTCCAGGGGCATCAGGGCCATAACAAGGGAGGGAGCTATGTATACCTCCTTATTACCTGCTATCTTGCCTGCTTTGTCTGTTAGATGATTCCCTCGTGCTGTAGGGTTGTCTCCTTCTGGTTTCCTTTGCAGTATAGAACTGCACCTTCTTTTGGAAGCCAGACAGCCTTGAGGGGCTTTAGTGTTCTCTCCTTGTTTTTGATGGTCTTCCCCACCGTGGTGAGGAGGCCCCTCTCTTTGTAGATTGAGATCATTTGCCCTTGCTAGTGGTGAGGGCCCGGACTAGGGCATGTAATTTATCCCGTTGTGCTGACCATCTCACAAGTAGGGCATTGGCCTCTAGGACTTTATCTGTGGTTGTCACTGCATACCCTGCCTTTTGAACACCCTCTGTGATGAAACTGCTACCATCAATGAACAAGGTGAGGTCTGGGTTCTGTAGGGCCTGGTCACGCATATTTGGGCAAATACTTGATCGGTCACCTCAGAATAGTCATGATCTGGTTTCCCTTCCTCAGAAGGTAGGAAAGTTGTGGGGTTTAGTGTCTGCACTATTTCAAGAATGACCCATGGATTCTTGCAGAGGAACCCCTGGTATTGTGCTAGCTGAGAGTTGGGAGAGGAAGTGGTGTCTTTGAGTGTTTATGACAGCAGGAGGGACCTTGACATTTAGTTCTTGTCCCAGGGTGAGTTTATCTGCCTCCTTAATGAGCATAACTGTGGCTGCTAGTGCCTTAAGGCATGGTGGCCATCCTGCCACCACTGGGTCCAACCTCTTTGACAGGTATGCTACTGGCCATTGCCAAGGGCCAGTGGTCTGTGTGAGAACCCTGAGGGTGACATTTTCCTTCTCATGCACAAAGAGATTAAAAGGCTTTTCTATATTTGTCAGGCCAAGGGCTGGTGCCTGCCCCAAGGTGGCCTTTATCTCTAGGAAGGTGGCTTCAGCCTCCTCTGTCCAGATAGGGTTCTCCATCCGGCCCTACCAAGAGATTCTTGCTATTGCTGAGAATCTGAGAATCCAGATTCAGCAGAATCCCGCAGCCCCCAGGAATTCTTGTACCCCCATCTTAGTTTGGGGCTGGGGTATGGAGGTGATGACCTTCTTTCTCTCTGGCCCTAGTGCTCTCTTTCCATGAGACCCAATATCCTGAGTCTGACAGGAGTTGGAGGAGGGCCCTTTTGCCCTCTGTCCAATTTTCTCAGTTATTGCTGCAAGGAGGAGGTCATCTACATACTGGAGAAGGGTGCAGCGTGTGGCCTCCCTTGGAAAGCTGGCGAGGTCTCCGGCCAGTGCCCTCCCAAAGAGGGCAGGAGAGTTTTTTAAACCCTGTGGGAGGCACGTCCAAATCAGTTGCACCTGACGCCCTGTGTCTGGTTCTGTCCATTCGAAGGCAAACAAGGGTTGGTTCTAGGGGGCCAAGTGGAGGCAGAAGAAGACATCCTTTAAGTCTAGGCATTAAACTAGCTGGCAGAGCCTGGGATCTTGCTGAGGAGGATGTATGGGTTCGGGACCACTGGGTGCAAGGAGACAGTCAGTTCTTGAATTGGTTGGTACCCTCCTCCTGGCTTCTTGACTGGCAAGAGCAGTGTGTTCCAGGGTGATTAGAATTCAACCCAAATACATGCTTCTTTGAGTCTGGACAGATGTTCTTGGATGCCTGTTCTTGCCCCTTGTGGGAGGGGGTATTGCCTCTGTCTCTGTGGTTGAGCCCCTGGGATTAACTCTACCATGACGGGGGCCCAGTTGTGGGCAAGTTTGGGGGGGTTGTCCTTGGCCCATACAGTGGGGAAGGCAGTCCTAAATTCAGGTGGGCCACTCACTTGGGCCTTGGCACAGAATAACCTCCATTTTTTATTCAAGTAGAAGCTGGTGCATCCCATTGGCTCAAAGGTTATTTTGGCCCGCTGCTTTGTGAGTATATCCCAGCCGAGGAGAGGGATAGGGCACTCAGGTAGGTAAAGGAACTCATGCTGTACCGTGTGGCCCCTGAGTTCACATAAAAGTCATAGCTTGGGGGGCGCCTGAGTGACTTAGTCGGTTAAGCGTCTGACTTCGGCTCAGGTCATGATCTCTCAGTTCATGAGTTCGAGCCCTGCATCTGGCTCTGTGCTGACAGCTCAGAGCCGGGAGCCTGCTTAGGATTCTGTGTCTCCCTCTCTCTCTGCCCCTTCCTCCCTCCCTCCCTCTCTCTCTCTCAAAAATAAATAAACATTAAGAAATTTAAAAAAAAGTCATAGTTTGCCCCCCTACTTTTATTTTGACCATGGACTCATGGGGGCCAAGAAGAAGTGAGCCTGGTCACCCTCAATCTGAATCTATTCCTGCATAGCCCTATGAAGTTCTTTTTGCAGGGTTCTTGTGCATATCAGCTGGGTTTCTGGGACTTTCCCTGGTTGGGACATTTATTCTTTTAATATCCTTTCTCCTTGCAGTAGGCTCATTGGCCCCTTGCTAAGGAGGTTCTGGGCCTCCCTGCCTTATGGCAGCTGGACCTTCCCCGTCCTTTTGTCGTGGCTCTCTAGTGCTTCGGGATCAAACGGGGTGTAAGCCTGGCATAGCCTCTCATAATAATCCCTGGGGGATTCCCCTTGCTGCTGGGCATATTCATGGACTTCTTAGCCCCTGCTCAGATCACTTGGTACTCTTGGATGTGGACTGGCATCTGGAGAGTGCCTGCACCTGGCTGGGTACGCTATTTGACTGCTGGTCTTGGGGAGAGAGGATGTGCGGAGTCTGTAGGTGGTGGGACGACCGAAGGTGGCAGAGTATTGAGAACCAGGGTGTTAGGTGCTGATGGTCTCGGGAGACTGAGATGGTGGGGACAAGATTGGTTCTTCCTCTGGATCACTGGCGAGAATTTGCAGAAGTTGGGACTTCTGTACCGTAGCCTGTTCCTGTTTGTTGCCTGTAAATCGCACCCAGGGGGGAAGGGTTTGGGCTGTCTCTAACCAGGAGTCAATATATGGGAACTGATCAGGGTGGCCTGGGTCCCTGGTGACAACATGCCAGACACAGCAGACCATTGGGACATCTAAGGTTCCCTTTTAGGGCTACCCTATACCAAAAGTGGGCCATTCTTACTCACATAGTGTCCTTAACTTGCTGGGGGTTGTCTTAATTCCGCAGTCTCCTGAAAACCCCTTCTTTGTTCTGTCCCAACCCCGTAATGTTCCCGTGAGACTGAGTCGCAAAGATGGAGGGGTAGGGGTGCCCCCTCTAATGAGGAGACCAGTCAGATACCCATCTGGCCGTGTTCCAAAGGAACTTAGGTGACACTTAGCTGTAGTGGTCTCAGCTTTGTGACTTACTATCAGAAACTATTCTGATGCTGCCATAGACTGTATGCCATTCACCACAGAATTGCAGACAGTCCCACTCAGACTCTGTGGGCTTTTGGGAACCTTAAGGGTGCCCATCCGTGGAGCCACAGAATCGAACTCAGCAGGCAAGCCAGACCTGAGTGGCACATTCACACTCACATACACACCAAAGGTTATTACATTCCCTCTCAAAGAATTCCTGCCTGTGAGACCTCTGAGATCTCTGGGGAGTGATCAGGTTCCCCTTCCAGCCGGGGAGGAGGCTGGACTGAATTGGGGCCCCATACCTGTGAGACCTCTGAGGTCTCTGGAGAGTGATCAGGTCCCCCTTGCCCCCCCGTGGGTGGGCCTGACTGAATGAGGGCCCCAGGCCTTACCGGTATCCAACATCTGGTTCAGGTCCTCACCTGCCAAGTCTCCTTGAGTCTGGTGGGAACGGTGCAGTGGGGCTGGCCTGAGGTGACCAAGCAGGAGACCACGGAAAATCAGGCAGGGAGTGTCTTCTCTGCTCTGTTTCCTCATTCCGTCACTGCCTTGCCATTTTCCCAAACAGGTGACAACAATGGGCCAACGCTGTTGGGTTTCCTGGTCAGGGAACCACATACATTATGGAAACAGGCTGGATCACTGGTGGAAAAACCAAGAGGCACTCAGAGATCTTGGTGGATCGGAGTTATATTTCACACTGGTGGGCTCAGAGGAGATCCCTCTCCAGAGGTCTGAGTCCTGAGCATAAGCATGGGGGACAATTTATCTTCTGTTACTTCTGCATTCCACATTAGTAGTAATTTGACAGCACAGCAAGTGGGGCAGCAAGAAGCACTCGGAAGGGGAGTCTTCAGTAGGGGACTGGAATTTCCCTATCAGTCCTGTCGGCCATCTTCTTTTTAATTAAAAAAAATTTTTTTAACATTTATTTATTTTTGAGAGACAGAGACAGAGCACAAGCAATGGAGGGGCAGAGAGAGAGGGTGACACAGAATCCAAAGCAAGCTCCAGGCTCTGAGCACAGAGCCTGATGCAGGGCTTGAAACCACGAACTGTGAGATCATGACTTGAGGTGAAGTCTGACGCTTAACCGACTGAGCCACCCCTGTCGACCATCTTATAACAGATTTTTCCCTATCTAGCTTACAGGATTTTTTAAAAAGCTGTTCTTTATCAAGTTTATGAAATTCCCCTGTATTTCCAGAGAATTTTTTTTTTTGGTCATGAATAAGTGTTGGATATTTGTCAAATGTTTTTCACTTCTGACATACCCATGTAACTTTTCTTCCTTAGTTCTTTATATGGGGGGGGGGGGGTTGGCATTAATTGGTTTTTGAATGTTGAATGAATCTTACATACCTGGAATAAATTCTACTTGGTCATGGTGTATGTTGAATTTGATTTGCTATAATTTTGATGAGAATTTTTAATCTGAATTCAAGAAAGAAATTTTTATAGTTATATTCATAAAATATTTACAATGTTCTGTACAACTTTATATCACTTTGTCTCTTCATGATTATTTGATATTTTGAATATTTGTGGTATGTTACTTCTTTGCTAATTCTGTTTATTACTATTAATTCTGTTTCATTCTCATTTTGCTTATTTTATACATCAAAATTCTTTTATTGCCTGTTACCTTTTTTCCATATCATAATCTCATTCTCAGTAGACTCTTTATCAGAATTGTATGATAAAATATCATTGATCTTTAAGTCCCCAATATGAGAATGTGTTTAGGTAAATACATTTTTACTTGCTGCCATTAGTTTCAAACAGATATTTCAATATTATTGTCTGAAGAATATAATAGTAATATTACAGAGTATACTAAATATGGCCAGTGATATATGTTAAGTGAAATTCACTTTGTATCCTTTTACTATTTATTGATTTCTGACCTGGTAACACAAAAGAGTGTCATGCCAGATAGATAAAACCCTCTTCTACTCAGTCTGGAACAGGATAATTAAAACAAATGAACAAACAAATAAGCTATGCTTGTGGTCTCAATTTTTCCCCCTTACTCCTACAGGAGTAGGTAATAGGCTTTAGATTAGTAACTGTTGTGGTCCATCATTATAGAATTACTTCTCTAGAGAAGACGATTCATGTTCAAGTCATGTGTTAATCTTAAAACAGTTGTTAATTTCTATCAATAGACATGTATTGAGAAAAATTCTGAGGAAATATTTGGTTACATTGGGTCAAGTTCCCTATTTTTCTTGGAACACCTTCTGCGTTAAGTATATCCACCTACTGCTATGAAATGGCTACATCTAAACATTTCATATTCTATGTAGCAGTTACCTTTTTTTTTTAACCCATCACTGCTCTGAGTTTAGGGTGACTTCACTTGTGTTCATTTGTGCATTAGTTGATTGTTCAATGAGTAAAGCTTACTTTAAATGTCTCTGATTGACCAACCCTTACAACTGAGAAATAGAGAAACTAAGCAAAGAAGGTTCATGAGTTATCAGTGTTTAAAGGCTACAAGTTTTGAATCTAACATATCTAGGTTAAATTTATCATTTATTACATACCATCAGTACAATTAAAAGCAAGTTCCTTAAACTCTCTGAACATGAGTTTTCTCATCTATAAGATGAGGTTAATAAATGTATCTCACAGTGTTTCTGTAGGGAATATTCAGGATAATACACAGGTGTGCTTAAGAGGGTACAGGTCAGACTGGGGTCCCTGGGTGGCTCAGCCAGTTAAGCATTCTACTTCAGCTCAGGTCATGATCTCACATTTCTTGAGTTTGAGCCCCACATCCGGCTCTGTGCTGACAGCTCAGAGCCTGGAACCTGCTTCAGATTCTGTCTCCCTCTCTTTCTGCCCCTACCCTGATCATTCTGTGTCCCTCTCTGTCTCTCCCTCTGTCTCTCTCTCTATCGAAAATAAATTAACATTAAAAAAAAATTAAAAACAGAGGGTACAGAACAGAAAGTTACAATAAGTGGCATTTTTCGTTATAGTAGTAGGCATCATTTCACTGGTTGCTTTTTTTCTCCTCTTTTCTACTCCTGCTCTTTAGCTAGCATGCAAGATAACTGATGTTGGATTGAAGGTTTCACTGTAAAGACATTTTGTGGAATAGTCTCTCAGGAAGGAAGACACTCATAATGTCTCCACTACAGTGTACAAATCCCTTCCAGGATAACCATGACTTTTGGTATAGAATGTATTCAATTGTGACAGTTAACATTTTGTTCTTACCTTGAGATAAATAGGTATCCGTATGAAAAGTTAAAGGACTTACCTCATCATATTCAAAAAAGGCTATGAGGAAAAGAGAAGTGAAAGTAAAAGGTAAAAATATTTACTGTGACTGTCACAGCACTTCTGAAGTTTTCCACTTATATTTCAGTAGAATTTTCCCCCTTTAGCCAGAAACTGAAATTTCTTTCACCAAGAAGGACTTTATGAAGCAGTTGAGTAACTCATCATTAAGAAGTGCACCCAGGAGTAAAGCTGCTTATATTTCATTGTATTCACTGGGTTAAAAATCACAAAGGAGAAAAAAAGCAATATTAGCATTTTTCACTTTTTTTAATGTGTAGGGTAGGTATTTTTTGTCATATTATGCCTGGGTTGGAAAATTACAGTCCCAAGGCCAATGCAAGGGAGATGATAACGAGATAGTGACTCTTTTTTAGCCATCCCAACAGAATCAATAGTGTTTTAGTGGAGTTTCAGCGAGAAAGCAACTTGTCATGCCAGCAGCTAAGCAATATGTGTCAACAGAAAGAAACCACTGCTTAGAGCCGGCAGCCCAGGAGATGACAATTGGAGGCATGATTGCTTATTGTTGTTGGTTTCAAGTCATTGATGCAGACAGTATAAACTCTGATTAAAAGAGTAACATGCAATGATGGGAAAGCAGTGTTTTATTCTCCATGTTACAGCTCCTTTGGGTTTGCAATGTGATCAGATCAAGGCATGGTATGACCTTTTGGACAACAAAGCACACATTCAGTTGCTATTTTTCACATGACATTGAGTAGCCAGATGGTTCTCACTATTCTGTAAATGCGTGAGTAAAATTACTGCCTGATACAAACAGTAAAATGTGAAAATGAAGAGCATGGAATCTGTATGTTGACTGCCTGGGTTCACCTGCAGATTTTTCACTTCCTAGTGTGTGGCCAATAAGCAAGCTTTTGTGTATCAAAGTATTGTGTGTGTGTGTGTGTGTGTGTGTGTGTGTGTGTGTAAAGGGATAATAGCAATATGTGTATAACAATGTTGTAATCAAGTTCAAAGACTTTTTATTTCTCAATCATCTAGAACCATTGGTGGCTCACAGAATATACATACCTTACAATTTACTCATTTGAAGTATACCATTAAATAGATTTTAATATATTCAGAGAACTGTGCATCCCTCACTGCAATCAATTTTAGAACATTTCCATTACCTTCAAAACAAATCCTGTGTCTCTTAGCTATGACTTCAAGTATCCCTATCTCCCCCAGCTCCTGGCAGCCGCTAATCTATTTTCTTCTCCATAGATTTGCTTATTTTGGATGATATAAATATATATATATAAAATATATATATAAATATATATATATAAAATATATATATAAATATATATATATAAAATATATATATATAAATATATATATATATAAAATATATATATATAAATATATATATATAAAATATATATATATATAAATATATATATATAAAATATATATATATAAATATATATATATAAAATATATATATATAAATATATATATAAAATATATATATATATAAATATATATATATAAAATATATATATAAATATATATATAAAATATATATATATAAATATATATATATAAAATCACCTATCTTATGACTCCCCCATATATGTGTGTGTGTGTGTGTGTGTGTGTATACACACACACACACATATATGTGTATATATATATATATATATATATATAAATATAATGGGAGAGTAATATATATATATATTATATATACTTGCTTTAGGTATAAAATGGGGGAGTAATATATATATATATATATATATATATATATATATATATATGTATATATGTATATATATGGGGGAGTCATAAGATAGGTGATCTATTGTTACTGGATTCTTTCACTTAGCACAATGTTTTCATGGTTCATTCATGTTATAGCACATATCAGTATAAAATTCCCTTTTATTGCTGACAAATATTCTGTTGTATGAACATACCACATTGTGTTTATCCATTCATCATTTGGTGTGGACATCATATTGTTTTCACTTTGGGGCTCTTATGAATAATGTTGATCTAAAAATTCATGTTACCTTTGGTGGACACTTTATGAGTTTTTTTTACACTGGAAAGCAAAAGAGAACAATTTTTGGCTTTGAATTTTATTCTAACATATAGTATTTTGACTAAGTAGATTTTTTTCCTTTAAATTCACCCAGATCCTAAGCATCCTCTGTTTAGGTTACATGTTTTTTTACCATATTATTTTAGTCATTTTGGATTATGTAGCTTTAAACCATCCTCCCATTCCCCCTAAAGACTCCCTCATCATCTCTATTGAAATTGTTAAACTGCATCTTCATCACCTTCTGAAGCTTAGTTAACTTTGCCTCTCCTTGGCACTTACTATATTCTAATTTAGAGTAGAATTCTTTCACCACCAAACACTTAAAAAAGGAAAAAAAATCTCTCATCTATGGATTAAAATTTTAAAGAATCACTTAAATAATAAATGTGTCTCTTTAATATACATTATATTACATATTTTTAAGATACACTGTAAGTAAGATATACTTAACATATGCAAAAATAGAAACCGTTGCTCTAGTTGGATAATATGTAACTTAAAAATGTCCTTCACCGATAATGCTTGCAAGAAGCCATAGGATCCTTGTTTATTATAGGGGAGATATTAACATACCCTTTAATGAAATAATTTTAATTGTCATATTCAGAGGCAAGTAAGTGGCAGGAAGTGATACCAACCACCCTCTCCTCAATGCCCTGGATGCCATTAGTGTTGATGTGTGTAACCTTTCAATGTTCATTATTCGATGAGCGATGTCAATTTGGCACCATATATGATAGAAAGCTCTCATATTTCAAGATAAAGGCAAGAGATAAAAATACATTTATTCTGTGTACTAAATTGTAAGCCTTCAAAATAGAAGCTGGCTATGAATACAATCAATGTTCCCATAATACTTATTATAGAAAGTTACATGAAATAAACCACTGTTCAAGCACCACTACTTTGTGTGGTGCATGAAGGAAATAATCATCAATACTTGCAGGTCTCACTGTCCTATGTGGGTGCAAATCTACCAGTCTCCTTCCTAATACCTGCTTTAGGTTGCTGGGATTGCTGTAATAAAGGTCAGCAGAGTGGATAATTTAAATAGTAGGAATTTATTTTCTCACAGTTTTTGAGGCTAGAAGTCTGAGACCAAGATATTAGCAGAGTGGATTCCTTCCGAAGGCCATGAATGATGGATCCGTCCCAGGCTCGTAGATGGCTCTCTTCTTCCCATGTCTTCTCATAATTTTCCCTCTTTAAGTGTCTGTGACCATATTTCCTCTTCTTATAAGGAAACCATTCATATTGAATTAGGGCCCATGTAATGGACCTCATTTTAACTTAATTGCTTCTTCAAAGACCCTGTCTCCAAACAAGGTCACTTTCTGAGGTACTGGTGGTTAGAACTTTAACATATGAATGTTGCAGAGACACAGTTCAGCCCAAAACATTACCTGTATCTGTTGAATTGTGAGAGGACTGGATTCAATAAGATTTTTCTAGCTCAAAAGTAAACTGAAGTCAATTTGAGGTAACAGCAGGCCAGTGCTTGCAGTGTGACTGACGGAGTGTTGAAGAACTACATCCTCACATTTTTATCCATAAGAACACAAGACAAGGTGCCCATATTCATTATACAACTATATATTTGCATTGATCTTTTCATACTTTGAGATTTCTCCCCTGTAAATTCATGGGAAGGAGCTGTGGTTATGTAAAGAGGTATTTGTTATTCTTCTACAGACATCAAAACTGGCTGAAGTGTCAATTGACTTGCCTAAGGCTGCAAGGTAGGTCAGTGATTTCCCGAATGCCCTGATTACTTTTATAATGACTGTCATTTACAATCTGATCAGTTTGTTCATTGGGAGCTATATGAAGAGATTAAAAAAAAATTCCACTCTCTTTTCCTTAAATTGTTTTGCAATTGGATCACGGTATTTGCCTTTTTGCTAAGAAACAGTTGCTTAGAAGGTTAATTCAAAGAAAAACTTTATTTCTAAGATTAGGGTTTAATTATAATACACTGCTCATCGTCCTGCATTTCCTGGGGCAGGTAAAATAGTGGCACCCCAGAGATGTCTCTGTCCTTGTCCCTGGAAACTGTGAATATGCTATGTTATATGGCAACGAAGAATTAAGGTCATAGATGGAATTAAGGTTGCTAATCAACTGACTGGAAATAAGCAAATTCTCCTAGGTTATGTGAGTGGGCCCAGTATAATCACAGGGTTCTTTCGAAATGGAAGAGAGAGGCAAAAGCGGAGTCAGGAGAATGTGATGGGAGACAGACCCAACCCATTGTTGCTGGCTGTGAAGATTTAGGAGAAGAGCTATAATCTAAGGAAAAGGGAAGGTGTCTGCAAACTGGAAAATAAGGAAATGTGTTTCTTCCTCAAGGCTCTAGATGGAAATACAGCCTGACTGACCCCTGGGTTCTAACCCAATAGGGGCCGGTTTAAACCTCCAATCCACAGAACTATCAGCCAATACAGTTGTATTATTTAAGCCACCAAGTTTGTAATAAATTTTTACAGCAGCTATAGAAAAATAATACAGTGAATTAATTTACTCTCTTGTTCCATCTGTGACTACTATTAATTTAATCAATAAAGACCTGATGAAGATCTCCTGTGTACAAAGACTGTTTACAGGCATTGAAGCACTGTTCTTCTGAATCAGCTTCCTCCTTCCTGCTGCTCAGGCATGACAGACATCAATTTTCCATTATATTTTTATGTATATTGCCCTGTTATTCCACATAAAACATTTACTTTCTGGAGCCCCAAATTGGTTCCACTGATCCAGATCCATGTCATTTAGGTAACCATATGAGGATCTCTTGTTCCAGCTGAAGGGGAGGGAACAGTCCTTTGAAATAACACAACAACAGAAGCAGAAGAGCGAATATTTACTGAACCCTTACATATGCCAGGCATTGTGGTAGCCCTTTATATATATCATATTATCTTTGCAGCAACCTGATGAAATAGGTTGTGATACTATATTTCTTTTACACTTGAGAAAGCTGAAGAGCAGAGAGGTTACGTTACATCTCCAATGCCATGAAAATAACAAGAGATATTGCCTGTTCTCCAAGATGGGCTGTTTAATTCAAGAGCCTTTAGTTAACCACTGTACTCCCTGCCTTGCAAGGTCAACATCACAAACACACTTGAGAAAAAAATGGTATGTAATGACAACATGCTAAGTATGCAAGGGAAGAAAGAGCATACCTGAATAATGGCACACATTGATTTGTTACATTTGATGAAAACCCAAACTATAATAGCATTATTCTCCAGAGTTGCTTAGATTATTTTAAAAAAATTCTTCAATCTTATTTAACAGTTTAATTAAGGATGGTCAAGAGGGGTGGATTAATACATGTTCAGTGTTGCAATTTTGAGAAAGACCTGGGTGTTGTATTTAATTTGTGCTAGCTCATTTAAATCAAAAGCACCCTTTTGGTGAAAAAAAAATTAAAGTCTTGGCATTTCAAAAATGATTGAAAGCACAACATTGAAATTACAAAACGTGAAGCAAATTGTTCATGTAGTTAGCATCAGAATTAGGTTCAATGATAGGTACCTCTGTCTCCAAAGATCAGAAAGATCCTGCTGTTTTATTACCCTCCCTACCAAGAGACTCTGCTCAATAGCTTCCTGCTGTCCCAGTTCATCCACGTACCACTATTACTGGCTTGATGGAGAAGTGAGATGGTGGTTTATAAATGGATGGGTTAGAAAAACTAAAATGTAAGATACCTCATAATTATTCAGAAAGTATATTTGTATAACTATATAGTTTGTAAATATGTACATAATATATGCTTTTATAATTGTGCATCATATAAACTTTACATATATGTTACATATATGTTAAATACATATTTTAAGTAAAATATGTTATAATGGTAAATATATGTTAAATATATGTATACATATATGCTACATATATGTTACATATGTGTTAAAATACACATTTTAAAATAAAATACAAAGAAATTGGAAACTGTGACTACCTTTTAATATCAAGAATCTTGATTATTTCCACACGAGGTAGAAATAAATAGCAGAATGTGGTCTTTTATGTGAATGAATGTCACCCAGACATTCATTTTCATCCTCGAAGTCAAGCCAAAATGTCACTTCATAAGCTTATGCCTCTTAAGGGCAATTGTTTTATTGACAGCTCTGGGTTGAGTTGAGCTGTCATCCCTCTGTGCTTCTTCTGAACTCATGCTCTCCTGACGATATAGCACCTATCAAAATCAATGAATTTTGTCTCCCTGCTAAATTTGAAACAAGTCGAGGCTAAATTTGAAACAAGTCGAGGAAAGAAAGGAGACCTAGTAACCTCTATAAGTAAACCGCTCAATAATGTAGGCCAAAGTATATGCAAATATACCTACATCTGAATATTTTTACCCCTTCACATAATATTACACCTTTGCTCTAAATCTGCCAGTTTCTTCTGAGACCCTGATGCATTAATTTTATACCTTATCCTTTATCTTCACTATTATTTTGTCACCTCTGGCTTTTCATTCCAGCATCTATGTATTGAGGCTTTTGTAGGTTGTTGAGGATCTTTGAAAGCTGCAGGAGGTAATCACAGGTGGTCGGGGTATGCTTTGGAAAAATACTTTAAGGTTATAGACTTTAGATTAAAGGTAGTAATGAAGTGAGTATGCTGCAGGAGGTGAGATGAAACTGAAGTAGTCAGGGGCTATTGCTGTAGCTCAGGTACAAGGTGATGAATCAGCAATGGGAAGTGTTTTCTCAGAAGTGCCTGAATTATGACATGGAACAAGAGCTTGGTAAATGAGAGGTAAGCAAAATGAAATCTAGAATGACTTCTACATCATCAGCCCATGTTAAAGAACTAGGCCGTTTATTAGAAAATGTTTTATTATTAAAATTCTCCAGCAACTCTTAAAGTCTTAAAGAACATTTGATGTTTCTGAAGACTTTCTCTTTCATATGCGTGCGTGTGTGTGTGTGTGTGTGTGTGTGTATAAATTAATATGTATCTTTTCCTTGCTATGTCCATCGTCAAGTGAGAATTGAAGTGGCACCAACTTTTTCCTTGCCTGTATCTTCATCCATGTAAATAGAATTTAAAAAATTAAATTCTGGTGTAGTAGTGACCTGATTGTAAAGAGCTCTTTTATGAAATTTCTGAGCTCATTTGAGCTCAATTTGTATTTGTGTATTTTCTGTGAAAGTGTCTTGATTTGAGTTTTATTAAATGGTTGTGTCATACAGTATCTGTAATAATTTTGGTTTTGAAAAACTTGATAAAGCATGGTACATTTAAAGAATGATATTATTTCAATTGGGTATTTCCGGCATGGTGATATCTCATGAGGTCAGAGGGAGTTAGTGTGACTTATATAATATCACTTTGAAAAAAACCTAATTTTTATCTTCTTTTTTAGGAAATGGAATTTTATAGGTAGAGTCCAATAAGATCATCTATCACAATTTACAATTTTATAATGTACTATTTAATTTACATTAAGATGTAATGTAAAAGATGGATAAATCAATTTGTTCCAATAGCAACATCAGTGCTTTCTGCTATATTAGAACATCCTGGCTTCAGAATGCTAATTCTAGACACTATTTATAAATTGTCAACCTCAAGTGGATTACTTTCCATTACTTTTTTTAATAGGAGGACATCACACATAAAAGTATGGAAGTATGAACAGCTAATATAAAGGTTAATATCATGCCTTATCTCTTCATGTTGAAATATGTTTGCACAATTTAAAAAACCCTGGTTGCCTGCATCCCAAATATAGATACAGGACTTGTTGAGTAGAAATATCTATTTTTAAGAATGATAAATGCAAATATTCCTGTAATATTTTTCAGACACAGGTCCATATCAGTAAAACATAATGATGAGAAAATAATAATGGATTGGTACAACTTTATAAATAATGGAATAACTAGGCTTTAATTTTTGTTTCCATAGTGATAACTGTTTCATGATCAAGTACAGAATGGTGTCGTAACAGAAAAATACACCATCCTAAATACCTTTGTAGAATAGGGTACTCTTTTTCTCTTTTTCCCTCCCAAGAAAGGTTACAGTAATGATGAATAGCATCAAAATTGTATTGTACCTGGGGGTTTCCATAAGAGCTAGCTACTTCTCTTCTCCAAGCAAAAATTTCCACTTTTAGTACCATGAGAGTGGGGTGTGGTGAGAGACATGCCAGAGAACCAGTGAATGGAAGTGCAGTAACACTTATGAGGTTACATTTACTGCATCAGTTGTGTAACACTGACTTAGCTCTGAACAATCATTCTTGGTTGGTACTGTATTTTCATGATAGTTACACAGCTGCACTGTATTGCTCCATGGGGTCCCATGATGACCTCTTTGGAACTAGACTTTTCTTATGCTAGTATGCCTTACTACATGATTAATGACTTTATTTATTTATTTATTTATTTATTTATTTATTTATTTTTCATTCATTCATTCATTCATCTAAAAACAGATGCTTTATTAAGATGAATGTTCTTTTTTGTCCCCTAGTGATAGGTCTCCTTTCCAGATTCCATAGTCCTTTAGCCCCTTATAGTTATTATAAACTTATCCCTTGAGTATTTAAAACTTAACTCTATTAATTCTAAGTCTTCCATTTCAAAATAAGTGTACAGTTGTTCTTGATTTCTGCCCCAACATGTTGGGCATTCGTGAAGTGTTCTGAGGTCAATGGACTTCTCCTAATTCTTATCTCCTGGAAGATTTTAATATGGTCATTATATATGTTAATCATCCTTAATTAACTTAATTTTTAATATACCAATTTGTTGACTTCAATGGCTGTTCATGTGAAAGTTATGTATTCTACCATTGTTTTACTTTACTTTTACCTGAGTCATTTAGACATTAATTCTTCCAGTTTATTCCCACTATGTTTTTACTTTTTTAATCATTCACCTGATGTATATAATAAGTTACCTTTATGTTGATAAATTGCAAATGAAGACTTGGGATGCTCCTTGTTCTTTTATGACTTATACTTCTTTAATTTAAACTTGACTTAAACTTCTTTAAGTTTCCAAACAAAAGGTTGGCAAATGCTATTTAAATCTAAGAATCAAAGTCAAGTGGTAACACATGGAAAATATCAATTGCTGTACTGAATTCTGAAGACTTAAAAGAGTGTTTACCTAAATGAGAACATTATTAACATCAAAAATACCTAATTTTCATAAACAAGAAGAGATATGTTATAGAATCCGTAAGCAAGAATTAAATGTGGCTTTTAAAAGATTTGCTCCAAAAGTTGGTTAGTCAGAAGCTGTATTATTCTCCCAGTGCTCCAAGGCCACAAGAATCTTGGGCTTTTTTCAGAGAGGCTGCTTTATCATTTGGATTTTAGGTGTGCTTTGCTTCATTTGTCTCTGTTTTACACAACCTCTCAGATCAAGAGCTCAGCGGTGTATGTGTGTGTGTGTGTGTGTGCGTGTGCATGTGTGTGCGTCTGCACGTGTTTTAATTGTAATCCCAAAGCTTGAAGAAGGACAACCCTGTTGGCCCAGTTTATTTTACATCTCATCTTCTTTTTTATAGAATTGTACCTGGGAAATGGAATCATTCATTTTGCTTTCTACATGGCATAGGCTTTTGGAAAGGATCTATAAAAAGAGGATAGATGTAGGCAAATTATCTAAGAATAGTTTATGTTGAGAGGGAAAATGTGTACGATTGCTAGGACAAATTACTGACATCCATAAAACATATTAGTAATCAAAAATTAGAAGGGATATTTCATTTTTGCTTTTTAAAAAAAGCTAAATCATATTTTCAAATCTCAGTTTTTTAGGATTCCCCCTTTTTTAAAACTTTGACTCTCATATCCAAATCTTATTACTCTTATCAATCTTATGATAAGTCCATTGACCTCAGTCTATTTAGTTCCACAAATAAATGTACAGTCATATCTTACTGTGGTAAAAATATTTCCACTCTTACCAAGAGATTATAGATAGTTCTCAGAGCAAAAAAAGTTACTCACAAAAATATTCTTCCAAATCCTACTTTGGGGAAAATGAAGTGGATGAACTTTGCCCTATTATGCCCATAAAATGTAATTAACAATCCTGGACATTACAAATGAAACAAGAAGACTCTTAAAAATGGAGAGGAGATGTAAAACGTGTTAGGAAACTTGGTTCTGAGTAATGACATGGTGGTGAGTTCCCTGATTTTGCTTTTGCCTTGTCTGTCTCAGTCAGGATATTGGGAAAGCCAGCAAGCCAGAAAGCTCTCAAACAAAAATTGGAGTGGTAATCCTAGATTTCCGTACTCACTGTGCTGTAAAGAGGTACCCCCAAACTCCCAGCAAAGGGGTGGTGTCATTCGCAGTCAACAATACCAAGTCCCCCACCTTGCAGTACAGTGGAGACTATGTTGGAGGCTTGGACTTCAAGTCTGTGCTAGTGGTAGCACAATGTCCCTCTCACTCCTCACTGGGGTGGCTTCAGGCAAGGCCTAGTGAAATGTCAGGATGTTGCAACTGCTCATTGGTAACTAAGACACTCCCCCCTTTGCAATGTGAATGGATGCCAAGTGAGGAATAGGAACAAGGTAGTCTTTTCCCTCCCAGTCAGGGAGGTATTAGTGGGGTCTTAGTAGAGAGCATGAACTTCCACTCCCATCCAACAGTATCAAGGATTTCCTTTTTCCTCAGGTGTCAAGAAAAGTCAAAGGGAAAACCTGGAATTCCTTTCCCAGATGACAGTAACTGGGTAGCATCTCCTTCTGCAAAACAGTAT
Source organism: Neofelis nebulosa (assembly GCF_028018385.1). Classification (NCBI taxonomy): domain Eukaryota; kingdom Metazoa; phylum Chordata; class Mammalia; order Carnivora; family Felidae; genus Neofelis; species Neofelis nebulosa. Next base: position 42,596,527 of record NC_080790.1, on the reverse strand, counting down.
CTGAATATACAGCTAAAACAAACAATTTAAGTAAGATCCAGAGTTGTATAACATATTACCCCAAATGTCTAGAGTTCAACCAAAAATCTTGTATCATACAAAGAGCAATGAAGAAAGATCTCAACTTGAATGAGAAAAGACAGTTATCAGAAGACAAAACCGAGATGACACAGATGTTAGAATTATTTGACAAGGATGTAAAGCAACATTATAATAATACTTCAGTGAACGATCACGGGCATATTTAAAACAAACAAAAAATAAAAGTCTCGGCAAATCAGTAGGAGATATAAAGAAGACACAGATAGTTTAAGACTAAGAAGTACAATGGAAAAAATGTCAATGAATGCCTCAACAGTGAATTGAAGAGGACAGGAAAAAAAGTATCAATGGAATTAAATACAAACAATAGAAAATAGCCAATCTTAACAGGGATAATTAGACTAAGAAAAATTGAGAGTTTTAGACATTTGTTGAATTGTACTATCACAAGAATTTAACATTCATGTCCTTGAAGTTTCAGAAGCAGATGTATAACCTAAAAGCATTCAGATAATAGTGAAAATTTGGAAGACCTAAAGCAATACATACAAAAATCTGAGGAAACCCCAAGTTGGATATTCAAAAAATACAAGCCAAGATGGTTAGTTTTTTGAAACTTAAGAGACACAGAAAAAATCTTGAAAGCATCTATGAAGAACCAGCACATTACTTATAAGAGAACAATAATTCTAAGTACGGGCATTTCAACAGAGACTATGGAGTCTGGAATAAAATGACACATTTCTCAAGTTCTAGAAGATCTGCCAACCGAGAATTCTATATTCAGCAAAAATATTCCTGAGTAATGGAGGGAAAATCAAGGCATTCTCAAGTGAGCAAAAATGGAGAGAATCTGTTGTTAGCAGACCTACCGAAAATGAGCAGCCGAAAAGCATTCTCTAATAAAAAAAACCACTGACAAAGAATCTTGAACATCAGGAAGGAAAAAAGTAATGGAAGGAGCAAAATTCTGAATAACTATATTAGACTTTTCTTCTACTCTTGAGTTTTCTAAATTATACTTGATGGTTGAAGCAAAACTTATAAAATTATCTAATGTAGTTCTCCATATATAGAGAGGAAACATTTGTAAAAATTATATATGAAAAGGGGGTAAAAGAGCATAAAGGGAAGTAAGGTTTCTGCACTTCACTTAAACTGGTAGTATAGTAACATCAGTAGAATGCTTGTTGTAAGCTGTATGTGTCTAATAAATTCCTAGAACAACGACTAAGAAATGCCATACATAGATAACACTGAAATATATGATGGATAAATGAATATTGAATTATAAAAATGTTCAAGTAATCTACAGGAAGGCATAAAACAGGAGAGAAAGAAATGAAAAAGCGAGAACAAGCAGAAAACAATAAAAAAGTAAATGACAGACTCCCTACCATACTAATGTAAATGGTCAGAATACACCAATTAAAAGATATTGTCAGAGTGGAAACAAAAAAAAAAAAAAAAAAGAAAAAATACCCAATTATAGGTTTGTTTACAAGAACTTCAATTCACATATAATGAAATTCATAAGTAAAAATATGATGAAAAGTTATACCATACAGGCAATCAAGGGAAAAGTAAGACTAACCTCATTAATATCATGTAAAATAAATTTTGGAATAAACAAGGGTATCATAAAAAGGAAACTTCAGTTCCCCAATGGTTTTATTGGAGAATTGGGGCACCTGGGTGGCTCAGTGGGTTGAACGTCCCACTTGGGCTCAGGTCATGATCTCACAGTTCGTGAGTTTGAGCCCCACATAGGGCTCTGTGCTGAAAGCTCAGAGACTGGAGCCTGCTTCACATTCTGTGTGTGTGTGTGTCTCTCTCTGCTCCTTCCTTGCTCACATGCTGTGTCTCTCTCTCTCTCTCTCTCAAAAAAAAAAAAAAAAAAAAGAGTTGGAGAAATATATAATGCATATTTAATAAGGAATTAACACAAAATATTGTAATCTGTCCCAGAAAACAGAAGCAAACACTCCCCAATTCATTTACCTGGCACCTAAACTAGACAAAGGAAGGATGAAAAAAAGGAAACTACAAACCAATGTATTTCAATAACACAAATACGAAAAATATTAATAAAATATTGGCAAACTGAATTCAGCAATATGTAGAAATAATTATGTACCATGACCAATTGGAATTTATCCTAGGAATACAAGCATTACTCAATATTTGAAAAATAGCCAGTGTCATCTGCCATACCAACATGGTAATTAGGTAAAATCATATCAGTTGATCCAGAAAAATCATTTGACAAAATTCAACTTCCATTCATGAGGAAAACTCCAAGGAAAATAGAAATAGAGAGGATATTCCCCAACTTGAAAAATAACATTTATAAAAACCTACAGGTAACACCGTAATTAATGGTGAACAACTGAAGGTTTTCTTTTCTAAGATCAGTTAGAAGGCAAAGATCTTTGCTTTAATCACTGACCTTCAGCATAAAACTGGAAGTTCTAATCACTGCAAGCAGAAAAGAAATAAAGACTTACAAATTGGAAAGAAAAAAAAATAAAACACTTATCATAGGCAGATGATTTAGTAGTTTATGTAGAAAATTCCAATGAAAGCATAAGAAAAAAAACCCCTAGAATTTATAAATGATTTCATCAAGGTCATAAAAGATCAATGCACAAGAATTAAATCCATATCAGCATACTAGCAGTGAGTATGCAGAAACCAAATTTAAAAATATGATAGCATTTGTAAACACATCAAATGAAATATGAAGATGTAATCTAACAAAACAAGTATAGGATTTGTATGCTGAAATCTAGAAAATGCTCTTGAAACAATTATCAAAAAGATGTAAATAAATACAGAAATATCCTATCTTAATGGATTAGAAGATTTAGCACAATGAAATGCTAATTATACCAAAATTGATTTACAGATTTAAAAGAAAAAATTTTTAATGTTTATTCATTTTTGAGACAGAGAGACAGAGCATGAGTGGGGGAGGGGCAGAGGGAGAGGGAGACCCAGAATCTGAAGCACTCCAGGCTCTGAGCTGTCAGTACTGAACCCACGAACTGCAAGATCATGACCTGAGCCCAAGTCAGAAGCTCAGTTGATTGAGCCACCCAAGCGCCCCTGATTTACAGATTTAATGCAATTCTTATCAAAATCTTTTTGAAATGTATTGAAGAAATAGATGAGTATGCCTTATAATTTACATAAAAAGGAGAAAACACTAGAATATTTAAAATAATTTTGAAATAGATGAATATAACAGAGGTAACATCTCCCAAATTCAAGACTTAAACAGCTATAGTACAGTAATTAAGACTGTGTGCTTTTGGCCTAAGGATAAACATATAAGTCAGCAGAGAAGAGAGAACCAAAAAAACAGAACCAAACAAATCTGCCCAGTTTACTTTAAAAAATGTACAAAGTCGGGGAGCTGCGTGGCTCTGTTGGTTAAGTGTCTGACTTCAACTCAGGTCATGATCTTGTGGTTGGTGGGTTGAAACTCTGCATCAGGCTCTGTGCTGAAAAGCTTGGAGGCTGGAGCATGCTTCAGATTCTGTTCCCGCCCCCGGTCTCTCTCTCCACTCTCACTGTGTCTCTTTCTCAAAAATAAATAAACATTATATATGTGTGTATATATATAATATATATATTATATATATACACACATGTATATAATATATATACACACATGTGTATATATATTATATATATATATATATATATAGTGTATGTATACACACACACGCACAGTCAATTAAATGAAATGATCGATTTTTAGCAAATGAGGCTGGAATTATACATTTGTAAAAAAAATGAACTGAGATGTAAATTTCATATGTTATATAGAAACTAACTGAAAATCAATAATGAAATTATATATTTACTTATGCATGTATTTAAGTATTTATTTGCAGGTAAATGGAATTTTACTCTTGTAAGATTTGTATAATTTATGTGAAGTGTGATAACATTAATTCTAAATGCACTGTATTAAGTGAATGATAGATACGGAAATTTATAAAACAACATCTAAAAAATAATACAGAGGGATGGTAAAAAGCCAATAGAAGAACTGAAATCATTTTTATCAAACTATCTCCTTTAAAAAAAAAGTTCCCGTATAATTAACATATAGTTGTATATTAGTTTCAGGTGATCAGTATACTCATTCAACAATGCTATACTCAGTGCTTATCATGATAAGTACCATTAACCCCCTTTACCCGTTTCACCCATCTCTTTAACCACCAATTCTCCATATTTAAGAGTCTCTTTTTTTGTTTCTGTTTTTTTCATTTATTTTGTTTCTTAAGTTCTGTGTATGAGTGAAATCATATGATATTTGTCTTATTTCACTTAGTACTATACCCTCTAGATCCATCCATGCTGTTGCAAATGGGAAATTTTCATTTTTTAAGCCCAAGTAGTATTCCATTATACATATATATCACCAAGTAGTATTAAATAATATATATTATATATATAATATATATTATACATTATATATAAAATAGCTTCTTCTTCATTCATCTATTGATGGAGACTTGGGTGGTTGCTTCCATATTTTGGCTACTGTAACAATGCTGCAATAAACATAAGGGTATGAGAATTAAAAGAACAAAAATAATAAACTAAAGGAGTGCTATTTAAAAAATAGGGGTACATATATTTTTTGAATTAGTGTTTTTGTTTTCTTTTGGAAGATACCTAATAGTGGAATTACTGAATCATATGTTAGTTTTATTTTTAATTTTTTGAGGAACCTCCATACTGTTTTCCAGAATGGCTGCATAAGTTGGCATTCCCACAAACAATGTACAAGCATTCTTTACCAACACTTGTTGGTTTTGTGTCTTTACAAACACTTGTGTTTTTGATTTTAGCCATCCCAAGAGGTGTGATGTGATATCTCATTGTGGTTTTGATTTGCATTTTCCTGATTATGAGTGATGTAGAACACCCTTTCACATGTCTGTTGGTCATCTGTATATGTTCTTTGGAGAAATGTCTGTGCATGTCTTCTGCCAATATTTTAATTGGATTATACATTTCTTTGGTGTTGAGTTGTGTAAGTTCTTTATATAGTTTGGATATTAACCCCTTATCAGATGTATCATTTGCAAATATGTTCTTCCATCAGTGGGTTGTCTTTTAGTTTTGCTGATTTTTTTCCTTTACTATGATGAAGTTTTTATTTGATGTAGTCCCAGTAGTTTACATTTGCTTCTGTTTCCCTTGACTGTGGAGAAATACCTAGAAAAATGTTGCTCTGCCTGTTGTCAGTGAAATAAATGCTTAGGCTCTCTTCAAAGATTTTATGGTTTCATGTTTTACATTGATATCTTTAATCCATTTTGAGTTTATTTTTGTGTATGGTATAACAAAGTGGTCTGGTTGTATTCTTTTGCATGTTGCTGTCCAGTTTTCCCAACACCATTTTTTGAAGAGACTGTTTCCTATTGCATATACTTCCTTTGTCATAGATTGATTGACCCTTAATTGTGGGTTTGTTTCTAGGGTCTCTATCCTGTTCCACTGAAAAATCACTCATAAATTCAAATGTAAAACTGTAAAACTTTTAGAAAAAAAATAAGAGTCTTCAGGATATAGAGCTAGATAAAGAGTTCTTAGATTTGACACCAAAAAAACATGGTCCATAAATTGAATGATTAATAAATAAGTGACTGGGAATATCATTGCTAATAAAAAGTAAATAATAACTCTGGAGGACATAGATAAAGATCCTTTATATTGAAGTTCCTATTATCTGATGAAAACTAATAATCACTTGTAGAAAAAATATATATATGCATACCTCAATTTTTCTCAAACATGTGATGTGTATTAACGGAAAAATGCAGCATCTTTCTGTCTAGGATAGTTAACAAGCCACAATTGGAATGGAAATATATTCTTTCTTATTAAATTAAAAGCGCTTTTTATAAGATTTTATTTTAACGTTTATTTATTTTTGAGACAGAGAGAGACAGAGCATGAACGGGGGAGGGTCAGAGAGAGAGAGAGAGAAAGACACAGAATCAGAAGCAGGCTCCAGGCTCTGAGCCATCACCCCAGAGCCCGACGCGGGGCTCGAACCCACGGACCGTGAGATCGTGACCTGAGCTGAAGTCGGAGGCTTAACTGACTGAGCCACCCAGGCACCCCAAAAGCGCTTTTTAAAAAGGTGAGAAGATTAGGAGCTTGACACGGGACTCAATCCCATGACCCCAGGATCAAGAGCTGAGTTGAGATCAAGAGTCGGACGCTCAACTGACTGAGCCATCCAAGTGCCCTAAGTCAAAGCAATTTTTAAACAGTAGGCCACAAGGCCACAGAAAATTTACTGCTTTATAAAATAAACAATTATAGACATGATGGCACTTCTTAAACTTGATGCTTTTTGTGTCCTAATACAACCCTATCTACAAAAAGGATGATGAGTTATCTCTTCCACAGGAAATTTCTTTGGAGTCAGGAATAATGTCTGGAGCTGATATTTTTCTGGTGTCTCACAACTCCCTAAGTGGAGCAGACACACCTGCAAATAAAGGGTGCTATTAGGGTTTTGGAAGCTTTGATAACATGGTGCCATGAAACTCATCTCCAGTTCTTCCTTAAGTTCTTCTTAAACCACCCATGGCTTCAAGAGAAAATAATTCAATGGCATTAAATAGCTAGGAGACTAATACTGAAGATCAAGGAGCTCATTGCTATAAATCCCAAAAGGAAATAATATATTTATAACATCACACATAAAAGTATGATCTTGACTAGGCCAAGGGAAAAAATGAATCTAGTGCAATGTGTAAGTGACTTTGATCCTTGCATAAGGACATGCACAGCTGCCATTTCATATGCTTATTTCTAAAGAGAGAGAGTTCTTAGATTCAGTCTTTAATCATTTTGTTTGTTTGTGATATAGCTCTTTCTAGCAGTCTGGTAAAACCTGTGAATCCTTGTTCTCAATAGTGTTTTAAAATGCTTCAAATAGGGACACCTGGGTGGCTCAGTTAAGCATCCAACTTCGGCTCAGATCATGATCTCATGGTTCGTGGGTTCAAGCCCCATGTTGGGTTCTGCACTGACAGCTCCAAGCTTGGAGCCTGCTTCAGATTCTGTCTCCCTCTCTTTCTGTCCCTCCCCCACTTGTGTCCTCTCTCTCTCTCTCTCTCTCTCTCTCTCTCTCTCTCTCTCTCTCTCTCAAAAATAAACATTTACAAAATTGTAAAATGCTTCAAATAAAATACATAGGATTATAAAGGAACACAATCGTTAAAATATATTTTAATCCCCAAGTTAAGAGCAACAGGCTTGCTAAGTGAGCCTGAAGATGGATTGAGAAGTGAGGACCCTCTAAAGAGTCACAAAAGGGTTCACACACTGTACCTGATTTAGAATCCCAGACCAAGACATTTGAAATTTATTCTGTGGATAAAAATACTGTGATTTAGAAGAAAAAAGTGACTTTGAAAAAGAACCTAATTTTAGTTGTTTTTTAAAGAAAATTAGAAAAGTTAGTATAGCATAGGAAATTTTCATGACAGTTATGCCATTTAAGGAAATTGTGGTTGTTTTGAGTTCCACAGGGTTAAAGAGGAGTTTATGACAAATAAATTAAAATGCTCACATATTTTGGAGAAAGATGCATATCTACACCAAAACCAATCACATGTTTTTGATACATAAAATCTCACTTTCTACCTAGTGATCAATTTCTTTTTATGTGACCTAAGATCACTGTAAGATCATCATAAAATGGTACACTTTTTTTAAAACAAAAGTGCATGGAAGTTCTAAAACTCAATTTTTAAGCAATAAACTAAAGAGAGAATTTTGTCACCAGGATACATTAAAGTTTTTGACTAAATGAATTTTCTTGCCAAAGGGGCTTCTAGTACTTCATAGAATCTATTTTCCTGACAGAATAAATCATTGCATGTGACAAAATGTAGTTCCTCAGAAAGGATTTAGCTCCCCCTTCCCCAAATCCAAATCCATTCTTTTTGTAGAAATATATTTTATAAGACAGTAGCAGTTCCAAATGTCAGGTTTCTTGGGGAGAAATGTATCACACTCATCAGTCTAATTGTTTACACGTGGTGAAAAGTTAGTGACTAGGTTGGGGAAGGGTGAAAGGTATAGATACTAGGTGCTTGTCAGTTTTTATTTTGATCAGCATGTTGTTATTCATAGCTTGAAACACAATTCTGTAACCTGAATTGTTCCCCTCTCATTAAGTTCTATATTGGGCACAATTTTATTAGTTATTTTAATTAATCAATTATTTTATTTAATGCAGAATTAGAGTGATTGTGGCATAGGGCAGAACAGAGCATATGATCAGAAGGAACAATGGATGTTCCTGACTAGAAATCTTGTAAATGTGGATTCATGTTTTGGGATCCAACATATCTTGTATCAACTGTGTATACTAGTCTTACACATGTATGCACATATTTAGGGAGAGATTCATTTTCTTAAATCCTCTTCTCAAAAGGGCTCATGACACAAAATATTAAAATTTAAATCCAGAAACACAGATTAAGACCTTTGGGGTGGGCAGGGGAAGGGATGTGGGAAGAAGAAAATGAGAAATCTTCAAACATTGGCCAGGTATATCTGTGAGTTTTGTTCAAATGAAGGACATTAACCTCTAATTATATAACGTCATTATAATGGAGACATAAATTTGATAATAATGGTACTTTGGTTCTTGTTAGTGAGATTGAAAGATAAGAAATGTTATATAATACACACAGAAAAATTCTCAGTTAAGCAATTTAATACAAATAGTCTTGATTTAAAGACTGTAAATGACAAAGAAAGAAACTTCTAATTTAGAGGCAGGATTTTTTTTTTCTTCTTGATCCCTTAGTGATGAATGGCTACATAATTTATGGGACTCATTGCAAAATGAAAATGTGGGACCTCTCGTTCAAAAAAATTTTTTTAGTTTATTTATTTTGAGAAAGAACATGAGTGGGGGAGGGGTAGAGAGAGAGAGAGAGAGAAGGAGAGAGAATTCCAAGCAGGCTTCCACACTGTCAGCACAGAGCTCAATGTGGGGCTTAATCTCATGAACCACAAGATCATGACCTGAAGTGAATCAAGAGTCAGATGTTTAACCAGCTGAGCCACCCAGGCATCCCTGGTTCAAAACAACTTTTTAAGAATTTCAAGACTGCAATAGAAGAGCACTGTATCAAGCTTTGTTCTTCCTGAGCACACAGGATTCTGGATAACTGTATGTATGCCATGTCCATGATGCCAAGCCTCTCTATGTTTGAGAAACTTTGAAAGACCTATATAAAGAGAAACAAATATCATGAAGGAAATAAAGAAAAATTGAAGCCTCAATGTTTTCAACAAACCTGCTAGAGTTTACATACTCAGATTTAGTTATTCTCTTTTTCTTCAGGAGTGTTTTGTCTTTTATATATTCATTATTGAACACCCATATGCAAGGTATGATGTGACACTCTTGAGATATAACAGAGCATAGGATGGCCAGAGTGTGCCTGCACAGGGTCTTTAGATTCTGTCTCCTCTCTTGGCATTCAGAATCACATGTTCCTCCCTTATTTTGGAAAACAGTTCCAAATCATATGTCCCAGAAGAGTAATAGAGGATATCAGCCTAATTCTTAAGCAACAATTTGTTTTTCCACCTACAACCTTACTTATATCGTATCTCTGTTCCTTCCATTTTGCCAGGTGAGCAGTGCCCACCTATCCTCCTCCAGCCATACTCTCCATTCTCATCTCTTCACAGACTTTGCTACTTTAGATAGTCTTCCTTCTCTGAGCTCACCAGTTAATAAAGTTGATAGTTATATCTATCAATCCTATTCACTGTGCAGTTTGACTTAACTCATCTCCCTGTTCTTGTCATTGGCAGTTTCCCTCTTGAAATCACACACATGTTCATTTTGATTAAACTGTTCAAAATTCACTTTTATTAAAAAGAAGGGACTATTTTCACGCAGTGTAGTTGTCTGTAGTTTTTACACTGTTTGCCATACTCAAATTCCGTTTTTGTTATTTGTCTTTTGCCTTCACTTTTTAAGTTTTTGTAGAATTTTTACAGAAAAGAAAGAAGTACAAAATCAAAATAGCAATTCTCTGGTCCTTCCCAATCTACTCAGGGTTGACAGCATGGATACGTTTATATTCTTATTTTTGGAATGATAAGACAAAGCAAGATTGAAGGTGGAAGTGGAGGCAACTAAATTGTCAGCTAAATCCTCAGGTATAGCTTTCAGTATTTTTGACAGTTGATGGTATGCACTTCAGTATTTCTAAGCAACATCACTGTTATTTCATGCTTTATGAATTCACGTGAGGTACTTTGTTCTTCTAACTTATCCTCTTCCCTTAAAATGCATTCTTTCTCTAAAAATTCTTATGGAGATAGTAATTTCAGAATCATCCATTTGACTCTAAGTCTGTTTGTTTTTGTACAGGAAAAAACTTTTTTGTTTTTATTGAAGTCAGTCCTTATTTTATTTAATTTCTTAGCTTTCAGTTAGCTTGCACTTATTACAGGTATTCAGAAAAAGAAAGTACACTAACATATTCTCTCTAAAACTTCTCACATTATTTACTATCTTTATTATGTGGTATTGCAAAATATCCCTTTCTAGCAGCATGTTATATATCTTTCCTGATTTTTTTTTCTTTCACTGAGCCGTATATAATATGAAGATACCTGGAAATGGAAAACTAGATGATTTGTAGAATATTTGATTACAAAATACAAACATATAAACATACTTTGTTCTTTGGACATTTACAATTATACATAGAGTTTTTCTTGAATTTTGAACGTTTGCTTTATGACTTGGTATATCATGATCTTCATCATCATTATCATCAAAATTATAAAATGTCTATCAGTTCCAGGCTGTGACAACATTGACCCAAAGAGAATTATACCCTAATCAGTCTTGTTCCTCAGTAGAATCTAACAGATGAACTATTTTAATATTAAATTAAATATATTTTCCATTAAAAAAAATTTAAAAAGGGGCACTGGTGTGGCTCAGTTGGTTGAGTGACTGACTTTTGATTTCAGTTCAGGTCATGATCTCACAGTTCTTGGGATCCAGGCCCACATCGGGCTTTGTGCAGACAGTGCGGAGTCGGCTTGGGATTCTCCTTCTCTCTCCCTCTTTCTCTGCTCCTCCCCTAATTGCACTAAATGAATAGATAAATAAGTAAATAAATATTTTAAATATATTTCCCTCAGATTAAAGTCCACTAAAAAATGTTTGTTATATCACTGAGATCATTTAATGATGTCAGTATTCTCATATTTATACCTCTTTATGACTTTCCAGAAACTACTATAGCATGGGTATGAAATAAGTCAACCACATTGGGCCATACAACATTTACATGCAGTGGCAAAGTTGCTTATTTCAGACTTATGTCTATACCAGTGTAATGTAACAGAGATGGACCACTGTTAGCAATTGTGTAGTGTTCAGACAAGTAATTTGAATGATGAAAACCAGCAAATTTTTTCTCTACAGAAATAGAATAGGTATTTTTGTTTGCTAGGCTCTGGTGTGTGCAAATGTGTGTGTGTGTGCGTGTGTGTGTGTGTGTGTGTGTGTGTGTGTGTGTGTCTAGGTGTGGTAGTGCATGCACGTGTATGTGTATTGTGAATCATTCTTGATAAAAGTTTAGTTCTTCCTTTTATACTTCATGGATAATCATAGATAGGAAGATACAGTTCAGAATATCCAGAAGTTTCAAGCATTTTGCTTCTCCTCTCCAGTGGCTGTAGTCTTTCTTCAGTAGAGTTTGGGTGATAAAATTCAATAACTCTATTCCAAAACTCATTCAGTTGGAAATCTCTGAAAATATAAAATTTTAGTATCAATCCAGGCTTACAAATGCATAGTTTTAAATTATTGACTTCTACATATATGGACACATTACCAAAAGATGTTTGAAAGAAGTATATAACATAAACATGTATTGTTGGGTATATTTGGTATTCATGATTGTGTTTTGTAAGCCAGATATGTGAGAAGCAGCAGCGATTATCGCAAACTATGTGCTTTTACATTCTTGTAGTCAATAGAAGGAGATGATAAATAAGATATTTCCTCAAGCCATCTACTCTTTCTCAAGAGAGGATTCAGCCTGTAGTCAGCACTCCTTGTTGTAATTTTATTCTACCATTAGCTACTTACTTTCTTTTATCCCCTATGTACAACAGACAGAAATGAGGATTTCTACATGAAGACATTAAACTTCTTTCAAATCTGAATTTTAGTTTTAATAGCAGTGATTATTTTTAAGGGTATGCCCTATATATAATAACCTACAAAATAAATTTCTGCATGAGTGTAGCTCTAGGCATAATGAAGTATATACAGAAGATTGTACGATCTGTTTGATAGCAGAAATAAAAACTGAAAACCAGCATACTTACCTTAACATCTAGGATTCTAATCCAAATCTCATCTGGGTTTGAATCTGAAGCCCACATAAAGGACTTATAGGTGTTTACTGCAATGCATTTAAAATAAGAACTATCCACATGTGGATTTAATAAATGAATGAGATATTTAAATCTCTTACAATAGATTCATAAAGTAATTTAACTGACTCAAAGGATGGATTAATTAGTATTTTAGTTTTATGTTAGTCTGGGAAATTTTGTGAAGAGTGAACAAAATTCTTTAAATTTTTTTTTTTATGTTTTTGTTTATTTTTGAGACAGAGAGAGACAGAGCATGAGGAGGGGAGGGGCAGAGAGAGAGGAAGACACAGAATCTGAAGCAGGCTCAAGGCTCTGAGCTGTCAGCACAGAGCCCCACGTGGGGCTTGAACCCACAGACTGTGAGATCATAACCTGAGCCAAAGTTGGGATGCTTAACCGACAGCCACCCAGGAGCCCCAAGATTGAACAAGATTCTTAATATATTTCTGTTTTCACCCTTCCTATGGGTAATGGTGGGATGTTGCACACTAAATCTTCTTTGTTCTTCAATTAGATGTGCCTAAAGCACCTAATCATCTGCTGATCCCATAAATGCAGTGGCCTCCCTTTAGTTGGGAATATGAATAGTCATACCAACTCACTCTTACACATTGAAGGAAGGTTGCTTAGAGTAAGTCAGTGGAAAGTGAATGACTCATTTAGTGCTATCAAAATCTAGTAATCCAGTTTCAATGTTGTATACACCTTGCCTTCTTCAGATACCAAGATGCTCTCAGTTTTAGAGTTTTGCATATAATTATTAATTTAGTTCTTGCATTAAACTATGATATAGGTAATATTATCATCACAAGTTTACAGAGAAAAAACTGAAGGCGTAGAAAGGTAAAGTAATTTCCAAAGCTTGTTGAGCTAGTAGCCAGATATCATGGCTATAGAGGTCATAGTTTTAATTACTGTACAATTCTATCTCTCTAAAGTTCTGAATTTTAAAAGAATTTGTCACTTTGGAAGTAATTTCTATTCTTTTTGTAACCAGCATTCAACTTTTACAGTAATTATGTATTATTTCTTAGAAATCTAATGTATTTAGTACTCCACACCCATTATAATGAAGTTGCTTCAATTCTGATTGAGCATTCTCTCCTCTTTGCTATTGTTATCAAGAACCATGCTGTCCAATAGATTGTCCTGTGATGATGGAGATAACCTGTATCTTCAATGGTTGATACAGTAGATGCTGATTAACTCAATGTGGCTTTTGAGCACTTGAAATGTGTTTTGACTGAGGCAATGAATTTTAATTTAATCTTATTTAATTATAATTAAATTGAAATAGTTACATGTGTCTAGTGACTCTCATATTAGACACCGCTGGCCTTGAACTTTAGTTTTATCTTCTTTGAAGGAAAAAAAAGATAAATATAAATTCATTTTACAGTTAATAGTTAGGAAGTTTCCCTAGTATGTTTTATATATTTCCCCACATGCCAGTACTTCCTTATAGCCCGTTCACCCTCTGGCTCAGTTTCTTCTTGCTGTTAGAGAATGGGAAACAAATAAGCAAACTTTAATTAAAAATAAATGCTCCATATGTTATAAAGTTGTTAAGTTCAAAAGAGAAAGGGAAACAAGGGGCGCCTGCATGGCTGTCAGTTAAGTGTCCAACTCTTGATTTCAGCTCAGGTCATGATCTCATGGTTCATGGATCAAGCCAGACATTGATACACTGTTAGTGCACAGCCTGCTTGGGATTCTCTCTCTCCCTCCCTTTCTGCCCCTCACTCACTCATGCACATACACTCTCTCTCAAAATAAATAAATATTTTTCAAGAAGAAAAAATAAGTAAATGAAAACAGAATGGGAGATAGGTAGGATCAGGTTATAAAAGTATATGTGGTTGTCTGGATAAGACAACGTATGCTGCAAATGACCCCAAAATCACAGTGCCACAATACTGCAGAATTGGTTTCCCACTCAAACTACAAGTTGAACAACAATTGGCCCTCTAGGTCTGGGCATCTTTATCAAGGATTCAGCCTAGTAGCATATCCTCTTGGACTTCTGCTTCTTTAATTACCATGGCAGTAGACGGAGAGAACACAAGCACAGTAGTGAGAGTGAGGCACATACCATACCAACTCTTAAAGCATTTGCATGGAATTAACACACAGTATGCCTTCTTTTATATATAGATAGATGGAGAGAGAGAGTCCAGTTGGCACACAATGTTACATTAGTTTCAGAGGTACAGCATAGTGATTCAAGAACTCTACATGTTATGCTGTGCTCACCATAAGCATAGCTACCATCTGTCACCCTGCAGTACTATTATAATACCATTGTCTGTATTCCCTGTGGTGTACCTTTTATTCTATGACTTAATTCATTCCGTAACTGGAAGCTTGTATCTCCCACTCCCCTTTACCCATTCTGCTCAACTTTCTATCCCTCTCCTCTCTGGCAGTCATCAGTTCTCTGTATTTCAGGGTCTGGTTTTGTTTTTTTGTGTATTTGTTTATTTTTTTAGATTCTGTGTATAGTTGAAATTATTGAAAGAGAGAATCCCAGGCAGGCTCCTTACTACCAGCAAAGAGCCCAATGCGAGGCTCAAACACAGGAACCATGAGATCATGACCTGAGCTGAAACCAAAAGTTGGACGCTTAACTGACTGAGCCACCAAAAAGCACCTCATTTGCTTTCTTTTGACCATACTACCTCATACAAGACTTGAATTATTAGAAAAATACTTCATACATTGAACAGAGCCCTAACGGGTGGACACAATGAACATACAAAAGAAATAAAATGATACCTTAGATGATAAGCATGAAAATAGCAGAAAATATAGATGAAATCCCTTAGCAACTATTTATTCATCCCTTGCAATGTGTCATGCATTAAGACAAGCAGAAGATAAATATACAAGATAGCAAACTCTGATTATATTCATGTAAAGGTATTTATCATGGAGGAAATGGGTGGCCTATGTTTTGAAGGATGATCGTGTTTTATCAAATAACAAAAATAGGAAGGAATGAAGAAGGAATCTTTTATTAATATCTGTAGAATGTGTGGTTTATTTTGTAAATGTAGGAAACTGAGTTTAGATAGGAGTAATGAGAAACACACAAAAACAGGAAGAGCATTTTTTTTGTCATTCAGAAATTACATTATAGTGGGCTCTTGAATTCATGGAGACAACTCTTATCTCATAGGCCAGTTGGTAAATCAGGCACTGCCAGTGACATGATAGGAAGTCTTACTCCATCTGTGAAGTATTTTGCAAACCTCACTCTCTTCCATGGGATTTAATATCCATTTAAAGTAATCTTTTCCACTGCAATGAATAATTCATTGACCACACAGAGGGTCATTGAGTTACATACCTCCACAGTTGTCCATTTAACAGCCATGTGTTCTCTCAGATAAATGAAACAGAATACCTTATGTTGAACCCCTGGTGATTTTAACAGAAAGCATATTAATTGAATGACTAACATACTATTTGACTTCATTAAATGGTAACAGTAATTATATGGCTTTTAATTTAAAGGACAGGCATCAGTGACTAATCTAATGAGGTACAAATGACCACACACTAATTCTGCATTTGTTTTATAACTAGAAATAGGAGCGGTGTTGTCAAGTGTAGAATTCATTTGAATAAAAAGTTACTGTGTTACTGTAAAAAAGAAAAACAAACACTTTGAACATTTTTCTTATACTTTGAAAAGAGAATGTTGATGATGTTAGTTCAGTTTTTCTTTTTTTATATGCATATGTGTACTTAAAATCATAATCCATTAGGAAAAAAATCTCTATTCTTTCTCAGTGTGAGTTCTTCTGATGTAACCAATTAAATTACCATGTAGACTTTTGTCTCCCTGACATTTATCACCTAGGAACCCTTGGTGCCCCAAACCCATACCTACTTGCAGAAGATCTTGTTTCCTTCTCTTCCCTGTATCCCATCTCAGAGAATCTATAGTGGTAATTTCCACTTAATGTACAATTATGTTAATGAACTTTCTCTTTCCCTGTAATTGGAACTCTTGTGAATCATCCTGGGAGGTAGTTTCATGACTTACATAGATTTCCCATTCACTCTGATCAGGAAGTTAGAAAGATTCAGGACAAGTATAAGAACCTTTTTGAAGCTCCTTAATATATGTAATGTAATAAAACTGTGTAATACTAATGATTTCTAAATTGCAATAACACTGTTGAAAGAATGAAATACTCAGGAAATATTCCACTTTGAATACAGTTATTACATATACCAAGATTACTGTAGAAATGTAGTTATCACCTTAGGCAGGGGAAACAAAACAAGAGCTTGCCTTCTTATGAGATATAAACATTTTTCAAGTATTTTGGATATTAAGAAAAGAGAACATTTTACCCAAAGAGAAAAGTGATTAGGAATGCTTTACAAATAAGGGGAAATTTGAGCTAATTCTCAGTGATGAAATTCAGCAGGCTGGCAAGGAGAGGATAGAAGAGATTTCTATACCTCAGGGCTAACATGTGAAACACCAAAGAGTGAAAATCAAGTTTATAAATTGTGATTCATTCATTATAGCTGAATAGTATGTGATATACAA
Source organism: Neofelis nebulosa (assembly GCF_028018385.1). NCBI lineage: Eukaryota > Metazoa > Chordata > Mammalia > Carnivora > Felidae > Neofelis > Neofelis nebulosa. The sequence continues at coordinate 42,579,435 of NC_080790.1, read as the reverse complement.
CAGTGGGAAGAAACACTGAAATAATTAGTACATGTTAAAAAGAAATGTTGTAGGACACCAGAGTGGCTCAGTGAGTTAAGTGCCCGACTCTTGATTTGGGCTTAGGTCATAATCTCATGGTTTGTGAGTTCAAGCTCCACTTCTGGCTCTGCACTGACAGTGTGGAGCCTCCTTGGGATTCTCTCTCTCCCCCTTGCTTTCTGCCCCTCCCCCACTCACACTCTCTGTCTCAAAATAAACAAAAAAAGAAATATAAATATCATATCAATACCATAGCAAGATACTTAATATTAATCTCTGTGTGGCAGAGAAGAGAGGTTAGCAAGACACTCCACAATAAAAAATTCATTATAGACATAACCTTTTGCAGCACCATTGAAGACAGACTTGAGTAATAAGGCAGAGGTATATAAGTAGATCAGTCAAGAAATTATAGAATTATTTATTTAGCATTACATGTTCAATGGGAAGGAAAATACTCAGCTTGGTTTTTTTTGTTTGTTTTTTTTGAAGAAGGGTGTAGAATGCTTTATAGCTGCTGGAAAAAAAGATCAAGTGGACAAAAGAATTTGATATTGCTAAAGAAAATTTCAGAATGTAAAGGTTGGAAAAATTTGAAATCCAGTAGCTTAAAAATCACACACTTTCTATAAAGCAAGAAAATAAACTTTCATAATCAATATAAATAATCGTTATTCACTACAGTATCTTAATACTCCAGACTTATTAAGATTTTAAAAAATTCTAATGAAGAAGACAAAATTAAGCCTAAAGCAAGCAGAGAAAAAATAATAAAAATTATAGAAGAAATCAATAAAATTAAAACAAGACATAATAGAGAATATAAAGAAACCAAAACATATTCTGCTGAAAAAATAAATAGAATTGGTCAATCTCTAGGTAGGCTAACCAAGAAAAAAAAAATAAGAATAAAGTAAAAGACAGTTCATCACTGCTAAACTCACAAATGCTAAAAGGATAAAAAGGAATATTATAAACAACTACAACCGAAATTTGATATCCTATATGAAATAGACCTGTTTCTTTAAAGACAAACTACCAAACTCACACAAAAAGAAATAGTTAGCTTCAATATTCTATACCTATTTAAGAAATTGAGTCAGTAATTAATGCCCTTTCATTATAAAAAAGGCCCAAGTAATTTCACTTCTACATTGTATCAATCATTTATAAAAAATATGAATTTTCCATAATCTATTCCAGAAATAAGATAAAATACTTCCTAAACCAAAACCAAATGAATAATTCCAAGAAAACTGTCCAGTATTACTCATGAACTGTCCAATGTACTCATAGATACAAAACCTCAAAAAAAAAGGTAAATGAAATCCAACGATATAGAAGAATTATATACCTCAAGTGGAATTCATTCTAGATATGCAAGTCTTGTTCAATATTCAAATCAGTTACTGAAATCTATCTCTAAAGAAGGAAAATTACATAATCATACCAGCTGATACAAGCAAAAAACATATGGCAAAATGCAACATATCTGCATGATAAAAATGATACACAAACTGGAAATTGATGGGAACTTTCTCAACCTCATAAAGAATAATCTGCAAGATCACCTACAGTTAACATCATTCTTAATGGTAATAGAGTAGGCAGTTTCCTCCTGAGACAGGGAAAAAGGCACAGAGATCCTCTTTCACCACCAGCATTGTATTGAGCGTGCTACCTAGAAAACAAGAAAAATAAAATGTAAACAGATTGATAAAAAAGAAAGAAAATTGTCTTTATTAATTGATGACATTTTTAATGTAGAAAATTACAAAGATTCCATAGTAAAACTCCTGGAAACAATGACTTGTCAAGGTCACAGAATAGAAGATCAATATACAAAAGCCAATCACTTTCCTGTTTACTGGCAATAAGCAAGTTGACTTTGAAATTAGAAGCTATGTATCATTTACAGTAGCAGCACAAATTGAAATATTTAGCTATAAATCTAACAAAATACAAACAGGATCCATACGCCAAAATGAAACAAAACAACAAAACGGAAAAAGACTGATGAAATAAATCAAATGAGATCTAAATGGGAGATGTTCTCTGTTCATATATTGGAAGTATTGTTAAGGCATCAATTTTCCAAAATCAATCAATGAGATCAGTGCAATTCCAAGAAGAATTTCAGCCACTTTGTAGAGATCAATAAGTTATTCTAAAAAAAAAAAAACACCTAGACTTAGACAACAGAATACTTGTTAGAAGAAGAAAGCTGGAATAGACACACTAAAAAAATGAAAGTCCAACTATAAAACTACTGTAATCAAGATAACATTTTATTGATGAAAGAATACATGCATGGATGGAACAAAATAGACCCACAAGGTATAGTAAACTGATTTGTGGCAAAGGCACACAGGCAGTGCAATAGGTATAGGATAGTCTTTCCAACATACAGTGGTAGAACACTTGGAAAATATACGCAAGAGAAGACCTAGACACAGAGCTTATACCTTCCACAAAAATTAACTCAAAATGGATCCTAGCTCTAAATGTAAAATGCAAACCTATAGAATTTTTATAGAAAAAATTAGGAGAAAATATGTGACCTTGGGTTTGGTCATAAATTTTACAAATGACAGGAAAACACAATGCCTAAAACACTGATAAGTTGGACTCTATTAAATACCTGATCTTGAAAAGACAAGAGAATGAAAAGATAAGTCACAGACTGGGAGAAAATATTTGCAAAACATCTGTGTGATAAGGGACTTGTGCCCAAACTATACAAGCTGTTCTTAAAACTGAACAATAATAGGGGCGCCTGGGTGGCGCAGTCGGTTAAGCGTCCGACTTCAGCCAGGTCACGATCTCGCGGTCCGTGAGTTCGAGCCCCGCGTCAGGCTCTGGGCTGATGGCTCGGAGCCTGGAGCCTGTTTCAGATTCTGTGTCTCCCTCTCTCTCTGCCCCTGCCCCGTTCATGCTTTGTCTCTCTCTGTCCCAAAAATAAATAAAAAACGTTGAAAAAAAAAAATTAAAAAAAAAACTGAACAATAAGAAAATAAGAAACTCAATTAAAAAATGGGCATATATCTGAACATTTGCTTCACTAAAGAAGTTAGAAAAATAAGAATAAGAAAAGATTCTCAGGGTAGCTGAGTGGCTCAGTTGGCTCGACTTGGCTCGACTTGAGCTCAAGTCATGACTTCACAATTCGTGAGTTCAAGCCCCACATCAGGCTTTGCGCTGACAGCTTGGAATCTGGAGTCCACTTCAGATTCTCTGTCTTCTTCTCTCTCTGCCTCTCCCCTGTTTGTTTGTTCTCTCTCTCTCTCTCTCTCTCTCTCTCTCTCTCTCTCTCTCTCTCTCTCCCTTTCTCTTTCTCTTTCTGTCTCAAACATTTTAAGAAAAGAAAAACATTCTCAACATCATTTGCAATTTGAGAGATGCAAATTCAAATGAGGTATCACTACCTATTAGAATGGCTAAAATCCTAAAAACTGTAATCTCAATTGCCAAAGATATTGCAGAATAGTAGAAGCCTTATTCATTTGGTGAGGATGTAAAATCATACATCATTTAAGAAGAGGTTTTGGCAATTTCTTGCAAAGCTGAGAATACTCTTATCATATGATCACCAATCAAGCTCCTAGAAATTCTAGATGTACACACTCCTATCAGTATTCTTTATTTCTCATTCTTGTTAAACATATTCTTGTTCTGTGTTTAATACAGTTGTGGGATACATATTACATAGTTTCATTATTCCTTCAATTTGGTTCCATGGAAACCAATTTAAACTTGCTTCCAGGATGAAGCTACCATCAGAATGAAACATACTGCAGAATGCCAATAGCTGAAGATGAAGATTTGAGAATGATCACAAATTAAAATGTATGGATATTGTGTGTGTGCATGTGTATGTGTGTGTGAATATATTTCCTTTATATAGGAATAAACCCCATAGTATATGACTTCCATTGCATACATTGGCAAAGATAGAGCCTTGATTTTAAAATTTTGTCTAGTTTAAATTTTTGCTTTGAAAATATAATTACATTCAAAGACTCATATTCACTTTCCTCCCATGAATTTCTTTTTTTAGTTTTTTAATAAATTTATTTATTTATTTTAATTTACATCCTAGTTAGCATATAGTGCAACAGTTACTTCAGAAGTAGATTCCAGTGATTGATCCCCTGTGTATAATACCCAGTGCTCATCTCAACAAGTGTCTTCCTTAATGTCCCTTACCCATTTACCCATCCTTCCTCCCATAACCCCTCCAGCAACACTGTTTGTTCTCTATACTTAAGTATCTTATGTTTTGTCCCCCCCCCCCGTTTTTTATATTATTTTTGCTTCCCTTCCCTTATGTTCATCTGTTTTGTAGCTTAAAATCCTCATATGAGTGAAGTCATATGCTATTTGTCTTTCTCTGACTAATTTCGCTTAGCATAATACCCTCTTGTTCCATCCATGTAGTTGTGAATGGCAAGATTTCATTCTTTTTGATTGCTGAGTAATACCCCATTGTATATATATACACCACATCTTCTTTATCTGTTCATCAGTCGAGGACATTTGGGCTTTTTCCATACTTTGGCTATTGTCGATAGCACTGCTATAAACATTGGAGTGCATGTGTCCCTTCGAAACAGCACACCTGTATCCCTTGGATAAATACCTAGTAGTGCAATTGCTGGGTCATAGGGTAGTTCTATTTTTAATTTTTTGAGGAAGCTTCATACTATTTTCTGAGTACCTGCACCAGTTAGCATTCCCACCAGCAGTGCAAAAGAGATCCTCATTCTCCGCATCCTCACCAACATTATTTATTGCCTGAGTTGTTAATTTTAGCCATTCTGACTGCTGTGAGGTGGCAACTTATTGTTTTAATTTGAATTTCCCTGATGATGAGGGATGTTGAGCATTTTTTTTCATGTGTCTGTTAGCCATATGAATGTCTTATGTTCACATCTTTTGTCTATTTCTTCACTGGATTATTTGTTTTTTGGGTGCTGAGTTTGATAATTCTTTATAAATTTGGATACTAACGCTTTCTCTAATATGTCATTTGCAAATATCTTCTCTCATTCCGTAGGTTGCCTTTTAGTTTTGCTGATTGTTCCTTCGCTGTGCAGAAGCTTTTTATTTTGATGAGGCCCAAATAGTTCATTTTTACTTTTGTTTCCCTTTTCTCTGGAGATGTGTTGAGTAAGAAATGGCTGCTTCCGAGGTCAAAGAGGTTTTTGCTTGCTCGCTCCTCTAGAATTTTGATGGCTTCCTGTCTTACATTGAGGTCTTTCATCCATTTTGAGTTTATTTTTGTGAATGGTGTAAGAAAGTGGTCCAGGTCTATTTTTCTGCATGTCGCTGTCCAGTTTTCCCAGCACTATTTGTTAAAGAGATTTTTATTCCATTGGATATTCTTTCCTGCTTTGTCAAAGATTAGTTGGCCATATGTTTGTGGGTCCATTTCTGGGTTCTCTATTCTGTTCCATTGATACGAATGTCTGTTTTTGTGCCATTACCATCCTGTCTTGATGATTGTAGTTTTGTAATACGTCTTGAAATCCGGGAGTGTGATGCCTCCAGCTTTGGTTTTCTTTTTCAGGATTTCTTGGACTATCAGGGTGATTTCTGGTTCCATACAAATTTTAGGATTGTTTCTTCGAGCTGTATGAAGAATACTGGCATTATTTTGATATGAATTGCATTGACTTTGTATATTGCATTGTATAGTATCGACATGTTAACAATATTTGTTCTGCCAATCCAGGAATATGGAATCTTTTACCATTTTTTTTGTGTCTTCTTCAATTTCTTTCATAAGCTTTCTATAGTTTTCAGTGTATAGATTTTTTCACCTCTTTGGTTAGGTTTATTCCTAGGTATTTTATGGTTTTTGGTGCAATTGTAAATGGGATCGATACCTTGATTTCTCCTGTTGCTTCATTATTTGTGTGTAGGAATGGATGCAACTGATTTCTGTGCATTGATTTTATATCTTGCAACATTGCTGAATTCATGGATCAGTTCTAGCAGTTTTTGGTGGAATATTTTGGGGTTTCCATATAGAGTATCATGTCATCTGCAAACAGTGAAAGTTTGATTACCTCCTGGCTGGTTTGGATGCCTTTTATTCCTTTGTGTTGTCTGACTGCTGAGGCTGAGACTTCCAATCCTATGTTGAATAACAGTGGCGAGAGTGGACATCCTTGTCTTGTTCCTGACCTTAGGGGGAAAGCTGTCAGTTTTTTTCCCATTGAGAATATTAGCAGTGGGTCTTTCATGTATGGCTTTTATGATCTTGAGGTATGATCCTTCTGTCCCTACTTTCTTGAGGGTTTTTATCAAGAAAGAATGCTGTGTTTTGTCAAATGCTTTCTCTGCATCTATTGTGAGGATCATGTGGTTCTTGTCCTTTGTTTTATTAATGTGATGTATCACATTGATTGTTTTGCTGATATTGAACCGGCCCTGCATCCCAGGTATAGATCCCACTTGGTCATGGTGAATAATTGTTTTAATGTATTGTTGGATCTGGTTGGCTAGTAGATCTTTGAGGATTTTTGCATCCATGTTCATCAGGGAAATTGGTCTGTAGGTCTCCTTTTTAGTGGGGTCTTTGGTTTTGGAATCAAGCTAATGCTGGCTTCATAGAATGTGTTTGGAAGTTTTCCTTCTATTTCTATTTTTTGGAACAGCTTCAAAAGAATAGGTGTTAACTCTTCCTTATATGTTGGATAGAATTCCCATGGAAAGCCCTCTGGCCTTGGACTCTTATTTTTTGGGAGATTTTTCGTTACTAATTTGATTTCTTTACTGATTATGGGTCTATTCAAATTTTCTATTTGTTCCTGTTTCAGTTTTGGTGGTTTACATGTTTCTAGCAATTTGTCCATTTCTGCCATGTGCCCAATTTATTGGCATATAATTGCTCATAATATTCTTTTATTATTGTTTGTATTTCTGCTGTGTTGGTTGTGATCTCTCCTCTTTCATTCTTGATTATATTTATTTGGATCTTTTCCTTTTTCTTTTTGATCAAACTGGTAGAGGTTTATCAACTCTGTTAATTCTTTTGACAAACCACCTCCTGGTATTGTTTTTTTGTTTGTTTTGATAGCATTGATTTCTTCTCTAATCTGTATTATTTTCCGTCTTCTGCTGGTTTTGGATTTTATTTGCTATTCCTTTTCCAGATCTTTAAGTATAAGGTTAGGTTGTGTATCTGAGACCTTTTCTCCTTCTTTAGGAAGGCCTGGATTGCTATATACTTCCCTCTTATGACTGTTGTGCTGTATCCCAGAGGTTTTGGGTTGTGGTGTTATCATTTTCATTGGCTTCTGTGTACTTTTTAATTTCCTCTTTAACTTCTTGGTTAGCCAGTTCATTCTTTAGTAGGATGTTCTTTAGTCTCCAATTATTTGTTACCTTTCCAATTTTTTTCTTGTGGTTGATTGAGAGTTTCATAGTGTTGTGATCTGAAAATATGCACGGTATGATCTCGATTGTTTTGTACTTGTTGAGGGCTGATTTGTGTCCCAGTATGTGATCTATTCTGGAGAATATTCCTGTGCACTTGGAAGAATGTGTATTCTGCTTTAGGATGATACGTTCTGAATATATCTGTTAAGTCAGTCTGTCTAGTGTGTCATTCCAAGCCATTGTTTCCTTGTTGATTTTCTGTTTAGTTGATCTATCCTTTGCTGTTAGTGGGGTGTTGAAGTCCCCTACTATTATGGTCATATTATCAATGAGTTTCTTTATGTTTGTGATTAATTGATTTATGTGTATGGGAGCTCTCACGTTTGGAGCATAAATGTTTACAATTGTTAGATGTTCCTAGTGGATAGACCCCTTAATTATGATATAACGCCCTTCTTCATCTTTCATTACAGTCTTTATTTTAAAATCTAGTTTGTCTGATAAAAGGATGGCTACTCTGGCTTTCTTTTGGTGACCATTAGCATGATAGATGGTTCTGCATCCCCTTACTTGCAAGTGTGTTTTGGTCTAAAATGGGTCTGTTGTAAACAGCATATAAATAGGTCTTGTTTTCTTATCCATTGTTACCCTATGCCTTTTTATTGGAGCATTTAGTCCATTGACATTAGAGTCAGTACTTAAAGATATGAATTTATTGCCATTATGTTCCACGTTGAGTTGGAATTTCTGGTGGTGTTCTCTGGTCCCTTCTAGTCTTTTTTTCTTTTGGTCTTTGTTTGTTTGTTTGTTTGTTTGTTTGTTTGTTTGTTTTTGTCCTTTCTCCCCTCAGAGAGTCCCCCTTAAAATTGCAAGGCTGGTTTAGTAGTCACGAGCTCCTTTAGTTTTTGTTTGTCTGGGAAATGTTTTATCTCTCCTATTCTGAAAGACTGTCTTCTGGTTAAAGAATTCTTGGCTGCATGTTTTTCCAGTTCAGCACATTGAATATACTCCTTTTAAGCCTGCCAGGTTTCTGTGGATAGGTCTGCTGCGAACATGATCTGTCTTCCCTTGTAGGTTAAGGACTTTCTTTTCCCTTGCTCCTTTCATGATTCTTTCCTCACCTGAGGATTTGTGAATTTGACTATAATATGCCTTGTTTATGGGTGCTTTTGTTGAATCTAATGGGAGTTCTCTGTGTTTCCTGGATTTGATGTCTGTGTCTTTCCCAGGTTAGGAAAGTTTTCTGCTATGATATGCTCACATGAACTTCTACCCTTTTTCCCCTCTCTTCATCTTCTGGGATCCCTATGATTCTGATGTTATTCTTTAACAAGTCACTAAGTTCTCTAATTCTTGTATCATGTTCCTTTGCCTTAGCCTCCCTCTTTTTTTTTCTGCTTCATTATTCTCCATAAGCTTGTCCTCTGTATCACTGTTTTGCTGCTCTGTTTCATCCATCCTTGCCTCTGTGACATCCATTCAAGATTGCAGCTCAGTTATAGCATTTTTAATTTCATCCTGAGTAGCTTTTACATCTTTTATCTCCACAGAAAGGGAATTTAATCTATTTTCAACCCCATCTAGTATTCTTTTGGGGTGAATTCCTTCATTTCATCATTTTGAAGGAAGAAAGGAATTAATAAAGTGAAAAAAATTAAAATTAAAAAATTAAAAACAACACAAATAAATCAAATAAAGGATGCTAGATCCTAGGTGTGTTTTGGTCTGGTTGTTGAAAGAAGTTTGATGAAATGGAGAAAAAAAGGAAAGAAAAATAAAGGAAGAAAAAAATGAAAACATTTGAAAATTTGAAAAAAATGAACATAATAAAATTGAATAAAATGAAATGATGAAAGTAAACTAGAATTTAAAAAATTACCATAAAGTAAAGCTATAGTAGAAAAAATTAAATAAAAATATATTTTATATAAATATGGAAAATAAAAGTAATATTTTTTCTCTTTCTGTATTCAAGAATAAGAAAATAAAAGAAAAAAGAAGAATAAATTGAATAGATGGACCAGCAAACAGAATGAAATATGATTGAAATTACATCCAGTTTCCCCTAGAAGTCAAACTAGGAAGCACTTTATAATCCGTAAATTAAGTAGTAGAAGAGACTTATGGTGTTCGTCAAGAGTGCATTTGGCCCACTTGCAGAGTGGCCCATTAGGGCAGAGCCTAATGTAACGTCTCTGTTCTTCACTAGATGGCGCTGCTTAGCTTACTGGGGTGGATTGTTGTGGCATGTGTAGGCGTGTATGCACATGCATGGAAGGGGTGAAAATGGCTTCACCAAGCTACCCAGTCTCTAGTTTCAGAACTCTGTGCTCTCCCGATTAGTGCTTAAGCTCCTCTCCTTTGTCTGTGTCTTCTGTCCACTCCCCATTTCTATACCATCTGTGACCAAGCTGTCAGGCTGCCTGGCACATTCCTCTGGAGTTTTATCCGAGATGGGGCTATGTTTCCTAACCCCTCACTTCTGAGGGTCTGAGGCCTTGACCCACTCAGACCCTTGGGGGGAGGTTCTCATTGAGCAATGGTCAGGTGCTGGCCCACCCCCGGGAACATTTGCACAACCATGTAGCTGCTGATGCCCAGAGACTGCAGCTAGGTGCCAGCCTGCCCCAGAAAAAGTTTGCATAATTGTGTAGCATCAGCGTTTCAGGGACTATGGCAAATCACAACACACATTTGTCACCAGGCTTTACCCCAAAGGTTCTTGTTCAAACACCAACGAATTTGGCTGATTTCCAGGGTCTTCAGGGACCCTTGCCTGTGTGAAGGCTGCACAGCTTTTACCAAATGTCCTCCAAGCAGAGGGGCTACCTCTCTCCGTGTGGCCCTTAGACCCCTCGGACCTTGGACTCTGCTCTTGGGTATTCTCTTCTTCATACCAGAGCTCTGCCAGGTATTGACCTGTGGAGTTTCAGACTCTCCACTCCCCCTGTTTATAAGAGTCTTAATGGAATTTAAATCCTCTCCTTTCTCCTTTTTCCTTTCTCCCTTTTTTGTTCAGTCCCTTGTGGCTGTTTCCACTCTTCCTCTATGTTTTCAGCTGCTTTTTGGGGGGAGGGGTTGCTTTTCCTATACTCTACCCCCATCTCTGTCCTCTCTCCACAAGCAAAAACAGCTCCCTCCGTCCATGGCTTCTTTCTCTACCAGTTCACCTCTCCATGCTGCATACCTACTGAGTTCTGTGGTTCATGTTGTGCTGATTGTTGTGTTAATCCTCAAATCAGTATTCTAGGTGTACAAGGTGGTTTGGTATTGATCTGGCTGCATTTCAGGGATGAGAGATGTGAAATAACTTCCATGCTGTTACCATCTTGGCCCCCTCTACCTCCCATGAATTTCTTATAGCATAATGAAAATACTCTATGACAATACATTGTCAACTTCTGTCTATTCAGTCAACTATACATATTTATTCATAGCATTATGCAGATGTGCAATTTTTGGGTAAAGAATATTCAAACCAAACCAGCCTAAGGCCTACTTTTATCAAGTTTTTAGTGACCATATGAATCATTTGTGTGAAAGTTAATTTTATGTGTCAGCTTGGCTATCCTGTGGTACTGTTTTTGTTTTTGTTGTTGTTGTTGTTGTTGTTGTTGTTGCTGTGGTTGTTTTCTTTTTGGTCTAACACTTGTCTAAATGTCACTGTGAAAGTATATTTTAGATGTGATTAACACATAAATAGGTAGACTTTGGATAAATTAATCTCTATGACTTGGGTAGATCCATCCAGTCAGTTGGAGGCCTTAACAGAAAATACTGAAGGACCCCAAAAAGTGGTTTAACTTCCAAACTTCCTTGGAGTTAAACCTGCAATATTGACTGCTGGTAGAATTTCTAGCCTGTACTGCAGATTTCAGACTTGTCAGTCCCCCAGTCATGTGACTCAATTCCTTAAAATAAATTTATCTCCTAATGTGTATCCTATTGGTTCTGTTTTTCTGGAGAACCTTGACTAATATAGACTGTAACATCATGTTAAGCAAAATACTGAAAAAAAAGGGAAAAACTGCAGGTTGTTTCCAGAGATGTGACTGCTTGGTCACATGTAGGTAATGGGTATTACTTAGATTAGAAAGCCCTTTAACTTTGATGCCAGGTAGGGAGGACAGGGCTCTTTTGTAAGCATGGTGTCAAATATTCTAAACCTTTTAGCTTGGATAATAAACACATATGATTAGCTGAGTGAAAGAGGAAATTCTACAATATAGTTTATTTCATCATTTATACAGTATTGTTGTACATACATACATATCTTGTTCACTTTTTTGAATATTTATTTCACACAGGACACATTTTTGCCTATCTGGGAAATACACTTCTGTTGATTTCATACTTGAAAGGGAACATTACTGGATGAGAACTTACTGGCACAAAAACAGTCTTCCTCCATGAATCTGTTGCAGATGCTTAGCTGCTTTCCAACATGGAGTGATAATCAGAAGTGTGATGCCAACTGAGTTTTTTCTTCTTTGTAGGCCACTTGTTTTCTTTTTATAATGCCTATAAATCTAAAGGCATTTGTCTTTGTAATAATGTCTTTTGAAAGCATAGAGTTATGACAAGATACAGTTCTTTTATTTTCCTTAGATGTGAGCAACTCTTTTTATTTGATATAGTCAGAAATTTTAGGAAAGGTTTGTAGTAATATTACTGATGATGATGATGATGATGATGATGATAATTTTAATTTGGTTCATTTTTTTTTACCATATCAAGCACACTCTGATCATTTTCTGGAGAAAAAAATCATTCAAAAATGAGTCTTAAGTAATTTCAATTACTATTTTCCATTTATTTTGGTGTTTGTAATTCATTTGCTATTCTTATCTTCCCTATCTTCTTTTCATTTCATCTAGTCGGCTTTTTCTCTCATTTCCAACTTGTGTTTTTCTAGAAAGGTGATACCTTCACATGTAGTTTTTCTTCCTCTATATTTTGTAGTAAATTATTTATTTATTTTTTTTTTAATTTTTTTTTTCAACATTTTTTATTTATTTTTGGGACAGAGAGAGACAGAGCATGAACGGGGAGGGGCAGAGAGAGAGGGAGACACAGAATCGGAAACAGGCTCCAGGCTCCGAGCCATCAGCCCAGAGCCTGACGCGGGGCTCGAACTCACGGACCGCGAGATCGTGACCTGGCTGAAGTCGGACACTTAACCGACTGCGCCACCCAGGCGCCCCTGTAGTAAATTATTTTTAAGTTATTTTTAAATTAAATTCATTTCACTTTTGTAGTAAATTATTTTTAGTTATCTACCTCTACTTAGTGTATAGTGACATGCCTTTTTACTCAGTCTGGCTTAATTTTTAATAAGCCTTATATTGTTAGTTGTTTTTTTTTTTTGGTGTGTTTCTTCATCATTCAGTAAGATGAACCTTCTGCATCAATTTTGTCTATAAATAGGCTTTGATTATTGCCCTTAACATACCTCTGATCAGTAAGTACTGATCAGATCTCTTTATTAGATCTAGAGAGATGATAGGCAGATATTTAATGACTTTATACCAGTTCTAAATTCCTGTAGCAGTTTTTGATTCTATATAATTCTGTTGCTTTGAAACATAAGACTTCTCCTGCTTAACTCTGAACACATAAAGAAATAAATAATTAGTGTCACTAATTCTTTGCCAAAATTATCATTATGCTTCCTTTCTGTCTTGTGGCAATTGTAAATGATTATCACACAGATTGTGATACAGTCCATCTAAATGGACCCACACAAATACTTTCTTACAATTTTCCAGATATTGATATGACTGACTAAGATACATATATGTGAGGAGATAAGGGAGATGATTTTCTGGTGGCCAAAGGCCATTTGGTCGAGGAATCAATTTCAGGGCTATGGGCATATGTTAAGGCTTTGTCTTTCTGATCCAGGTGGTCGAAGGAGAAAAAAGTGGAATGGACTACTTCCTAGTGTTTCTTTTTACTTCCTAATTTCTGACAGAGGATTTCACTCAGCTACAGATAGACTATGTACTATATAACCTGCTGAACTTTGATGATAGATTTCTAACTAGTCTTATTTAGACTGGTGATGTGAGTTTTCATCTTCTATACTGTCTCCATATAAAATCTGATGAAAAGTTAGCAAAGAATATGCTGGGGGCTCCTGTCTAGAACCCAAGTGACATTTTTAAATAAAAGTCCAATTTTCATTTAGTACATTATTCTACAGTTACTAAATTTTATCTTATATAATTATTTTGTCTTTTTTTAAACCTCTGTTGTCATTTTTAAGTAACTTATTCAATGTGTTTGAATGAAAAGCTATTATGTATAAAAGTTGAGAACAATGTAATACAGATTCTGAAATAATTTTCCTAACAAAGACCTTATAAACTGAACAGATTTGAACTCATATATTAATAAAAAATATGGAAAATAAAACAAAGGAGAGATATCTCACATCTAAAAGATACTAAGTTTGCATGTAAACATACTTGTTTAACTGAATTTATTAAAAGGAAGGTATTATTAAGAGCCTGGATGTACATCGTAATTTACTGTACATTAGGAAACTAGAAAAATCAATATGAACATATGTGTGTGTATGTGTGTGTATATATACATATATATTTATATATATATACATACATATATACGTAGGTTATATATACTTTACATATATACATGTATAATTTTACCAAATATGCACACATATGCATACATAAATTTTACCAGTTGGCTTGCATTTATTATGTTGGAGAATATTATTATAAAGTAAAGGGATGCATAAACTTGATAAGTCCAATGCTTTAAGGATAACAAAACTAAAATTTCTGATGCATAAACATAGTTATAGATCAAGTGCAATGGTCACATTTATTTTCTTAAATAATATTTACTTACAAGAAATCGAAAAGGAGTCTATATCAGCCATTGTTGAGAAATTTGGATGACATTCATTTGACAGTTAATGGTAAAGACCAGTATACATTATTTTCAGACACATTTGCCATCACCTTGATGTTATACAGATTATATATATGATCTGTTATTTTAGATCTTTTTAAATCTCCTTACCCACACCCATCAGTAAAAGAAGCTATCATATTGATCTGAACTTTTTAGGTCTTCAGTAAATAACTTATGGTTGATTAATTGTGTTTTTATATGTGTGTGTGTATACATGTATATATGTGTGTATATATGTATATGTGTATATACCACATGTATATACATATGGGGTGTGTGTGTGTGTATATATATATATATATATATATATATATATATATATGTTAAAATTTGTTTTTGCATGTCTTTTAAATATAAAAAGATGAACTGTGGGATAAACCACTCTCATTTACACCTAGTCTTCCTCATCAACTTTTTATTGTATAAATCTTTGTCCATAGAGTCTTCATCTTACAACAGAATGGAGACCTTCAGGTATTTGGCAAGATGCATTGCCAAGTTTTAATAAAATTCTGCTGACAATAGAGTTTAGAGCTACTACTCTTCTGACTTTCCTAACTATAAATCCTTCAGATTTAGCCATCTTTCAAGCCAAAGCTGCTCAAATTATTCATGCTTGTGATGTTGCTTCAAAACTGAATCTTTCCTACAAATACCTTGCAGAGAAATAAGAAAATAGTTCAAAATAAAAGTCCTGACAAAATCAAGGCAGTATTACTATCATTTGTTTCACTTGTCTGTTTAAAGAGCAGTACACCACTGTAAGATTTTCACTTAACAAGCTCTTACCCACCCCCACCAAAATATAAAAATATTCGTAACTGAATACTACACATTGTGAGATCAAATTTTCAAACTCTAATCTCTTTTTATTTAAAATAAACCAGTGGTACTCCACTAGGGAAAAATTCTCCCAGGGCATGTTTTGCAATGTCTGGAGACATTTTGGTTTATAACAACTTTGTGGGGACTGCCTCTAGAGGGTAGAGGCCAAGGATGCTGCTGAGTATCCTACAATACACTGGACTTACCTCAGAAAAAGAATTATACATAATGTATAATAATGTCTGTAGTGCTGAGATGGAATCAATTAATTAAACTAAATCTTGTTATTTTAAAAAAAATAATATTCATTTTGAGAGACAGAGCATGAATGGGGGAAGGGCAGAGACATAGGCAGACACAGGATCCGAAGCAGGATACAGGCCCTGAGCTGTCAGCACAGAACCTGATGTGGGGCTCGAACCCACAAACCTTGAGATCTTGACCTAAGCCGAAGCTGGATGCTTAACCAACTGAGCCACCCAGGCGCCCCAAAATCTTGTTATTTTTTTAAATTAAATTAAATTAAATTAAATTAAATTAAATTAAATTAAATTAAATTAGAGAGTGTGCACGTGTTGGGTAGTGGGGTAGAGGGGCAGAGCGAGAGGGAGAGAATCTTAAGCAGGCTCCATGCTCAACATGCATCCCGACACCTCCATCTCATGAGTGTGAGATCCTGACCTGAGCTGAAATCAGGGATCAGGTGCTTAATCGACTGAGCCACCCAGGTGCTCCTAAATCTTGCTATTTTTAATAGTACAACTGTCTCAGTGGCTTCAGCTTTTACGAAACTCTGAGATCATGCAGTGCCCAGTATTTGAACATCCTCATCACTTGCTTCAAATCTTTTTAAGCTGCTCAGTATAAAATTCATGGACTGACATTCCCTACACTAGGGAAAACAGGACTCTTTGGACTGAGATGTTTATGTATAGGTATGTAGCATTTCAAATTCTAGGAAATGTGAAATTTCTAAACAGATAATGCCTGGCTAGGCGCTACTGGTGAACTTAAACATTTATTAGCTCCTATTTGTTGCATCATCTGTGATATAGTAGGTATTGATGAGAGTCAATGCCTGCTATAAAATGAGAAAGCTGAAGTAGAAAAATGCTTCCTGTCCTCATTCTACAAGCACGGAAGAAGCATATGCTTGGTACAGTCAAGGCACAGACTCTGAGCTCCAGGTAATGAGAAACAAAGAGAAAGTTAGTGATTGTTTACTTTAACGATTGTTTACTTTAACCTAATAGGTTTTAGTAGTGCTCAAGGGGTGGGGTAGGAGAGGGAATTGGGTGAAGCATATTTTTATGTTTTTGTAAATTAATGGTAGGCATATAAATGTTACAAGTTTCAAAAACTGTTGTAGTGAAGCTATTTAAAATTTAAAATTATATAATATTCTAATGATTCTGTTATTGGGGATCTATCCCATAGAAATAAAAAGTATCAATTCCTAATTACATATGTACAAAATGTTTACTATATAAACTTAGTAGAGCCCCCACAACTGGAATACCCATTTAAAGAAGGTAGATTAATAATTTATGGTACGTGGAATATTATGTAGCTATTGGAAAAATAAAGCACTAGAGCTGTATCAGATATGGAAGAAAGGAATGGTTAAGGCATCACGAGTGAGAAAAATACAATAAAGATTATATAATACAATTCCCTTTACAAAATATGATCAGATGTGTGTGTACATGTGCACAGAATGTGCATTGCCCGTGTGTCTGTTTAGGTGTACGTAAGATTGCATAATGGTTTTGTTTCACATACAAGGTAGTTCTAGTGCATCCTGTTTCTTGGCTTTGCAGGATTACCTTGCCTCCCACCTATTTCCCAATTCTGGTTCTCTAGGCAACTACCCATTCTGTGAGGCTGTGTACAGTCTGTTTATTTAGTTTAAGATAACCAACATAGTTTTAAATGCTTGCAACCAATAACTCTGACAAACACAGGTATATTTCTTTTCTGACTTGTACAATCAGCCCCCAAATTGTCCCTGGTGTGTTTTCTCAGTCTTCGGCCTTAAGTCCTCACTCCCTGTCAAGTTCCAGCTTGTGATGTCTTTTCCTGTCCCTGCATTGAGCCGTATTGCTCATTAGTAGGTCTGTTATATTAGCCACAGAAGAGCCATCTCTTCTTTCTGGAAGGTAGAGAAAAATGCTGTGGTGGGAAAAAAAAATTGGTATGTCAGGTAATTTTAAAATTGGAATAAATCTTAACCTAAATATTACTTTATATGTTGTGATGCTCTACAGCCACAGTGAGAAAAATCTGGAGGAAAAAACATATTTTTTGTCTTCCAATGTGTTTCATCTTTACAGTCTTGGACAGACTGAAGAAGTGTTTAAAGTTTAAGAGCATGTCATTTAAAGAGTGCAATTCTTTTTTTTTTTTTTTTTTTTTTTTAATTTATTTATTTATTTATTTATTTTTTAATATATGAAATTTACTGTCAAATTGGTTTCCATACAACACCCAGTGCTCATCCCAAAAGGTGCCCTCCTCAATACCCATCCCCCACCCTCCCCTCCCTCCCACCCCCCATCAACCCTCAGTTTGTTCTCAGTTTTTAACAGTCTCTTATGCTTTGGCTCTCTCCCACTCTAACCTTAAAGAGTGCAATTCTTAAGTCACTCCTAGTCTGGTTCATTAGAGGAAACATGTAAAAATGCTTGGGTATCTTTAAAAGAATGTTTTACCTTGCTGACTACTGTCACTAAATATATCTTTTTCTGACTTGTAATTTATCTTCAGTTTCTTTCATTGCCCCACTACCAGGTAATAGGGATTATCATTTCCTTAGACTCCCATTCAATAATACAAAACATTTTAATTAACTCAGCCATAACAGTGCACTCATTTGCCAGAGATATCTTGAGTTGAACAATTTTCTAGTCCAGACAGCTACATTTTAAGTTGTCATCAAGCCTCAGACAGTGCCTTTGTAACCATGCACATAAGAAATTAAAATACCAGCAGGAATGCTCTTGACACAATATAAAGAAAAATTTAATGTTAGAGTATCTGTTTTTAATTCTTCCCCTTCTCAAGTATAGTTGGTTTATTTACCTATATGCCTAATTATTTATCTCATCTTGCATTGTCAAGAATAAATCATTATTTTA
Source organism: Neofelis nebulosa (assembly GCF_028018385.1). NCBI lineage: Eukaryota > Metazoa > Chordata > Mammalia > Carnivora > Felidae > Neofelis > Neofelis nebulosa. Next base: position 42,561,121 of record NC_080790.1, on the reverse strand, counting down.
TTGGTTTTAATAATTAAAAAAATAGATTTGGTGTTAGAGCTACAACCAGATTTCATCACCCTTCATTTGACAAATACCAAAAATTAACCCCAGTAACTTTTCATGATACATACCAGGAACATTGGTATAATTCATAACTTAAGTTTTTTGCTGTTTTCTAACAAGATACTGGTGGGTTTTTTTATTACCCAAAAGTGATGAGTTCCTAAATAATTAATTTTAGAATTAATTTTAATTAATTTTAGCAAATACTAAACAACATAACCTGTTGTGGACAAATGATACAGTCAAGCCTGATTGGGCTTAGCATTACTTTGCAGTGTGTTTTCAATTAACAGGAATCCAACAATAAATAACAATTTCCTCAAATAGGAAATTAAGTCAATAAAGCATATGGTTTTTCTACTCTTATTATTAAATATATAACAGAGGGGTGAAGTCAACTGAGGAAGTTTCAGATCTCTAAAGTGACATGGTGTCCTTGGACCAGACATTTTAATCTAAAAGTGAGGATTCTTAAGTTTTATCTGTGTGATACAGGACTCTATCTTTTTTATGATTAAATGTTTTTAATGGACAAAAGTGATTTCATGGGTGACTAATTCCACAGATGGAAATAATGCCTACCACCTGTTCAAGATAGATGACAACTGATACAGTTGTCCAAACACCTCAGTTTAAGTCCTTGTTTTTTGGTTTGCTTGCTTTATGACCTTGGTGGGGGTGGGGGGGTCAATTGCCTCAGATCAGCCTTCTTGGCAAGAATATGAAAATAATGTGATAATAAGATATCCCCTACCTATTATGGTTCCTGATCTGAAGTTTAACGTATAAATCAAACTATTATACAGATAAAGTAATAATAATTTACAGACATTGTCTGCAGACATGAGGCATAGGAGAAACATCACACTGAAATTCTGTTAGCAGCCTTTCTTTTAGAACTACAGACTAGAATTTGTGTTTACCTTCAAATATACAATATATACCTAGTAATAGAAAATACAAGTGGCAAACTTTTGTTCAATGTCACCTTCTCAAAATACCACCAAGGCAATGTGTTGTTAAGTCAAAGCTGGGTTCCTGGAATATTCCAGTAAGGAAAAGTCCTACCTGGACAGAGTGTCAGTATCAGTAGGGGATATTTGTGGGGTTTTGGAGTTTGGCTTAAGGTAGCTGTTTCAGTTCAGGAATTTGATTAAGATTGGGTAAGGAACATAATATATTTTAGAATTCATGGATGTAATAGCAAAGCACTCATTTCAGAAGCTTTGGAGAGTAAACAATTATTTCATGGTATCTACTGAAAAGTTGAGCAGTCTTATGCATATTCAAGTGGATTATTCAGAAAGTCTGTGGAACAAACAGTAATGTTATTTACAACCTTTGTCTTGCTGGACAAGAATTTCCTGGAATAGCAAAATCATATTGATGAAGACTGTAGAATTTTATTAGTGAAGAGAGCTGAAGAGTAAAATGCTGTTGATGTGGACAATAAACTGAGTATAGATGGTTATAGTTTCAACTATACAAAATGTTCAAATTAAAAAATGTTTATTATAGACACACTTTATATCTTCCTAATAAAAGAATTCCTATACGTTTGCAGATCTTAACTAAACTCAGTATAAATCCTCTATATTTATCCCTGAAAATGAGGTCAGCCCAATTTATAGAATAATCTACTGGGAAAATACTAGATTAGTAGAAAGAGATGTTCTGTAGCTTTGGCACTGACTTTGAATTACTTAGAGCTAAATAGAAATGTTATGTTTCTTATCCCTCCCACATTCTGAGTCTTGGAGGATGACGGGAGCAAGTATCAGGGAAATAGCTTTTTATTTACTTTGGTTTTTATTATTGTGCACATATATTACCTTTTCTTAGGGAGAGATTATATTTCTTTAAAATTGTCTAGATATGCATATTATGATGATATTTCTCTGTTAATAATACTAATAGTAAAGAAAAAAAGAGCTCCAGCAGACTAGAGTTAAGCTGTAGAAATTTTAAAAAGAGTAAAATCATTGTTTTTTATAAATATCAATATGGGTCAGTAAAGATATGACCCATATACTCCAAATTAATGTCATTATTTATTATATATGCAAGTAATATAATAGGTGTTTTAATTAAATTTACAAATCAACCTAATAAATTACATCTAAAGATTAAGTCTAATATTTATAGTTCAGAAAAGGGCAGAGAGGAGGATTTAGGGACTCAGTGATAGTTTTTTTTCTTGTAAACATCAGTGAGTCCTGTTATTACTATAGCTTCCTTTCCAGTAATCTGATGTACACTAAGAGGCTAAAGTTATAATTCTGAGAGTATAAGATTTTCAAGGAAAAAACAATATGCATAAATATTTCACTTTGTATTGTTACTAGTTTAATTGTAAGATGTTTATTGCCTAGTCTATATAATACCGACATCACATCTATAAATTCCAATTAATAGCTATTTAGTTAGAAAGTATAATATCTTCTACCAAATGAAATGTGACCTAATTAATTTGTTTGAGTAAGCTGTGGCTGAAAAAAACTTGTCTTAAGTTCAAAATAATAATAATGATAATAGTGATGATGATGTCTAGCTGCATTTATAAAGAATAATTTTGGCCTAATCAAATGTCTCATCTCTGGTAGTTTCGTTTTAGCTTCAAATTGTTTTGCAGTTGTATCACTTTCAAATGCTAATGTGTTGGATGGCCAGATTCAAATTGTCCAAAGCAAAACTTTACATGCCAAGGATTATCCCAATTTTTCACACTGTATAACTGGATAATTTCATTAAAAATCATTTTTTAAAGAATAAATATTTAGGGAAACATTTTAAAACAATTTTCTGGTGATGAATGTATAGAAATAGTTCATTTAAAAAATTTTAATATAATTTATTGTCAAATTGGCTAACATACAGTGTATACAGTGTGCTCTTGATTTTGGAGGTAGATTCCTGTGATTCATTGCTTATATACACCACCCAGTGCTCATCGCAACAAGTGCCCTCATCCATGCCCATCACCCATTTTCCCCTCTCCCCCGCCCCCTCCCAATCAACCCTCAGTATGTTCTCTGTATTTAAGAGTCTCTTATGGTATGCCTCCCTCCCTCTCTGTTTGTAACTATTTTTTCCCCTTCAGTTCCCCTATGGTCTTCTGTTAAGTTTCTCAAGTTCCACGTATGAGTGAAAACATATGATATGTGCCTTTCTCTGACTGACTTATTTCACTTAACACAATACCTTCCAGTTCCATCCACATTGCTGCAAATGGCAGGATTTCATTCTTTCTCATTGCCAAGTAGTATTCCATTGTATATATAAACCATGTCTTCTTTATCCATTCATCATTTGATGGACACTTAAGCTCTTTACATAACTTGGCTATTGTTGAAAGCACTGCTGTAAACATTGGGGTACACGTGCCCCTATGAATCAGCACTCCTGTATCCTTTGGATAAATTCCTAGTAGTGCTATTGCTGGGTCATAGGGTAGTTCTATTTTTAATATTTTTGAGGAACCTCCACACTGTTTTTCAGAGTGGCTGCACCAGTTTGCATTCCTACCAACAGTGCAAGAGGGTTCCCGTTATGTATAGAAATAGTTTAAATTAAATATACACACATCATAAATTTTGGCCCAACTATAACACTGCTCTGTAGTTAAAATACACAATATTTATGGTGATAAATACCGTATAACCTTTTACTCTTTTTTTCAAGTTTATTTTTATTTATTTATTTTGAGAGAGAGACAGAGAAAGCAGGGGAGTGGCAGACAGAGAGAGGGAGAGAGAGAATCCCAAGCAGGCTGTGCACTGTCAGCGTGAAGCTTGATGCAGGGCTTGAACTCAGAACTGTAAGATCATGACCTGAGCCCAAACCAAAAGTTGGACGCTTAACTGACTGAGCCACCCGGATGCCCCATGGTATGACCTTTTTTAAATTGAAATATACTTGACACACAATGTTATGCTAGTTCCAGGTGTGCAGCATAGTGATTCAGCAACTGTATATGCTGTACTCATAACTGTAGCTATCATCTGCCACCAGACAACACTATTACGATACCATTGACTATATTTCTTATGCTGTACCTTTTATCCCCTTGACTTATTTATTCCCTGATAAAGGACAGCAATTAAAAGGGGAGAAGCAAAATGGGTAAAGGGGAGTGGGAGATACCCCTTTACCTATTTTGCTTCTTCCCTTTTAATTGTTGTTTTAAAATTGTAAATATGAGCTAAAGCAATGCCTGGGAATCTGAGCCGTGACTCAGACTTTAGGGAGAAGAAGAATGGTTACCGATGATAACAGAGACCCAGGTCTCATACCATTTAATAATCAAGGTGAAGTGGATTGAAGCCACTACCATTATAGTCTGGCAAAAGCACTGATTTTGTCCTGAATCTTTCATCTGTAGTTTGTTAAACACTTTAGCAAGTTAAGTATCTTTCATTAGTATCAGTGTGCTTATTTGCACACCTATTTGAGGGTAACAATTCTGCCTTCTAGGAGTTGTAAAGAAAAATGTACAAAGTTTAGAGTGATATATAGTAAGTAATTGATAGTAAATTGTTAATCTATTAAACTGCTTTGTATACTATTATTTTCTTAAAAACTAACATTTTCTGTTTGCTTAATACAGAATATGATTTACCCAGGAGTCCTTGCCTCCTTGAAAGTCCATTTTATATAAACCCATTGGATTTAATATATTTGCATCAGGAAGCATAAGCCAGTTACAATCTCTTATTTTACCACATATTAATGATATAATAATGATGGTGATGATCATGATAGCAATAACAGTAATAATAGTAAATAATAGCAGTGGTTGACATTTAGGTTAATGTTTGTCCATATTTGATAAAAGAGGGACTAAAACTTACAAACATTTGAAAAATATATTGCAGGCCACACACCTGGTAGATAGCTAGGCTGATATTTGAGCCCAGATTATCTCACTCCACAATTCATGATACTGTTCATCATTTGTAGAGGTCAGTGCTGCTAACCTAATAGTAAAATAACTGTATCTGTACCTGTCCCACTTGCCTTCATTTCTGAGCAGACCCATGTGGCTAGACTGCCATTATTACCTTACGGACGGAAAGATCAGATTAGTTTTAACTATTTAGTTTTTCCTAAGTACCTTCAAAGTTTGTACTTACTACTACTTTCAAGAAATTCTTAAAGTTCTGTCCTCAGAATGCAATCCTAATATTCACTCAGCTAGGGCAAGAAACAGCTAAAAAGAGGTAACGATTCCAAATAAATAGGAAAAAGATGTTTTGTTTTTATTTTTTCAAGGTGGTACCAGTCTTAAGGGTACTGCTGGAGAATGTGTCCCAATGAACGGGATAAAGTAATTGTCTCTGCAGCAGTGATATCACTGGAACGATATTGGATATGTTGCACATGTGCTGTTTAAAGGTCATTTTTCCCTCTTTTTTTTAATGTTTATGTATTTATTTAGAGAGAACATGCACATGAATGGGGCAGAAATAGAGAGAGAGGGAGACAGAATCTCAAGCAGGCTCTACACTGTCAGTGCAAAGCCTGACATGTGGGGCTTGATCTCGTGAAACGAGATCATGACCTGAGCCAAAATCAAGAGACGCTTAAACAACTGAGCCACCCAGGAGGCCCTTTCCTCCTCTTTCTAATTGATGATATCTGTTCTCTCTTGGTTTACTACTCAACATTCTGATCACTACATTGGTAAAATCTCTCAAAGGCTATGACTGTCACTTCTGGTTGTAGCATACAAGATTTCCAATATTTATGGGGTCAAGTTTCTAGTTTCAACAATAATTATGGTCTTTTCCAGTCAACTACAGCTAAATAGCAAGTAAAAGTAAGGATATTATTATTTTGTATCTTTATATTTTTATTTCTGAGAGAGAGAGAGAGAGAGAGCAAGCAGGGGAGGTGCAGAGAGAGAGGGAGAGAGAGAGAGAATCCGAAGCAGGCTCCACACTGTCAGCACAGAATGTGATGTGGGGCTTAAACTCACGAACGATGAGATCATGACTTGAGCCAAAATTAAGAGTTGCATGCTTAACAGACTGAGCCACCCAGGCCCCTTAAGGATATTGTTACCATGGTATGATTTTAGGTTGGGCACTAGCTGTACTAACCAGCCCGGGCAAGGCCAGGAACAATGCCCAGAGAAAAGGGACGGACAGAATAGCCATTTTTCTGAATCACATTCATGTAAGACCGCCTGAGGCATTTCCCCAAGAACTAAAGTTACAGAAAAATGGTACATTTCTGAAAAATGCTCATGATGTATTTTAAAACTGCCCACTAAAGATGACATTACCTGTCCTGGACTGTATTTTATTTCATATATGAAATTCTTATGATTATTTTATAGATTGAACATTATACTTTTAGTTTTTGTGCTAATTTTTCAATTCATTAAATTTTTCAATGTAAATTGATGTTGTAGATTCGTAAAACTTGGTTTTCCTTTATTTAATACTGTTATTTTGGGGGAGAGAGGAAAGAGGAAGAGGAGGAGTTAGAAGAGGGGGAGGGAGGGGTTGGAGGAGAAAGGAAAGGAGGAGGAGAGAGACATCATCAGTAAAGGCAGCCTGGGATTCTCTCAGGCTCTGCAGCATCCTGCCTGGAAATGTTCTGGCATCTCTGTCTCTTTTGAAAATTTAAATAAGCAGATAAAAATTAAAAACAAGAAAAAATGAAGGAATGAAGTAGGACGAAGGGAGGGAAAAATAAGGATATTTATAATGTACTTTTGTATCTTTGGGTGAAAGAACCTTTCAGGCAAGCACATATAGAGACAAATTAAATTATTATTCCAATTAGCCTGCATTTAAAGCCATTATCTTCAAGGCCAAAGAAAGTCTTTGTAATACTATACATAATGCAGTTAATTTTTAAAATTTCCAAACTTGCTTGCCTTGCTGTGCAGGCTTTTAAATAATATAACATATTTAAACTTTTTTTAATACTTCAAAGACATTAAGCATTTGGCAGAGTCAATCCCAACAAAAGTGTTGAAATAGATGGAAATTTAAAACAAAATAAGAAAATTCAATGGAAAAGCAAACAAGTCAAAAATATAATATTAAAAAAAAAGACGTTTCCTAGTAGTAGCACTGAATATAAGTTACCTGTGTCTGTAACCAGAGATATTCAAAATTGGTATGTATAGAAAGTGTAGAACTTAAATAAGTAAAATTAACAATTTAGATAACTGAAAAGATATACAATGTTTAGTAAAGAGAAGGCGAGTTTATAAAGTTGTTGTTTAATGTCAGATTGATAAAGAGATTCAATATAATTCCAGTAATATCAGTAGATTTTTCATGGAAAATGATTACGTGATTTATTTTTTTAAGTTTATTTATTTTGAGAGAAAGAGAAAGCCGAGGAGGTGAGGGGCAGAGAAAGAGTGAAAGAGAGAGAATCCCAAGCAGGCTTCCCACAATCAGCATGGAGCCTGATGCAGGGCTTGAACTCATGAACTGTGCGATCATGACCTGAGCTGAAGTCAGATGCATAACTGTCTGAGCCACGCAGGTGCCCCTAATTTTTCTTAAACCCAAATTACTGACAAAAATCTTAACAAGAAATGCAGGACTTTGCCTCCAGATATATTACCAAGTTATGTTTATTAATACGTATTAAGTATGATATTAGTATATTTGTCACCAAGTTGATAAGTGTATGAGAATGACTGCCTTAAAACAGGTCTATATAGGGATTGAATTTTGGTATATGTTCAAAAGAAGTATGTAAAATTAGTATGGAAAAAAGATTTTTTCAATAAAATAGTTACAAAAATATTTATATTTTAATAATATGACATTGGATCCCTTCCTCAGAAAAATTAAGGATTTGTTGTTAAACTTAAATACTGTCATTAGAGAATGTAGGTTAATACATTTTACAACCTGGAATATGCAATAATTTCTTAAACATGACCCAAAAGTACTGATTGTAAAGGAAATGACAGAAGTTATCCTTTCTTGTTCACCTAAGGACCCCTTCCACATAAGTGGAACTGTAGTAACAAATAGCAGAAAATATATTTTTGATACCCATAATTATCAAGGGATTGGCTATCAAGATGCTGTTCACAATCCTACAAATCAGTAAACTCATGTAACTAATAGAAAAAAAGGTAAAACACATAAATATTTAATAGAAGAGGAAGCAATATACTTATAAACATAAGGTAAGATATTAAATATCATCCATAACTAGAAAATACAAATCAGGACAGTACAGAGATAGGATTTGGTATTCATTACATGGGAAAAATTTAAATGATGTGTCCATATTGTTTAACTTATGCATTTCTTAGGAAGCATATAAATTTGTGTACTTCTTTGGAAAGTACATGGCATTGTCTCCTGTGGTTAACATTTTTATTTTTTATTTTGTTAAATTTTTTAGAGAAAGGGAGAGAGCAAGCATGAGCTGGGTTGAAGGGCAGAGGGAGAGAGATAGAGACAGAGAATGAGAATCCCTCAGTGTGGAGCCTGACCCGGGGCTCGATCCCCCAACCCTGGGATCAAGACCCAGCCAAAATCAAGAGTCAGACGCTCAACAGACTGAACCATCTAGATGCCCTGATTGTTTTTTTTTATTTTTTATTTTTATATGCCTTATGACTTCAGCAATTTTCCTTCTTGCTGTATTCTTTTCAAGAATCTCTTACACACGTACAATAGTCAGCAGGTGCAAGAATATTCATGTTATTATTGTTCACAGTAGCAAAAACCACAAATCAACCCATATTAATTACCTATTGTGTCACAAATTACCGACAAATGTAGTGACTTAAAACAAACCACATTTATTACATAACAGTTTGAGTAAGAATGCTTGTGGTCATGGTCACTCAAAAGGCAGCAAGCAAGATGATAGTCACAGCTGTAGTCGTTTAAAGGCTTAACTAGGGGGAAATCTGGTTTCATTCCCACTCATATGACCTTTGGCAGTTTTTCGGTCCTCATTCATTGTTGGCTGAACACATTACTTTCTCATCATGTGAATCTGTCATTTGGCTACTGCTAATATGACAACTTGTCTTCCCTAGAATGAGGGCTCTGAAAAACAGGACAAGACAGAAATCATAATCTTTTTATAACCTGTTTGGGGAGATGATAGACTATCACTTTCGCTATATTTTATTTGATAAAAGCAAGTCCATACCATAGTTAGATATCATGGTACAGGTATCATTGGGACAAACTTAAAGGCTGTGTACCACACAACTCAAATGCCTATCAAAGGGAGAATAAGTAAATTAACTATAGTATATTCAAACAGTGGAATATTATGCAATGCTCAAAATGAATGAACTCTAGAGACCCACATAATATTCTTAAATTTTAGCAATCCAGTATTAACTGAAATAAAGTAAAAATAAGAACAAAAACAACCCATAAAGCATAATACCCACTACAAATTTTACAGTACTTCACATGAAAATTTAGTATGTTTAAAGGAATATACATATATATTCACATACATATATATTATATAAATATAGTATTTATATATAAAAATATAACTATATTTAAAATATATTTAGCTGTATATTTAATTATACAATTTAAATTATATTTATATTTTAAAATAGTACAAATATACTACTTACTTTGTGTGTGTATATATATACATATACATATATATATGTGTGTATATATATAAAGCTATATATAGGTTTGTAACAAGGATAGAAAAGTATTCCAGGTAATGGTTAATTTAGAATGTGAGACAGGAGTGCCTGGGTGGCTCAGTCGGTTAAGCGTCCGACTTTGACTCAGGTCATGATCTCGCAGTTTGTGAGTTTGAGCCCCGCATCAGGCTCTGTGCTAACAGCTCAGAGCCTGGAGCCTGTTTCAGATTCTGTGTCTCCTCCTCTCTCTGCCCCTCCCATGCTCATGCTCTGTCTTTCCCTGTCTCTCAATGATAAATGAATGTTAAAAAAATAAAAATAAAAAAAGGAAAAACAACGTGAAACAGCAAGATGGGTTAATACAAGGGACCATGTGATTAGATATAGATTGTTACCAAGATCTCAGCTTTTTTGCTTATAGATTTGCAAATGCTAATACTTTGTTAAAAATTTAAGCCTAGGGATGCCTGGATGGCTCAGTTGGTTAAGTGTCCAACTTCGGCACAGGTCATGATCTCACACCTCATGAGTTCGAGCCCCACATCAGGCTCTGTGCTGACAGTTCATAGCCTGGAGCCTGCTTTGGATTCTATGTGTCCATCTCTCTCTGCTTCTTCACCACTCATGCTCTGTCTCTCTCTCAAGAATAAATAAAACATTAAAGAATTTAAAAAAAAATTATAGCCTAAACCACTGAAGAAAGTGCATGATAACCTAATGATTATGTATGCTAATGTGACCAGTTACACAGCCAGCAACACCACCAGTAACTATGAAAAGTGGTGATCAAATATGATCTAATGAACAAGGTAGTAAAAGAAATGTCAAAGAAGGAGACACATGTAAGAATTTTATTTTTGGTCATCACCATTGAGAAAAATATGAGTTCCTGATTTTTCTGCGAATAAAAAGGTGTCAGAGTAGGCAAGACAGGGCCAATGCATACCAGTTATTAGCAACTTTCACCTATGGAAAATGAATGACTCAAGAGCAGATGGTCAAATTGCTTTCGGGATTAATATAGCTACAAGGACTGGGTCTTACCTCAAAGTTCAAGGGACTTGCATGAAGCCAGCATGAAGACAAAATCTATGTAATCTAGCATATGTGACATAGTAACTAAAAGAAATTACCAAGCAAGAAAATTAGATAGGATTATTGCCTTTCTGGGCTGCCAGTCTTTCAAAGGAAGAATTATGGCTAGGGACCAGAACAAGGTTCTGGGACCCCTTTAGAAACAAGGTTGGCAAGACGCCAGCAGTCTCCTCCTCAAAACTTGTGATTCACTATCCATTTGCCAAGAAAACTGCTTCCATCCCTACTGGCTGTTTTGTATTGATCTTACCCAACCAGGCCAAGAGAAACGTCTGGAATTGAGCCTGCAGTTAGTCAATATTGGGAATTCTAGGTAGGTATCCCCATACCCTTTTGTGTGTTATTCAAGCTCAGAAGAGTGCAGTTTTCTGTATGAGTTTTAAATTCCTTCAAAATACTGTTTGTGGCCTGCAGTCAGGAAAAATGACAAAAAGGTATGAAAGTCACCCGCCCATCTTTCAGGTACCTACTGCAAGGGGCTAGTGTTTGTGTTGTGACGGTGGTGGTGGTTTGATTTTTGTTTTGTTTTGTTCTTAATACAATTTAAATGAAATGAAATAAAAACAGTTCACCCATTTCTCCTCCACTGCACCATCTCACCCCTGGTGACCACCATTCTGTTCTCTATATCTGTGAACTTATTTTTTCAATTTTATTATTATTATTTTTTAGATTCCATATATAACAGAGCTCATATGGCATGTGTCTTTCTCAGTCTGTCCTATTTCACTTAGCTTAGGTACTTCAGGTCCACCCATGCCATTGCAAATGCCAAGATTTCATTATTTTTTATGACCAAACAGTATTCAATTGCATATGTATACCATAATTTCTTTATTCATTCATCCATTGATGGACACTTAAGTTGTTTCCATATCTTGGCTATTGTAAATAATGCTGCCATAAACATGTGGGTGCATGTACTGTTACAAGTTAGTAGTTTTGTTTTGTTCAGATAAATACCCAGAAGTGGAATTGCTGGATCATATGGTAAGTCTATTTTTAATTTTTTGAGGAACCTCCATATATAGGCAGTAAGCTCTTTGTCATAGATCGTGATGATGATTTCTTTAAATCTGACACCAAAAGCAAAAACAACAAAAGCATAAATAAACAAGTGGGACTATGTCAAATTAAAAAGCTTCTGCACAGTAAAGGAAGCCATCAACAAAATGAAAAGGCAACCAACTGAATAGAGGACAATACTTGTAAATCATATATCTGATAAGGGGGCTGATATCCAAAATATATAAAGAATTCATACAACTCAGTAGGGAAAAAAAAGGAAGGAAAGTGATCAGATCAAAAAATGAGAAGATATGAATAGACATTTTTCCAAAGAAGACATATAGGTGGCCAACAGGTAAATGAAAAGATGCTCTATACTATTAATCATCAGGGGAGTGCAAATCAAAGCCACAAGTATTTAATTATACTGGAATTTTAAAAATCACTTACTTAAAAATAAGCATATAAAAATCTAATTTAAAAAAAGTCACAATGAGGGCTGTTATCAAAAAGACTTGAAACAACAGGTATTGGTGAGGAATAAAGGGAACCCTTATGCACTTTGGTGAGATTGTAAACTGGTGCAGTCACTGTGGAAACAGTATGGAAGTTCCTCAAAAAATTAAAAATAGAACTACCCTATGAACCCAGCAATTCCACTGGTGGGTATTTATCCAGAAAAGTCCAGAGTTGACACTAGAATACAATTAAACAGTTTCTACTGAAATCAAGGATATGTTAAAAGCTTATGTTTTCTTTTAATCTAAAACCTAATAAAAACACTCATACCTCATATGTATATAATATAAAATATATTATCAAATAATTATATTAACAAATATCAATATAACAAAATAATACATATTTTAATATTACATAATGTTAGCATTATTATATACAGATATATATCTAATATTATTGAATGTTAATATTATATATTGTAAATATATTATCATACAACAATTATTGAGTCAACCTACATTTAGATTATTTTGCTATTTGTAAAAGCAAGTTAGAACTCCTCTAATACTGATACTAACCTTTAGATATTTTTAACATTAGCAAAGACACTAGTAACAAGGGATGAAAATAAGCATATGTAATAACTTATTATAGATACATGTTCAGGGTTCATGGAGGCAAATGTGTTTAATTCTATCTGGAGGGGTTGGTGAAGGCTTTTATCAATAATATCAATAGGTACACACTGCATTTACTAAGAAAACTATGTGTAATTGAGTCACATAACAATTAGATATATGACTTTGATTCTACATAAACAGGAAATTTACCATCTTATCTCCCCTTCCCCCAATCCAGAGCTCTATAAAGTAGACTGTACTGTTAAACATAATGCTTGATCCCCTTAATAAACCGACTCTAAAATGCTATTAATGTTGCACATAGGATTCTATGTAAGAGGAGGTGGGATGTCTTTTTAAACTTTAGAGCTTTAATTTTCAAGATTATTTGATATTTTCACTTTAGGGTTTACCATAAATACCTGGTAAATAATCTGGACATATTTTAGAAGAAAACTGGTAATATATATATAGAAAGTAATCAGAGTTAGTGGCTAAGATTCAGACAAATACACTTTATAAGATAAACTACAGGTATTTCTTATGTCTTAAAGGAATATGATCAAGAAATCATTCCCTAAGTCAAGATGAGATTAGACTTGAGGTTACATCAGATTGGTTAGACAATATCAGAAAAGGTCAGTTCAGGTTTACCTATTAATCTGATAGGATAATTTCCTGGGTGATATTATTCAACCAAAGGAGGAAATAGTAGATGGGATTTTTTTTTTTTAATTTTTTTTTTCAACGTTTTTTATTTTTTATTTTTGGGACAGAGAGAGACAGAGCATGAACGGGGGAGGGGCAGAGAGAGAGGGAGACACAGAATCGGAAACAGGCTCCAGGCTCCGAGCCATCAGCCCAGAGCCTGACGCGGGGCTCGAACTCACGGACCGCGAGATCGTGACCTGGCTGAAGTCGGACGCTTAACCGACTGCGCCACCCAGGCGCCCCAATGGGATTTTTAATAAAAAAATCATTCTTGATTTTGGTAGACTGAGGATTTTTCAAGTTAGTAACTCTTATACTCTGAGAGATCGTAAGACAAAGTCTAGAGAAATATGTTAGAAAGCAAAAATAATGCCTTTTTCAGAGAGCAAATGATAGAAAAGGAAATAATGGCTCACTCAGTCTTAAAAAAATAGTTCCAGTCACAACTGTGAGAGAATAAAATGGAACTAATTTACATAGTAGATGCAAGTAGTAGGATATCAAGTAATTGTCCTGAAGAGGATAGTAGAACATCATAGTAAAAGAGGATATTAGTAGAATATTGTACACATTTCATAAAAATTTTTAAACTGAAGAAAACATGCATATTTAAGTTCAAGGATGCTTGATATCAAAGAAAAAGCAGTGCTTCCTAAAAAATAATATGTCAGGTTTGGCCCTCTATTAACCACTAAGAACATTTTTGGTTTGTAACCACTGGTCCTTGTATGCAGAGGACAAAGAGAGACCAAAGAAATAGGCAGGACACTCCAGATTGGTAGGTGGCAACTTTTGTGTTTTGTGTGTGTGTGTGTGTTTAAGTTTTTACATTTTTTCATCATATTTTGTGTACTCTTTAGTCCTCATCCTTGTGTTTTTTGTTAAGTTTGTAGATTTTTTTCATAAAAATAAGTGTACTCTTTAATTTTCATCCCCTATGTCTCCCCCATCTCACCTACCTCCCCTCTGGTAACCTTCAGTTTGTTCTTTATAGTTAAGAGTTAGCTTCTTGGTTTTGTCTCTCTCTCTCTCTTACTTTTTCCCTCTTTCCTCATTTGTCTCTTAAATTCCACATATGAGTGCGATCATATGATGTTTGTCTTTGGTTTATTTTGCTTATCATTATACTCTCTAGCTCTATCCACATTGTTGCCAATGGCAAGATTTCCTTATTTTTTATGGCTGAATAATATTATATTATTCTATTCTGTTCTACATGTGGACTGCTTCCATAGTTTGGCTATTGTAAGTGATGCTGCAATAAAAATAGAGGTGCATATATCACTTTGAATTAGTGTTTTTGTATTCTTTGGGTAAATACCTAGTAGTGTGATTCCTGGATCACAGGGTAGTTCTATTTTTAATGTTTTGAGGAACCTCCATGCTGTTTTCCAGAGTGGCTGTACCAGTTTGCATTCCCACCAACAGTGCAAGAGGGTTCCCCTTTCTCCACATCCTTGCCAACACCTGTCATTTCTTGTGTTTTTGATTTTAGCCATTCTGACAGGTGTGAGATAATATATCATTGTAGTTTTGATTTGTATTTCCCTGGTGATAAGTGATGGTGAGCATCTTTTCATGCATCTGCTAGCCATGTATATGTCTTCTTTGGAGAAATGTCTGTGCATGTCTTCTGCCCATTTTTTAATTGGATTGTTTTCTGGGTGTTGAGTCAGATCAGTTCTTTATATATTTTGAATACTAACCTTTTATCAGATATGCTGTTTGCAAATATCTTCTCCCATTCCATAGGCTGCCTTTTAGTTAATTGTTTCCTTTGCTGTGCAGAAGGGTGTGTGTGTGTGTGTGTGTGTGTGTGTGTGTGTGTGTGTTTTGTTTTTTGGATTTTGTTTTTGTTTTTCTGATGTAGTTCCAATAGTTCATTTTTGCTTTTGTTTCCCTTGCCTTAGGAGATATATCTAGAAAAATGTTGCTATGGTCAGTATCAGAGAAAATACTGCCTGTGTTCTGTTCTAAGATTTCCATGGTGTCAAGTCTCACATGTAGGTCTTTAATCCATTTTGACTTTATTTTTGTGAATGGTGAAAGAACATGTTCCAATTTTATTCTTTTGCATGTAGAGGTCCAATTTTCCCAACACCATTTGTTGAAGAGACTGTGTTTTTCCCATTGGATATTCCTCTTTTGGAATATCCTCTTTTGTGGAAGTTAATAGACCATATAATTGTGGATTTACTTCTGAGTTTTCTGTTCCATTCCATTGATCTGTGTTTCTATTTTTTTAAATGTTTATTTATTTTTGAGAGAGAGAGAGAGAGAGAGAGAGAGAGAGAGAGAGTCAGAGTATAAGCAAGGGAGAGGCAGAGAGACAGGGAGACACAGAATCAGGCTCCAGGCTCTGAGCTGTCAGCACAGAGCCCGACGCGGGGCTCAAACTCATAGACCTCGAGATCATTACCTGAGCTGAAGTCGGTTGCTTAACCAACTGAGCCACCCATGCACCCCTGTATTTCTATTTTTTATGTTAGTGCCATACTGTTTTAATTACTACTGCTTTGTAATATAACTTAAATTCTGAAATTGTTATACTTCCAGTTTTGTTTTTCTTTTTCAGGATTTGTCAATTTGAGGTCTTTTTTGCTCTAGTTCTGTGAAACATGCTGTGGGTGTTTTGATAAGGATTGCATTAAATCTGTAGATTGCTTTGGGTATTATAGAGATTTTAACAATTTTTATTTTTCCAGCCCATGAGCGTGGAATATCTTTCCATTTCTTTACATTGTGTTGAATTCCTGTCATCAATGTTTTATAGTTTTTAGAGTATACAGGTCTTTCACCTCTTTGGTTAAGTTTATTCCTAGATCTTTATTGTGTTTGGTGCAATTGTAAATGGGATTTTTTTTTTAATTTCACTTTCTGCTGCTCTGTTAATAGTGTGTAGGAATGCAACAAATTTTTGTACATTGATTTTGTATTCTGTGACTTTACTGCATTCATTCATCAGTTCTAGTAGTGTTCTAGTGGATTCTTTAGGAATTTCTATATATAGTATTATGTCATCTGCATATAGTGAGAGTTTTACTTCTTTCTTAACAGTTTGGATAGCATTTTTTTTTATGTTGTCTAATTGCTGTGGCTAGGACTTCCACTAATATGTTGAATAAAAGGGGTAAGAATGGACATCCTTTTCTTGTTCCTGACCTTATTGGAAAAGCTCTCAGTTTTTCAACATTGAGTATTGTTGCCTGTGGGTTTTTCATATAAGGCCCTTATTGTGTTGAGATATGTTTCCTCTAGACCTACTTTGCAGAGGGGTTTTATCATGAATGGATGTTGTACTTTGTCAAATGCCTTTTATGCATATTATTGAAATTATCTTAGTGGTTTTTATCCTTTTTCTTATTGATGTGATATATCACATCGATTGTTTTGTGAATATTGAACAAACCTTGCATCCCAGGAATAAAACTGACTTGATTATGGTGTATGATTTTTTAAAGGTTTATTGATTAATTTTGAGATAGAGAGAGAAAGAGCAAGAACGAGCATGGGAGGGGCAGAGAGAGAGGGAGATAGAGAATCAGAATCTCAAGCAGCCTCCATACTGTGTGGAGCTGGACACCAGGCTCAATCTCAGGAACCAAGAGATCATGACCTGAGTTGCATGCTTAATTGATTGAGCCACCGGGCACCTCAATTGTGGTATATGATTTTTTAAATATATTTTTGGCTTCATATTGCTAATATTTTGTTGAGGACTTTTACATCTATAGTAATGAGAAATATTGGCTTGTAGTTCTCTTCTTTAGCAGTGTCTGTTTTTGGTATCAGATGATTTTGGTATCATATAATGAATTTGGAAGTTTTCCTTCCTTTTGTATTTTTTTGGAATAGTTTGAGAAGAATGAGTGTTAACTCTTATTTAAATGTTTTGTAGAATTTGCCTGTGAAGCCATCTGGTCTTGGGCTTTTGTTTTTTTATTACTGATTCAGTTTCATTGCTAGTAATTAGTCTGTTCAAATTTTCTATTTCTTCCTGCTTTAGTTTTGGTAGGTTATATGTTTCTAGGAATTTATCAATTTCTTCTGAGTTGTCCAATTTGTTAGCATATAGGTTTTCATAATATTCTGTTGCAATTGTATTTCTGTGGTGTTGGTTATTTTTTCTTCTCTTTCATTAGTAATTTTGTTTGTTTGGGTTCTCTCTTTTTAATGAGTCTGGCTAGAGGTTTATAAATTTTGTTGATTTTTTTTCGAAGACCTAGCTTCTGGTTTCATTGATCTATTCTAGTGTGTGTGTGTGTGTGTGTGTGTGTGTGTGTATGTTTTAGTTTTTGTATTATTTATTTTGGCTCTAATATTTATCATTTCGTTCCTTTTTCCAGTTTTGGATTTTATTTGTTCTTCTTTATCTAACTCCCTTAAGTGTAAGGTTAGATTGTTTATTTGAGATTTTTCTTGTTTCCTGAGGTAGACTATAAACTTCCCCCTTAGAACCATTTTTGCTGCATCCCAAAGATTTTGGACCATTGTGTTTTCATTTTCATGTAATTTTATTTTCTTTTTCTGATTTCTTAGTTGATTCATTCACTGATTAATAGCATCTTATTTAACCGCATGTATTTGTGCTTTTCCCAGATTTTTTTCTTGTAGTTGATTTCTAGTTTCATAGTGTTTTTGTCATAAAAGAGGCATGATATGACTTCATTTTTTAAATTTTTTGAAACTTGTGGCCTAATATGAGATCCCTGTTGGAGAATGTTCAATGTGCATTTGAAAAGAAAGTGTATTCTGCAGTTTTAGGATGCAATACTCTGCATATGTCTGTTAAATTCATCCGGTCCAGTGTGCCATTCAAAGCCACTGTTTCTTCATTGATTTGCTGTTTGGATGATCTGTACATCAATGTAAGTGGGGTGTTAGAGTCCCTTACTATAATTGTATATTACTGTTGATTATTTCATGTTTAACTGTTTTACGTATTTGGGTGCTCCGTGTTGGGTGCATAAACATTTACAATTGTTATATCCTCTTGTTGGATTCTCCCCTTTATTATTATATAGTGTCCTTCTTTGTCTCTTCTTACAGTCTTTTTTTTTTTTTCAAACCTGTGTTGTGTGATGTAAGTATTGCTACTTGGGTTTCTTTTCAAATTCACATTTGCATAATAAAGCCTTCTTCATCCCATCACTTTCAATCCAAAGGTGTCTCTTAGTCTGAAATGAGTGTCTTGTAGGCAGCATAAAATAGGTCTTGTTTTTGTTTAGTCCACTGTCACCCTGTATCTCCTGATTAGAACATTTACTCCCTTTACATTCTAAGTAATTATTGATAGATATGTATTAATTGCTGTTTTGTTACTTGTTTTGTTTAATAAGCAAGGGCACTCACATGCTCGGTTTATATGGGGAGCTAGCTGCAAGATGAGTAGATCTCCACACCTGTCCACCAGAATCTTAAACGTTTATATAGAGGCCTTAACTGGGTTGAGTCACATATACTGTTCAGATGATCTCAACACCATATTACTATCTCAAGACTATGTCCTTGGGGCAGCTTCTGGAAGCAGGAAAGGCAAGTGGGATGTACATCCTAAGGATATGGGAGCAGGAGAGGAGCCATAAATTGCCTGCATCTAGCTCACAGGTAACTGCTGGTCCATCCTCTTGATGACCTCCCCCAACCCTGCACCCCTCTGGACTGAGTCTTACAATCTCACATGATCCTTTCTTTCATGGCATGGCCTGAGTAGTCAGCAAGGGGTTTTACTGTCTTAGAGGTAGCTCCTTTGGTGGCTGTTTGGCTGCATTAGAGGTAGATGTCACTGCAACAGTATAGGTGCATGCAAGAGAAAACACAGATTAAGGCAGTGATTTCCAAATCAATGACAACTTCTTCCACTAACAGTCCCCTGATTCGAAGCACTGATGTATGAAGTCCCATACCCAGGGGGATGGATCACTCATGGTGTTCACTTGTGTCCTTATGTGATTTAATAAAGATAAGCCATTAGCAGGCTCATCGAGTATGAACATACAATGTTCTGTTTAGATAATGGCACAGGTGCCTTCCTGTGAGGCAGTGATAAAATCCAAGGCCATCCTATTTTGTAGGTTAGCTTTTCTCATTTAGGATATTTCAGTGTTCAATAAAAACAAGCTTTGTTGGCTATCATTTAAGGCTTGTTGGGTGAATTTAGTAAGGGCTTCTATGTGTGCTGTTATGTTCTCCAGGCCAATAGAAAGAATAAAGACAGCGGCCACATGATCATAGCAGTGAAAAACAGAACATACTCATCTGGTCTTGAGGAGAAAGAGGGAATTTGGAGAAAGAGACTCAGATTAAAACAAAATGAAACAAAATAAGCATGTTGCCCATACCTTGAATTGTTGAAGCCTGTAGATTGCTGGTATTTTATGAAAAACAATATTGGCATTATTTCCCATACTAATTTTACGTTTTGTGGGACTTGAATGTATACAGAAATTCTGGTGGCTGTGTAATATCAAACTTTTACTATGTACTCTCAGACAGCAGATAGAATGTGATGTGGTAGAAAGAGCACAAGCCAACTTAAGACATGGATTGGACTCTCATGCTTAACAACCATGAGGCAATGAACCTCTGAAGTCATTATTTCCTCTTCTGTAAAACTGGAAACACTGAGTTAGCCGATCACTGCATTTCTTTTAACCTTGAATACTCTCCAGTATAACATGATATGGAGTGTTTTTTATTTTCTTTTTTTTCCCCAAGGTACATGCAGATCTCTTAAGGTTGGCACTGTGCTTTTCTTGCTTAACCAAGTGCACACGAAGTTACTATCCTTCACTTAGTGCTTACAGAATGAAAGAGTGAGTGATGTTATGCAAAATGGTGCTGTCTTTATCACAATGCAAAATAGTGTTTCTGTTAGCAAGCAGTTTACTCATATGACATAATCATTTCTAACTGTAGAGAACACATGGCTTGAGGATTATGAATCTTTAATAGATTTTGAGGTTTAAAGGCATTGGGATAAAAATAGACCCTGGGACAGAGTACCGTTGATTATGCATTAAATTTTGCCATGCATCAGAAGGATAATATGTTTCTATGAATTCCATTTCTATTTCTCATTATCTGCATCCTACATCATTAACTTTTAATGAATCTGGGCTTTTGTTTGTTGTCCCAACATTGGAAATGTTCATTTTTCTTCTCCAATGCCTAGCACTTTTAAAAAAAAAGTATTTTCTTTTGGTATTCAATTCATATTTACAGCTGTGTTTTATTCTTTTGAGTTTGTTATAGCTGAAAACAGAAGGAGATAGAATCCTTGGCAGAAAGTCTCCAAGAATTTGTCATCAAACCATCATATCCTCGCTGCAAGAGCAAGAATTCTGTTTTCTATGGAAACCAGGGAGATTATGTCCTGACATAAATTTCCTGATGCCCCAAAGAAAGACTAGAACAATGAATTTCAAAATGTTAAAAGCTGAAGGAATTATGCTCAGATATCATGCAGTCAGGCAACATGACATTCAATAGGGGAATATATTTAGGGCAAGTTTCTATTTCATTGATTCTTACCTTGTGCCAGAGAGTGGCTTCTCTATAATTGCCATGCATGAGAGTACATCTGACTTGTAGATGGTGAGCAGACTGATTCTAATTGAAGATCACCATGGCATGGGGCCTGACCTAGTGAAATGAGCAAAAGTAAGTGGAAAAAGAATATTTGTATTTCTTCTCTTTAAAGAGAGGTTGCATACAAAGGTAATTTCCAAGGGCCTGCGGCTTGATTCTACATATGAAGAATTCAATTATCATGTTCATAGAATGACCTCTTATAACTCAGACCCACATATGTGGCTCTGGCTTTTTATACTTTATTGATCTCTGCTCCTGAGAGCTGGGGAATCCAGAGAATTTTATTCAGTCTTTCATCCTGTGGACTGGAAAGTGTTTTCCTGCCATTGCAAGCACTTTGATTGCTACAAATCTGTTTAACCATGGATACTTAGGGATGGACTAGGATTTTTTTTTTTCACTTATCATGTAGCTGCCCACAAAAAGTTCTCAGTCTAACATTGAAGATTAAAGTTCTGTTTCTAGCCTAGATGTCTTTACACTGTGGTCCACGGGGTCTGAATGGGCTCATACAGAGCCATCAGGAGATATCAAGGGATATGAGGGGCAGACTTATGGGATCCTATTCTATTGAAGCAGAGAAGTTCTACCATTATTATCTGTTGCATGTATTAGGATTGCCTTAGATTAAAGTTCAAGAAAGGATTAACTGCAAGATCCTGGGCAATGCCAGTTCTAATCTTCGTCTCTAATACCCTAAAAGATCTCTGCTCTGTTAAATTGTATTCTCTTTACTCAGAATATTGTTGTGCCTTATTGAGGCTTTGCCATATTTAATGGAAGGCCTCTGGCTGTGAACACTGTGGGGAGCAAGTTTCTGGTTTGAGGACACTCACACTCTCACTTCTTATCAGGGACATCAGTCCTTCTTTAAAATCCAGTCACTTGCTTCTCCAGCTCAGTCACATAAATATCTTCCATGCAAGAGGCCTCCTCCATCCTGTACCAACAGAAATTAAAGAGATTCAGCTCACATGTTTTCTGAATCTTGCATGTCCCAAATGGAAATTAGTAGCCATTGAATAATAGTGTTCAGGGTCCTCAGAGAGAGACTATTTTCATATCTCCGGGTTAAAAACAATCATAATTCTCTCAGTTTACAAATAAACGTGGAATTAATGGAACAACTGGGTGGCTCATTCAGTTGAGTGTCCAGCTGTGCTGACAGCTCAGAGCCTGGAGCCTGCTTTGGATTCTGTGTCTCCTTCACTCTCTGCCACTCCTCTGTTCACATTCTGTCTGTCTCTCAAAATTGGATGAATATCAAAAAAAAATTTTAGACTGTTGAGTTAATGTATTTGGGAGGATTTAGATTTTTGATGATCAACTGGCAGCCTCAGAAATATTGTCATAAGTAGTCACTTACTTACAGCTTGAGAATGTCTCCCACTAACACGGACTTTCTCCTGAATAGTCCTCCCTTGCTTTCTAGTGCACTGTCCCATCTCCCTGTGAATTGCACGTCTTCCTTTCAGAGAAGTATTTAGATGCATGCTATATAGAAGAGAGTGTTGTAACAGTGACTTCACACTCTATAAATTTGTGATTTCATATCACAGCCAATGGAATCCTCTCATCTCTTCTTAAATGCAGC
Source organism: Neofelis nebulosa (assembly GCF_028018385.1). Lineage (NCBI taxonomy): Eukaryota > Metazoa > Chordata > Mammalia > Carnivora > Felidae > Neofelis > Neofelis nebulosa. Next base: position 42,538,374 of record NC_080790.1, on the reverse strand, counting down.
ACAACTGTGTACCAAGTAAATCCTCATCTTTGTAGAATGTGTGGTAGTGGTTTAGTGAATATGGCCTAATAGTGACTGATTGAATCCATGATCTATGAATTAGCAACTGGGTGGTCCTGGACGTGATATCTACCCTTTCTTAGCCTAAAAATGAAACGATCATCAGCAGAGAATTGGACAAAGCAGAAGCATGGGTCATTAGGCCTTGCTTTGTTACTCTCAAAATGCATGACCTTTATAAACCATTTCCTCTAGGGCTCCATTACCTCAGCTGCAAATGAGGAGACTCTTTGGTCAAAGGTTTTTCTAGATCTAGATTTTATTTTCCATTCTGATTGGGAATAAGAGAGAAAGTCTGAAGGTGAGATTCAGGATTAGTTTCACAAAGAAGCTTGTGTGTGGTCCTTAAGATAGAATCAGGACTAGAACTATCCTGCACCATGAATAGACTAATCCAGGTATGAGGGGGAGTGTTAGCTCAGGCACACAGGTGGAAAAGCACAGACCACCTATGTGCCAGTGCCCAACCTAGACATTTATCTAGGTGATATTTTATTCATGAGTCTAAATTAATCAGTTGTTGATAAGAGATTATGGAGGCTACATTTATTCAATATAAAGGACTTTATCTTATTATATATTGCTTGTTTATTTTACAGTTAAATTTTCTTTTTATCTTTTTACTTTTTAAATTTTATTTTTTTAATTCCAGTACAATTAGCATATTGTCATATTAGTTTCTTGTGTACAATGTAGTTAGTCAGTAATTCTGTACATTACTCAGTGCTCATTGTGTTATGAGTGCTCTTAATTCCCTTATCCTAGTTCACCTATCCTCCCACCCACTTTCCCTCTGGTAATTATCAGTTTGTTCTCTATAAAATATTCTTTTTAAAATTTTTTTAAATTTATTTATTTTTGAGAGAGAGAGTGAGTGGGGGAGGAGCAGAGAGGGAGAGATTGAATCCAGAGCAGGGTCCACACTGTCAGCAAGAGCCCAGTGTGGGGCTCGAACGCACAAACCATAAGATCATGATCTACACTGAAACTGAGAGTCAGATGTTTAACCAACTGAGCCACCCAGGCACCCTATAAGATATTCTTTTTTTAAATGGAGTATCACTAAAAAAAACCACAGAATATATAGTCTAAAAAATTCCTTATTATGCAAAATTAAAAGTTGGTAACCATATAGTAGTCTCTGGAATGTTTCCTTAAACTTTACAAGTCCATTAAACAAATTGGGAAATATTTGTGCAAATCAAATAGCAAACAATTCTGGTTGGAGCTCTGGTCTTTTTCTCTGACTGTATGATTAATAAGATAAAGTTTGAAGGCCATGAATGTCAAGGTAGCTTATTAATGAAGATACAGAGGCCCAGTGAAAACAGGTCCTTTTCCAAAGTTTCATAGTCACTACTTTCTGATTTGAAAGCCTAATGACTTCAAAATAGGCAGTGGTCAAGAGCATTAACTTCTTAACCAGCGATCTGGTGAGAGTGTATCACTGGGGTAGTGAGGATGGAATTGATTTTTCTTAGCATTGTGGGGGAACAATAGAAAACTACTTAAAACAGAATGAATTTCAAAAACCCCTCTGTGAAGTACAGTGGCTTTGGGTTGTATATACATATAAGGCATGGGTTAAATCAGAGTTACTACTTTTTAAAATGTTCATGCTTGTCTTATTAAAAATAGGGCAAGGAAAAACAACCTGTAGAAGAAGTGGAGATTGAAGAGCAAAAATACATAACTAAAACAGTATGATCGATAATCAAGTTAGAGAGATGCTAATGAAATGGCATAGAGACTTTTGGTTTTACACTTATTTCAACTGACATCTCAGATCCACCCCTTATGTGCTATGTGAATTTGGTTCAGTGGTATGAATGTAAATATTAAAAATAAAACCACACAGGACTAGCAGAAAACATAGGCGAATTCCCCTTCAAACTGGAATAGGGAAAGCCTTTCTAACTAGGACTCTGCCTCTTTTTTTTTTTTTTCTGGCAACAACACTAATTTTTGTTTGTTTGGATGATTACAAGTGACTTGGGTAAAACTCTCAAAGTGCATTGCTTTCCAAGAATATACAATAGGGAAAAGACAGTTTCTTCAATAAATAGTGCTGGGAAAACCAGGCCACTTTCTTACACCATACACAAAAATAAACGCAAAATGGATTAAAGACCTAAATGTGAGAGCTGAAACCATAAAAATCCTAAAAGAGAACATAGGCAGTAATTTCTCTGACTTTGGCCACAGCAACATATTTCCAGATATGTCTCCTAAGGCAAGGGAAACAAAAGCAGAAATAAACTATTGCAACTGCCTAAAAATAAAAAGCTTTTTGCACAGTGGGGAAAAAACAAACACAAAAAAACACAGAAGGCAACCTCTTAAATGGGAGAAGATATTTGCAAAAGATGTATCTGATAAGGGGTTAATATCCAAAATACATGAAGAACTTACACAATTCAACACCAAAAAATCAAGGCAAAACAAAACAAAAATCTGATTTAAAAGTGGGCAGCTGACCTGAACAGGCATTTTTCCAAAGAAGATATACAGATGGCCAAACACATGAGAAGATGTTCAATATCACTAACCATCAGGGAAATGCAAGCGAAACCACAGTGAGATATCACCTCACACCTGTCAGAACAGCTAAAATCAAAAAGACAAGGAATAACAAGTGTTTGTGAGGATGAAGAGAAAAAGGAACTCTTGTGCACTGTTGGTGAGTATGCCAGCTGGTGCAGCCACTATACAAAACAGTTTGGAGGCTCTTCAAAAAATTAAGAATAAAAATACCATATGATCCAGTAATTTCACTACTGGGTACTTACCGAAAGAAAATGAAAACACGAATTTGAAAAGATATATGTGCCCTTATGTTTATTGCAGCATGATTTACAATAGCCTAATTAGGGAAGCAATTCAAATACCCACCGATAGATGAATGGATAAAAGATGCACGCACACACACAAAATGGAGTATTACTCAACCACAAAAATAGGGTGAGATCTTGCCATTTGCGACAACATAGATAGACCTAGAAAGTATTATGCTAAGTGAAATAAGTCACACTGAGAAAGACAAATATCATATGATTTCACTCATATGTAGAGTCCAAAAAACAAAACAAATGAATAAACAAAAAACCAACAGACTGATGGTTGGCAGAGGGAAGAGAAGGGAGGATGGGCAAAATGTGTGAAGGGGACTGGGAGATACAAGCTTCAATTATGGAATGAATAAGTCATGGAAATAAAAGGGGCAGCAGATGGAATATAGCCAATGACATTGTAATAGTGTTGCATGGTGACAGATGGTAACCATACTTGTGGTGAGCATAGCATAATGTATAGAAATGTTGAATCACTGTGCTGTACACTTGAAACTAATGTAACGTTGTGTGTCAACTATACTCAAATAATTGTGTTTTTTTAATTAAAAAAAAGTGCATTGCCTTCTCTGGGTAAAACTTGGGTTTGTGAGCAAAACTAGTCCAGTTAGACTTCCGCCCTTGAAATTTAAATTAGTTTTAACAGCTGTGGTCTGTATTATTAAAGCATTAAATAGAAGGGCACAAGATACATACAAATTATTGAATCAGTTTCCTCCCTGAAAAAGCAGAAATTGATAGAAGTACACTTACTCACATTGAAAAACTCCATCTGGACTGAAGGGAGAGAAAGCAGTAAAAGGGCAAAGACTTTTTTTTTTTTTTTTGAAAATTTGAAAATTACGTAGGCTATGGGAGTTTGGAACTTGACAATTTAGATTTTGAAGGAAGTGGCAAAATTGGAAATGATAACAAGAGAACAGGCGAAGGCACTTATCAGAACTTGGACAGATGATGAGTTCTGTTTTGAGGATTATTAGATATTGATATAAGGCATTTATACAGATTTAATTATGCAAAATTATACAACATTCACAGTGAACAACAGATAGAGTAAGGTAATGAAAATGCTAGAACTGATCTGGGCAGTGGAGCTTATCTTTCCTGGGCACTTGATATACTCTGTAATGGATGAATAGTTCCACAGGTTAATCAAAAATTCAATCATCTAACAATTAAGAACAGAGGGATATTCTCAGTTTTGTACTGTTCATTCATTTACCTTTCAGGATTTTGTTTGAATTTCATTGAAATAATTCACACTGCTGACCAAATTCTATTGATAATCATGAAGCAGAGTTCTTATTTGCATATTCCTTCAAACACAGGATTAAATTTCAATTGTGGCTAATTACAGTAAGTTGTATACTTTATCATATGTCTCACTAAACACAGTGCCCAATTCACATATCGGTCTGAAACAAGAAAAAAAGAAACTGGCAGTCTAGTGGAAAAAAACAAAACAATGAACTGAAGGGACTAAGGATGGGATAAAGAAAAAAGACCAGAAATTTTAAAAGGAAAAAAAAATTAGAGCATAAGAAATGAGAGAATGGGAGGTTTCAATGTCATTGAGTAAAAGGTAACTCAGAGTTCTGAAGATTTCTGAGGTAGTACAGGTACTTGTGATGACCAGTCTTATATATAACCATCGTTTTATAGAGATGAAATTATGTTGAAATCCATATTGTTTATAGGATGAAAGGATGCCCATTCTGTAACAAGTTCTCTCAAAATGATGGCAGAAGCTGGGTTAGATAGGAAGCTTGTGAACCAAGTTGTGGGATTAACTAAGAGGGTGGAAATAACAGCGATGAGAAGCACCATTCAAGTTCTTTATTTTAGCTATATCCCTTTCAGCATCCCCAGATTGTCACCCAGCCAACAATGTTGCTACTCCTACTTTAGAGGATTAGGATCAAATGTGAAAACACATTGAAAGGCAGGCAGCAGCTATCAGATGTAGCTATTCTCTCTGCCCGTGCTTCTAAATAACACCAGACTGGTCTTTAAATTCTGGTCCCAAAGTGATTCTGTGTCTTCTCCTGCCATCTATCAATGTTGTTCAAATTGAACACCAGTGCATCCTTCCTTATGAAGATATTTGAGGTTTCAGAAAGAAGAAAATGACTTTATGAAAGAAAGGTTACTTTGTTAATCATGAGCATTTGCTAAAGAGTAATAAACAAGTGGATGTGTTTTGATGTGCCAACGAAGGGTTATGCCTCTGCCTGATAAAATATAGTTACCGTTTTGTTCCTGTAAAACTAACCTATATTTGTAAGGGTATTTTTTTTTCCACTTTCACAGTACAGACTAATACCAGGGAAAGGGACGTATAGGCTTAAACCAGAGAAGAATTTAGGAGGGTTACCTTAGGAATTTCATTAGTTGAATGAACTTTTGTGGAAGAAATTATTGCTACTCATGGATGCTGCAAAGGGATGATTGGTTGGAGGAAGTAAGATATTTTGAGGGACCTAGAGCCTAACAAGCAATACTTTATCACTCTTGCATGAATGGCTTAATTTCTACATGGATTAAACTCAGAATTTGTGATTTTTGAAGAGTGTTGCCTAAGTAGGGAAATCCACAGGCTTTCAAGTAAAGGAAACTGGTATATCTGTGTTTCCCATTTTAAAGAAGAGACTTATTATTGTGCTCTAGCATATAAAATTTCAATCATAGATTTATATACTCTGAATGAATCTGGATGCTGGTTCCAATACTATGTAGTTCATAGAATATACAATGTATTGTCTGAAAAGAAGCATTGTAAAGACTTATAAATACAGGATTTTTTTTTCTTTATTTGTCACCTAGTAATTTATCTTGGTACAACTTTAATTAAATCATCACTACCATTAAATAATACAACTGAGTTAATGCTACATGGGATGGTAATAGTAACTAGAAATGTATGATTTCTTATTTAGTTACCAAGTGACAGCAGCTTGGGGGTAGGTAGGATACTAAGAGAAGGAGTTTGGAAATGTGAAAAGAAGATATTCACCAAACTCTAATTTTGTCCATAATTATATGTTCTAATATTTCACACAAAATTTTGCCATCTATTAACAGTCCAACATGTATTTATTTTTTCATCACAAATGTTCTCATTCAAATGGGTGAGGTGAAAGAATTATATATTTAGGGAAAATATGAGAAGTTTGTAGATATGAAATAATTAAATATTTTAGGTTTCCTAGATAATAGAGCCTAAGGCAAGAGTTTCCATGCTATCACATTACAGGAGTTTGCTATTCAGAGAAAAGCAAAAGTGAAAGTTAAAGGAAGTGAGACAGAGAAATAGAGAAATTTTGAGAAGGAGCATTAGTTCTCAATAGGCACAACTGATGGTAGGACATCCTTAGAACGACTAAATAAAACTTCTGTATTTCAGGTAATTTTGTGAAGGTAGGCTGAGAGAATAAGTTATCTGCTGGCTTCTTCCCAGTCTCCATTCCCCATTGATCAAAGACTGTAAATATATATATATATATATATATATATATATATATATATATATATATATATATATATCGTTAATAGTCTTTATGTCCAGGATCTGTTACTTGACCCCTTACGTAACCTTTTGGAGTCAGAGGCTCTCTGTATTAAGACAGGCTAGTCTTCAGATGGCAGCTGTCTCCAGCTGTCATCTAGCACATGTGAGATTCTTGCTCTGTGGTGGTGGTAGCAGTTGCTGCAGAAATACGGTCTTGAACCATCTCCAGGGCTATTTTGGAGGTAGATACTACCCAAGATATAAGGTTGGTGAAATGGGTGAGGTTGAGCATTATCTTGGGTGTGACATAGTGTAGTTTTGGAAAAACCATTTTTATGTCATTCTTGAGCAGTTGGAACATGCAGGAAAGAAAGTTTCCCTCATTTGTAGGCATATTTAGTCCTTCAAGTCCATTGAAATATTCCAAAAAGAGTTAAATAAAAAAAAAAAAACTTAAAAAAAATTCAGGTGTCACTGTTTATATCCACCTTTCTCCTGTCCCATCTGTTTTAGATTTCCATCCCCTTTGACCATCACTTTGGCTTGATGTGGGTGCTTACTTGGAGGGATAGTCCATATTGAGCCCCTGGTGGCCTATACACTTACCTGTTTTGTCCTTTGTCTTTGTCGAAGTTTGGTGACTTTGACCATTTTCATATAATGTTGGGTACTGTAGCATAAAAAGAAAGTCTGATGGGTCCCCTGGAGCAAAGCTATTCTCACTATCACTCTTGAGATAATCAGAATGGATTATTAGTAGTGTAATTCTTTTCTTTGCTTGCTACTTCCCCCAAAAGAAAAGCCCAAAATAGCAACGTGGTAACCCCATGTTGCAGTTCAGTGGATACCTTACCATATTCCCTGGCAAGAGCACAGCTCCATGTTTCCCCCCCAAAGCAAGAATAATTACCTGACAGATCCGAAGATTTGGAGAATGAGAAGTACAAATCCCTGAAGTGGATAAATGGGAGTGATTGTGAGAGATCATGATTCTACTTCTCCTTGATTACCAATGTATTGTATTAGGGATACTGAGCTTGATATAAACTATTATTGATTCATTACATAAACTGCATCCTGGAAGATAGTGTCCAACCCCACAAGTTGTTTAGTCAGGCTGGCTGATTCTTGGGGGAGTATGTGAAAAGGCCAATGAAAACCATGGTTGTAAGCCCATTGTCACAGCTCCATTTCTGTAAGGGTCAGAGGCAATATCATGTAGAATACCAAGTCAATATTAGGCATTCTGTAAATCTTTAGATAGTGATACAGGTAACTGCACATTACCCAGGCTTTCTCTGCTTCTTCAGTTACCACACATAGGCAATGATAGCCAGTCCAACTATTGACTCTAGTATGGTTGCATCTCTAGGTCTGCCAAAATTGATGCAGTTTGATGAGACTGACCCGTCAGTGTTTGGATAGTTGCTATAACTGAAGAGTGATACCATATTTGGGACTCATGCGTATGTTCCATTCTTTCCCTAATGGTTACTCTGACCATGAATGAGCACACTGTACAAGTATAGGAATGACCAGGGGAGGAGTCACATTAACAACCTCAGGATGAGTTACCCATGCCATGTGCAGTTTTTGAGGAATTTATCTGTGGTGCGTTATCTCTTTGATCATTGATAGGAGACAAATTAAACAAAACAAAACAAAACAAAACAAAATACCCTGCAGCTTTTGTTCTTAAATTCCTAGGTTTATGTGGGTACCTTTTTCTCAATTAATCTTATCCTGAATTTTGCAATCTTGTTTCGGCTCTCGAAATAAACCATGCAGCCGTTCTCCACTATGCAAGGTCTCCTCAGATCTCCTTTCCCACCAATGAATTTTACTTCATCGTTAGGTTTTGGGTCATTCTTGAGACGGATTGTAATTAAGTAGAGTATCTTCTGTAGCTAGTGCCAATATATTGTCCTGATTATCTTGTGTTATTTCCTCCCTCATGAAGGAACCACATATACTGTTTCACATACTCAGATTCTGAACGCTGATTCCAATACTATGTAGTTAATAGGGTAGACAATGTATTGCCTGGAAAGAGGCATTGTGAAGACATAAATAGCATGAATTGAGGAAGAGGTGATAGGTCAACTGAGACAGACAGATGATATGGGAGTCTGGACTTTCTCATCAAATAATTTACTTCTCCTTTTTATATCTGCTCAAATCCAATTTCAGATGAACCATTGCCATGATCTAAAATAAGTTATGTCTGTGCTCATTCCATTGTGGGAATGGGTGACTCTGATAATACCGTGGGCACATAGTCTTTTGCTGTGTAATAATCAGGTATTTTGTTTTTGTTAGATCCAAATGGAGTATCTGAAGTTAGTATAAATGGGTGTGTCCATTGAGTTGCTGGAAATAGTTTTGATGGGATTTTTTTCCTGCGAAATTTCATTGGTGCTCCCTGTAACTTCCTATATTCCATATACCAAAACAGGTAAGCAAAAGCCAAAGAATAGAGTAGGTCAGAATGAAAACAAAACAAAACAAAACAAAACAGCATCTAAATGCCTACTACTTCCCTGTGTCAGGAACTCAGTAATAAAAATTACAGTATTTGCCATCTTATGAGCAACAGAAGGGAGAATAGAAAAAGAGTTATTTTTTATTATGTTTAGTGCTATAATATTATTAAGACAGAAGATGTACACAGTCATAGATATATATTATATATTACATATACATATGTTATATATACCTATGTGTATATATGTTATATATACATATGTATATATATGTTATATATACCTATGTATATATATGTTATATATACATAATATATAATTAATATATATGTTAGTGCTAAAGAGAAATCAATGAAAAACATATCTTTCAAGCCAAAATGGATTAGTTTATATCACTAAAGATAATGCCTGTACAAACTCAAATACAGTGCCACAGAAAAGGCTGAATTGTCAAGATGAAATAGTTGAAATTGAGGTAAGTCACAAATATAATTAGCATATAATTCTGCAGTAAATCCTAACTTATTTGTATATTAAGGCTTGATTCAGTAAAAAAATAAGACTTACAGTATACTTTTAGGGGAAAATATAATTAACATGTGCGTAATATTCTTATACTTAAAATGTTTTCATATATGCTATTTTAATTTTACTACCTGCAAGTATTTATTGTGGGTTAAGAAAATTCTGACTTCTTGCCAAGTAGAGATACTGTTGTATCTAACTTAATGAAAGAATAAAGAATATTGTAGTAAGTATGTTACTGGTAGAGCTTGTACAAAATACATTCCTAAACAGTTTTTCTCACATAAAATGAATCAACTCCCCTGAAACATGGCTTTATAATGTGAATGTGCACATGAATGTTCAAATGTTATAAAATATAAAACTAATACAGGCTCTCACTAAAGTTAAAAATTTTAGGATTGTAGTGTATATGAGATAGTATCAGGAAACATACACTTCACATTTTAATTGTTCAGTTAAATATTTTGGGCTTAGGGAGACACTTGCAATATTCAGTTTATATTATAAAGCAGATATAGGTAGAAAGACTTAAGCCATACTTTATGTCAGTGAACTGGAAAATCGGATTTCTTTAAAATCAGAGAATTAATAGTAAGATATGTATGGGCCATAGGAACAATTATAAACACAGAGTTCATTTATGGAAAAAAAGTTGTGGATATAAGTTCATTCATACACAGATTGCATAAAAAGTCAAGGTTTCCCATCGTATTTCTGCCTCTTGAAGTTTATTGGATACCTGAGGGGTTTCTTGAGGTGTGGGATTTTTCAGTGCTAAAATCAAGATAGTCCCAGCAAATGCAAATTGGTGCAGCCGCTCTGGAAAGCAGTGTGGAGGTTCCTCAGAAAATTAAAAATAGACCTACCCTATGACCCAGCAATAGCACTGCTAGGAATTTATCCAAGGGATACAGGAGTACTGATGCATAGGGGCACTTGTACCCCAATGTTTATAGCAGCACTCTCAACAATAGCCAAATTATGGAAAGAGCCTAAATGTCCATCAACTGATGAATGGATAAAGAAATTGTGGTTTATATACACAATGGAATACTACGTGGCAATGAGAAAAAATGAAATATGGCCTTTTGTAGCAACGTGGATGGAACTGGAGAGTGTGATGCTAAGTGAAATAAGCCATACAGAGAAAAACAGATACCATATGGTTTCACTCTTATGTGGATCCTGAGAAACGTAACAGAAACCCATGGGGGAGGGGAAGGGGAAAAAAAAAAAAAAAAAGAGGTTAGAGTGGGAGAGAGCCAAAGCATAAGAGACTGTTAAAAACTGAGAACAAACTGAGGGTTGATGGGGGGTGGGAGGGAGGGCAGGGTGGGTGATGGGTATTGAGGAGGGCACCTTTTGGGATGAGCACTGGGTGTTGTATGGAAACCAATTTGACAGTAAATTTCATATATTAAAAAATAAATAAATAAAAAAAAAAAAAAAAAAAAAAGATAGTCCCAGCAAATGGGGAACTAACCACTCTAACTACTGGACACTTTTGCTTAGGGTAATGAGTACTGGCAATTTATGTGGCTTATGGGAACATTTCAGTCATCTCAGACACTCTCTTGGGGATCCTTATAATATTATTCCCAGAAGGTTCCAAAGCACTTCCCTTCATTTAAAAATAGAAACTTTCAGGAAATAAGAAATCATTCTCAGATCATCTTGACTGAATTCCCAACAAATAAATCTGAGATTTTACTTTCCATTCTCACCTATGGCTTATCTGTTATCATATTCTTGGTATTAAATTTATTGTTTAATGCTGATGAATATTTAAATTACAGACATCATGTGTCCAGTGCTTCATCTTGTGTCCTGAATATTAAAACGCTCTTCATACATGGCCAAACGTGACATGCCCACACTTAACAAAAGGAATAGGAACTTCATAATATCCCCTCATGTGTGGTCCATCTTTCGTATTTACTCAAAATTGTTTGACCTAATCCAGGACTGTACATTCTATTGGGTTATTGTAACCCTTTGATTCTTACAGTCTAACACAGCTTTTGTGTTTTCTGTCTTCTTTCAAAACTATTGTTTGGCGTCCATGCACCAATCCTGGTTTCTTTTGTTTGTTGTTGTTGTTATTGTTGATGTTTTGTTTTGTTTTTGTTTTTCTTTTAAAAGCTGGTCTTTGGTGGTCTTACCACCCTCTGACATCAGCTTTTCTTATGCTAGAATCCATATCTATAATCGTGATCTCTATAACTCTGTAAATTCAACTGTGTTTGAAATTAACAATCAGGTACAGGAATCTCACTGCCCACTGCATGCTAACCTCACTGTTTCAAACATAAACCCACTACATCCACCCCTTCCTACCACAATGAAATCTGCTTTTCTTCTGTTCCTTTGATCACTAAGCCAGGTGAGAACAGAGATTTTGTTTGTTTGTGTTTTTACTTTTTCATAACCACCAAATTTTTAATGCTAATTCAGAGTGAATTTTTCAGGATTGTCTGCCTGTTTTTAAATTACAGCTTAATCTATGTCCAGCCTACAGACTATGATCTATTATTCTTACTTCCAATTCTTATTCTTTTTTATTTTTTGTTTTCTTTCATAAACATCTGTTAGTTCATGTTATTAGTTGTGTTCGTAATATCTTTCTCCATTGATCATGTTTTTTTAAGTTTGTTTGTTTGTTTAGAGTTTGCATGCATGCTCACATGGGGCAGAGAGAGAGGGAGAGAGAGAGAATCCCAAGCAGGCTCTACACTGTCAGTGCAGAGCTTGATGTGGGGCTCGAACTCACAAACTTCGAGGTCATGACCTGAGCTGAAATCAAGAGTCGGACACTTAGCTGCTTAACTGACTGAGATTAATCATGTTATTATAATCTATATCAGTACTACAGTTATCTACATGAGGAATTAAAATATCTGTATTTTTATATAATTCAGGTTTATATTTTTGCTTAACACAAATGTAGGTCCTCATTTTTGCAAATGTTGGCTGTCAGTCTGGGTAATAGTTTTTGCCCTTTGTTTTGAAATTCATTCTCAGGTTCAGCCCAAAGAGATTAGTGCAGAGTACAGGTCCCATATTTTGGATTTATAGTTGTCAGATGCCTTTCTGAGGCACTTGCTGATACTGGGGCTAGCTTCGTTTCAGCTTGGCTCATGTGCTTTTTGTCAATTGTTTTATTTCCTCCAGCCAGCCATGTAGGGAGTTGTATGCAAACCTCAGGCAGTTGGCCTAGGTTTTTTTCAGCCACTGCTAATAGGTAGGGAGCTCCAACCTCTGGTTTCACAGGCGAGCCAGACTTTGATGCTCAGTAATGCCTAAGGTACTTTTGGACCCTGTTATCCAGGAACTCAAGCGTCAGATCCTTTCTTCATGTATTCAGTCCTTGATCCCAGCAGGCACACAGCTTCAGCCTCTGATTGCTGCAGTGTGTTTCTATTCATATTCTGCTCTGTGGAAATACCTTTTTCTTGCTTGTGGTTGTATCATTTCATTTTATTTCATTTTTATTTACTCTTAACATTGCCATTTTTGAAAGGAAAGGAACATTTAAATGCATGAACTATAAGCTTATCCTGGCCAGAAATTCCCTGGTCTCTTCTCAGAATCCCATCCCGGGCTTCTATCCACAGCAGCAAAATAACACTCAACACTTTCTGCTATTCCCTCATCACTCATTTACTCCCCAGCAGCTTGCAATCTGTGGTCAATTCCCAACATTTTATAGAAGCTACTCTCAGAAAAGCCACTGATGATCTCTGCACCTTCCACTCCAATGAATGTACTCCCCCCCACCCACTTTTGACCTCAGTAATAGTGGATACTTGCCAATCTTATCCTACTTTAAATTGCTTATGCTAGTGTTTTTTTCGTACTTTATACACATTATTCTGGTGTGAGTATATTCATGTCAAATCAAACAGATGTGTACCTCCTCCTGTGCTCATACATAGTCCCTTCTTTGTCATGTAGAAGTCAAGTCAGATAAAACCTTAGATTAAAACTTTAAATTAATCAAAAACTTTCTACTAATTATGTGGAGTAAAATTAATCTTACTTTCTAAAGAGTCATGTAGGATTTTTATTTCACTGATATTCCCATGCATGTAAGTGGAAGATAGAAGACAAGTTGAGCAAAAAGTTATTATTTTTAAAAGAAAAAAATTTTAATGTTTATTTTTGAGAGAGAGAGACATAGAGCACAAGTGGGGAAAGGGGCAGAGAGAGAGGGAGACACAGAATCCGAAGCAGGCTCCAGGCTTCCAGCTGTCAGCACAGAGCCCGACTCAGGGCTCAAACTCACGAACCACGAGATCATGACCTGAGCCCAAGTCAGACGCTTAACTTACTGAGCCACCCAGGTGCCCCTAAAAAGTTATTTTTAATTCTGATTTGCAAGGCTGCTTTAGGCATACTAGTATGGAGGGGCGTTTGATTATCCTGCAGTTTTATTTTGCATCATGTAAAGAAACGGTATAAATTAAAACGGTGAATACATTTCTCTCATTCTCTGGACAATATTCAACTGTTGGTGGCATAGCAGACTAATACACGATTTTTATTTGAAATGTTAGTGAGATATTTGTAAATCCAATTGCTCTTTTTAAACATAATAGAAAGATATCCATGTACATTTTGCCAACTTCTTCCCTGTGGTAACATTTGCAAAAGTATAAGACACACAGTGTATTGACAGTAATATAATGTACTGATCTCATTTAGACTTCCTCAGCTCCAGTTGTCCTCATGTGTGTGTATATTTAGTTGTGTACAATTTATCACCTGGGTAGTAGGTTCAAGTATCCACCACCATAGTGAACATGCTGAACAGTTGTGCCAATCCATTTAGAAAATAGGCAAAAAACATGAAGAAAAATTCCACTGAAGAAATATGGCAAGTGAGTGGATGGGAAGATTTTTAGCATTATTAGCCATAGGAAAATTCAAATTAAAATAACAATGAGGTTTTTCTATACATCTATCTAAGCAACTAAGATAAAAAAGAGTGAGAACGTTAATGCCGGTAAGGATGAAGAGAAACTTAATCTCATGCATTGTTAGTAGAAATGTAAAGTAGTACAGCATTTTTGAAAAATGTGGACAGTTTCTTATAAAATTAAATATGCCCTTACTCTATAAGCCAGCAATTGTACTTTCTGGGTTTAAATCCCAAATAAATGAAAATTTGTGTTCATGCAAAAAGCTAAAAATACATGTTCATAGTGGATTTATTTCTAGTAGTTAAGAAGTGGAAACAACCCAGATGTTGTCAAACAGGTGAATTGAAGCAAACTGCAAAATATTCATACTAGAACACTAAACAATAAAAATAATATATGAATAAATTTATGTAAAATTTTTGAAATGATGAAATATTAGAAATGGTGAACATATTACTGGTTGCTAGGATAGGAACAGAAGGTAGGAGGGATATAGCTGTGGTTTTAAAAGGGTGCAATATAAGGGATTCTTGTGATAATATACTATTTTATATTCTTGTTACACCCTTTTGGTGAAGAATCTGGTATCTTTTCTAGACGTCGTTAATCTTTATAATATCTTTAAGAGTAAAGTGGAACTTCCTAGAAAATGGTGGTAAAAGTGCATGTGCGTGCACACACACAGTGGAATGACACTGTGCCACATGCATGTGTGTGCACGTGTATATGTGCAGTGGCATAACACTATATATGTATTTAGAGAGATACTTCATGGTTTCATATTAGGCTTGAGTTAAAGAAGTAAATAGGAAAACATAAGCAGCAGGCTACTAAGAATAGCCTTATTTTCATCATAATAATTTGATTGCTCAGAAAAAATCTTATTTAAAAACAATGAAGCTTATTTATCACAAAAATATAACGCACCTGATTTTAGACAATATTTCTAAATTTATTCAATTAGTAGTTTTTAACAAGAAACAGTTGTCACCAACATTTTCCAAGGATAACGATTCTCAGGCCGTAAGACCTATGTAAGCAGACAAATGTTCCTTCCCCACCACTAACCATCATTCTGCTCTATGTTCAACCAGTATTTTCTCTTTCGGTGATTTCAGCAATTTGATGATATATCTTGGTGGTTTTTCTTTATTGTTTTTTTTTCTTTGTTTTTTCCTGCTTAGTGTTTATTGAACTCTCTTGATCTGTAGGTTTATAATTTTTATCAAATTTGAAAATACTCTAGCCATTTTTCCTTCAAATAATTGTTCTGACCTCTCCTTTCTTTTCTTATGGGATTCAGTGTATGTTAGGTTGCCAGATTATGTCTCCTAGCTCACTGGTTCTCAGTTCATTTATTCTCCTAATATCTCTCCCTCAGTTTTTCTTTCATTTAGTTTCTCTTTCTGTGGTTTCAGGTTCACCACTTTTTTTCTTTTTTTTTTCTTTTTTTTTTCTTTTTTATCTAGAGGTTTAGCCTTTTCAGAGTTGTTGTTTTTTTTGTTTTTTTTTTTAATTTTGGACACTGCTTTTCATATCTACAAGTTAAATTTATATCTTTTTATATCTCCCATTTCACTCCTCCTTGTTATACCCTTTTTCTCTTTTTTTGTAACAGAAAAGTGTTCATTCTGTGATTAACTATATTAATAATTACAAAAGGAAAAGTCAATAGAATTAAAAATTAAGTTCATAGATTTTACAGGAATAATTTTTTTGTAAACACACAACAAAATTCCTCCCACTTACTGTTGAGGAATTAGTTACTTGAAGAGATAGTATACAATTTCCCACCAAATTGACTTCAAAGAAATACTTCTAAAAGTTTGATAAAAATCCAATGTTGGTGAGCATGTAGATAAAGAAGACTCTGATTGTCTTTCTGGGAGTGAAAATTGACTTCTTTGGAAGAAATTTTATAGTATGTGACATTTGTCCCAGCAATTTTACTCTCAAGTAATACATATTGTAACATATGTGTATAAAATGTAAGTTCAAACATGATCATTGCAGCATTTTTAAATAAAAGATTAATGATTATAAATATTAACTACACACACATATTTTTTTCTCCTAGTTGAAAAATAACATGTATGTGAGATAGAGAAAAGGCAGAAAGAAAGGGGGAAAAAACAAAAACAACTGGCAGATTATTCTGTGGTGTGGTCTTAGAGTTTAGAGAAAGAGATGGCCCATTTTTTATTTGTTTCATGCATTTTTAATTTGTATTGGGCTTTACAAGTCTCTACAAGACTTTGCGATTTTTATACTTCTTATAACAAGTTGATGTTTAGGAATTGTTGATTTTGTTTCTCCTTTGGAATTCAGATATCTTATACTTTTTCTTCTTTTCTCCATCTTAGATTTGAGGACATTATGGTTCTTGTTTTCTTTCGGTTCCTTTCCTGAGATTAAGTTTTTCCCCTCCCCATGAACATTACCCTGTTCTTCTGATTTAGGCTTCACTCCTCAAGCAGAATATTGTATATGAGCTTGACTTAATAGTCTTGTTAGCTTATCCTTGACTTAGAGGAAAGACCCCTGGATGATGAGCTATGAAATCAGCCTGATAAATACAGGATGACTTTTGAATAATGTTTCTTGAATAACTCTTTAATATGAAATGCTAATGAGAAGATTAAGAACATTGATCCCACACTATCCAGGTCAGTTGCCAAGCCCCAAACCACATATACAAATTTTGTATGTTCTCTAGCACACTATGTTTTCCTTCCAAAAAATAATAAAAATAAAATTACAGTTCAATCAGTATAAGCATCAGCACATTTTGGGGGCTGTTTGATTATAGGACTATATTAGGATGCAAAGGACATTATATAACTTGAAGTGTTTCCAGAACCATGTGCATCTACACTATATTAGTAAATAATACCACTAAAGATATCACTCCAAAACAATTAAACAGTGTAAGTATAATTCCCTTGCATTACATGTGTTGGTCAGGTTTATGTGTCAGCTTGACCGGGCTAAGGGATGCCTAGATAGCTGTAAAACATTTCAGGGTGTGTCTATAAGGGTGTCTCTGGAAGAGAATAGCATTTGAATTAGAATACTGAGTAAGGATCTGCTCTCACCAATGAGGATGAATATCATCCAACGTATTGAGAACCTGATTAGAACAAAAGGTCAGAGACAGGGTGAATTCTCTTTCTGAGTGGAGTCATCCATCTTCTCTGGCTCTCAAGCATAGGTTTTTCTGGTCCTTGGCTTTTGGATTCACACTAAGATTTAAACCATTGACCTCCCAGAGTCTCAGAATTTAAGGCTTCAACTGAATTATACTACCAGTTTCTCTGGTTTACAGCTTACAGATTGTGGGACTTCTAGGCTTCCAAAATGACATGAGTCAATTCCTATAATCTCGATCTCTCTCTCTAACCCCCCCCCCCATCTTTCTCTCTTAGAAAAGTATGCATGTCTTGTTCTTTTCCTCACACCTGGAATCTTAACACTTCTTCTGGATTTCTAGACTTTACCTAGTATAAAAGGCTTGGAGCCTGCTTAAGATTCTATTCCTCCCTCTCCTTCTGCTCCTTCTCAGTTGGCTTGCGTCTTCTTTCTCTTTCCCTCTCTCTCTCTCTCTCAAAAAAAAAAATTAAAAATTAAAAAATTTAAAAGCCTATTTTATAAGGCAAAAAAACAATATTCAAAAAATATGTAATTTAAATTTTGTGCCAGACTGAAAGACCAGGGTAATGATACTACATGATGTAATCATCATCTCATAGCATTGATTAGCAACTTAATGGCATAGCCAAAATACTACCTAAAAAAGACACATCTAATAGAGGTACAACATTTTCAGACACTGTTTTTCTCTAGAAATGTGCTGTGGATGTGAAGGATCTGCACATATCAATTTATGAATGCATCTTTAACAAGTTATTCACTTTGTAATACTTTACAAAGTATTAAGCTTTATTTGTGTTTGTGGTGCAAAATAAATAATATATGTGAGGACCAGGATGTTTATTCAAGGAAAAGTACATATTTTTCTGATGGAAATATGAATTGTCTTGGTAATCAGAAAGAGTTGGTTTTGAATTTTGACTTTGTTTCTCAGTAGTCATGTCCTTTACAAATAGTTTAACTTGATGCCCTGCTTTCTCATCTCTGAAATGGGACTGCTGACACTTTACCATAAGTCTGTTGGATAAAATGCATGAGATAAGGCTTATAAGAATTTTACTTTTGGGGCACTGGGTGGCTCAGTCAGTTAAGCGTCTGACTTTGGCTCAGGTCATGATTTCACAGCTCATGAGTCTGAGCCCCAGGACAAGCTCTGTACTGACAGCTCAGTCTGGAGCCTGCTTCGCATTTTGTGTCTCCCTCTCTCTCTGCCCCTCCCTCACTCTTGCTCTGTCTCTCTGTCTCTGTCTCTGTCTCTCTCAAAGAGGAATAAACATTAAAAAAAATTGTTTTAAATAAATAAACTTACCCTAAAATTTTTTTTAACCTTTATTCCTCTTTGAGAGACAGAAAGAGACAGAACATGAACAGATTAATGAGCCCTGAGATCATGACCTAAGCTGAAGTTGGATGCTTAACCAAATGAGCCACCCAGGCGCCCCTAGAAGAAATATACTTTAATGTCTATCTGGTCCATTACTCGGTGGATACTAAAAGTTGGTTAGGTAGTATTCATATGAAAAGAGTAACAGAGCTTTGTAGTATTATTTAATGTAAGAGAAGAGCTTATAGGTGGGGTTCTAATTTACCATCTGTAGTAGATACATGATTCTTATATAATTATTTTATCTGACACTGTCTGCATCTACGGTTATATACATCTGTTGGTGCTCAGCACATTCCATCATTTGCTAAATCACATGCTGCATCACATGCTAAATTGATCAATTTTCCCAAATTTATCAAATTTTATTAGATAAAAATATATACATATGAGAATGTGAAAAGAAGTACCTACATTAACATTACAAATTCCATTAAAAATGCAGATCCATTGGTAGCCCCAAAACTCAGTATAATGAAACAATAAGTAAGAACACCTGTAATCTCATTCTTCATTAATAGAACTACAGCTTCGACTTTTTACATTTTATATTTTTTTCTATTTTGTATTGTTAGTAGATTTGTAGTTTTCCGAATCATACCATGGCACAAAAACAAGGATGAGGAAAACAAGGATGGTGAAGAGGTATCAACTACATCATATGAAGTATGTTTGATGGTATGAAACAAGATGATTAAACATGAGAACGGAGGACATTATAGCTGATTACACAGTTTTAAAACTTTTTTTATTATGTATATTTCTGAGAGACTGAGACAGAGTGTGACCAGGGGAGGGGCAGAGAGAGAGACACACACAGAATCTGAAACAAGATCCAGGTTCTGAGCTCTCAGCACAGAGACCAACGTGGGGCTTGAACTCAGGAGCAGCGAGATCATGACCTAAGCTGAAGTCGCATGCTTAACCAACTGAGCCACCCAGGTGCCCTGCTGATGACACATTTTTAAAGATACAACAGAGAAAAATTATTGAGATTATCCTGTATAGTTATAAAGGTAGAATTAGTATCAACTGCAGGAAGTTTCAGGGAAAATTTGACTAACAGCTAATGAAGGATCCCAGAAGAATGGCTCCTTTTTAGAAATCAAACCCTGGATGTGTTAAATAAGATGAGGTAATCACCCATTAGAAAAGTCATAATCAGACTTTCTGCTCTAGGCTCTAAATTGGACTACATAACACCTATAACCCATCCAAATCAAGAAATAAGATGTAAGCAGTTAATTTGAGCTCAGACTTCCTCATTCTTTGATTATATCTTGGGAAGCCTAAAAAGTCTCCCATCTTCTGTACCCATGAATCTGAAGTAATGTAGGATGGGAAGAAGTATTATTAGCTCTCTGGAACCTGCCTGCTATATTCAGTTGTCTGCATCCTAAACAAGAGAGATCAAGATACAGAGTTACCTCCCCACTGTCTCTGATGCACTTTCAACACACTTAGAATTAGTTTTAGGTAGAAAAAAAAATTATTGGAATTACTAAAGAGTAAACTTGCTTCCTTTCGGCATTAAAAGACACTGACTTTGTCTTTATCTGTTGTGAAACCTAGACGAATACCTGTGTATCAGATCATTTCTATATATCAGCATTAATCGAGGTACCATTCATGCTCAGTACAGATAATGCAATTCTAAACTAAAGGGAAATTTTTCTTTTTCTTTTTTTAAGTATAAAAGCTTAGGAAAATAATAGGAAGTTAATGATTTTGGAGTAAATTATTACTAAAAATCCGTGTTTCTCATTTCTTATGATTGTTAAACATCATATGATTTTCTTAGGCAAAAAGGTTTGAGTGTATATGTGAATATTTTTTATTCTTTTTGAATACTATTTCCATACTTCCGTAGCTACCTGAATATTTAAAACATATCAACCCTTGACTTACTTTTAAATATAAAAAATTATTTACTGTACTGAATTCATAGAAAGTGATTTTTGTTTTTGCAGAGGAGAAAATTGATTCCATATATTGAAAGAGGAGTCAGTATTTACTACTACTTATGTAACAAATTGATTTTCAAAAAGAAAGGCAAACAGTTTAAATTATTATCCTTCTGTCAGTGTTGATTGTGTATCATCAGACCGAATATATCTTGAGGACAATAAATATTCCTAAATAAATGATTCATAATTATTTTATTATAGTGGGTGATACTGTTAAAATAATTATAGTAAAGTGGTAAGTTTTCAAAACAGCAATAACAAAAAGAATATGAATGTAATACATGCATATGCATGTAAACTGTTAACTCTAAAATTATCATAAAATATTTTAATATTTAAAACTTTGAAGACTATTATAAACATTTATCTAAAAGATGTTTCTCTACTTCTTCTTTGAGTTTTTGCATTTTTTTTTCTTCCCCCCCTTGGCAGTTTCAGGTGAGTGTCCTCCAGGAAACAGATGCCAAAACCAGCAATCTACCTGAGACACTATATTTCTTTTTGGATCATTAAAGATATAAATACAGGAAAATTTAAATGCCATAAAAGCATTTTTCTATAAAATTAATGTAGTGGAAACATAACTGTAATTTACCAGTCTTGTGAGTTACTAGTAGACAAGTTAGTTACCTTAATCTGCACAGGTTTGAGAATATACATCTATAATGAGAGTTTTGGTGCCTTCTTTGCATGTTTGTTGAAAGGGTTAATGATAAGATATACTCCAAAACACTGATTATAATTTTGTGATTCACCCATTTCTAACGTAATACCTTGTTTTGAAATAGAAAATAAAATATCGCTGCAAAAATACAACGAACTTACATATGATTAAGCCTCTGCTTTGCCAGGATTGTAATAAGGTTGTCCACCTTTATGCACCAAAGCATGGGATGCATTGCACAGGCAGAGAAACTGAATTTGGTCCCTATGCAGAAAAATTTTCCAAGAAAAAGAGCTCTCTTATGACATGATAAATTTTCATGAGGGGTGAATAATTTATTTCCTTGAAGCTTGAATTTTTCAGCATCTATTTACAAGTAGAAAAACATGTCAATTATTTTAACAGAGTTTAAATCAAAGAATTTTTATTCAAGTATTAAGAAACTGATGAAGAAACAAACAAACACATAGTGACAGAAATATCTCATAGGTAATACCCTCAAAAAAAAGTTACATCCCTAGAGCAGTGGGAACAAAGCAAGGAGGTCAAGCTACTGAAATATTAGGCTTCCAAGGGAGGGGTGTAGTGTTACCAATGACAAAGAGCTCGTACTTGGGTGCCTTAGCCAGTAGATGAGCCTGTCTTTTTCTTTTGAGTAAATGGTTTTTATTACTAGCAGCAAAAATAAGGATACAGGGAGATAGCTGTCAAAGCACTGTCTCCCTATGGGGCTAGTATAGGAGCTTTTATTTAGTATGCCTGCGGGACAGGGGCAAAAAGCTTGCATATGCACTAGGAAATTTATACATATTCTATTATTTAGGTATCTGGGTTAAATGCTCATGCTTAGCATGTCAGCATGCTATGTTCAAAAAAATGGCAGAAAATCCTTCTCATAGGAGGAGATTTTAATTTTATGAATTCAGAGGGCTTCCACATGGGTCCTCAGCTCTAAACCGGCTCAAACTGGCTCATGTAAGGGGCTCTTAGGCCAAACACCTAACAAGGGGCTATCAGTTGAAAAACCTATCTGGGTGTCTCCTTTGTGGGAACTGCTGATCCTGCAAAACAAAACACATTGCTTTCCTGCTTTTGTCCCTCCCCCTTCTTTTCTGCTGATAGCCCTCTGATTTGAGTTACTTCCTGTTGCATCCTAGCTAACAGCCATACTGTTTTTTGTGCATTTTGGAAATACTGCAAACAGGAATCATCAGTTGAAGGCATGGGAACAAACTGCCATTGCAGAGTAAAAAAAAAAAAAAAAAAAAAAGCATCACTGGGGATAAACTGGCAGGAACCACCAGACAGAAAGGAGCATGTGACTTCTCCTTTCTCTGTCTTCCCTTCTCCTCTGCTGCCTTCTAAAGACAGTCTAACTGGGATTCACTAGCAAAGAAGTAGTGTAATTTGTAAAGTTTCTGTCCCACGCAAGTTTATAATTGTGAGTTTGAATTTGAGACGTGATAGTATAACAAAAAACACATGGTTGATGCGAGATCACAGGAATGTGCTAAAACATGATTCTCAACTTTCTCCATGATTGCAGCCTTTTGGGAGTCTTGTGAAAAATACAGATCCCATGTTCCAGCTCCCAGGGTTTCTGATTTAGTCTGATTAGCTTGGGCATCGGCATGTTAACTGGTATTTCAGGTGATTCTAGTTTAGATGCACTTTGAGAAGGAGCTGGCGTTTCAGAGGAACTTCAAGACTGGATGGTGGCATGAGGTAAACCATTTCACACTTGATTTTTTTTTTTTTATCATTCTAACTGTAGAGACAAAAGTTAAGCCATCCAAGTTTTATTGGTTGCCCTCAACGTATAAATCGATCTTAAGTGAAATATTAATGTTGTACCTTGGTTGTTTGTGGTACAATGTGTATTTTAAAGTCACGGGTGGTTTTGAAGTCACAGACTCCTATCAACAGTGTTGAAATTTTAGTGGTAGCTTATGGCACTTATTCAGATTGCATTTTGCGTTACACAGACGTGTCTCAGTTCTTAGTTACATGTAGGGATGAGGAATGTTTAAATTAGGCTCAGGGTTTTTTGTTTTGTTTTTTTACCTTCTGTTTTCCTTTGGCCTATAGAAGGAGAGAAGGGAGGTCCCTAAATGGAGGACAAACCCCACAAATTCATAATTCCTCTAATTATTAGAGGCTAACAGAGAGAGAGAAAAGGAGCTCATGTGGCAGCGTTTGAGTTTTCAGCCGACTCCAAGTACAGGGATTCTGTCAGAAGCCCCGGTAGCTTCTGCAGGGTTTTGTATTGGTAGGGAGCCCAAAGAAAGCTGTATAGGTGTTGCTGGAGGCTTTTCTCATCACATGCTAGACATCTCTGAACATTACTTAAATATCTAATTAAGTCACGGTGTTCGAATTCATAAACATCACCCTCCTAAGAATGTTTCCAGTTCATTTTAATATTATAAGGTTTTCCTTAAACGTTTTGTTTACTTTCTAAATTAATCTATGTTCTTCTCCAGCAACTACAAACCCAAGAGAATTTTTTCCTCTGGTCCAGGTTTATTTAATCCATAAGATCTTACCTGTTTTCCGGTGAACAACACCTATACTTCTTAGTGTTCTTAGTGTGAGATACTTAGTGGGAGATACTGTTCCTAGTGTGAGATAAAGACCAAGAAAATACCATGTTTTAAGCTGTGGGGTAGGATGGAGCTTGGAATAACTACAGTGACATCAAAGTTGCTTAAAGAATCCATCTTTTCCTGATGGGCAGTCATTATGTAGCAATGTCTTTGTGTCAAGTGTGAGGAGTGATCAAATATGCTTTTAAAAAAACAGCCTATGTAGCCTGTGTGTTTTCCTTCAAGAGCAGGAAGATTACTCTTCATTATTAAGAGGAATCTAATAGGAAGGAGGGGCGCCTGTGTGGCTCAGTCGGTTAAACGTCTGACTTCGGCTCAGGTCATGATCTCGCAGCTCAAGAGTTGGAGCCCGACATTGGGCTCTGTGCTGACAGCTCAGAGCTTGGAGTCTGCTTCAGATTCCGTGTCTCCAGTTCTCTGTGCCCTCCCCCACTCGTGCTCTGTCTCTCTCACTTTCTCTCAAAAATAAATAAACATTAAAAAACATAATATGAAGGAGAAGTGCAGATGTTAAAAATAACAAGCATTTAAGTAAATGCCATTTATAAGTGGAATAGAGTCAATGGCATATTTTAGAAAGAACATGGACTAGTAATTTGGACACAAAAGTTTAAATCTCAGCTCTGCAAACTTGGAAAGTTATGTAAAGGCTCATTGTATGTGTAATTTTTTCTAAGTTTACTCATTTATTTTGAGAGACAGCATGAGCAAGAGGAGGGGGTGAGCAGAGAGAGAGGGAAAGAGAGAGAATCTCAAGCAGGCCCCACACTGCCAGCATGGAGCACAGTGTGGGGCTTGAACCCACAAATCGTGAGATTATGATCTGAGCTGAAACCACCAGTCTGATGCTTAACTGACTGCGCCACCCAGGCACCCCAAAGCTCATTGTATTTGAACGTATATGAGGCTGTGGGTGTAAGGTACGGGTTGTCATCTCTCGTAAATATTAAGTGCTCAGAAATGTTGACCATAGTTGCAGTGTTGATGAAGATGATGATGACATAAAGATCAAGAATTGGAGAGAGACCACTAAAACATCAAATTATTCCTAAACTATTCTGTCCTCAAAATTCAGACTGGTATAATCTAACATTTGATATCAAAGTTCCACTTTGAATTGTGAACTCTGTTTTAGTACTGCCATTGTATGCTACCTTGCCATTCTTGTTTATCACATAAAATGAAGTGCTTTCTGCAATGTCTTTTCTTGAACTTTCGTTTTTATCATTGTTTAAGCTTTCTTTTACTATCCTCATAATATTCCCTCTAATACTTCATGTACCTTCTGGAATGATTACATCATAGATAACAAATCCAACCCATATCCTCCGTCTTTTTAAGAATGCTTGCTCAATTTCTTCATACCTCCAAATTATATAAAACCTAGTTTGTCCTTAAATAACTAGAAAGAAAATATAGTAACCAGTAATATTTTTTAAAGTACAAAAGAAGAGGTAGAATTGAACATTGTTTCTTTATATAGAAGAGTAAAAATTCTCTAGTAAGTGATTTGAGCTGTGTATCATATGTGATGTTTTAGAATATCTCAGCAACACAGAGTGACTCTGTTACTGAAAAGATTATTTAGAGAGCATACAAAGATTGGCAAAGGTTTAGAAAAATTATTCTGTGAAATTAAAGGGGCATTGACTTAGAAATAAAGGGAGAATCAATATATTGAGCAAATTACTGAGAGTTGTATACATAAATTTGTTGGTAAACAAAGCCTTCCAGCACAGGAGACATTTCTGATGATCTCCAGGTTTGTAATCACCAATTTCCCTGAGATTCCACTCCTTAAAGATGTGATTTCTTTATCACATTTGCTTGTAGATGAATGGAAATATTATAGGCAAAATGTGGTGGAGACTTTCTAGAAATAAAAAAAGAAGAAGAAAACAAATCTGTTGATTAGTAAAAGGATTAGCTTATCTACAATCATGGGATAGATAACTCAGACGGGGATACATCACATCAGGCCTAGAAATCCAAAAGAAGTGTTAAGATTCCAAGAACCAGGAAAAGAACAAGAAATGCATACTTTTCTATTAGAAACATAATAATGAAAAAGTTATGATAGTCTTCATTTCAACAAATCATTTCATAGGAAAATATTATTTGAATTATCTTTGATTTAGAATTCTGTTGATGCTTATTGGCAATATAGCTTAGCAGTTAGCTGTCACTTGGGATCCCTGGTATATAAAATGGGACCTATATGTTCTGAGGTCATTGGGGTAAAAGTATAGCATTACCTGAACAAATCAGCTAGAAATATGTCCTAAGCCAAATGATAATTAAGTCCTACTTAGAATGTAGAAAAGTATCCCTTTATCCCCTAAACCATACATTTAAAGGGATTAGTATGTTGGCACCTTTTGTGTAGTTAGCTTGAATGATATTTATACAGAGGGGTAATTCCTTTAAATGAACATTGTACAAAATGATCTCACATTTAAAAGGTGACAGCAATTTCATGGAAAATTGCTTTCTAAAATACACAGAGAGCCAACAATAATATATTACAAGTGCACAAATTACCTGAGTTGTCTCCAGTTGCCTTTTAGATACATTTAAAAATAGGCATTTGTTTGTTTGCAATATTAAATGTTCCACTAAATTAGCTGACACCTAAATGAATATCATCTTCAGTTCACAATGGATTCCAGAAGCATTGATAGGATTTTTGGAGATTATTTCCAATTACCAGATGAGAAAAGCAGTAAAAAAATGCTGAAAAAAAATTTTTTTCCCCAAGAATAAAATTGAAGTTAAAAAAAAAAAGTGATCCACATTAAGCATATTATCTGGGAAGTCTGACTTTGGAGCTTTTCATTATTTCTTCTGTTTTTCTCTTAGCACCAGTTCCTATCATATGTATGGGGAAAATTAGGTTCCCAGGTCTGAAATAACAAATAAAATCTGTCATATCTGTGGGAGCTCAAGCATGTTGATACTTAATGTAGAAGAAGGTGGTCGTCTGAGAATAAGGTACTTAAAAAGCTATTCATCTATCCACACTCTCAGACTGAGGGACCCAGAATGAGCAGGAAAAGCCAATGCTTTTCTCCTAATAAATATAAACATTGGTTTTCCTGAGAGGATTCCGTCTTTGTAACATGGACTTAGGATAAGGAGTTATACTCCCATAAGAATCCCCTGAGAGAATTCAACCCAGTAAAGACACATGCTTCTTCTAAGATGTAAAATGCTTAGCTATGGACTGCCATATAATATTGGTATGGAAGTAAATTGTTAGTAACTTTCAGAATATTGCATTGCCAATTTACATCAAAGCTATAAAGGAGTGTGTTTAACCACAATTTTAGATGTTTTTAAAAAGTCTTAAACCTTCTCTTTGGCTCAAAGATACCACTTTAGGGAATTTATCCAAAAAGATTAATAGTAGACTTTTTACAAATTCATGCAGAAGGATATTTACTGCAATATACTTTATATGAGCAAAATAGGACCAACCAAAATGATCAATTAATGATGATTTGCTAAATATATTATCATATATCCATAAAACTAATTTTATTAAATTAAGAATTCTAGTATAGATATACAATTATAGACACATAAAGTTCTTTCAGTATATTCTTGGTTGAAGGAAGCAGTTCAAAAAACAATATGTTTAATATAATCACATTTCATAAAAATAGTTGTAGACAAAAAGCTGTAAAATTAACAGCAAGGAAAATACTGGTGTTAAATCTGGATTTTGAGACTGAGGACAGTAAGTATTTACATTGTTTCCACTATCTAGTTTGCTTGCAGTAAAATAATATCACTTGCAAAATAAACAAAATAATGTTTGGACCGAAGAGATATATCAAGTCAATTTAAGCAACGTTAAAAGTAAATAGTATCAGAATAAAAAAGAACAAGAGTGTTGAAAACAAAAAACAACATCTTCATCTCTCACTTAAAGAAAACATAGTTAACAAAGGACAGAACATGAAGCAAATACGTTGGGATTGCTGCAGCTGGGGAATGGAGTAGAGAGTGGCTTTGTAAGGGAGTAGACATATGTTTGGAGGAGGAATAGAAACACTCGTGAAGGCCACATTCCCAAGGCACAGCCTACTAAAAAAGCTGAGATATGATTGGAAGATTATAGAATACACCCCTTTCCTCACAAGCACCAACCAGGCTCCAGAATAAGAACAGTCTATTATAGTTGAAAGTGCCAGAAGATGCAGATTCACTCAGAGCACTTATAGAAGCCCTGAGTCAAGAAGGGAGATGAAAACAAGGACACCTGAGGAATTTGAAATCTTTGTTACCAGTAGCTATAACAAACATTAAACACAGTCCAACTCCTAGCCATGTTCATACAAATTCTCATATTAAAGGCCTATTTAATGTGTTTGGCTGATACAGCA
Organism: Neofelis nebulosa; assembly: GCF_028018385.1. Lineage (NCBI taxonomy): Eukaryota > Metazoa > Chordata > Mammalia > Carnivora > Felidae > Neofelis > Neofelis nebulosa. The sequence continues at coordinate 42,509,865 of NC_080790.1, read as the reverse complement.
TGTCTGTCTGACTTTCAACAAAAAATTAGAAGACGTGGGGCACCTAGCTGGCTCACTCAGTAGAGCATGCACTCTTGATCTTGGAGCTGTAAGTTTAAACCCCCGTTGGGTGTAGAGATGACTTAAAAATAAAATCTTAAAAACAAAAAAAAAAAAATCAAAGCATGAAAAAAGGCCAGAATAAAGAAAGTCTGAAGAGACATCTACCAGAACCAGACTTAAATATGATCCAGTTGTTGGATTTCTCAGCCATGAGCCCATGTTAAGGGCTCTATTGTCAAAAGTAGACAAAATGCAAAACTAGATGAGTAATGTCAGCAGAGATAAGGAAATTATGAGAAAGAATCAAAGGCAAGGCTAGAAAACTGCTTTTAGAACTGAAAAATAAACAGCCCAATTAAAAAGTTGGTTAAGATATCCAAACAAACATCTTACCAAAGAAGATACACAAGTGGGGAATAAGCCTTGAAAAGAATGTTGACATCATTTTTCATAAGAGAAATTAAATACAAATTAAAACAACAATGAACTATAATAATGCATCTGTAAGAGGGCCTAAAAGTAAATAAATTAATAAAACTGACAATACCTATTGCTGTTAAGGATGCAAAGCAGTAGGAAATCTCATTCATTCCTCATACTATGAAAAATGGTATAGCCACTTTGGAAGATAGTATGGCAGTTACCTATAAAACTAAATATAGTCTTCCTATACAGTCTAGTAATCATATTCCAAAGACATTTATGTAAGTAATTTGAAATTTTATGTACACACAAAAACCTAAATACAAGTAATGTTTGTAACAGCTTTATTCATCATTGCCCTAAAATAGAAGAAACTGAGATATCGTTCAATAAGTAAATGGATAAGTTGTGGTACATGCATGCATACAACAGAGTATTGTTCATTGGTACATGAATGAACTATTCACAAAAAAAATGGATGAATTTGAAATGCATATTCAAAGTGAAACAAACGAAATGGAAAATGCTATAATCTGTATGATTCCATTTACGTGACAGTACAGAAAAGGAGAAGAAGGAGGAGGGGGAGGGGGAAGGGGAGGAGGAGGGAGGAGGTAGGGGGAGGTGGAGAGAGAGGGGGAGGTGGAGAGAGAGGGGGAGGAGAAGGAGGAAATCTCAATGTTTGCCAAAGTTTGGGAAGGGGAAGAAGGCTAAATAGGTAACAAGTACTTTTTAGAAGATATTTTACTAACTCTCTTTACTAATTGTAGGTTAGTAAACACATATATATATCCAGACTGTCCACTGATAAAGCCTGGAAGCAAAGGCATCCCAGTACCAATGAAAAGATCCAACACCCAAGGCTTGTTTTCTAATTCCATTCTCTGGTAAAAGGAATAAGATCTTGGAGAAATGGCTAATTCTGTGGCAGGGGCAAGAAATATAAAAGATGAGCCTGGAACCACTTCTAGTTCTAAACATTAAGCGCTCAAACAAACAAAAACAAAAACAAGCCATTAGAACAATAAAGTAAATAATATACAAACAACAACAAAATGTAATATTGGACTGTAACTCAAATTATAAAATAAATACCAATGCTTCCATAATAATTTAAATAAATGACAAAATAAATTAAAAAAAAATAAATGGTCTGAAGCCATGACTTACAGAGTGCAATATGGAAAGGAAGGAAACATTGTAAAGTCTGGAATAACTTTGCAAACACTGTCTCTGCCACGTGATCAGTATCCACATTAACAATGATGTGTCATGTTAATCACACATAGTGATAACACACATAGTCTTTTACATTTGTGGCCTTTCTCCTAAGAACCATAACTTCAGTCTAATTTTGAGAGAAATGTTTACAAAAAACTACTGAGAGACATTCTACAAAATACCTACCCAGCACCCCTCAAAACTGCCAAGGTCATCACAAAAAATAAAAGTCAGAGAAGTTGTTTTAGTGTAGAGTAACCTAAGAAGACATGATGACCAAATGTAATGTGGTTTTATAGAAGGGATCCCGAAACAGATAAAGAACATTATGGAATAACTAAGGAAATTCTCATGAACTATGATATTTAGATAATATATCAGTGTTGTTTAATTGTGACAGATGTATCATATCAATGTAATAGGTCAGTAATAAGGGAACTGGGTATGAGGTGCACTGAAATTCTCTGTACTATTTTTGCAGGTTTTCTGTAAAAGTAAACCTGTCCTTCAAAATGCCTATTTTGGGGGCATCTGATTGGCTTAGTCGGTTAAGTGGCCAACTCTTGATTTTGGCTCAGGTCAGGATCTCATGGTCATGAGATTGAGGCCTGCCTTGGGTCCACTCCATGCTTGGAGCCTCCTTAAAATTCTCTCCCTCCCTCTCCCTCTGCCCCTCCACAGCTGGCTTGAGTTCTCTCTCTGTCAAAACATATGTAAGAGATGAATTACTGGGTTCTACGGAAGCCAAGAAGACTATGCTAACAATATGTTAACTAACTTGAGAATAAAAAAAAAAAAGTCTATTTTAAAAAGGCAAAAAAGGGGCACCTGGGTGACTTGGTCGGTTAAGCGTCCGACTTCGGCTCAGGTCATGATCTCACGGTCCGTGAGTTCGAGCCCTGCGTCGGGCTCTGTGCTGACAGCTCAGAGCCTGGAGCCTGCTTCCGATTCTGTGTCTCCCTCTCTCTCTGACCCTACCCCTTCATGCTCTGTCTCTCTCTGTCTCAAAAATAAATAAACGTTAAAAAAAATTTTTTTTAAAAGGCAAAAAATAATATTCTGAAAAAAATTTTCATGGTACATTCAAATTTCTTTCATTATTTGTTGCTTTAAATTTTATAATTATTTCTTGTTCTAGGAACAGTGATTTCTTCATCATCTGCTTCCTATAAATCCTGAGCTTAAGGCTCATCGCCCACTCTATTAGGCAATTGCTCATGCTGGCTGGATTATCTGGCAAACACACACCCCAGAGTCTATTCCTTGAGGCATCATTTTCTGAGAATATCTGATGCAATCCTTTTCATTGAGACCTTAAGGCTGTCTTTGGTATTTCTTCTGAAAGATGCTATCTCTCACCAAAGGCCCTAGCTGGGACCTTAGGCAAACTTGAAGAGAGAGCCGAAACCATACGTTGATTTCAACTATGATTGTCTCAGGTCAGTTTATCACAGACACTGAATAATCAGAATAAGAGAAAGCTGAATCCCTTTTTGAGGATTATAGTACGTCAAGGCAGGAGTCTACCCTAAATTATTTCATAAGGACTCAGTCAATGTTTTCCCTGTAGGGAAGAATGAATTCCAGACGGCAAAAGTATGAGACAAATTTTTCAGCTTTAAAATCTATCTTACAAGGGTATGTGTAATAATGTCCAGCAATAAAGTCCTTTTAGATTAAAAAAAAAATTAGAGTTGAGAGAGAGAATAAATTCAGCTCCCACCCTCATCTCCATTCTTGGTATTTCACTTCACCTCATCTCCTTATTCCTAGAGATGTATTTCACTTGGTTGTTTGTGCATTTTTTTAGTGTTTGTGAAAATATAAGCCAATATGAATATGTATTTTCCTATTTCTTACACAAAGATAGCACACAGTACGTGCTAGGGCCTATCCTGTAATGTGGCTCAGTTACTCCCTTCTCTTACTTCTTCAGAGCATCTTTCATGTCTTCCCTTCTTCCATGCCCGCTGCAAACTTTCTGCCTCCTGGTACCACCTGTTCATATTTCTGGACACAGAATACTTGCTTGTTTTAAAGAATTGCTATTGAGTAAGTTTGAATGGTGCCTTTACACCCAATCATCTCATAACCCCCAAATTCCCATCCCTTTAAATCAGCTGTAGTGAGATGATTGGGGTCAAATGGAAGCAGCTTGGTCATTCCTACAAAAAATGGAATCAACTATTGATGCTCCCTGAATGGAAGCTGTAGGTGTGGCTGTTTCCATCAGAAGGGTGGTGAGCATGAGAGAAAACTGATTGGTCAAACTTTGTACATCACTTAGTTATCTCTTGTCTTCTATTACCTGTCAGATAGAAGACAGATGATTAACATGATATTTTGGGACTGGCTCATTCTAGCTTTGTCACTTCTCTGAGAACCACATCAGTGTAACAGATTTTATTCCCTCAAGATACTCAACTTTTCTCATACTTTTCCCTGGCTTTCCCTTCCATGTGAAATATTCCTTCATCTTCTAAATCAATATTATTATTTCATATGTAAGCACAGAGTTCTATATTTTTATTTCTACTTTATACTTGGATTAATTATAAGCAAAGAATGATAAAAATGAATGTAGTGAACAAAACATATATAAAAGGTTAACTTGGTTCTGTGAACTCAGGAGGGCTTATATGTACTGCAGATCACTTGCTCCTCCCATGGAGACTGCTCAGAACAGTGTAGGAAATAAGTTGAGTAAGAATACGTCTGTAATGGCTTGCATACTTTTTTCATTGGCATTGTTGCCTTGAAGAAATCATAAATGGGGAGGGACAGAAATTATTCTATTGCCCTGAGTAGTTTAGCTAGGGCTTTTGTCAGCTGCCTAAATTTACTCTCCCTGCCCTTAATATTTTTCATGAGGTTTGAAACCCAAAGGAAGGACTAGAAAAGGAAGTCAGTACATTACATGGGAAAAGCATTATTTTCTCTTTTTCTTTTTTTTTAAGTGCAAAGGAGACAGATACTTATGCAAATGAGTCACCAGAAACAGCTCTATTCTGGAATGACACCCATTTAGAAATGACTGAAGCTTCATGGTTCCACCTTGAGCACCACTTTCTATTTCACTTTGCAGTTGCCAAACACAAAATTGCTTCATTTCTCAAGGAACTAAAAATGACTTCCATATCCTTTAGTTGTACAACCTACAAATGTGTTACTTTGAATCTATTCAATTCCAACTGATAGGTCCAGGTTTAAAATTTCAAAAAAAAAGTTAATTAGAACATGTATTTAGGGATGATGTAATCCAACTTCCAAGGAAGAAAAATATTTAAAATAATAGAATGAATGTGTCAAAATCCCTACCAAAGGAAGAATTCATTTTCAGCATTTAAAAACTACATGGACACATCTGATGTACCATGTTTGGTCAGCACTTCAAACATATCAGTGTTATTTGAGGAGTAAACGTACTTTCTTTTTTATCCTTTTAGGTATATTTTCCCCAGTGGTGGGCTTATTGGTATAAAAATGTGCAGTTTTTGAATGTTGCATATATACATAAGGATGCCATGGCCAGAAATATACTTTTTTTTTCCTGGTGAAATTTGTAAACAACTATGTCAATGAATATAGTGAAAGAATTTTTCAGACTTTGAGCACACAAGGCAATAGGACTAGTTTTGATATGACAATTTCAATTGAGGCATATACTTTTATGTTTTGTTTTGTAAAAGTATTAAACACCTTCTACCTACAATGAACTGTGACAAGAAGTAGTTTTGTAAAGATGAGAGATGAATACCTGATTTTGATGCTTGAATTTTTCACCTCTATTATTTTCCTCAACTGCCTAAAGAAGGCAGGGAGGGAAGAGATCCTTTTATTCTTTCCAATAACTAAAACTAAAGCAGAAATAATGTTTTGGTAGTCTCCAATGTTCATGTACTAATTTTTTCCCTGTGAACAAGGTTCTTGAGATATATGTAAAAAAACTAATTTGAATTGCCATTTTTATGTGCTTGCTGCTGGAATTCAATAAGCGATTAGTGGATTTTTAGTATGTTAGTTACAAATGTGATTTGAGCATCTATAGTGATACTTATTTTTTAAAATTATTTTCAAAGATGTTTGCATTGCTGGTTTTAATTAGCTACCCTTCAGATGAGTAACATATTAAGGTGTATTTTCAGTCCTTTGGCTTAATGTATTTTTCACCGGTTTATTATTCTCTGAGAGCTTGACTTAAAACAAGTATTGATGCAGAGAAGCAGAAAGCAATTTTTGAACAGGAGACACTGCCAGGGAATATAGCCCATATATAGCCTATGTAGTACTCCTTTTGAACAGATAAATTATAAAGCCTCTGGAATGGAGCTCCAGGGAGGGAGAAGAATCCTTCATGGAATTCTTTATTCCATGCAGATAACACCAAGAAAATTGTGCAGGTTACACTGTTCACCTGAGTCAGCCAACAAACTTTACTTAATCCCCCTTTTTTTATGCATTTTATGCCAAAGCATATATTAGGTTCTTAACATACTATCTTACTTATTCCTCAAATTAATCCTACAAAGCAAGTAACCATTTCATTTCATATCCTACAGAAAAATTACTTGTGATGAGCAGTGAAATGTGTTGAGATCACTTCCATCCACTTTTTTCCTAAAAATATCAGTATCATTCATTGTAGACTCCTTTGGATCACACGAGTGGAGGGAAGATAGAGCAGGAAGGGGAACCCCTCTGGAAAGCACAGGGACCTGAGACACAGAGACAACCCGGTGAGTCTGGTAAACTAATTAATAATTTGAATTTTTATTTTGTGTACAAAATAGAAACATTAAAATATTCATAATAAGAGGTTGATATTATTTAAAAAGCAAATGAAAGGTAATGAAACATCGAGAAAATGATTGTTCTTCCTAAACTAATGGGAGACACAACAGACCTAAGCAGATTATAAAGGTGAAGCAATATTGTAGAAGTGATTTTGCAGAACTCTTATTATGGAAATATAAAAGAAGAGGGAAAATATAACCAGTTATACCTGAGGACACTGCAGCTTTCTATGGATCACTGAACAGCCATCATAAATGAATTTTGTGTAAATTAAATGCAAAACTTTACTTCAGAAATGTCTTCCTAATATTAATCTAAACAGTATTTTGTGAATGACGCCACTATATCAAGAAACCAGGATTGAAACCTGGATTTATCTTTGATCTCTAGTCACCAAGGCTGTTTTTAAAAAATTTTTTAATGTTTATTTATTTTTGAAGGAGATAGAGACACAGAGTGTGAGTGGGGATGGGCAAGAGGAGGGAGACACAGAATGTGAAGGAGGCTTCAGGCTCTGAGCTGTCAGCACAGAGCCCAACACAGGGCTTGAACTCATGAGCTGTGAGATCATGACCTAAGCCAAAGTCAGATGCTTAACCGACTGAACCACCCAAGGGCCCAACCAAAGCCAATTTTTTTTTATCATATCTCTCAATTATTTCCCATTTTCCATGTTTCTCATCAACAGCTAAGACATGGGGTAATCACTGTACTTTTGTGACTTCCCAGCTAGCCTGTCTCCTTGTCCATTCCAGTCTACACCTCCTCATCTTTTTGTTCTAACTTCTAAAACTTCTTTCTTTGGTCACCATTTTTTCTTAAAACTGCAGTGTCAAAATGACACATAGGAAAAAAAAGTTCTTAGTGTTCTCAACAAATGTAATCTAATTATTATAAGGTCACTAGATCTGACTATCAATTTTCAGAAAACACGGAATAGATGAAGCTGTTATGTGTGTGTGTGTTTGTGTGTGTGTGTGTGTGTGTGTGTGCGTATACACACATGTACACACATACTCATTGAGATGCAGTAAGCAAAACCCAGGCTCAGAGAAATTCTACAGACAAATGATCAATTTTATTCAACAGTTCCACTGCATAGAAGAGAAAGATTGAGAGACAGAGAGAGAAAGAGAAAGAGGAGGAGGGAGGGGGAGGGAGGTAGGGAGGGAGAAAAGAGAGGCTATGAGGAAGAGGAGAAATGATAAATTAAATATCTGTAATAAATACATTCAACAAAGTGAGTGCAGAAGCCTTACCTGGGTTCTGGTTCAAGCAAATAGACTTCAAAATAGACTTCAAAAATATGAAATAATCTGAACACTGACCAGATATTTATTGATATTCAGAATGCATTGTTATTTGTATTAGGGATCATGTTTAAATATTCATGGCAGAAATCAAAAGATATGTAAAGATAGATATACAGAGTGTGCATGAAACTAATCTAGTAGAGGAAGGGCATTTGAGTCTAGATGAAAGGCTTTCAAGCATTTTTATGCATTAGAATTACCTGAAAGATGATTGCTAGGTTCTGTTTCTAGAGTTCATGACTGAGTATGTCTAGGATGGAGCCTAAACATTTGCATTTCTAACAAGTTCTTGAGCGATGCTGCTGCTGCTGGCACAGGCACCACAGTTTGAGAATCATTTGACAGAGGTAAAAAACATTGTCCATGAGTTGATAGTTATTGAGGCCAGGAGGCAGGTGTATGGGGCTTCGTTAAGCCATTCTTTCTACTTTTATATGTGTTGGATATTTTTTGTTTTGAAAAGCTGAAAAATATCCAGAATGTATTTCTAACATTAGAATTCAGGATACTATCTAACTGGGAAAGAGAAAGAGGATAGTGATTGGGAGGGGCACTGCAGGGGATTTGGGATGCCATTGTGTGCTATTTCTTGACCTGGGAAAGGTTTACATGGTGTATTCACTTTGTGATAATTCACTATGTCTTGTATTGTCATGTTATCCTTTAATAAACTATCTTTTAAAAAAGAAATTCTGTGGTATTTATCATTTATTTTCTGGCATCAAAGATAACATAGATCTGTTTCAGAGATAACAGAGATGAGGAAAACTAGCAAATGGCCAAAAACTACAGTAAAGATAGATTGGATGGATGGATAGATAGATTGATAGATTTACTGTGATTTTTTTTACTTACTGAGATTCAGTGCTTTTGAGGATATTGGGGAGCACTGCTTAATTAATCCAAGTTTATTCCATCTCTAGAGCGGATAGCATCTCATAACACCGCCTGCATCTGCAAGTTTCTGAGTGAGGTGGTAAAGACATTTCCATTTTTATAAGAAAACATTGACAACAACAAATATTTCAGTCCTCATGGCATTTCTCCTTTCCTCTTTACAGCAAAGTACTTCAGAAGTGTTCATTACACTCTCATCTCTTACATTCTCCCCTGTAGTCGCTCACCCCTATCATTCTACTGGTATTATTGTTGTCAAAGATAATATGGACTTCCTTGTTACCAATTCTAATGGCCATTTCTCAGTCTTCCTCTTATCTGAACTATGGCAGTGTTTGACACGTGCATTCAGTTCTTCCTTTCTGGAGATATTGACTTAAAGGACACTGTTTGGTTCCCCTCTTTTCTCACTGGACAGTCCATCTTAGGATTGTTGGCTAGTTTTCCTCAACTTTTTAATTTCTGAAATTTGGGGTATGCTGAGATTGCGACCTTTCATTTTCTCTTTGTTTTATTCTGGTGGTATTTTGGTATTATATTGATCCCCATGACTTTAAATTCCATCTACATCCTGATGACTCCAACATGTATATCTTTTTGGCTTATTTCTCTTTTGGACCCTTGACTCAAGTATTCAGACACCTACTATCAACATTTCTGATTAGATTCTCAGAGGTAATCTCAAATGCATCTTGTGCAGAACAAATTATGATTTAAAAACAAAAATCTCAGGGGCGCCTCATGGCTCAGTTAAGCATCTGACTCTTAATCTCAGCTCAGGTCTTGGTCTCAGGGTCGTGAGTTCAAGCCCTTTGTTGGGCTCCACAAAAAAAAAAAAAAAAAAAAAAAAAAAAAAAAGGAATAAAAAAATATCAAAACTGTCCATCCCTCAGTTTTCCACATTAGTAAATGATACCACAAGCTTTCTCCGGTGTCAAGCCAGGCATCTAGAATTTACCTTTGATCTCTCTCTTTTCAGTGCCAAAATGCTATAATCAGTGTTAGCAGAAAGTTTTACTTTGATGAATGGAACAAATATTGAAAATGACCCTAGTAATGAGGTATTCCTCTTTCTCCAAGTAGGAATGGACTTGGGTTCTCCTTCCCTAAACAGAAGCTATTTCAGTAGCTCCGAGAGTGAACATATGCTGGGCAGTTGGTATTCCCAAACACCTGTGAAAAGTTGGCAGCCAATATGTACTGTGTGGCATCCAGATAATTTGTTTTCCTTTTTGAAAAAAAAAAATCTTTTAAGAAGGCATATTAACAGGAGTTGTGAGATACCTTCACCCGAATGCAGATCTACCCTGTGAGTTCAGCCCTGACTCTAGGACTTCTTACCATGTGTAACTGGGGAACTATGCTTTGGTTTCCTGCACAGACACTGGCTTTGTAAGTTTCACCATTCAAGTCTGTCCCTTAACCCACGGAAAGTGACACTGTAGAATTCTTCCCTTACCCTATTAAATGGGAGGTGGCTAATAGCAAATCACCCACTTTGCCACCCAAATGGCAACCATGAGGGGACCCTTCTTACAAAACCCATTTTAGTTCTGGTTCCAAAATCTATTTCAAATGTGTCTATTCTATCTCTACTGACACCATCATGTACCAAAGTGCTGTCATCTTCTTCCTGCATAATTGCAAGCGTTACTGTGTTTCTCTTGCTTTCACTTTTACCGTTCTGAAATCTGTCCATCCTTCTAATCTGAGAGATGTTTTCAAGTATAAAGGCATTTTATATCACATTTCTTTTACAGTCTCATTAATAGTGTCCTACTACTCTTAAGTAAAATTCATGACCTAAAATAGCATCATTTCCCTCTGCCTGCATGTCCAGTATCTTCTCAGTTCACCTGCCTCTCATGCAGTGTATCTAGTTCTAGCTTTTGAATATTTCTCAGGATAAGTTAATTTCAATAAGTTTTTATTGCTATATAACAAACTATCACAAACTGTATTATATCTGAGGGATGTTTTATTATAAAATTGGACAGAACTCAGCAGGGTGGTTCTTTTGCTCCATCTGGCATTAACTGAGGCTACTTGGTGTTTTCAGCTGGTGGATGGTCTTGTATGGAGGGTCCATGATAGATTTACTCACATGCCTGATGCCTTGAAGGGTTAGCAGAAAGGCTAACCTAACTGGGTTTCTCTTTCTCTTCATGTTGTCTCAGAGCCTCTCCCCCTGGTCTCTCATGTTATGTTATGTTATGTTATGTTATGTTATGTTATGTTATGTTATGTTATGTTATGTTATGTTTTACAAGGCAGCATAGGGTTCCAGGAGAAAGTTCCAGGAGAAATTCCAGTCCTATAGGCCTGTCCAATATACTGGCTAGCATCATTTCTGCTATTTTATTGGTCAAAGCAGTCACAGAATCTCCCCAGATTTAGGGGCAGAAGAAAAATACTATCTCTCATTGGGAATAGGCCATCTTTAATCCTCCACATGGAACCTTGTGTTTCTTAGCCTAGAATCTTCTCAGTAGACTGACCCCGTCACTTTCTTCAAACTTACCTAAGATATCAAATGTCTTGGCTTAAAATTCCTCACCAAACCTATCAAAACTAGAATCTTCCAAAAGTATACATTATGACAATATCTTATTTATTGACTTCAGATTTCTGAGTATAATCCAAGAAAATTCTGTTACTTGCATTATTCACAGTCTCCTCTACTAAATGCAATTGCCACAATAAACACAACTGTATCTTGCTTGCTATTTTTTTCTCTAGCTCTTAGCACTTTATTTAACACAAGGTAGGCGTTTGATAGTTTTTTGTTTGTTTGTTTGTTTGTTTGTTTTTGAATGATAAGGGCAGCGAGTCCTAGAATATGAATGATTTTCCCAAATGTAGATTATGTAGTACAGATTTAGGACAGCAGCCTGAATGAAATATGGCCTTTTGTAGCAACGTGGATGGAACTGGAAAGTGTTATGCTAAGTGAGATAAGTCATACAGAGAAAGACAGATACCATATGTTTTCACTCTTATGTGGATCCTGAGAAACTTGACAGAAGACCATGGGGGAGAGAAGGGAAAAAAAAGAGAGGGAGGGAGGCAAACCATAAGAGACTCTTAAAAACTGAGAATAAACTGAGGGTTGATGAGCGGTGGGAGGGAGGTGAAAATGGGTGATGGACATTGAGGAGGGCACCTGTTGGGATGAGCACTGGGTGTTGTATGGAAACCAATTTGACAATAAATTTCATATTAAAAAAAAAAAAGGAAACCTGTAATCGGGAAGAAACCTGTCTGAAGTTTAGTCACACTGAGGGGAGGGTTAAGCCCTTTCTTACTCTTCTAAGTCTTGTTACAGTTACAATCTAGTTAAATACTTCTTGGGTATCCACAAAGATAGGAAGTTTAAAGTGATTAATACTAAAAATGTATAATGAAATCATATTCATTTCATTCTTTTAATGTGTGTAATTTCCCAATGTACATAATAAATGTAATATATACTAACAGATAAACAGGGAGTGGAATAGGGTTGCCATCTACAGAAAAGAACATCATTAATGATGGGAAAGAAACTTCACAAAGATATGGTAGAGTACCTTAACACATCTTGAAAAGTTATTAAAAGGTACCATAGATCTCAGAATAATGCTCCTTCTTTTCTCAGCCATTGAAAAAATTTAATGGATATAAATCAATGGAGACAGATTTGTATACCAAGAGAGATATTTGGTTATTTTCGTGAATTAGGCTGTTTAAATTTGATTTGATGCTTACTTACAAGAGGGCACTGTAGGATATTTTTTAACCAATGGAAATACACAAATTCAGGATGAGGAGATGAGAAGTATCAAAACTATTTATGGCATACTATATGAACTTTTAACAGAGGATTTAACTTAATCCAGTGATAGATAGCAAGCAAAATTTACCTTAAGTATTTTATTCATTCATTCATTCACTTATTCATTCATTCATTGAATAAATATTTATTTATCCACTACTTTATGCCAGGAACTGTTCTAAGTTTTAGAGATAAAGCAACAAATCAAACATTCAATGGTCTTGCTCTTAATGGAGCGTGTATTCTTGTTGGAGAGGACAGATAGTAAGCAAACATAATGCATGAGGCGATAACAATGAAAAAAATTAAAGTTGTGTTTAATATAATATCTGAAGAAAGAGTATAGAGAAGCTGAGCAAAATAAAGGATAGATGGGAAGGATATTCCAGTCAAAGACTATGATCATGTGTATAGTACTTGAGATTAGGACAACATGTAAATTTCATAGACTGGTGTGGTTGAGACAAAGATTGTAAAATGGGTCGGGAGTATTACCATGGAAGTTGAAAAAGAGGATAAGACCCTATACAATTCCAAACCTTGTAGGACAGTGTAAGGATTTTGCACTTTATCATAATAGAATTAAAAGCTACTGAGGGGTTCTAAGGATAGAAATAACATTATATTTAAAATATATATTAATATCTGGGTATAAAGACTACAATTTCTTATTTATTTGTTTGTTTGTTTGTTTGTTTATTTATTTATTTATTTATTTATTTATTTATTTATTTATTTATTTTGAGTGACAAAGCGAGCAGGGGAGGGGCAGAGAGAGAGAGAGAGGGAGAGAAAATCCCAAGCAGGCTCTGCACTATTAGTGCAGAGCCGGAGGTGGGTCTGGATCATGACCTGAGCCAAATGCAAGAGTCAGATGCTTAACTGACTGAGCCACCCAGGCGCCCCTACAATTTCATTTTAATGGAGATGGTAAAGAAGCCTGGTGATGGAGCAGTTATATTTGTTGGTTAGGTAGTGGAAAATAAGTTGCTTTTCTACAAAGTATCTACTCTTTTAGTTATTTTTAGTTATCTTCAAGAATTGTTTGAGGAGATGTGAAGGCTGGGAAGGACATTGAAAGATATATGACACTTTTTTCTTTTTAATAATTTACATTCTTGATGTTTAATTTATACATTTTGTAGTGATTTGGGAATTAGATCAACTTATGTTTTCTCTTTTTTCAAAAGGTTACTAGCCTTCATCTTAGTATAAGCCTGAGGTGTATGTTTCTTTGTGAGGGTGCAACATTACAGGCTGTAGTGCCTTCTCTATATGGAGTGTCTTGCCTTAGAAATGTGAAGTGTACTGTAAACCTCCAACTATGTGGCAAAATCAGAAGCATCATATTTCTGATATTAGGGTTTTTAAAAATTTATTATATAGGCAGGGTTTCATACCTAATTTAATCTTATGAAATAGACAAAGTAATAGCAAAGAAACTTGGGAGAGTAGTGTTTGTTAATTAATTCATTTGTTAGTTTGTTGTTTATTGTTCTGCCAGGATGAGAGAGTGATTTGGAAACAAAACAAAACAAAACAGGATTTTGTTGGATGGGATCAAAACAGGGAGAGGATAAGTAAACTTGCAGTAGTACAGATTTTTCCTTCAAACTGGCACTGACCCTTCTTTTCAAGCTGCCTTCTCACTCACATATCCAAACAACATTTGAGGCATCAATCATGGGACTTTTGATTTATATTTTGTAGAAAGGGAATGTTTATCTCACAGACTGTCAACAGCATCAGCTCCTGCTGCAGTTAACAGGGTGAAAGACTGTCCTTGGCAGTGGTTAAATTAATTTCTCTAATTTTACATCTCTCCTTTAGGAAGTTTTTAAATGAAAACCAACAAACCATTGCAACTCCACTATTTCCTAATAATGTACTGCTTGATTTATTATATCAGTATAATCATATGGAATTTATACTGCAATGTAAGGGAGCCCATTTACATGTTAAGAACCCATTTCTGGCACACATAAAAGCCATGGGATTTATTTTACAATGTGCAGGCCCATTTATGATAACAGTCAATTTGCAATTGCTACAATTGCATTAGCAGTAAACATGCTAACTATGGCTATTGTTAGTCTTTAAACCTATTGCTACTGGAAATATTCCTCAGTCTCTGGTCCCTGAGTACATCAAGTTGGGTAATTCTTTTCTTTTCTTTTCTTTTCTTTTCTTTTCTTTTCTTTTCTTTTCTTTTCTTTTCTTTTCTTTTTTCTTTTCATAATTACTAGACTTTATTTTTTAGTACAGTTTTAGATTTACAGAATAATTGAGCAGATGGTACACAGAATTCCATGTGTCTCCCCAAGTGACCCCCGACTTTCCTCTGTTATTTACATCTTGCATTGGTGGGATTTGTTACAATTGGTAAACGAATACTAATATGTTATTATTAACTAGAATCTGTGGTTTACATTAAGATGCACATGCACACTTTGCTGTATAAGTTCTATGTGTTTGACAAATGTGTGTTTTCCTCCATTAAATTTTCACACAGGATACTTTCTCTTCCCTAAAAATCCCATTTTCACCTATTCATCCTCCACCTCCCACTCCCACCCCGAATCACTAGCAACTACTGATTTGTTTTTTACTGTCTTTATGGTTTTGTCTTTTCCAAAACGTGAATTAGTCAAAATCATACCTTACATAGCCTTTTCAGACTGGCTTCTTTGATTTGGAAATATGAATGAAATGTTCCTCCATATCTTTTTATGGCTTAATAGCTCATTATTTTGTTATTATTATTACTAATACTCCATTTTTCTAAATGAAGCAGATATTGATAAAATGTTTTTTTTTTCTATAATGTCTTTTTCTTAGGGGAAAAATACCCATACAGTCTGTACACTGTGACTACTTGGATTGTCTCTCATGTGTAGAGTTGACTGATGCTATAGTCACTTTGATGGTCAAAGAATATGTCCAAAAAAAAAAAAAGGTATAATCAGTATGATGAAACAGAAAGGAAAGAAGAATAAATAGATTGTAGACCTAAAGAAGCAGGAAGTTAATTCAGGAGAAGCTTGAGATACAAATATAGATTATAGAGGTCATCATATCTCAAGACCAGTATCCCCGATAACAAAAATAGAGAAGTGAGGCCACGTAGGAAATCAAGGGCTTTCAGAGAAACTGGAAAACAAGCTTGGCCTAGGAAAGAAAGACTGGAGGGGGGAGAATGGAAACTTGGTAAGCTGTATTGAGAAAAGAGTGCATACTGGAAAGCAGAGTACAACTTTTAGATTTTGTTTGTTTTGTTTTGTTTTTTTTTAATTTTTTTAAATTTTTATTTATTTTTGAGACAGAGAGAGACAGAGCATGAACAGGGGAGGGGCAGAGAGAGAGGGAGACACAGAATCTGAAATGGGCTCCAGGCTCTAAGCTGTCAGCACAGAGCCCGACGCGGGGCTCGAACTCACAGACCGTGAGATCATGACCTGAGCCGAGGTCGGACGCTTAACCGACTGAGCCACCCAGGCGCCCCTCTGTTTGTTTTGTTTTAATAAATTTACTTCTTGAGGGCTGATGTTTATTTTATGTATAAATCCTATGGATGCTCCCAAACAGAGAAAACAGGTTGGAAGAAAAGTTGGTCAGTCTTTGCTGCTTTATATTAATTGCATTGAGAGATCATTGTTTGTTGCCTTAAGAGAAAGGGGGAGAAAAATGAATTGAAATAATAAAATTAAATAATAATATGCTTAAAGACCAACAAATGGAAAAATTACTTGGAAAGATGAGAAAATGGGAGGAACAGAAAGAAGACAAAATGCTTTTCTGTGTAAATTTCTGGAATGGATGAGGGGATAGGGCAGAATAAAACAAGAACAGAATGAGCTTCTCTGCCCTGTAGGTCTTCTAATGCCTAATAGAAAACAGTTTAATGCTCCTTTGACTGAGTTGGAGGATTTGGGGGCTGATCAAGGAAAATTATATGACCATGCAATGGCAGTAATACACAAGCTTTATTTGGGTGAACTTTGACAGGGAAGGGAAACTTCCCTTTGCATGCAAGAAGTAATCCCTGACATCACAAGACCTTCCAGAGACAATGAAGGGGAAGGGGTCTAGGTAACTCCTGAGGGAAAAGAGAATTAGAGAGGAGCTTGTGTGTCTAGGGGATGTTACTCAGCATCAGGATGGGGAGTCTCTTGGTCAGAGAGCTCAGAAGCGTTCAGCAGTGGCCTGAGTCTTTATAGGCCCAAGGTTTGTCTTATTTATTGCTAACAGATGTTGGGTGCACTTTTGTGTTTTATACAAAGCAGGCAAGCACTAAGTGGCTGAAATTACTTATTTGAGCTACTTTTTAGAAATCAGTTGGAGGTATAAAGTTTTGACTCTGGCACCAGTGGACTTTTGAGCTAATAGTCCTACACTGCTGTGAAGAAGTAAACAACATAGGGCCAAAATACAAAGGCCATCTTCAACCCATTTTCATAGCATATGGGCATTATGACACATGCAAGCTCTTAACTACATCCTACTTTCTATTTTCTGGTTTGTGAGACAACTGCCTGAGGGCCTCTTGTACAGGGCTTCTTATTGCTGGGCAAAAATGTTTATTTCCAAAGTTTGGTATTGAGGGCCTGTATAAATCTGGTCCAGTTATAGACCAATAGACAAATAGATTATACTATGTAAGTGCCATGTAACCTGGTTAAGGTTCATTAATTACAACCATTTTGAGCTTAAAAGTCACTTGCATTCAGAGTATTTTTGCCCTTGCTCCCTCTCACTTGATTTGATTTTAGCTCTGAAGCTTACCTAAACTAGAGTAGTGCCATGGAATGTATGTCCACATCTTGATCAGTAGAGCCCAAGATTAATTTGCCTGTCATTGGGTAGGCACAAGTGTTCAATCTTAGCTATAGAATATTTTTTTTAAAGTTATGCTTGTACATTTGTGTTTGTGCCTTGTGAAAATAATATCTGCACTGTATTTATTTTATGTCCTACTTTTGCTCCTGGATTCCTCTTCGTAGGGGTTCCTGATTTCTTCCCCTGCCCCTCAGTTACCTGTAGCTACTCTGTATATCTCCAGAAGCCTTCTCTGGCAACCCAGATGCAGAGAAAGACACGTTTTGAGTTGCTAGGGAAAAAATGTTTTATCTCTTATTCATTACTTTTTATCTACTACATACTATTGTCAAACAAGATAATGTGCATTCTGTCTCCCTCTGTAACATCCATCCATTAATTCGTATGTATTTATCCAGTGCCTACTATGTGTCAAATACTGTTTTATGCACTGGGAATATAGCAGAATGCAAAAGGCAAAAATCTCTTCCTTCTTGGAGCTTCTATTTCAGTGTCAACAGGAAGATAATGAACATGATAAATAAGTAA
Organism: Neofelis nebulosa; assembly: GCF_028018385.1. Classification (NCBI taxonomy): domain Eukaryota; kingdom Metazoa; phylum Chordata; class Mammalia; order Carnivora; family Felidae; genus Neofelis; species Neofelis nebulosa. Next base: position 42,492,000 of record NC_080790.1, on the reverse strand, counting down.
TTATATGCAACATGTTAAATAGGGATATGTGCTAAGGAGAAAATAGTTAGACACTAAATGAGCATTGGAGGTACCAGGTGAAATTTTTTTTTTTTTTATAAATTTTTTTTTTCAACGTTTTTTATTTATTTTTGGGACAGAGAGAGACAGAGCATGAACGGGGGAGGGGCAGAGAGAGAGGGAGACACAGAATCGGAAACAGGCTCCAGGCTCCGAGCCATCAGCCCAGAGCCTGACGCGGGGCTCGAACTCACAGACCGCGAGATCGTGACCTGGCTGAAGTCGGACGCTTAACCGACTGCGCCACCCAGGCGCCCCAGGTGAAATTTTTTAATGTGATGACTGGAGAGGGTTCACTGGAAGGTGAGAATGAAGCAGGTGAGCTTGCTATGAAGACAGCTTGGGGAAAGGCACACAAAATAAAGGAAACAGCAAGTTCCAAGGCCTGTAGGTGAACTATAGCTGGAGTTTTTGAGAAACAACAAGAATCTCAGTGTGCAGAGTGAGCATGGAAGAGAATAAAGGATATGAAGTCAGAAGGGAAGTTGCAGGGGTAAGGGGAAGACAGATCATGCAGAGGATTTTAGAGCACAGATAGGCATTTTTTATTTTGAGTGAGATGGGAAAACAAAAAAGAAGAGTTACATAATTTTATTCATGTTTTAAAAGAATCCCACTGTGCTGAGAGAAGGACAAAAGGGGACCTGGTTAAAAGAGTTGATACCAGAGTGGTAGCAGCCTTTGGTGGTGAAGTGAGGTCAGGATTTGGATATTTTTGAAAGTAGTGCCCACAGGATTTGATGGCAAATTGTGTGTGAGGTAGGAAGGAGGAAGGGGAATCATGAATAAGACCAAAGTATTTGACCTGAGAAAACAGAAGCATTTTTGTTCTCATTTTTCAACCTCTTCTCCAAAACCCAACATTTCTCATTTCCCTATTATAATTGTATCTGATTGCCAGCTAAAGTGCCCAGAGTCTTGTTTGACTCCATGGTACCTGTTGTCTCCCCTCTTCCTCTCACAGCACTAGAAATCTTAAACTCAGTCTGTCTAATTTGAACCATAGAGTTTTATGCTCTCATTTGGAAATGTAGCCTGTCCATTTGGTCTCCTCTTTTAGCCTGATCTCTACTCCTTTGTCCAAGATACACCCAGTGCAGATGTTTGGTATAGGGATCCAATTTCAGTTAGCACCCCTGCTCCAAGCTTGCAGGTGGCCCATTGTCAGCATCAAATGCCTATTTGTATCAGTGAGGATGGGATTAGGAAGATACAGATAGTGAAGATAAAGTACAAGAGTCAAAGGACATTTTTAAAAAATTTTTATTCCCTTTCAGTAGCTGTTACATTTGAAAAGTCCCACCACCCAAATGAGGTAGCTGCACTAATAATGTGTGAACAATAAAGAATACCAATAGTATCCTTGCAGTCTATCCTGCTTTACCTTTTGCCCATGAAAAAAAGTCTTCCTGGTACACCCTCGCTTGCTTGCTTCTGCTGAGATTCTCTGCACTTGTGTGAGCACTGCCCATCACCATGGGCTCAGCTCAGGCCTGCCGGTTCGTTGGGAAGTCTCCAGTGAATGCCAATAATGATTTTTGTTCCATGGATTTTTATAGGACACTTTCCCCCGAGAACCTCTTTGGTAGTCTTTCACACTACTTAATATTAGTTAGTTTTCTATGTGAGTTATGTCTGGCTTCCCCGTATTTCATAATATGCTATGTGAGGGTATGGACTTTGATTTCTCCATAATGTTGTGCACAAAACCAATGGCCAATAGATACAGCTCGAAGTAAGTTCATTTCTTTGTCTCACCAGTTTCCTTTACTTCAGCATTAAAAAAAATCAATGTTTATTTATTTTTGAGAGAGAGAGCGGGGGAGGGACAGAAAGAGAGGTAGACATGGAATCTGAAGCAGGCTCCAGGCTCTGAGCTGTCAGCACAACGCCCCACATGAGGCTCCAACTCATGAACCAAGAGATCATGACCTGAATCAAAGTCAGATGCTTAACCAACTGAGCTACCCAGGCGCCCCCTACAGCATTTTCTTTTCAATTCAAGTCTGTGAAAAAGAAAAAGTCAATTTGTGTTTACTTTCTTTTTTGAAAATGACCAATGACATGGCTGCTTCTCCCTGTGTCCAGCTAAGAAAGTGCTCAGTGAAGCTGTTTTACCCTCTTGGAAGTCTGTCTATTGTTATTTGACCTTTAAACAAGTGAATAAATAAATAAATCTTAAAAGTGGAAGTAACCTTTGAGGATGGATCTTTTATATCATCTAGGAAACTTCTATCACTGTACTGCCCAATTTAGTAGCCACAGGGCTTATATAACTATTGAGATATGAGTGGTTCATATTTCAAGGGTAACTGAAATTCCCATGGAATTTCAAATACTTTAAAAATATTTTTAAAAATCTCATTTTATGTTGATTATATGGTATAATAATATTTTGGGTTTATGGGTTAAATAAAATATATTATTTAATGAATTTATACATTTGAAATTCCCTTTTAGTGAGACATCTAGAAAACTTACAATTATATATGCAGCTTATATTTCAGGTTCACATTTTGTTTCCTTTAGACAGTGGTGTTCCATAATATAAATTGCAGACTGAACACTTTTAATGACAAAGAGCCTACTGCTTACCTAAGCAAAAATTTCACCTCTGCCACCATTGTTAGATATCTCCAGAACTTAAATATATCTTCCTTATTGTGAACTAAATATGCTATCTTACAATTCGAATCCATGGATTCTAATGATGGTCTTTCCATTTACAGAGAGCCAGTTTCACATTTCAAATATGCCAACTTCATGCAATTTAATGTAACATATTAACAATCTGAGTCAATGTAATAAACCTGCCAAGTATTTATATTTTACTAGATGCTTTAACTTAAAAGAGTAAATTTTGTTTGGACTTCTGGGACTGTTTGTAAGCTAGGATAGATAAACCTCTGCCAAATTATAGTATATGAGTAGGAGCCCCCTGCTTTTCTGCACCTGGGTTACTTTGTAGTCCCCACACTGCTTTCTCCAAGCTTCTATTATTCCTCTCACATTCCTCTGTTTGCCCTGTTGAATCCTTGTGACACCTTTTTACATTAGGCAAAGGCAAAAAACAACCTCTGCAAATGTTTCTTCTGCATGATAAATCCCCTTATGGAGGATGTAACAAAGGTACTGTAGAAGAACAAAGGGAAGATCAATTCAATTAATTAAAAAAAAAAAAAAAGCAGCTCAAATTCTACCAACAGGGTTGATTTCTCTCAACCCTGTTCCATCACATTAACCCTCTTCAAAATCACTACTCAAGGTACCTGGAGTGAATATCGACATTAGAGTTATTTTCTTCCAGTCTTAAAGTGTTCTGGTAATACGGACTCCATAGAACTGTGTGACCTCCTTGTGTGCTTTTCTGAAGACATAATCTCATGCTGAATTCTGGGTCTGACAGTCACAGTGCATTTTGGTTGTAAACGAGAGATATGCAAACTTGGTGATTTTGGGTGCTCTATGGAAATGGAACAGGATATGAGAAATTTTCTGTAGTTGAGAGGAAGTGTATGATTTGGCCTAATCGTTCCCTTTATGTTCAGAACAATGCTAGGCCCTGCTCCAATATGGAGAGAAGTCTAATCTTTCAGGAGTTATCATATCCATCTAGGGTGAGAAGTAGGCCTTAACCCCAGCTAGAAGATAAAGTACATAAATGTGTGGTGATGTAAGTTTCTGAGTATAGTAGAAACAATTGAAACCAGTTGACAATTCCGTGCACTTGAAAGGTACTTTTGGTTAATACTGTGATTTTCTGTACAGAATTTGCTTTGTCTATCTCAATTATTATTGCAGATAATTTTGGTATTATCATTAATAGTATTATATAAAAAATTAACAGTTGGAAAATTCAACCACAAATATATTAATAGTAGGAAAAAGTGACAAAGTTAATGTGTGGTAGCTCTGTGCTGTATTAGGTGTCACTAGATCATCCTCACTCTTTGAATATGCCTCATGGGACTGGCTACTTATATTTTGGTTTATTAATTTTCTGTAGAATATGCCTAAGTTATGAAGACAGTAGAAGGATTCAAGTGGAAGCTTTGTCTAACAACTAGGATCTGTTTATTAGATTATCTGTCATTCAAAAGCAGTAACTGGAATTTAGGAGATTGGGACTGAAGATGGTTAAATGGCAGGGTGGCATCAGTGAGTGAATGGGGTATGGTGTATAAGAAGAACATGAGGGCACATTTTTTTCTCTGTGAAAGAGTAAAAACATGGAAAAACAGAAGTATGATTCACCAGACAGAAGTATGGCTTCATGTTGATGCTTCTTCAGGATGGGGACATTTTCTGTCAAACCCAGGATAAAAAAAAGATTGTTTTTAGGGGAGGGGTGTTGTCTGGAGATTTTTGAGTGAGATTTGTTTCACTTAGTAGCTCAGAGATTGTGGGCAAAATACCTCCTCTGTTTTGATTTCACTGAAATCATATGGCAAATAACAGTGATTTTGTACTTACAAAAGTAGTGGGACAAAATTATTTTATAGGCGGTCAGTTTCCATCATAGTCGAGGATTTTGAGGCCCCCTTCAACTTGTGGAACACATTATATACAAGGCTTCTTCTTATTCAGTTCATATTTAGCTCAAACTGATAGAAGACTGAATCAGAGGAGCTATTGTTGGAACTGGTGTCCTGTAGCCAGTGACTATCAAGTCAAGGGTGGCATGTCTGAAAAGTATGTCCTATATCAAGTAGTGTCATATTGCCAAATGTGCTGAAGATGTTGCAGCTAAAATCCATGGAAAGCTGTAGTGGAGAATGCACACACTCACGAGTATGCATTTTCTCCGAGTGTCCATCTATCCATTGATAGATGAATGAATAAAAACGTGTTAAGGTATATATCTATCTATCTATCTATCTATCTATCTATCTAGATATATATATATATATCTAGATAGATAGATAGATACAGATACATATTGTAGAATGTTACTCAGCCATATAAAAGAATGAGATCTTACCATTGGCAACAACATGGATGGATCTGGAGAGTCTAATGCGAAACAAAATAAGCCAGTCAGAAAAAGACAAATACCATGATTTAACTCATATGTGGAATTTAAGAAACAAAACAAATGAAAAGCAGGAAAAAAAATACAATCCAAAAAAGACTCTTAAATATAGAGAATGAACAGATGGTTACCAGAGGGGAGGCAGGTGGGAGGACGGATGAAATAGGTGAAGGGGATTAAAAGTACACACATCTTCAGACAGCTGGCCGGTTCTGGTTGGTAGAGCATGAGACTCTTGATCTCGGAGTTGTGAGTTTAAAGCCCTAGGTTGGGTGTAGATATTACTTAAAAATAAAATCTTAAAAAAAAAAAAAAGAGTACATTTATCTTGATGAGCACTTGATGAGTAATGTAGGGAATTGTTGAATTACTCTATTGTACTACACTGGAATAAAAAAAAAAAACAGTATGCACTGTCTCCTGTATAAAGTATCACCACAGCTAATTTTGGTTACAGAAGTATAATCAGACATTTTTGTGATTCACTGGAAGAGAAACAGAAAGCAAAGAAATATTTATTGTTATCCATGTAAAAGTAAAGCTATTTGAGAGATGCTGGTGCTATCTTAAAAATTATAACTGGAACAAGGCAGACAGTGTCATTGCTTCCAATTTGCTAGTATTTAGAGCAAATTGACATGGAAATGCTAATCGGTGTGCAAGTATGCACAGTGCCACCTGACACTGATCACATGCACAAGAATAAATGAATGCAGGCATTTGGGGAAGAAACAAAGAGCAGAACAGATTCTTCTCAAAGGAACTGTATCAGGGATGGGACCCACAGTTATCTGTAGGAGCATATGGCCAGGTGAAAATTATATACCCTTCCTTCCCTCTTACTAATAATATTCCTAATAAGCCAGACCTACTGTATGCCAATCATACTATCCGGGAATTTTTGACTGAAGGATGACTAGCAAAAGTCAGACCTGATCTCTAGTTCATGTTACTCTACAGTCCCATACGTTACTCCAAAATCCCATACATTTTTTTTCTATATAATCTACATCCGCAGAGACAAAAATGTTCCTAAAATGCCTACCCCAGCTCTCCATGAAAGGTAAATGTGAGGTAAGAAAATATGTCTGATTTTCCACTTGATGGAAGAGGAAATGAAATGCTAAAATTCTATATTATTAATAAAATATTTTTGAGCCACAGACTATCTTCATCAGAAGCTGGTATAGCTACTAAGGTATACCAACAGTCTATAGTCCTACAAAATTTGTTCCTGGTTCAGCGCCCTACTTCCACTTTTTTTTTTTTTAACTTCATGGGTCCCTGTATTTGCCGTCAAGTAGATTATAATCTGACACATCATTGTCATTGGACATTTTCTGACTTTATCACCAATCTTTTGTTTGGGGCTTCCAATTGACATGTTCTTCCATTTGGCATTATTTATGAAGTGGTTATATTTTACACATTAAAAGTTTAAACCATCAAAAGTTTTATTTTATTTATTCATTTTTAATACTTCTTTTATTTTGAGAGAGAGAGAGAGAGAGAGAGGGTGCAAGTCAGTGTAGGGAAGAAAGAGAGAATCCTAGGAGGGGCAGAGAGAGAGAGAGAGAGAGAGAGAGAGAGAGAGAGAGAGAAACAGGACTCACTCAAAGTTGGACTTGTATTCCCCCGAGGTAGGGTTCGTGTTTGTCCTAAGCATGGCCCGAGCTCACCTGATGTGGGACTTGAACTCATGAACCATGAGATCATGACGTGAGCCAGTCAGATGCTTAACAACTGAGCCACCCAGGCATCCCTAAAAGTTTCAAATACACAAGGTAGATAAAGGAAAAGACAGAAAATGGCCCCGCCCTTATCAACCCTATGTTCTGGTGGGAGAGATGGAACCATATACCATACGTACATGTCAGAGTGATAAGTGTTAGGAAGAAAAATGAAGTAGAACAATGTACATGATAGAGTGCAAAAGGAACTTTTCTTGAGCAGAGACATGAAAGAAATGAGAAAATGAGAGAATGTGAGGACTACAAGTGAACGCCAAGGGAAAGTTCCTGAGTTCAAGGTAAGGTTGGCTTATTTGAGGAACCACAAAAAGCCAATGGGACTGGAGTCACATAAACAAGGAAGAAAATACTTATTTCGTTTGTACCAGTACATATCTCTCAATATTTTGACCGTTTATGTATAATGTAGGAGACAAAACTGTCTTATTTACCAAAACATTTCCAACGTTATTGATATCTGGTGCACATGCTCATTAATTGTTTTTTGCATTATGCCCGTACAAATGAATGTATAATTAAAAACAAATTAATGCCTGAATTATAATTCTTAACTCATTCCAGAAAACAGTTGAATTTGCTTTTCGTGTTCTATTTAAGCAATCATCTGATTGGATGAAGCCCACCCACATTATGGAGAGCAATCAGTTTTACTCAGTCTACAGATTGAAGAGTTAATTTCATCCGACAACACATTCACAGACACCTAGAATAGTGTTTGACCAAATATCTGAATATTCTGTGTCCCATTCTAGTTGACATATAAAATTAGCTATCACTAGAGCTTTAAGGATTTCTTTTTCCCCCTTATTTCTTTTTTTTCTTTTTTTTTTTTTTTTTAATGTTTTTTATTTATTTTTGGGACAGAGAGAGACAGAGCATGAACGGGGGAGGGGCAGAGAGAGAGGGAGACACAGAATCGGAAACAGGCTCCAGGCTCCGAGCCATCAGCCCAGAGCCTGACGCGGGGCTCGAACTCACGGACCGCGAGATCGTGACCTGGCTGAAGTCGGACGCTTAACCGACTGCGCCACCCAGGCGCCCCTTTCCCCCTTATTTCTTAATAAAATCTAATAAATTAAGACTATTGCTAATTGAAAGAAGTAACTATTCAGAGAACAATAAATGACTTTATTTTGAGTGCAGTGAGTTTTTTGTTTATTTACTGTAAGGCAAGTGCAGTCTCTGCCTCCAGAAAGTGCCTAATGGCTGGATTACTGGTAGCTGGGCACAACACATACATGGTCATCTTCTCTTCCATGGTATCATTCAGATCACTGAGTATTACACATTTTAAGAACTGCAGCCATTACTAGCATCCGTTTATACAATGCAGTTTTTGTTGTTTCTCTCTCTCTCTCTGTCTCTGTAGGTATGTATATGTATATATACACCCACGGACGTATATATACATATCGCATACTGTGTGTGTGTGTGTGTGTGTGTGTGTGTGTGTGTGTATTCCACACATCTCCACAGTAAATGTCTACAGACATTCCCAATGTTTCTGGGGAAGGAAATCACCCCAGTGGATAACCACTTGTCTACATAGACACCTAAACATGCAGTAGGTTGTATTACAAAACATTGAGCCTGGGAAAACAACTGCTTTATAGTCTCCTGTTGGTAAGTCTATTCTTTTCTACAGAGGAGCATTATTTCATTTGTTAAGGTTGCTCATCATAAACACAGTGATGGCCCCAGAGAAAGAGTAGTCTGGGCCTTGAACTCAGAATATACCCAGCAAGACAGGCTAGAGTACAATAGACTCATGGAGAAGTGTCTGACAACAGCCATACAGTTGACTGTAGACTTTCATTCATTGATTAGTACCCAGTGAAAAAACAACAACAGCAACAACAACAACAACAAAAAAAACCCAAAATACGTTTCCTTTTACTTTTCATTTAACTTACAAAATTTAATGTCAGAGATCCTCTGTTCTCAATTTTAAGTTCATTTTCTCAGACAAAAGCGCTTCATTTAGACTTCATCTGGATTACTCCATCACTCTGGCATTTTGGGCCTCAATCCAGTATAGTGAAGTGAGCCAGTTAGGGATTCTAAACTGCTTACATTGAAAATAGGTAACCCACAGTAAAAATAATAAATGTGCCTTAGTCGTTATTTATTTGTTGTGGTTTGGATGTCTGACCATTATATGTAATGGTTGTCATGAAAGGAGAGTATTTTCTTGAAGGATATAGTTGATAATGGTCTATTTGGATGGCGGATCCACATGATTAAGACTGAAAAATGCAAAAAGTCCAATTTATGTGACTCGAATTACCAGATCTTGAAAATGGGAGCAGAAAGCACTAAGTCACCTCATTATCAATACAGAATCGACAAGACCCACATTGCTGTTGTTGGCCAGGACCAAGGCAGAGACTTAGTGTTGTTGGCAGAAAAGAAGGGCACAGAAGCAAGGAGAACTTGTCACAGTATTCCATTCATAGAAAATCCACTTGGACTTAATAGCTACTCTCTCAGTAGTATTTCTCCCAAAGATACTTTAAATGTTTCTTGTGAATTCATAAATTTAGAAATCTATATTATTAGCAGTTGTGGTCTCTAGACCCTAACTATGGTTCCTTTCTTTGTGCAGATATCTCCCAGGAACCTTTAAAACCTTTGAAATTTCATCTTCCATTTGGTCTTTACTTTCTTTGTGCAAGGTGCTCAAATGAACGAGTGTAGCGCAGTATATGTTCTGTCATCCGAACAGCGTCTTGAAAATTACACTTGTAAGTCTTCTATACTCATCTGTGGTCTTCCCTGTTGGGTCATCCCATGTATCATTCGGCTGCACAGTCAGACTTTTAAAGGTTTAAAATTATGTTTCCCCTTTTATTTATATCTATTTTTAGCTTTAAACATTTTAATGGCTTTTTGGCTCAAATAACTATTTGTGAATGTCATTTAAGTTCATTCTTTTAAATTGTCTTTTCTGTTATGTTTCCCCTTTTATTTATATCTATTTTTGGCTTTATACATTTTAATGGCTTTTTTGGATCAAATAACTATTTGTGAATGTCATTTAAGTTCATTCTTTTAAATTTTCACTTCTGTTGTCTCTTAGTGTATCTATGTATTATTATCTATCCATCAATTTATCTGAATTTTCAGGTCTACTTACTCTAACTGTTCCACAATTAAGTATAAATTGACTGATTTTTAGAGCAGGCATATAAGAATGCATCTCCATTTTTGTACTATTTTTTTTAAATTCTAGCTTAGACTTTAAGTTCTTAAGCTCTCGATCTCTTTTCTTACAGAATATTTCCTCTGTCTTCTTTTACAAATATTTTTCATCTTGAGAGAGAAAGAGTGAAAGCAGGAGAGAGGCAGGGAGAGAGAGAAAATGAACAGAATCCCAAGCAAGTTCTGTGCTGTCAGCACAGAGCCCGATGTGGAGCTTGCTCTCAAGAACCCTGAGATTATGACCTGATCCAAAATCAAGAGTCAGATGCTTAACCAACTGAGCCACCCAGGAGTCCTTTCTTCTGTCTTCTCAAACTAGGTAGATAGATTTTTTTTTCTTCTATTGCTGCTCCAAGTCTGGCATTATCATTTATTTATCAGAATTGCATGTTGTAAAACTTTCATTGAGCTCATTCTGGACCTCATCTCAAGAAACTCATTTATCTGCTCTGTATTCAAGACCTATTATTTACTTATTTTTTAATATGAAATTTATTGTCAAGTTGTTTTTTATACAACACCCAGTGCTCATCCCAACAAGTGCCCTCCTCAGTGCCCATCACCCACTTTCCCCTCCCTCCCACCCCCCATCAACCCTAAGTTTATTCTCAGTTTCATAAGAGACTTCTAGTTTAGCTCTTATAGTTTGGCTCCCTCCCTCTCTAACTTTTTTTTTCCCTCCCCTCCGCCTTGGTCTTCTGTTAAATCTCTCACCCATTTTAAATGCTTTTTGTACTAAAGGTTTCCAACTATTTTTCCAAGGTAAAATTTTTTGTGCTCCTGATTTATCCAACTTGGCTTCTTTTCACTCAGGGATTATACTGGGGCTTCATGTCCTACTGAGTACCCATAATTTTTGTCTTTCATCATCATTAATCCTCACTTCTTTCAATTCCTCAAATGAAGAATTTAGCTCTTTTAGGTCCTGTGACATAACAGAAAATGTATATTGGTCTTTTCCCTGCCCTGCCCTGCCCTGCCCTGGTTCCTAGCAGAGAGCTCCTGAAACCCTTGTAATTTCATAAGCAACAAGAACATTAGGGGCATCTTTTATTCCAGTATTTTGTCTTTGACTCCTATTCCTGACACAGGGCCCCTAAAATCCTTGTAACTTCCTGGAGGATAGAAGTATCTTTTATTCTAGTGAGGTGACTCTGGGTGGGCTCCTGGTCACTGGAAGGAACAAGTCATGATTATTAGAAGTTTGGAATATTCAGCCCAGCCCCTCATTTTCTTGACAAGGAAGAAAGGCTAGAAATGGAGTTAATGATGCATAATGGCTATGTGAGGAAACCTCCATAAAAATTCCAAAGTGAGGTGTTTAGAGAGCTTCCAGATTGGTGAATAAATCCACACCGGGAGTGTGATCCAACCCAACTCCACAGGGGCGGAAGCTCCTACAGTGGGGACCCTCTCAGATCTCACCTAATGTAGCTCTTCATCTGGCTATTCATCTGTATCCTTATCATACCCTTCAGTGAACTGGCACACGTGTTTCCCTGAGTTCTGTGATCCACTCTGGCAAAGTAATCAAACCTGAAGAGTGAGTTGTGGGAACCTCTGATTTGTAGCTAAACTGAACAAAGGTTGTGGATAACCTAGAGGCCTAATCCTTGGGATTGGCTTCTGAAGTGGGGGGCAGTCTGGTAGGACTGAGCCCTTAACCTATGGGATCTGACACTGTCTCCAGGTGTGTAGTGTTAGAATTGAGTTAAATTGTAGGGCAGCTGGGTGCAGAGAATTGCTTGGTGCTGGGAGAACTGCCCCCACCAGTACACACTGGATCAGAGAATCAGAATCCTTTTAGATTCCCTTCCCTTCTCCCATTGTTCTCAAGGTAGGAAAATACTCCCAATGAAGTAACAAGCCAGGTTCAATTGATTCTGTCTTGTGTCTGAAGCATTTTTATACCTTCACATCCTGAGGCATATGCTGAGTATCATCAGCTTTTGTTCTGTGTAGTTTCTGATGTCTCAGCAAAGAAGGGTGGGGAGAAAGAAGGCCATGCAAACAAAACAGAGGGAATAAGGGGTTTCCACATGGGCTGTGATTTATTCACTCTCAAAATCCCTAAATCTAAATAAATGCATCTTGCCAGCATAGTTATTAATTTTTGTTTCAAATTCTCCCATTTTACCTGAAAGTTTCAGATTTCTTTTTGAGATATTATAATAACTATGTCTTGTGAATTATCACACTGTCCTTATTAAATGAAGAAAACAGTAACTCATACCTCCTTAGGTTGGGCTTACTGTGAAACTCTCTTACATTAGCAAATAATGGTACGTATAGTGTTGAAATTTGGAAATATTCTCTCTGTTTATTGGACCCTGGAAGTGAGCAGAAAGAAATTTCAACCTAGGTTCTCCTGTCCCAATAATAACACTACCATTATCATCTAAACTACTTACACTATCTCCTCAAAACAATGGAAAGAAATAACTGGATTACTATATACCAACTCAAAAATGGCCTAAGAGCATTGAGCCTCCTAAACATGAATCTAGAATGTCATTTTTATCAAAGCTATAGTTTATTCCTTTCCTTCTCCTCCTCCCTTTCCAGAATCGGTTGTAATTCTTCTCCTGAGAACCAGACTGCCGTAACAGGGACCTAGAAGTCTAGCAATATACACACAGAAATAAAGTGTTTTTCCTGGCATTCTCTCTCCTTTGATATCTTTTATCAACGTTCTACCCAGGACAAGCTGCATAATCAGCAGGGCCAAGTTCAAAGCAAAAATGCAGGGCTTCTTCTTCAAAAATGATGAAGATTGTCCATAAGGAGACAGCAGAGCACTAAACCAAAGCTGGAGGCCATTCTGAACATGGGGCCCTGTGTGATTTACACAGGGCCCAACCCTGGAACCCAGCCTCAATTCTATCACATTTCCTTTGGACCTTTTTCCCTCTCTACTCCACCTTCCTCTACCTGCTCCTGCCTCCTGCTTCCTTTCTCTTTCCTTTTGTCTTTCTCCTTTATTCCTCCCTTCTTTCTTGTTCTGCTAGTGAGTAATTGTGAAGATTAACACATAAAGTTAGAATGTTTAGTAATCTAAACACCAAATAAATAATGGCAGTTAGTTTCACTGTGTTTTCCCTCCTTATACCTCTTATCTTTCTGATTTGTTATTCTTCATTGATTTTTCTCTTCCCTTTAATAGTGGTTTACTGAGAGACTGTCAGTCTCTATATAGTATTTCATTGTACTCTAACTATCATTTGCTAAAGGTCTCTTGTCCCAGCAGACATATGCTATGTAAAGTAGAATGGGAGTGATGGAAGAATGACAGAATTGGCAATGTTGTCTTTTTTTTTTTCTCCCCTTGGAAGCTGAGGTATCAATGGCCAGATGTAGACTACACATATCATAAAAAGGAAACATTTTAAATGTCAACAAAATCAATATGAGTACATTGGGCTCTCTTTTGAAAGGATAAATTAAATCCAGAAAGAATTGAACCCGATTATTTTGCTTATAGATCTCCTGAAGCCACAAAGTCACTTCTTTCCTGATAACTGCCATTACATTTGCATGTAAAACCCAACCATTATTTAAAATGGAGTTTAAATTTAGTTTTATTTAAATGTACTTTTCCAACTCAGCTCCAAGATCAATTCTATTTGCATTAATATGTCAGGGCTCTGTAAGCCAAGAAAAGAAAGTATCTGTGCTTGCTGTTTATGTGTTTTAGTGCACATGCAGGGCAGTGTGGTTTAAAGACTGGGCTTATAGAAGGGAATCCAGATAGAAAAAAAAAATTGAAAACAGCTGAAGTAACAAAAGGCTTTTAACATATTTTGATTGCACACACGATGTTCTACTTACTAAGTGGCATGTCACATGTCTTGTATTGAATTGCATGTGCATTTTAATGACATTCCTTTAGGGCCATAGCATACTGGCTCAAAGGGAATAGATAAGTTTATCCACTGGCCACCCAAAGGATTCAGGGGAGCCCCAAACTCTGATTTGACTTTTATTTAAATATTTTAATAGGTAAGAACTCTGATTTATTCATGATCAGTGGAGGGAAGCCATCCCAAAGAAAGGTCTGGCATTTGAGCCCTAGAGAAGACATTCAGATTAATTCCAAACCTAAACTCAGCCTAATCACAAACTGAGGCAAGAATAAGCACCAAGACTCCCTGCAGAAAGAAAATTATTAAATTATTTTAATGCTTATTTTGAGAGAGGGCAATGGAGCATGAGCGGAAAAGGGGCAGAGAGAGAGGGAGACACAGAACTGGAAGCAATCAGAGCCCCTACTTCTTAATTTCACGTTTTTATTTATGGAAAGGATACACAGAGTAAAGTGTACAAAATGCAAATGGATAACTCGGCGAATGTTCACAAACTCATACACTTGCATCGCCACTATTCAACTTGAGTTGCCCCCAAATTTCAATATTTTGGAATGTTTTGTTGAGCACCTCCCAGTCAGTAGCCCTCACCTAGAGTGAACTATTTGTTTTTGCTACTGCTGACTTTCATGTAAATGGAGTGATACACAATGTAGGCTTTGTTGCTGGGTTTGTGCCCATGATGTTACAGTATATAGAAGGACTTAGTTTTGATAAGTGTGGGCTCCCACTAAATGTGTATATTTACCCTACTCTACTGCTGATGGAACCTTGTAATCTTTCTAATTTGGGGCTATTGTGAAAAAAAAATTGTCACGGGCATTATATACAAATCTTATGCCAGGCCTAGTTATATGACTTATTTTATTTTTTAATGCATTTATTTTTTTTATCTACCCTTACTAATGGAAATGCTGAGCTCTAGGCTGTTCTTATATTTTTAGCATTGATATCTACAGTCTAAGTGATTATACAAAGTGATACACTCACCATCAATGTATGAATGTTTTAGGTGCCATAAACCATAGCTTACATTTGATGTCTTAGTCTTTCCTGCCATTCTGATTGACGTCATTGTGGTTTTAATTAGTATTTCATGATGAGAAATGTTTTTCACCCATTTTCAAGCTTTTTACCCATTTAACAAAATTGGGGGGGGATGTGTATGCATGTGTGTGTGTGTGACTTTTTATTATGGTTTTGTAGCAGTTCTTTATATTTTCTGTAAATGAGTTCTTTGGTACATACTTGTGAATAATCATCTCGCACTTTGTAGGTAGACATTGTATCGGCAGTGGTGCCTTTCAATGAAAAGAAGTTCTTCTTTTCTTTTCTTTTCTTTTTTTTTTTTTACTTTTTTTAATGTTTGTTCAATTTTTAGAGAGAGAGAGAGAGAGAGAGACAGAGCGTGAGTGGGGAGTGGCAGAGAGTGAGGGAGACCCAGAATCTGAAGCACACTCTAGGTTCTGAGCTGTCAGCACAGATCCTGATGTGGGGCTCAAACTCATGAGCTGTGAGATCATGACCTGAGCTGAAGTCAGACACTTCCCCGACTGAGCCACCCAGGTGCCCCGAAGTTCTTGTTTTCAACTTGGTGAATTTATTGATCTTTTATGTGTTTTGGCTAAGAAATTGTTGCTGATCCCACGAATGTTAAGGTGCTCTTCCATGTTTTCTTTTGAAGTTTTATTATTTTACCTGTCACTGTCAAGTCTGTGATCTATCTCAAGCTAAGTTTTGGATGTGGTATGAGGAGGGGTCAGGTTTTGGTTTGTTTGTTTTGCCTTACTTCATATTCATAATATTTAATTTTTCAACACAATTTGTTGAAAAAGACAGGTCTTGCCTTTTCCTTTTTTTAATGGAACTATCACTTTGGAAACCATACCTGGCCTATCCCTATAATGTGCAATCCCAGATTGACATAACCTTTTTCTCAAGCTAATAGTTGATAATTGAGTCTTAGCACTAGTGTTTATGTTTTTACAGTAACACTTTGTTATATTGCCCTGAGAATAATTTTTCCTGCTTCATGGTACCTTTGTTTTGAAAAAAAAGTATTAAATTAGACAATTGTTTTAATTAAAAAATTAAAGTAGGACACGATCCAATATTTTGGAAGGTCAGCGTTAGTTGGTTCTTATAGTCTGAGGCATAGATGTTTTAATTCTCGTCAGAAAAAAATTCTATTCCTGGATTAAGAAGATTGTACAATTGTTTTAACCAGAGCATCTTTCCTGCTGCCCCCCATCCTCTCTCTGTTGTAGATGTCTGAAGACTAAATCTCTACTGATTAGCTGACATAGTAATTGGTACCTAATCTGATAGCTATGAAAAGTTTCTCTAAGATCCAGTGTATAATTGTCATGTTTTTGAACTTCCCTTCTTCAGCTGGTTGATATCTAACAAATGCAGTAGTAGGCTTTCTTCATTTTGGTGGTGGTGGTGGGGGGTGTTGGTACAATCAGGAACTGTTTCACACATGTAAGGGGACTATGATGATTTGAAACTCATGGACAACATCACAAGCAGAGACAAATAAATTATATCTGAAGTGACAGGAGCCATGGGGTGACAAGTGATGCCAAGTAAATGAACCCAACCAAATACCAACATAGTGCCTTAAATCTACACCACCTCCTAAAAACTTTCTACTTAACCTCAGTACGCAGGTTTTGATGGACCTGCCAAAACTCTAGAAGGTTGTAGTGTTGTAAGCCACTACCAGCTGCTGGCACTTGGCTTAGAATAATTCTATCATTATTTCATCACTTATTTTATTTTTACAATATTAGATACATAGCATTATGAAACAAAGTTTCAGGAGAAGAAGATAAAAACAGCCTGAGGAAGATTGTTATCAGTGGGATTGGTATAAAAACTTGGGACCCATAATGGGCAAGGTAAGCATGATGAGAGCTGAGAGTATTGCTAAAGTACATGTTCCTAGTAAGCTGTTTTCCTATGGAAGGAAGCCCCTTACACAGAGAAATGGAGAGAATACCCATTCTTCTGTGACCTCACCTAGTTGAGCTATTGTGAAATTAATCAAAGAGGATGGAGAAAATCCATCCACTTTCTACCATTTTTTGGTTGAAGAACTATATCTGTTGTTTTTTAATGGGAATAAATATCTGTTCTCTCATTATCACTATCTTTTTTTTAATAGTCCTTTTTTTTGGTCTCTAACCTTGCATTAAACACACACACACACACACACACACACACACACACACACACACAAGAAAACATATTTCTCTCACTAGATATGTTCTTAATCATGCCATTTTCCAGTAAGATAATTATGGTGCAACACATCAAAACATGGGTGTCAAAAGCTGCATTGTTGGTTTAGCTTTCTGAAGGTCAAAGTGTAGTAACTCTGTGGAGGAAAGCCCTCTGGTGGGAGCACATAATTGCATCAGGAGCAGATAAGAAGATATTAGCTTCCCTCTCTGAGCTTTTGTGACTGTTCTCCTGTGCTAGAATGGGATAATCAGTAGAGGACATCTCTGAGGAAGCTAAATCAGCTTTGGCTTGGTTCATTTGTATCAGCTCTCAGAATGAGATGGTATTGCCACTGATGAGTTTCTTTTAAATGACTGTTTTCTCTAGCAGTATTTTATAAATGGTTGTTGCATTAAAGAGTAAATGAAACTTCCCTGAAGAACACACTCCACCATGCCGTTAGTGTCTTTACTGACACATCTGTGAAGACGGATGGAGTCTAAAGAGCTAGCTGCAAACTAAGTGAGTCATATTTGTCTCCTAGGAATGTTTTATATGCTGCAAAATGTGACAAAGGCCATTATAGAGATTATATTTCCCAGCAATGAATCTGCTGTCCATCCTCTACTATTCCAAACATACAGACAATTGCTATGGAATTACTCATGGCCCAGAAAGCAAGCAATCATTGCCTGGCTGCCCTGATATTTCGCCTGAAGATAGGGCAATAGCAATAAATTTCTTGAGAATGAGTGTTGAAAAGATATTTAAAAATAACTTTCTAAATCCTAGTTTTTAAAAAATGTTTTCCAGAGTTTATGTTAATAACCAAGTATATGTTACTGACGATCAATTAAAATTTTCAATCCCACAAAACATGCATTGTTATTTTTCCTGTAAAAGGGTCATCTGTGCAACCTGTCTGTTTACAGATGTTAAATTGATCAGGTGAACTAAAATCCTTCTACTCTTTACTGAGAATTTCTAAGCTGGGAATGGGTGTGTGCTCTTGAGGAGATTATGATAGTAAAATGAGATCCCACATATGCAGCAAAAGTGTATAATCAAGTAGTAGAATATTTGATGCATATCTGAAACCATTTCTAGTAGCACACTTACCCAATGCAGTAATTCCTATTTTTTCTAGTAAGTCCAATTCAAGATGGTTGTTAAAAGATGAATTGATGATTTGACAAGTACAAAATTGGGCTGTGCTTTTAAGACACTTGGATGCAGAAAAATGCACGTGCTGCTTATTAAAAGTCACATCAGACCCAGGCTGTGAAGGGGGATGTTTGGCCAAACGTGCCTGTTGGCTCTGTTGCTATTGGTTTCTCATGTTGCTATTGGTTCACACCCTCTGTGTGTGTTTCCAAACTTGTCAGTATGAGAACATTCTCTGAACCATGATTTTTAATATCTCCACTATTTTGTCCTGTGTATCTCCCATGAAATTTCACTTTATACCCGAAGTCCCATTTCTGAAATCATGTACAGAATCTCCCATTTTCTCTTCATTGATCTTTGGTACTACCTTCTCCTCCTAAAATAGGGCCATATCGTACTTACTGAAAACAAATGACAAGTGGAATGTTAGAATGGACCCAAAAGTAACAACAACCACAATGAAAATAATAACAGTTCTTTATGTTTCCTACCTGTTCACTCACTAATTCTTCTGAAATTACCTACACATATTAGAATATAAAGCCACTAAGAGAAGCCATGATGCTTAGGTCAGAACCTGATGCATCCCCACCAGTGAAGTTACAAGAAAAGAACAAAAAGTAGTGAGCAAACCTACTTTCTGTCATCTGAAAATGCCAGTCAACTTCCAGGAACATTCTTTTTTTTAGCTTCTTTTTAAAAAAATTGTTAATATAATTTATTGTCAAGTTGGCTAACATACAGTGTATACAATGTTCTCTTGGTTTTGGGCATAGATTCCCATGATTCATAGCTTATATACAACAGCCAGTGCTCATCCCAATAAGTGCCCTCCTCCATGCCCATCTCCCATTTTCTCTTCTCTCCTGCTCTTCCCCCTGCCCCTCATCACCTCAGGTTGTTCTCTGTATTTGAGTCTCTCATAGGTTTGCCTCCCTTTGTGTTTAAACTATTTTTCCCCTTCCCTTCCCCCATAGTCTTCTATTAAGTTTCTCAAGTTCCACATATGAGTGAAAACATATGATGTCTGTCTTTCTCTGACTATTTTACTCATCATATATTCCAGTTCCATCCACGTTGCTGCAAATGGCAGGAGTTTATTCTTTCTCATTCCCAAGTAGCATTCCATTGTATATATAAACCACATTTTATTTATCTGTTCATCAGTTGATGGACATTTAGGTTCTTTCCGTAATTTGGCTATTGTTGAAAGCACTGCTGTAAACATAGGGGTACATGTGCCCCTATGCATAAGCACTCCTGTATCCTTTGGATAAATCCCTAGTAATGCTATTGCTGGGTCATAAGGTAGTTTTATTTTTAGTTTTTTAAGGAACCTCCACACTGTTTTCCAGAGTGGCTGCACCAGTTTGCATTCTCCCCAACAGTGCAAGAGGGTTCCCATTTCTCCACATCCTCGCCAGAATCTGTTGTTTCCTTAGTTGTTAATTTTAGCTACTCTGACTGGTGTGAGGTAGTATCTTAATGTGGTTTTGATTTGTATTTCCTTGATGATGAGTGATGTTGAGCACCTTTTCATGCATCTTTTAGCTATCTGGATGTCTTCTTTGGAAAAGTGTCTAGTCATGTCTTCTGCCCATGTCTTCACTGGTTTATTTGCTTTCTGGGTGTTGAGTTTGGGAAGTTCTTTATAGATTTTGGATATGCCATTTGCAAATATCTTATCCCATTCTGTTGGTTGCCTTTTAGTTTTGTTAATTGTTTCTTTTTCAGTGCAGAAGCTTTTTATCTTTATGAGGTCCCAATAGTTCATTTTTGCTTTTATTTCTCTTGCCTTTGGAGATGTGTTGAGCAAGAAATTGCTTTGGCTGAGGTCAAAGAGGTTGTTGCCTGTTTTCTCCTCTAGGATTTTCATGGCTTCCTGTTTAACATTTAGGTCTTTCATCCATTTTGAATTTATCTTTGTGTATGGTATAAGAAAGTAGTCCAGTTTCATTCTTCTGCATGTTGCTGTCCAGTTCTCCCAGCACCATTTGCTAAAGAGACTGTCTTTATTCCGTTGGATATTCTTTCCTGCTTTGTCAAAGATTAGTTGGCCACGAATTTGACAGTAAATTTCATATATTAAAAAATAAAAAAATAAATAAAAAAAAGCATAAGAGACTCTTAAAAACTGAGAACAAACTGAGGGTTGATGGGGGTGGGAGGGAGGGCAGGGTGGGTGATGGGTATTGAGGAGGGCACCTTTTGGGATGAGCACTGGGTGTTGTATGGAAACCAATTTGACAGTAAATTTCATATATTAAAAAAAAAAAAAAAAGATTAGTTGGCCATACATTTGTGGGTCCAATTCTGGAGTCTCTATTCTATTCCATTGGTCTATGTGTCTGTTTTTATGCCAATACTATACTGTCTTGATAATTACAGATTTGTAGTAGAGGCTAAAGTCTGAGATTGTGATGCCTCCACTTTGGTTTTCTTTTTCAACATAACTTTGGCTATATGGGCTCTTTTGTGGTTACATACAAATTTTAGGATTGCTTATTCTAGCTTCAAGAAGAATGCTTGTGCAATTTTGATTGGGATTGCATTGCATTTTAGATTGCTTTGGGTAGTATTGACATTTTTAACAATATTTGTTCTTCCAATCAATGAGCATAGAATGTTTTTCCATTTCTTTGTATCTTCTTCAGTTTCCTTCATAAGTTTTCTATAGTTTTCAGCATACAGATCTTTTACATCTTTGGTTAGGCTTATTCCTAGTATTTTATGGTCCTGGGTGCAATTGGAAATGGGATCAATTTATTGATTTCTCTTTCTGTTGCTTCATTATTGGTGTATAGAAATGCAGCCAATTTCTGTGCATTGATTTTGTATCCTGCAACTTTGTTGAATTCATGTATCAGTTCTAGCAGCTTTTTAGTGAAGTCTTTCAGGTTTTCCATGTAGAGTATCATGTCATCTGTGGAAAGTGAAAGTTTGACTTCATCTTTGCCAATTTTGATGCCTTTGATTTCCTTTTGTTGTCTGATTGCTGAGGCTAGGACTTCCAACACTATATTAAACAACAGTGGTGAGAGTGGGCATCCTTGTCACATTCCTAACCTCAGGCTTGGAAAGCTCTTAATTTTTTCCTCATTCAGGATGATATTAGCTGTGGGCCTTTCATATATGGCTTTTATGATGTTAAGGTATGTTCCTTC
This sequence comes from Neofelis nebulosa, assembly GCF_028018385.1. Lineage (NCBI taxonomy): Eukaryota > Metazoa > Chordata > Mammalia > Carnivora > Felidae > Neofelis > Neofelis nebulosa. The sequence goes on along the minus strand of NC_080790.1, from coordinate 42,470,534 downwards.
TATCCTGACTTCCCTGAGGTTTTTATTAAGGATACTGTATTTTGTCAAATGCTTTTTCTGCATCTATTGACAGGATCATATGTTTCTTATGCTTTCTTTTATTAATGTGATGTATCACATTGATTAATTTGTGAATATTGAACCAGCCCTGCAGCCCAGGAATGAATCCCACTTGATCCTAGTGAATAATTCTTTTAATATGCTGTTGAATTCAATTTGTTAGTATCTTGTTGAGAATTTTTGTGTCCATGTTCATGGAACATGAATAAAGGACTTGGGATAGGTATGGTAGGCAGGGGAAAACATAAAATGACTGAGACTAAATAGATAATTTTACATTCCTGTGAAACCTCTAGTTCCTACATGTTCCTATTATTACTGGAAAACTCCAAACTTATTGATAGTAGACCTTAAACTACTTACTGCCATGTTGTATATCAGTTAGTTACTCAGAAGCAATTAATATAGTTGTATTTCTCCTTCACCCTTAAAAAAGTGTGTGTGTGTGTGTGTGTGTGTGTGTGTGTGTAATGTAATATGTAGATAACCATCTTCATTATGCAGTTTGGCCAATTCTGATAAGTAACTGAGAAAGAATTAATAATCAGGGCTTGGTATGGGTGGCGAGGAAAAACACCAGTTGCCTGACTTGATTTGGAACATCGTAGAAAACTGGCATTAATGTCATCAGCCCAGAAGAGTAGAGTCAAGTTGGTAATTCAGGATCTTGAATACATAATATTATAGTCAGAACACTGAATAGATAATGAAGTGGGTAAAGCAGAGCCAGATAAAGCACTTTGTAGCCAGGAGCTGTGAAGATCTTAAATTGTTAGATGAGCCTTGGGGTCCCTGGGTGGTTCAGTTGGTTAAGCATCCGACTTCAGCCCAGGTCGTGATCTCACAGTCCATGAGTTCAAGCCCCGCGTCGGGCTCTGTGCTGACAGCTCAGAGCCTGGAGCCTGCTTTGGATTCTGTGTCTCCCTCTCTCTCTGCCCCTCCCCTGCTCATGCTCTGTCTCTCTCTGTCTCAAAAATAAATAAAAACATTAAAAAAATTGTTAGATAAGCCTTGAGTGTTCTGTTTCCCCATTTTTCTGTTTCAAAGTCAATCCAGTGTTAAAAAGAAAAAAAAAACAATTAAAAAAAACCTCATAACTGGAATTTTTCCTATAAAAGAATGTAGCAGAGAAAACCAAAGTATTATTTTTCATATAAAAATTTTCATGTTATGCTTAGCAAATATATTCATGATTTATCACTAAGTATGTATATAATATCAAAATATCTTCTTATATTTCATAATTATAAACATATATAATCTATCCACTTTTAGAGAGAGGAAGGTGAATTATGAAAAGTGAAGATTGGGGAAGTCTGGGAAATTCTGAAAAAGGGTTATGTGGGAAATCCAAATAATTAAGTATTTTTGAAAACAAGTAATTTGGAAGGGATAAACAGATGACATCACAGTGGGTGTTGGTGTCTTCATCTAAGGTAGATTGTCTTCAGCAGCATATTCTTATCCCCATTCTTATGTTAGTGCCATTAATTAATAACTAGGAAAAAAAATTCCTATCCATTATGTTATGTTACCTGTGCCTAGCATTATCTCAGCGAATGATTACCTAATTGCTCTTTGACTTAAATCTGTTGTTCATCATCCTACCCAACTGTAATTCTTAGGATTACAGAAGTATTTCAGTGCAGACTTGTTTTACAGTTCTTCCCCTTTAGGATGGATTTCTTTGTATTATATTAAAAGGAGTGTTGTGGGATCATCTAATATATAATGTCATTATATTATCTTTAGGTAACATTCTTTTGGTCATTTAATCTTACCTAGCACATATTACAGCTTATTACATATAAATACACATGAGTATGAAATATGTGACCCTAGTAAATCAAGTTTACATGAAGACATTCAATTTTATTTTTTTCACCAGGAAATTAGCAAAGTGTCTCTGAGTAGACAGCAAACAGTCTTGAACACTTTGGTCTGGAGAGTCAATAATGAGACCAGTTTGTGAAATAAAGATCAGGCCTCCAGTAGTAGTTATTTTATATTATTTCCACCTGAGTGGCTTGTTTTAGTGCAGCCTGCAGCTCCCCATGATAAAAGCCTCTTCACGTGTCATTTGGGTCTCTCTGATGGAAGAGAAATCTCCCCTTTTTCTTAGCTCCCATATTGTATTTATAGTCTGCTTAGTCTAACTCTGAGGTAGAAGTGGTATGTTTTAGAGACCATAATTATGTAAGATTATAGATTAGAGGAGTGCCTAAAATTGTTGAGTTGTTGAGAGCCATGCTTGATTTCTCTATTGTGAACCTTTTTCTCCATTAGGAGTCCACCACTAAAGGTGTTTTCCCTTCAGTTTAAGATTTAATTTCTTTCTAAAATCAGAAAAGGACCCCATGGATTGTATATCTATATAAACTGTCCTTAGTTACTTATACTACATAATAATTGAAGGATATGGAAATTAGTATTTATATTAAAGTCAAAATATTCTTTGTTGTACTTATTCCTCTGTGGTAGGGAGGGATAGACACCTGTTACCACCTATACGTTCAATCAGTGAATAATACTCTATTCAGAGTTGCTATAAAAAGTGTAAAGTGGATGTCCAAGTGAGCTGTTATGTACAAAGGTAACTGGTGTTCTTTGCATTCAGCACATTAAACTCCAACGTCCAACTGATAAATCAATTTAAGCAGTTGGAAAGTAAGTGCACTATAAAATATTGTAATAGTTCTGTGTTCAGAGACACAGAAAGAATATGGCTTTCAGATTTGACCAAAGCTGTGTTGGAATCTTAGTTATCACACTGACTTTGTTACCTTGAATGCATCACTTTAATCTCAGGTTCCTCCTCTTCATCTATAAAATATGAGGGATGATAGGCAAGTCATAGTCTGCTGCAATTAATTCTGTGTATTCTGTAGTATATGACAAGTGCTCAATGAAAGATAATCACGTGGGAAGAAGTACAATAGTGAGAGCTCAGGAAACATTTACTGTAGACAGGAAGGGCACCATATACTGTTGCAATTTGGCATATTAAATACAAATTATCATCTATACTTAAACCCCTGCATTTCCTAATTGCCCCTCAAGAGACAAAAACTGGAACTTCTTTCTTCTTATAGTTTCAATTAGGAAAAATATTCTACACCTGCAGAGTTCTTATGAAAATAATTTTACAGTATCAGAGAAACCATGCAGAGTAACACAGTAGTCACTCATTTGAGAAGGCAAAAACTTAATTGCTAAAATTAAGATTTTTTTTTGCTTAGTCGGAAGAAACAAAATCCATTATCCTCTTTATTATTATTCGTGATATTTTAGAAAATGTATTCTATTCTATACATTGGGTTAAGAACTCTTTACTCTCATGACAATAAGAGGTAGACATTGGAATAATCTCTATTTTACAGAATTGACTGTTGAGGCACAATTCTCAGAACAGAAATCCACTGGGTATGCTGAATAAATAAAAGAGTGGGTGAATGAATTTATTAAATGACTGTCAAAAACATTACCCTATGCTACAATTTGAAGTTTGGAAGTAATTAAAACTAGGGTTCTCTGTAGGAGTGGAAACAGCATTAATACTGACCTGACCTGATTGAATGTCAGTGCTATCAATGAAACCAAAACAAAATCAACCAATGGACCTATGCCAGGCTTGGGCCTATGTGTGCACAGAGAAGGGAAGGCCAAGGATTTGAAGACAAGAGCTATTGAGGACTTTGTATCCAGGTGCATTCAGTTACACAGAGATTCTTGACAAGTTGATACCAGTGTTCTTCTGTCTCTACATTTGGATCATTTTAGACATGCTGATTCCTGGGTCCTTCTCCAAAGCCACAAAAGGAGGATGTCAGGAGGTTGTCAGGAGGCTGAACCATGTTTGATCAACTAGAATTGGTAACAGTTGAGATTCTCACAGGCCCTGAGAATAAGATGATTAATTCTCTCCTTATGTCTGTCCCATGACTAGAGGACAGAATTCTGTTGGATCTGTTGAGTAAATAAATGAGTGTGCAAATTAATTAATTGAATAGCCCTAACAGACTTCCTAAATTAACATTTACATTTTTCATGTATAAGGTTAAACACACTTACTGGCTTCCTACAACCACTCTGACAATTTTCTAATATCTTTTCAGCTGGGCTCAACCTCATACCCCTTAGAGCTCACAATTCCCTAACTCCTTTTCTCTAGTCAGCATCCCATGGGCAGACAGTAATGAAAGGTACCATTCCTAGATCACTGCAATTGTTCAAGTCACTTTAGCAACTAGATGATATAAAACTCTTAGTCTTATCCCCCCTTATAACTAACATACTTATAGTCTACTGATACTGGAATCTTCACCCACAGACACACAACTTAAGACCTTCTAACGCAAAGCTTTTGCTCATGTTGGCTCCCCTGTAGAACTCCAGTTGTTAATGAGACAAACTGAGGCTCTCCTGTCCCACCTTCAAGGGTCTAGTATATGAAAGCTAAAAGTACTTGCATTCATTGTCTTTATCAGTCTTGACCATAGTCACCTGTCACTCAGACCATTAACCGCATGCTTTAAGGAAATGCTCTCAGGAAAACCTTCATGCAGCATGGTGAACTCGCTTAATCACACCAGTGAATAAACAATATTTAAAAGACATTTATTTTAGGGGCGCCTGGGTGGCTCAGTCGGTTAAGCGTCCGACTTCGGCTCAGCTCATGATCTCACAGTCTGTGGGTTCGAGCCCCGCATCAGGCTCTGTGCTGACAGCTCAGAGCCAGGAGCCTGCTTCGGATTCTGTGTCTCCCTCTCTCTCTGCCCCTCCCCTGCTCATGCCCTGTCTCTCTCTGTCGCAAAAATAAATAAAAAAAAGAAAATTAAAAGACATTTATTTTAGTTTGCAGGTTACCTCTTATTCCGGGCAAGAGTATGGTTTTAGAAACTTATTTTAAGGGGGAACTGGGGCTTAAATTACACTTTTTTCATGCTTCATCTCCAGTAGCATTGCTGGATTCTGATATACTGGATTGTTCCTTTTTCTTTGCCCTTTGATTATAAGAAACATGGCAAAGCAACGGATCTATACTTACAAGAAAGCAGGGCAACTGAAACTTCTTTCTATGCAGTTAACAGGATAGTTATCACATTGGAGATAAAATGTAGAGCTAAATAAACCTGGTGTAACATCTAAATCCAGACATGTTTCCTACATATCCTTTAATAGTTTGTGGGATAAAAGCATTGATATTTAGTGATGATGATGAGGAATATGATGAGGATGAGGATGATGATGTGGGGTAAAAGCACTGATACTCAGTGATGATGATGCTAATGACGACAATGATGATAATAAGCACTATAACTTTTGGCTTCTGTACTAGATTCTTTTACCTCAAATCTCAGTGTAATTACATATTTTATAATATCCTTTCCTTGTTGAGTTGAAGACTTCAATAATGCAAGTTAGGTTACTTAACTAATATTGCTGAGTTGCTCAACAATGGCTCCACAATGATTCGAATATGTGACACTACCCAAAATGACCTACCATTGTATTTAATGCTCTACTTCTCTATGGGCAGAAATAATAGTGATATTTTAATCTGGAAATTTGCATCGTTCCTAATCATAAATAGTTGGTAATTTGGTGTCATTTGATAATTAGTTGATTTAAAAATCTAGTTACATTGCTGGGAAATGTTTCAAAGCCTGTATCAATTAAAAAAAAACCTAGTATCAAATATTAAAAATAATAGCTATGTAGAGATCTTTTGTAATGTCTTTGCGATTGTGGGGTTCTTCCTTTTTTGTTTTTGTTTAAATCTTTATTCAGGTGTGTAATTTAGACAAACTTCTTTCAGTTTCCTAAAAACAATAGAAGATAAAATAGGAAATTTTTTATGAGGCTGGTCTCAAATAAAACAACTTCCTTTGAGGAGTAAACATGAATTAATTTTGCTGTAATTAACTTATAAAAAAGAAAAAGAATCCTACTACAGTTCATGGATTCATCAAAATAAAGTGGGTGGAAAAGAATTTCACATGTTTTTCCTTGTTTTTAAACTTAGGTACTATAAAATGTAGAAATATGAATGAAAATTCTTATAGCTCTGGACTCAGGAAAAGACAAAAATAGAACAAAGCAGAATACTGCCAGTTGGTCTCACAAAATAACCTAACGTGAACTAAGAAGAAATAACTAAAATATAAGCTTTATAAAGAAGGGAACTTTTATTTTTTTACTTTGTTTTATGCTAGATCTCCAACCCCAAGAGGAATATCTGGTGCGTTTTAAACAATAAGTATATCACAACTGAAGGAGTAAAATGAATGAACTTAATTATTACGACATATAGTTAGAAATTGAACATATTATTATAGATGAAACAGAAAATATAATTTAATGAAAAGAAAGTTACCAAATTCATATCACTTTGGGTTTTTATTTTTGCTTTTGTTCTGTAAGATTGATTATACTTTCCTGAAGGTCTATATTCTTACATATTTGAAGGGAGAAAAAGAAAATCTGGACTGACATCATCCTGATTTAGAGGAATGAACTGCTCATTTATAATGTCAACTGTGGCTATTAATGCATTCTGACAAATGAATTGGTTAAAATTCTACTTATACATTCCTGTTTCTCTCATCCTTTGTTAGAATCAACTATTTCCTCATCTTAGTAACTCAATAATCTACCTAATTCTTACAGAAATCCTGAACATAAATATGTATTAGCAGATTTAGTGGCATAAGCAACTTTGGCATATGGATAGAAAATCCTTTATATGGTCTCTATAACTTAAAGCTGGAAGTGTTTAGTGGTTAAAAACATGAATTTTCATGTTGAGTATATATGGGTTTGAGTCAGTATTCTCCTATAATGTGACCTGAGGCAAATAACTTAAAAACATTAAATAACAATATTTTCAAATATTATAAATATGGATATCACCTTAAGAATGTTTTGCAAAAATTAAGTAAAAGTAAGCATTAAAAGTATAAGCATCTACCATATACTGTTTAGGTGTTACAGATACAACTATGAACAAAACATTAAAATTTCTATTCTTGTAGAGCATTTGTTTACACTCTCATAGAAGATAAACAGATAAAAATGAGCAAAAACAATATGTAGTGCGTTAGATGGTGGTGAGTACTATGGTAAAAATAAAACAGGAATGGTAGATGAGATTTAAGGAGAGAAAGAGAATGATCACAGTTAATAACATGGATAGGAGGGCTTCACTGAGAATGTAATACTTATAAATATTTATCTTCCCAAATTTGTATGTGTGTCAAAACACAAAATTTCTGATATAAAGGATTTCCATGCTATTTTATGTTTTAATTTGGTATGGAGAAATATATGTCTAATGTGAATTATTTCTTTTCATATATATTTAGGAAAACTTCAATATATTTTCATGTTTATGTGTTAACACTTTTTATGTCATTATACATAATTTCAGACATTTATGTATATTTTATACTTTTATTTTTATATATGTTTAATATTTTTCACAGCATTTGCACAGACATTATCTAATGTTGCATTAGGAGTGGACAACCTGATTTTACAGTTTAGTTTTTGTTAGTCATAGTTGTTTTCAAAATGTAAGTATCAGCATTTTCCCATTAGCATTAAGGAAGTTGTAGATGTGTAATGGTGCATGTAGTAGGTACAGTGAGGCCTAGGACTGTTATTATTTGAGAAGCAAAAGTGCCCTGGGTTTCGAACATTGGTGAAATGGAAGGATGGAAATCTTCGTGAAATGGAAGGATGGAAATCTATCTGAACCAATTACTGGAGATCTAAGACAAAAGTAAGAACAAGTCATTGGAAAATCCAGAGAACATCAAGTAAAGTATTCTGAAGAAATTAAGTGCCAAGCCAGTCTAATTCAGGATAATGCTCATGGTGTTAGAAGCAGGGAGAGTAAGAGAAAGTCAAGAAGACTTTTTTAGAGTGTTGCGCCTTATCTCAAGAGAGTCTCTTTTTTTCAGTTTATTTATTTTGAGAGAGAGATAGAGCACATGTGTGGGTGCTCACACAAGCAGGGGAAGGGCAGAGAGAGGGAGAGAAAGAATCCCAAGCAGGCTCCCCACTCTTAGCAGTGAACCCTACGTGGAGCTCAATCCCACGAACTGTGAGATCATAACCTGAGTTGAAATCAAGAGTCAGAAGCTCAACCACCTGAGCCACTCAGCTGTCCTTAGGTGGTCTTTTGTATGACTTTCACTGAGTTCAAAACCAAGGACTGACTAGGTCACATCCTAGGAGGCTAACACTCACCACAGCTCAGCCAGTTCCATGCCTGACAGGTAGAGGTGGGAGAAGTCTTGAGATCAGCATCAAATGCAAAAGTATATTGGTTAATTGTTTTTATTTTCAATACAAGGAAAATATCTTTCAAATTAATGAAAATGGAAAAAGAAAAGGAAATCCAGATGAAACACTTTGCCACCAGAAAGAGGTAATCAGCATTTTGCTTAGCAAGGCAGGTTTAATTATGTTAGTTAATGTAGGAGATGAAACAGGGGACTGAGGTCTTATGTTGAATTAAAATTGATTGACTCTAGAATACGTCCTTAAGTTGAAGAGAAGAAATAAGTTGACCTTTGAAGCCATCAAAGTTATAAAACTTCCTTTAAAAATATAATTTTCTCTTGGGGAAATTTGATTGATCATTTCTAAGCAGGCTGTCAGCAAATGTTATAATTTTCCAATAATTTGGACAGGCCTCATCTAAAGATGAAGATTGTTGTTCAGACACAAGCAGAGGAAACATTATTTGTGACCCCATGTAGGGGGAAGAAATAATTTCCAATTTATATGCAAAACAACAAATATGTATGTATAATCCAGTCCTTCTGGCTCAATTAGTTAAAAAATAGAGTAAGACACACAGAGTTAGCAACACTAGATTCTGAGTATAATATGGGTGTTTCCAGAGGGAGCCAGCTAATTGGTAATAACCGTACTTTGCCAGCCTAGCAAGTCACACTCGAACTGTGCCATATCTCTTACTGAAAAGTGAACAAGTCAAAGCTCATGGAAGACAATGAGAGTGGAACATTGCAATACATTCCTAAATGTGTACTTGAAGCCTTACCAGACATAGGACTTAATCAAATGTTGGGTTGGCAGTAAAGGAGAATGCAGATTTCTAGTTACATTTTTATTGTATTTCTTGGAAGAGAATATGTATCACCTCTTTAATTTTTAATTCTCAATGAAGCTGTGTCCTACTTCTTTACACTTGCTGTCTCACCCCCCATTGTCTCTCTCTCTCTCTCTCTCTCTCTCTCTCTCTCTCTCTCTCTCTCTCTCACACACACACACACACACACACACACACACCAAACATTAAATTTGTGCTTAAACTTAGTAGAGAAATTAAATAAAAGAAACATGACGTTCTAGTATTCATACATCTGAAAGTTAGCTTATAACGCAATCTCATTTACTTATCATATGCAAACATCCTGTGTTTAAAATTATTGCAGAAAGAGAGCATCTTTACATTTTAATGCAAGGAATATACTTAACTATGCTGAGATCAATTGGAAAAAGAAAGTAGGACATCTGCAGTTGGGAAAGTAAAAGTCTCAACTAAATAGACATCTTGAAATATATTTGCATTGGCTCCAAAAGTCTACCAAAAAGTCTTCACAATTGTGTTGATGAAACTGGCTTAAGTCAGTTCCAATACTCTAAAATCTAGCATTGTCTTTTTGTTTTGATGTCAATCCTTTTTTAATATCTGGTCTCCCCTAACAGATAGGTACATACCACAATGCCAAGCTTATACCTTTTTCTGCATCTATTATATGTGTATGACTGTTTATATGTGTGTGTGAGTGACTGTGTGGAGTAGGTTAGTGGATGAGTACAATGATAAAAAATTTATTGCAGCAAACCTGGCTGACATGTAATATCTATACCCGGCAGTTGGCTTATCCTCCTCTGTAGTTTTATTTATCTATCTTGTATGTTATTAATATTTCTTACACTTGCTTGTAAGCTCTCTGCAGTATTTTGCCATTGTTTATGCTCTCAAAACACCAGCTAAAAATCCAAGAAATGCATTCCTTGTGTAATGGAAATAACAATGAACTTTGAGTATTAATATCATTAAGGTGATGTTACAGTTTAAGAAAACAAAAGTTCATATAATCATAAAACTTGGAGTTGGATTTCTTCTTGTGACAACTACTTGGGGGAAATAATTTAACCTCTCCTCACCTATAAAATGAAAACTTTTTATTAATTATTGAAGTAATTTACTTAAAATATATTTAATGTGTAAAGAGCATGATATTAAATTCATTAAGTGGAAGAAAGTTGCAGAAAACATGCCCTTTCGTTTGGCAATTTTTTAAAACCCTTAGCAAATTCAAATATACAATAACATCAAGATGCATTTTACTTGCAAGTTTTAACTATTAGATCATATCCACAGTGCGCTCAATAACAATACAAGAAAAACTTAACGCATTAAAAAGTCTTGTATATTTTGATGTTCTTCAGCAGTAAAGCAAGATATTTAGGGTGTTTTTTTCATTTAATACTAATCTGTTGCCCTTGGTATTAAATGTATTATATGATTAAGATCTTATAATGTTATTCAGTTGTGCTTCTGTCATACCTTCTTCTGGCTTAGTCTTTTTAAGAGCTATCAGTCCTTGGAAGATAGCTAGAGATTTGCAGAGAAGCGGCATGCATTCCGAAATGGAATGTATTAAATACATTTGTATTTGCTGTAAAGCAAGTACAGTTTCAAGTGTTTGCATATTAGGGGTATATTTCTAGGAGCAATATTATTATTTCCTCATAGCAGTGTTAAGGTAAATGGTTATATCTGTAAACAGTTATCTGAGTGCTTCCATAAGCATCATACCATGTAATCATAGGAAGTCAGTAGGGAAACCATGACTGCTCCCATTGAATGTGTAAAGAAAATAGTGTAGTTTCATTTGTGTAAATAATCATTTGCTAAATGCTTACTCTATGTAAGGCATTATAATGGGCACTGGGAAAGGAAAATGCAGTGGTAACAAAGCCCCCAGGCTTTCAAGAAATTCAAAATCAAAATAGCGAACATATTTATGAAAATTGTCTCTATTAGGGGTGAATAAAGGCCACCTTCCTCCAGATGACTTCATATGCATAGCGTTTTGTGACAGCAAAGCTATCTTCATCCGATGCCTTTTTGTTGAGAAATTCCCCTCACCTTCTGTTTGGGATTTTTTTCCCTTTGTTTCTTTTTTCTGTTCTATTTTTTCCTTTCCCCCTACCCCTCTGTTTTCTTTCTGGCATTCCCTAGTTTCTATCCTTTCATTTCTTACCAAGATTCTCTCGCTTTCTTACAACAGGGCCTATAGTGAGTAGTGTTATATTTTCCATAATAACAGTCCAGTTTTAAAAATTCATTTGTATATATAATGTACCATCATATGTATCTCAAATATTTTGCTTGAGGGGCAGTTTGCATGCAAAGTATTTACATCAGGTATTAATATTCCAGAAATCTATTCACCTATTAAAATTCTTTAATAAGTATACAGTTGATACTTGAGCAACATGGGTTAAACTGTGCATATCCACTTATATACAGATTATATATATATATATATATATATATATATATATATATAGTACAGTACTGTAAATATGTTCCTTCTTCCTCCTGATTGTCTTAAAACATTTTATTTTTCTCTTTTTGTAAGAATACAGTATATAATACATATAACATACAAAATATGTATTTATTGACCATGTTAACAGTAAGGCTTCTAGTCAACAGTAGGCTATTAGTAGTTAAGCTTTGGGGGCATCAGAAGTTTTAGGTGGATCTTCAACTGGTGTCCCTCACCCCTCACATGAGTTGGCATCCCTCACCCCTCATGTGGTTCAAGGGTCAGCTGGATAACAGAAGTTTTGTTAATTAACATAACTAATTTTTAAATAACGTGTGTGAAATGAGCAATGCTTAAGGAGTGTTTGGTTAGAAATAGGAGGGTCTCTACCACTTTTCGTGAACTAGGTATGGAAGTCTTGCAAGCACAAAAACTTCCTGCCATTGGGCAGTCATACTGGCTCTTCAGTCTTAGAGGAGACTTTCCTTTGACCCACAGGTGAAATTTGCTGCTCCCACCATAAGAATATTGTTGTGTTTTCCCAGGAATGAGCCTTTCAAATTGTATGCTCTTTTCAATGTCTAATGTTGTATTCCCTGTGATGGCAGCAGGTAACAAACTTTTTAATGTGGCCACTTGCCCATTTGCTAGAGTTTGGTCTAAGAATCACTGCCATTGTTGCTTATCCATAATGAGATTGAACAAGAAGAGGAGATTTTATGGACTTCAACTACCTGCAAACATATGTGCTAATAATATTTATGAAATTATTGGTATTTCCTAATAACCAAAGGAGATTAGTTACAGATGGTCTACCAGTTTTTAAATGAATATTTTCTTGGATGTCATCCCTCCACTCTACCTCTTCCCTCCTAAAGTGAAGGGGCTGCCCTTATCTGGTATCTTGATCTGTACTCATCATTTCAGGACTTCACTTGCCTGGTGAGAGAAAATGTACAATAAGTGCTATATGGAACTAACTATACACAATGTGCTTTTGAAGTGAAAATGTAAGAAGGATTAATGAGAAGCTATAAACAGCTTCACAGATAAGTTTATTTGAGATGGGCCTTAAATAATGATTGTGATTGCTATAAGAGTAACAGTAAAGATCATTTGGGGCAGAGAGACCAGCTTGAATGTACATGATTATTTCTAAATTCTGATTAACACAAGCTTGCAGATATTAAAAGATATGCTTGGAATCTTGTTACATTAAGTGGCGTTTCATCTCTTAAGTACAACCAGACCAAAAATTTTCCTATCTCTATAAAAATATATAATAAAATTGACTATTTTTTTAGTGTTCTCTCACATAGGGAATTGGTGTTTAGGATTGTAAGGAACTGAAGGTAGTAGACAGGATCAATGAGGATTTTAAATGATAAGAAACAAAGGAGAGGTTTCAGAGACCTTATAAATTGTTAATAGATAGGAAGCCTACGCATTCAATGACAGAAAATGGCATGGAGGTACCCACTCTGATGTGGCTCATGCTGTGCTATACATTGCTAAGACCCTAAATATCTCCTGTTTTCATTTAAGTTTTACCCATCTCTCAAGGGCCCATCCAATCCTACTTTTTCTAAGCGTAATGCACTTTTTAATATTATCATCATTGCCCTTCAAATTAGTTTTAGTACCCCTAATGTATCTGTTTAATACATAATACCATGCTTTATCACTTAAGAATTTCAGAGAACTTTTATAAACACACCCTAAACTATGAAGGAGGTATGGGCAATGGTTCCTGTGAGTATATCCTTGAGGATAATAAGACTTCATCGAATATTTGTCTATTAACAATGATTACAGAGAATCTAGAAAGTCATATTATAGTTCTTTGCCTATTGCATCTTTAAAGTGCAGATAATTTTACAATGCAATGATACCTACTGCAGATTGGTACCAATTAGAAGGGACCCTTAATTGGAATTTAATTTTAGGAAGAGAGATAAAACATAAGAAAATATTCTGAATATTTTGGGGTTTTATTCAGGAAAACAGTCTCTTAGAACTGACTGAATAACGCCCCCTTTCTGTTCAGGATCACAGCCTTCTCTTATCTATTCTCAGCCCACCATCAATTAGAATGATGGATTTCTAGTGTTTCCTTCTTTTCATTGTGTGGATCCCAGTTGTGTAGGTTATTTTATTTGATGCATATAGTCACCTTTAGAAGTCAGGTGGTTCCATTATTGGAATTTTTTAATATGAGAAAAATCAGTTCTTTAAATCCATATACATAACAAGAATGGAAGATTGCATAATTTGTACTTTAATAGAAAATAGACTTAGCATTTTATATAGATTTGCTCACAAGAAAAATGATTTTGAACTGTCAGTTAGCCTGACCTTTGATTAATCACAGCTCCCCACTCATTAAAGCAGTTCTTTGAATGTACATGTTTTTCTGTAAGAGGTATGAGACTAATTTGTTCTTTAAAAAATATTCTTTAAAAAGTCATGGAACTTTTATGCCCTGTCCCCTCCACAAATTTTGTTTTACATATTGTTTTTTAAATAGGGAGTATTTACAAAATAGTTACACAGAACTTTCAGAAAGAATCTCACACTTCTGTTTGTCTGTTTGATTGATGCCATGATCAAGAAGTGTGCGTTTTATTTCCTAGTGTGATGAAATTCTATCTTACTGTGATATTAATCATAGTAGCTCAGTGTTTCCCAATTTTAATGGCTAGGAAAGTTCATTTCTGAAGAACGACATAGGCAAGTTGTTAGAAACATACATACATCATTTCAGCAATTCTTTGTTCAAATCATATTTAGTGAATACCTAACAGGAAAGAGGCACTCTACTATGCATGTGTAATGCAAGGAAAAATAAAGCTCAGATGGTCCCAACCCTCATGGAACTTTGTTTCCTACCACTTGACGGTGCTTTGCAACAACTGTCTTAATTGCCTGAAAAAAATTGCATGTACAAATTTAGGAACAAAGACCAACTTGGCAAACTAATTGTTATGCTTGTGAGTATAAACCATGTATCCCTAAATAAATTGCATACATGCAGTTCTCCTACATGGTAATAGTTTAAAAAATTTGAGGGAATTTGTTGTGTATGTTAAAGTAGCTATTGGTTGATCAAAACATTAATCCATGTAGTATTAATTCAAAGCCACCTCAGAGTTCATGTAGTCCAAACCCCAATTTTACTATAAAATTATTGCCCAGAGAAGCAAAGTGAATCATTAAACTTCATAAACCAGATTATTTGTGACTAAATGTGGCCACTTTGATGCATTACAGTGGAATGCAGTGAGAACTAATTACATCCATAATATTTGAATGACACATGATATCAGTTTATATTCCTGCCATTATGTATCTTAGCCCTCAAGTAGATAATGCAGAATTTAGTATCATTTTAAGAAGCTTGTTTTTAGCACTGATGACTTGACTCAGCAATTTGTGTTAAACGATATTTATTTAAATATATAACATTGATAATGTGCAATAAAAAAATTTACTTTTTAATTTGTTTGAAAGTTCTAAATACAGATTTTTACAAATTCTACACCAGCATATTCCTCAAAGAGAAAGGAAATTCAGCCCTTATGTGCATATATTTTCCAAGTAGAACACCAGATAATACATTTTTGTGACTTCTTAGCTCTGTAGACTCCTGATATTAAAGGAATGTGACTCTTCTATGAGCCTGCTGTGATATTACTATGAGGTTTCTATGATGGCAGGTAAGAAGCATACACACTTTTACTTCCCTGAACAATGTCTAAGTCAGAGATACCGCAGTCATCGTTGTTCTCTCCACTGCTTGGTCAACCTAAAGACTCTTGAGACTTTTGCAATAGAGTGGGCTTGGCAGCCATTGTTAATGAATCATTTTAATGATAGTTTTAACATAAATTACTTGTTTTCCTCTTTTCTTTCTGATTTTTCAGAATTTAGCACTTAAGTGTGTGTGTGTGTGTGTGTGTGTGTGTGTGTGTGTGTTTTATGGCACTTAAGTTTTCAGTAGTGATTCAATGGATTTCAGTAGTGATTCAATAGCAACTCACATGCCATTTTTGTGGCCACCATGGTGCAATATATGCAGTAATTTATGTTCCAGATTCATATAAAAATCAGGTTAGCAGGTTGTTTTGTGTGCACTTAGTATCTATAAATTATTGTTTATGTTTTTTTTAACATGAGGGATCTTAGTTTGGGCTGAATGTGGGGAATAGACTTAGAGTCTACAACAGCGTAATATGTGAATATACATTGAGTTAAACGCTAAAATTAATTTCAAGGTGTGTAAATTTTGTAAAAGTTCGAAGGTGGGATCAAACACCTTGGCTTTAGCAACTTCAAAGACTTTATAGAAGATATGGCACTTACATTAGGGAAGGTTGACACATTTTTAATTTTCTAAAAAGATGATAAGAAAGCGTTGATGGTTGAGAGAATACTGTACCTTTTTTTTTAATATAAAGTAACTATATTCTTCTAGTAGGTGATTTTGGATATATATATATATACATATATATATATATATATATATATATATATATATATATTATTTAATTTTTTCAAAAACAACAGGAGATGAAAAAAGGCATTTATTCCATCTTCACATGGGATGACCTCATTTATAATAAATTTAGAAAAACTAGAAAAATCGTAAGCACTTTTTTGAGTGTAAAGCTGTTTGTTCCTATATTATACACTTCTTCCTAACCTTTATGTACCCCCAAATATGAATTTAGGTAAAACTAGATTAAATAAATGGTAGATATGAATAATGGAAATAAAAGCAAAATATTTTGAGCAATTACTCTTGGCTAGATACTGTTAAGTAATTTCATGCACATCTCCATCTTCATAGCAGCTGAAAAATTTGAGAATTAGAGATTAAATGGCATGACCAAAATCACAAACTTAGTAATTGCCAAACCTGGGCTGGATTTCATGTTTTAGTAATTACAAAAGTATCGTGGGGCTAGATACTGAATTAAGGAGGTCTGGTCTTGTTTGGGATCACCCTTAGTCTTGTTTACAATCTGAGTGACCTTATATGAGCATCATCTTTGCTTACCACCTGTCATCAGCAGAGTGTTTGCCTCCCTGCATCAAAAGCAAATACTAGTCATGAATCAGTCTAAGACAAGGACCTGTAAACATTGCCATGCTTGTTATAATTGATGACTGTCAATCACCACATAGCATCCATAGGAATTATCAGAAGGGAGGGAAGAATGTATCAGAATTAGGAGTCTACGACTGTTGAAATCATTCTTCTTTGACAGAAGATCCTGAAGCATTGGCTATGATGTTGTGTTTCAAGCAGATTAAAATTTGTATAAAAGGTAAAGTTTTCAAGCATATTTTAGAAGCCATTAGTTTTTAAAATATTTTTAAAACTGAGGTATAGTTGATACACAATGTTACATTATTTTGAGATGTACAACATAGTGATTTGACAACTGGATGTGTTATGCTATGCTCATCGTAGGTGTAGGTACCATGTGTCACCGTACAGTGCTATTAAAATACCATTGTTTAATATTGCTATTATCATACCATATATTCCCTATGCAATACCATAGAAGACATTAGTTTTTATAGAATTATCCTACTTTAGGGAAAACCAGTATCATTTGTGTTTCCTTATTGGAAACCTGTAGTGTTTTTAAAATTCTATTTCTAATGATTTTACTATAAGATGGTGCTGATTTAATTATTCCCAAAGAAAGAAGAAATTAAAATTCATGAAAAAAAAAAGAGTCATCTCAAAGGACCAGAATTAGGAGAATCTCAATTTGGGAACTGGTTTCTAACTGTGTCAGGAAATACATTGTAATGCTGTGCTTGAGTTCATTGATCTCAGTCTCAAAATTAAGGAGCAGTACCTATAGTTCATGATTGTTTGTTTGTTGTGTCATTGAAGAGAATCCATTAAGAAAACAGCTTCTATCAGCATGTCTAAAAATGCCTAGTAGATGTAATTTCTTTTTTTAATATGAAATTTATTGTCAAATTGGTTTCCATACAACACCCAGTGCTCATCCCAACAGCTGCCCTCCTCAATGCCCATCACCTGCTTTCCCTCCCTCCCACCCCCATCAACCCTCAATTTATTCTCAGTTTTTAAGAATCACTTATGGTTTGGTTCTCTCCCTCTCTAACATTTTTTCCCTTCCCCTCCCCCATGGTCTTCTGTTAAGTTTCTCAGGATCCACATAAGAGTGAAAACCTATGGTATCTGTCTTTCTCTGTATGACTTATTTCACTTAGCATAACACTCTCCACTTCCATCCACATTGCTACAAAAGGCCATATTTCATTCTTCCTAATTGCCAAGTAGTATTCCATTGTATATATACGCCACAACTTCTTTAGCCATTCATCAGTTGATGGACATTTAGGCTTTTCCCATAATTTGGCTATTGTTGAAAGTGCTGCTATAAACATTGGGGTACAAGTGCCCCTATGTATCGGCACTCCTATATCCCTTGGGTAAATTCCTAGAAGTGCTATTGCTGGGTCATAGCGTAGTTCTATTTTTAATTTTTTGAGGAACCTCCACACTGTTTTCCAGAGTGGCTGCACCTGTTTGCATTCCCCCCAACAGTGCAAGAGGGTTCCTGTTTCTCCACATCCTCGCCAGCATCTAGAGTCTCCTAATTTGTTCATTTTAGCCACTCTGACAGGCGTGAGGTGGTATCTCAGTGTGGCTTTGGTTTGTATTTCCCTGATGAGGATTGACGTTGAGCATCTTTCCACATGCCTGTTGACCATCTGGATGTCTTCTTCAGAGAAGTGTCTATTCGTGTCTTCTGCCCATTTCTTCACTGGTTTATTTGCTTTCCGAGCGTTGAGTTTGGTAAGTTCTTTATAGATTTTGGATATATCATTTGCAAATATCTTTTTCCATTCTGTTGGTTGCCTTTTACTTTTGTTGATTGTTTCCTTTGCAGTGCAGAAGCTTTTTATCTTCACGAGGTCCCAGTAGTTCGTTTTTGCTTTCAATTCCCTTGCCTTTGGAGATGTGTCAAGTAAGAAATTGCTGCGGCTGAGGTCAGAGAGGTTTTTTCCTGCTTTCTCCTCTAGAATTTTGATGGATTCCTGTCTCACATTCAGGTCCTTTATCCATTTTGAGTTTATTTTTTGTGAATGGTGTAAGAAAGTGGTCTAGTTTCATTCTTCTGCATGTTGCTGTCCAGTTGTCCCAGCACCATTTGTTAAAGAGACTGTCTTTTTTCCATTGGATATTCTTTCCTGCTTTATCAAAGATTAGTTGGCCATAGTTTTGTGGGTCCAATTCTGGAGTCTCTATTCTATTTCATTGGTCTATGTGTCTGTTTTTATGCCAATACCATACTGTCTTGATGATTACAGCTTTGTAGTAGAGGCTAAAGTCTGGGATTGTGATGCCTCCCACTTTGGTCTTCTTCGTCAAAATTACATTAGCTACTCTGGGTCTTTTGTGTTTCCATACAAATTTTAGGATTGCTTGTTCTAGCTTCAAGAAGAATGCTGGTGCAGTTTTGATTGGGATTGCATTGAATGTGTAGATTGCTTTGGGTAATATTGACGTTTTAACAATATTTATCCTTCCAATCCATGAGCATGGAATGTTTTTTCCATTTCTTTGTATCTTCCTCAATTTCCTACATAAGCCTTCTATAGTTTTCAGCATACAGATCTTTTACATCTTTGGTTAGGTTTATTCCTAGGTATTTTATGATTCTTCCTGCAATTGTGAATAGGATTAGTTTATTTGTCTTTCTGTTGCTTCATTATTAGTGTATAAGAATGCACCCAATTTCTGTACATTGACTTTGTATCCTGTGACTTTGCTGAATTCATGTGTCAGTTCTAGCAGACTTTGGGTGGAGTCTATTGGGTTTTCCATGTATAATATCATGTCATCTGCAAAAAGTGAAAGCTTGACTTCATCTTTGCCAATTTTGATGCCTTTGATTTCCTTTTGTTGTCTCATTGCTGGTGCTAGATCTTCCAACACTATGTTAAACAACAGTGGTGAGAGTGGACATCCCTGTCATGTTCCTGATCTCAGGGGGAAAGCTCTCAGTTTTTCCCCATTAAGGATGATGTTAGCTGTGGGCTTTTCATAAATGGGTTTTATGATGTTTAAGTATGTTCCTTCTATCCCTACTTTCTTGAGGGTTTTATTAAGAAAGGATGCAGAATTTTGTCAAATGATTTTTCTGCATTGATTGACAGGATCATATGGTTCTTATCTTTTCTTTCATTAATGTGATGTATCACATTGATTGACTTGCGAATGTTGAACCAGCCCTGCAGCCCAGGAATAAATCCCACTTGATCATGGTGAATAATTCTTTTTATATGCTGTTGACTTTGATTTGCTAGTATCTTGTTGAGAATTTTTGCATCCATATTCATCAGGGATATTGGCCTGTAGTTCTCTTTTTTTACTGGGTCTCTGTCTGATTTAGGAATCAAAGTAATGCTGGCTTCATAGAATGAGTCTGGAAGTTTTCCTTCCCTTTCTATTTTTTGGAACAGCTTGAGAAGGATAGGTATTTCCCCAGGGAAGCCATCTGGTCCTGGACTCTTATTTTTGGGAGATTTGTGATAACTGATTCAATTTCTTCCCTGGTTATGGGTCTATTCAAATTTTCTATTTCTTCCTGTTTGAGTTTTGGAAGTGTGTGGGTGTTTAGGAATTTGTCCATTTCTTCCAGGTTGTACCGTTTGTTGGCATATAATTTTTCATAGTATTCCCTGATAATTGCTGGTATTTCTGAGGGATTGGTTGTAATCATTCCATTTTTATTCATGATTTTATCTACTTGGGTGATCTCTCTTTTCTTTTTGAGAAGCCTGGCTGGAGGTTTATCAATTTTGTTTATTTTTTCAAAAAACCAACTCTTGGTTTCATTGATCTGCTCTACTGTTTTTTTTAGATTCTATATTGTTTATTTCTGCTTTGATCTTTATTATTTCTCTTCTTCTGCTGGGTTTGGGGTGTCTTTGCTGTTCTGCTTCTATTTCCTTTAGGTGTGCTGTTGTTACATTTTGTATTTGGGGTTTTTCTTGTTTCTTGAGATAGGCCTGGATTGCAATGTATTTTCCTCTCAGGACTGCCTTTGCTGCATCCCACAGCATTTGGATTGTTGTATTTTCATTTACATTTGTTTCCATATATTTTTAAATTTCTTCTCTAATTGTCTGGTTGACCCATGCATTCTTTAGTAGGGTATTCTTTTTTTTTTTTTTCTTTTTAATGTTTATTTATTTTTTTTAATTTATTTTTTAATATATGAAATTTACTGTCAAATTGGTTTCCATATAACACCCAGTGCTCATCCCAAAAGGTGCCCTCCTCAATACCCATCACCCACCCTGCCCTCCCTCCCACCCCCCATCAACCCTCAGTTTGTTCTCAGTTTTTAACAATCTCTTATGCTTTGGCTCTCTCCCACTCTAACCTCTTTTTTTTTTTTTTTCCTTCCCCTCCCCCATGGGTTTCTGTTACGTTTCTCAGGATCCACATAAGAGTGAAACCATATGGTATCTGTCTTTCTCTGTATGGCTTATTTCACTTAGCATCACACTCTCCAGTTCCATCCACGTTGCTACAAAAGGCCATATTTCATTTTTTCTCATTGCCACGTAGTATTCCATTGTGTATATAAACCACAATTTCTTTATCCATTCATCAGTTGATGGACATTTAGGCTCTTTCCATAATTTGGCTATTGTTGAGAGTGCTGCTATAAACATTGGGGTACAAGTGCCCCTATGCATCAGTACGCCTGTTTAGTAGGGTATTCTTTAACCTCCCTGCTTTTGGAGGTTTTCCAGACTTTTTCCTGTGGTTGATTTCAAGTTTCATAGCATTATGGTCTGGAGGTGTGCATGGTATGAGCTCAATTCTTTTATACTTATTAAAGGCTGTTTTTTGACCCAGTATGTGATGTATCATGGAGAATGTTCCATGTGCACTCGAGAAGAAAGTATATTCTGTTGCTCTGGGATGCAGAGTGCTAAATATATCTGTCAAGTCCATCTGATCCAATGTGTCATTCAGGGCCCTTGTTTCTTTATTGACCCTGTGTCTAGATGATCTATCCATTGTTGTAAGTGGGGTATTTAAGTCCCCTGCAATTACCACATTCTTATTAATAAGGTTACTTATGTTTGTGAATAATTGATTTATATATTTGGGGGCACCTGTGTTGGGCTCATAGACATTTATAATTGTTAGCTCTTCCTGATGGATAGACCCTGTAATTATTACATAATACCCTTCTTCATCTCTTGTTACAGCCTTTAATTTAAAGTCTAGTTTGTCTGATATAAGTATGGCTACTACAGCTTTCTTTTGACTTCCAGTAACATGATAGATAGTTCTCCATCCCCTCACTTTCAATCTGAAGGTGTCCTCAGGTCTAAAATGAGTCTCTTGTAGACAGCAAATAGATGGGTCTTGTTTTTTTATCCATTCTGATACCCTATGTCTTTTGGTTGGAGCATTTAGTCCATTTACATTCAGTGTCATTATTGAAAGATCATGGGTTTAGAGTCATTGTGATGTCTGTAGGTTTCATGCTTGTAGTGATGTCTCTGGTACTTTGTGGTCCTTGCAACATTTCATTAACAGAGTCCCTTTTAGGATCTCTTGTAGGGCTGGTTTAGTGGTGATGAATTCCTTCAGTTTTTGTTTGTTTGGGAAAACCTTTATCTCTCCTTCTATTCTGAATGACAGATTTTCTGGATATAGGATTCTTGGCTGCATATTTTTCCAGTTCATCACATTAAAGATTTCCTGCCATTCCTTTCTGGCCTGCCAAGCTTTAGTAGATAGGTCTGCTACTACCCTTGTGTGTCTACCTTTGTCAGTTAGGGCCTGTTTATCCCTAGCTGCTTTCAAAATTCTCTCTTTATGCTTGTACTTTTCTAGTTATACTATGATATGCCATGCAGAAGATCAATTCAAGTTACATCTGAAGGGAGTTCTCTGTACCTCTTGGATTTCATTGCCTGTTTCCTTTCCCAGATCAGAGAAGTTATCAGCTATGATTTGTTCAAGTACACCTTCAGCCCCTTTCTCTCTCTTCTTCTTTTTCTGGAATTCCTATGATATGGATATTGTTCTGTTTGATTGCATCACTTACTTCTCTAATGTTCCCCTAATACTCCTGGATTTTTTTCTCTCTCATTTTCTCAGCTTACTCTTTTTCAATAATTTTATCTTCTAATTCACCTATTCTCTCCTCTGCCTTTTCAGTCTGTGCTATGGCTGCCTCCATTTTATTTTGCACCTCATTTATAGCATTTTTTAATTCCTCATGACTATTTTTTAGTCCCTTGATCTCTGTAGCAATAGATTCTCTGCTGTCCTCTATGCTTTTTTCAAGCCCAGCGATTAATTTTATGACTATTAGTGTAAATTCTTGTTCCATTATATTGCTTATATCAGTTTTGATCAATTCGTTAGCTGTTGCTACTTCCTGGAGTTTCTTTTGAGGAGAATTCTTCCGTTTTGTCATTTTGGGTAGTCCCTGCGGTGGCTCCAAAATGCAGGGGACTTGCCCTGTGCTGTCCGGAGAAACTTGCGTTGGTGGGTGGGACCTCAGTCAGACCCGATGTCTGCCCCCAGCCCACTGCTGGGGCCACAGTCAGACTAGTGTATACCTTTATCTTCCCCTCTCCCAGGGGCAGGACTCACTATGGAGTGGTGTGGCCCCTGTCTGGGCTACATGCCCACTGCCAGGCTTTTGGTGCTGCTTTGATGGGATCTGTTCAAGGTCGTATTAGAGGGATAGATCTGCAAGGTGCACATGGACGGGAGGGGCAGACTTAGCTAGCTTGGCTATCAGTGGTCCCCTATGGGAGGGGCCCTGCAACACCAGGAGGGAGGCAGGCCCATCGGAGGGATGGATCCACAGAAGCACAGCGTTGGGTGTTTGCGCAGTGCAAGCAAGTTCGGTGATGGGAACTGGTTCCCTTTGGAATTTCAGCTGGGGGATGGGAGAGGGAAATGGCGCTTGCCAGCGCCTTTATTCCCCTGCTGAGCTCTGTCCTTCCTTCCGGAGCTCAATAACTCTCCTTCCCGGTGTCCTAGAGCAGAGCTGTTGACTTTTAACATTCCAGATGTTAAGTCCCACTGGCTGTCAGAACTCACGCAGTCCAGCCCCTCTGCTTTTGCAAGCCAGACTTTGGGGGTTCTCCCTTGCCCCGCAGGCTGCCCCTCCACTGCCCTGTCTCCCTCCCGCCAGTCCGTGTAGCACGCACCAACTCTCTGCCCTTCCTATCCTCCTCCGTGGGCCTCTTGTCATCCTTGGCTCCAGAGAGTCTGTTCTGCTGGTCTTCTGGTGGTTTTCTGGGTTATTTAGGCTGATATGTGTGGAAACTAAGCAATCAGCAGGACGAGGTGAGCCCAGCATCCTCCTATGCTGCCATCATTTTCTTTAATTTCTTAATTTGTGGACATCATTTTAATTTGAAACTTTTTTTTATAATTTCGGCTCTTAACACTTCTTGAGATGATGAATTCAATAAGGCTATACTCCTTGCTATGTAAATGTTTGTTTAGTTATACTCTCAATCTTCTAGATGCTTGAGGTAGAGGTCTATGTAAGGTTTGCTCTGATAGGACATGAAATCATGTGTAATTTGGTGAATGTCAAATGAATGGCAAAGATACTAAGAGGTATAGAATGTCTGATGTTGTATATTAGCAAGAACTTTCATCTCAGTAATAGACTGTGATAAATTAGGTCTTGTTTACCAACTACTTTTTTCCCGTTATTTATCTTTTAAATGAGGAATCTGCCTATCTTCAAAAGATAGATAAGTGAAATTATCTAGTTTAAATTTTTTCTGTATAAACTTAAACACTAATGTTGAGATTTACTAAATGGGTAATACCATATCATAGCAAGGTTATGGCAATGCCTAAACTCCAAAGATTCTATCTTAATTTTATACTTTCCTGGAAAACCAAAGATTCTTAATTATTTAGTCTGTGCTTATAGAGCAGCATATATTTTCTCACAACTCAGGTCAATTTAGTTATTTAATTGTGTGTGTGTATGTGTGTGTATGCATATAATTGTATTTCACCTTTATTTTTCCAACAGAACTCTCTTGATATCAGGTCACAAGAACTGAATAACATTCAAGATAGGAAATCTCATAATGTATTCTCATCCATAACATCCTGCATAACATATAATAGATATTTAATCAATATGTATATCATTATTTTAAAAAGGATGGCAATTTATTTAGTTGCATTTTCCTTTGTTCTGTTTGAAGATGTACAAGGAACTAGAATGCAAGATTCCTTGTGAGCAGCCTGCTCAGAAAACAGTATGCTTGTTTCATCCAGAGAGACATAAAGTGGGCTACTTTAAGCTGATAGGATCCGTGATCCTATAAAAGGAAATGTCCTTTTAAAACACCAAGATTGATTTTATTTGTTCTAATTATAATTAAAAATAATCAATTCACAAGAGTGGCAGGTTTATTACATATTTTGTAGTCCCGGGCACTACTTACTAAGCATTCCATTTTGCAGTGCCATTTAAAAATTCTTAGGTTAGATATGTACATAGTTGCTTTGTATTAAATGATGTTGGTATTTTAAATCTATAATTTTGAGTTAAGAATTAATCCACTGAAATGATAGTTGAGAAAAATCCAATAGTAATTCCCTTAAAATAAAAAGAAGAAAACAAACTCAAGCATTTTGTTTCATCTCTTCTGTGGGCTCTATGATAAAGTAATTATGCAATCGGTAATTAATCACTTCTAGCCAACAAAAAGGGCATTGTAATTCTGGAAAATAATGCATTCTGCTAAAATGGTTGGATAATAACCAACTAAGCTTAACACAAACATGAGATAATAGAAAAGAAACAATGAAAATAAGTTGTGCTCCTCTGGGAAAACAAAAACAAATAAATTAATACGCAAATATGCAAATTAGAATATGTGACTCCTGGATGTACATTAAAATATAGAGAGACCTGGATAAAAATGTTTAACTTGAGTATCCATTGGGAAACTCCTTTCCCTTCTCCTGTTATGGATTATTATTGTTTAATAAATTAAATCTCTCAGTAATATTTTAGATGACAAAACACCATCAGCTAAAAGAAAACAAAACTGTATAGACAAAATTAAATGAACTTATGGCCTACAGTGATTTTATTTTTTTTTAACAATTTTTTTTTAACGTTTATTTATTTTTGAGACAGAGAGAGACAGAGCATGAACGGGGGAGGGTCAGAGAGAGGGAGACACAGAATCTGAAACAGGCTCCAGGCCCTGAGCTGTCAGCACAGAGCCCGACGCGGGGCTCGAACTCACAGACCACAGGATCATGACCTGAGCCGAAGTCGGCCGCTTAACCGACTGAGCCACCCAGGCACCCCAAGTGATTTTATAATAAAATAAAACATTACCCCATATACGAAAACAATTTTCATTTTTCTACCAACCTACCAATTTTGAAAGGATAACTTCACTTAATTTCTGCATATCCCGTTTTATAAACACGCAGGAAATAACAAAAGAATAAAAGAACCTACTTCAATTCTACCTTTACCCATTTACTTGGTATCATGCACAGTTTACTAAAACCTTCATCATTTTAGAAGATATCCCACAGTGTTTTTGTTTGGATCAAGTGTGATCATTTGTATGTTGAACCTCAAGATTAGGTGATAGATAATGGATAGATAGGTAGGTAGGTAGATAGATATGTTTATTTTCCTCATTTATTTCTTCTACCCCAAAACTAAGAACCTTCCTGTCTACCATATTTGCCTTAGCATAAGAGCTTATAATTTTGGTGGGCACTGAGTAAGAATTTCTTTAGGATCAGAAATCTTGACAACAACAGACAAAGGCCAGGGAAATAACATTCCATATAAGAGGTACTAAATGAATTGATTTTTGATTGGAAATAATTATAGTTTAATATATGTACATTTTTTTCTGGTGAAAAAGTCCTTATTAATTGATCCAAGGTTCCTAGTTCATGAGAATGTTAATTTTCATGAAACATGAAATATTGAACAAGAAGAAAAATATTTTTTATATCCACTAGAATTCCTCCTCTTTTCTCCTACCACTGTCACTCCCATAAGAAGGTGTGGTGAGAGTCCATTGAAATAGAAGAAATGGTTGATTTCTCTCTACATCATGTATATGTTCTGAGAAAAATCACTTGGCCTGAATATTTATCTATAAACATTTGTGGGGAAAAGTAGCAAAAATAAATTTTTACTGTTCAAGCTGTTAATATTACTCGTAGATAGGTAGGTGGATTGAATCAAAACTTTTTCAGTACTAGACCACAGTGAAAAAAAGTTGAAAGGGTTCGTACACCAATTAATGCCAGAAAGAGATCAATATTAGGCAGCCTGTGTCCTTGTTGTTAGGTTAGAGGACCATGGTAGAATTTAAAGATTAGGTAGCCTGGTCTTAAAGCAGTTTCTAAAAGATGATATAGAACTAAACTTTTGTAAGAGAGAATTTGATATGATATGACCTCATTGAAAATCAGTCAGCCGTTCGTGTAACAAACATTCCTGAGCACTTAACTTTCTAGCTAGGTGTGCTGATACAAATGACTGTTATCTGAATTTCTTTGGAACTGGAGTCCAAACATGTTCCCATTATTGTACTTCTGAAGACATGTGCTCTTGCCTGATCATAAAGAGAGATTCCTGATTAGGAGCCTATGATTAATGAGATTTGGTTGAGTGTCACTTTTTGCATTTTAAAGTTTTGAAAATGCCATTAAGTCTGGTTGTAAGTTGAATGGTGAGGAAACTGATGATGTGGTAAGGAACTCAGTTAAAAATTTGAATTTCTTTTTCTTGTAAGACTTTATTTAAATTCAGATTAATTAACGTATAATGCAATGTTGGTTTCAGGAGTAGAATTTGGTGATTCATCACTTATGTATAACACATATAACAGTGCTCATCACAACAAGTGCCATCTTTCGTGTCTATCACACACTTAGCCCATCTTCCCACCCAATACCCCTCCAGCAACGCTCAATTTGTTACCTATAGTTAAGGGTCTCTTATGGTTTGCTTCCCTCACTGTTTTAATGTTATTTTATTTTTCCTTCCCTTTCATTACATTCACCTCTTTTGTTTCTTAAATTCCACATGAGTGAAATTATGTGTTACTTGTCTTTCTCTGAATCATTTATTTCACTTAGCTTAAGACACTCTAGCTCCATCCATGTTGTTGCAAATGGCAAGATTCCATTCCTTTTGATGGCTAAGTTATATTTCATTGTGTATGTGTGTGTGTGTGTGTATATATATATATACACACACACACACACATACATACATACATACGTACATACATACCATATCTTCCTTATCCATTCATCAGTCAATGGACATTTGGGCTCTTTCCATAATTTGGCTATTATTGATAGCTCTATAAACATTGGGATGCATGTGTTCCTTCAAATCAGTATTTTTGTATCTTTTGGATAAATACCTGGTGGTACAATTGCTGGGTTGTAGGGTAGTTCCATTTTTAACTTTTTGAGGAAAGTTGGGTTTGTAATTGGATAATTGGTTGATCAAATTTGTGTTCTGGTAGAGTAATGGAAGTATTCAGATTCCACTCCAACTTCTGGAATGCCTAGAGTGTTATAAATATCCCTGGATAGTTTCATATGCAATGCAACCTCTGAAAAAGTTATCATGGCCTGTACTTTTGCAAAAATAATAGTAATAACAATAACATTCAGTGAATTTACTTTCCCAAATAAAATGCACCAACTAATGGCAGAGCTATGAGTTAAACAGTTGCCTTTCTAATTCAGGTTCACAACTAAGACTACTTTCAGGGAAGGACTAAAAGAAGGGTTGATTAGTCAAGAGATTTTCGATAGGACAAAGCTTGGAATAAGTCTGAGGATGTAAACTAATAGCAACATTTCAATGATTTGTGGTGAGGATATTTGATTAATTAATTACTGAATGTAAGGGTGAGAGAGCAGGAACAATTAATGATCATTACAAGCTCTATGAGTTGGAAGACTGGGGAGTGAATGAAGGAACATAGAAAAACATGTTTACGAAATACAAAAATACAGAGATTCATTTGGGACAGGATAAGTGGCCTGTGGAAAATTCAGTTGGAGGTCATATAAACCTGTCAAGTCCATGTTGCTGGATGCTTGTAATAAATAAAAATCATTTGAGGGTTTAATCTCACTCGGACCTAACACCAATGAAACCCTAATTGATATCAAGGATATTTGGTGTTCATTCTGTTAGTCATTGGAGTTGTGAAATAGTTTCATCTTCAGCTGTCTGGTTCGTATGGTCTGGGTGCTTTGAAATAAACAGAAACCCAATTTAAGTAATAACATTGTATAGTAACCCTCTTACTTAGAATCTGCTTGACAGATTAGCCTAGCTTGCTTTTATGTCTGTAGCCCAAGTAGTTTAAATCCTCTAAATTCCATCACTTTGGTTCCTCTGGATGCTCTTGCCCTCCCTGGGGTGGGCTTGAAATGTCATGCGGTTTCAGATACTTCTTTCAAACTATTAGTTCCTCCTTGAAAGTTAGTGTATTTCCCTCCAGTATTTTAACCTTACTTTCTTGGAGTCCTTACTTTGTCCCATGCCCACTTATTTAGGCATAAGGCATTACTCAGGAAATCTGTATGCTTATAACAAAAAGTTGCAGAAGTCAGTGAGTGATACAGATTTTGCCTTTCAGAAAAGAGGTAGCACAATTTAGAGGTGGTGGACTAGGAGCTGGTACAAGTCATAAGAGGACTTCCAAATTATGACAACAGACTAAAAGAAACTAACTGAAAATCCATAAAGTCAGAAATTGCTCTTTAAAAAATTAGATCATTTTTATATTCAAGTGGCACAAAAATATCTTGAATGTTGTGATTATTATATTCTCACTTAACTAAAAAGCAGAACTGCTTAGCAACCCTTTTCTTTTTTCATAATGGATTATACATGGAATACAAACCTTCAAAACCCATTCCCAGAGTGACTATAAGTACATGTCAAGCAAGTAGGAAATAATGTTTATTTTATTAGCATTACTTTATATTTTTAATAGTAATATTTTCAAATATTTTCAACTCTACTATTTTATACTATAGTATATTCCATGGTCCTGAATATTTTCTATTGGTCATAATACAGGGAGTCGCTAAGTTTTTATCAATGTCCTTTATGGATTAGAGCAGTGAATCCTCACGTAACAAAGCAATTACATAATTTGGGTAAGTTATCACATTTCCCTGCCAATATCATAGACTGATACTGATGCAGGAGAAAGTTATCACATGAAAAAAGTATTCCCAAGAAAATTGTACATAGATATAGGTAGATTTTAATTACTATTATGCAAATGGAGTGAGGGTCACAAGTTTCAGATACTGTGGAATAAAGGAAAGCAGTAACTCCTGGGGAATAAGAAAGTATAATTTTGGAATTCAACAAATTTGTATTCTCATTCTGGCTTTGCCACTTTCTACTTGGGTGATCTTAGACAAGCACCTTAATCTCTTTGAATCACAATATCACTGTCTTTAAAATTGGGGTAATAATATGTATTATTATATATAGTATGAATATATATGTTTTTCAATTTTCATATTGACTTGAGAAAATATATATTATATAATATATACATTATATTATAATATATAATATATTATAATATAATATATATAGCTGTATATATTATATAAGCTATAAAGCTTAATTCTGTTTCTGACTTAAAATGCTTAATAAATGGCTATTTCATATTATCTTTACTTTCTCTGGGAATGATGTTTTAACATGTGAGTCTAGAAAAATAGGAAGATAACCAGTGAGTGGATAAAGTAAACTGGAGAGGATGTGGGAGGGAGACTAATAGGAATATACAAAAGAAGCCACACCCATTTCACAGTGCTACCTGGGGCTGCCCTTGCCTATAGAAATTCTAATTGCATCTTTTCAAAAAGTTGTCTAATATACTGATTCAATTTTGGTCATTTATATAAAAATATATTTCTTCAGACTGTTAGTGTACAGTTAATTAAAAATGCAATAAGCTGACTTCTTCCTCATTGTCTTACTGGTCATGTTAAGCGTATATGAAAAATAAAAGATGGACAAAAGAAGAATAAACAAAATAACTGCAGTTTCTTGCTCTGGTTCAATTAAACTCTAATCTGACCTGTTTACCACCATAATTAGAATCATCACTTTGTCCTTCAGTGAAGGGTTCTGTAAATGTCACTATTATTCCTTCATTATTCCCAGATACTGAATGAATTTAGATGTGCAACATTTGTGTCTAAGGTAAGTAGCCTCTGACATTCCCCATCCCTGCTCTCTCCTGGACCAAGGTTGAGGAATAGTCACAGGAAAAGACATTGTATTGAGATGCAGTGTAAGTGAGTAAAAAATACAGTGTAAGAATTATTCAAGTTTCAGCCTGAATTAGGTTTTTACACCTCTTAATAAGTTTCTCTCTTACAAAATTTGCAAAGTATGGTGGCAGTTCTAGTTTGGGAAGTCCCAACCTGAAAATGTCTAAGGTGAACAACTTTCCTTTGATGCCTTAATAAAATTATGTCCTCAGACTGAATTATTTACTTAGTTGACTTACATGGCCTGCCATGTTCTTACTGTATGGTGGTAAGTTGCAGAGGATAATAGATTAGGTCCTGAGCTAATTAGGAAAAGGTACAAGTTGTCACCTCAACCTACCTTTGAACTGGCCAAAATGAATCTTCCACTCGGCCTGCCCAGTCACTCTCCTCTGGGACAGCATATTATAGTTGCATGAGGACCATTACAAAAAATACCCATTCCTAGCTCCCACTCCCTAGAAGCCAGTATTAAATCAGAATTTATGGAGGTGGAGCCCAAACATGGATATATTTTTGTAAACATGTCTTTGTTTATTTTAATATGTAGTCAAGCTTGGAACTCTTGCTATATAGTCTTAGTTCGTTTAGGTTGTACACTAGGATTTAGGGCTTAATCTAATTTAGGGCTAATATGGTGCTCAGCTTAGGCCTCTGTGCACATTTCTCTATTGTTTCTTTCTGAAGTGAGTGACAGTCATTTGTGAATGTGATTTGAGTGTCCAGGTTCCTGAGTTCCTGACACCCCATCTTTATATCTCACATAATTTATCTTTTAGAGTTCAAGCAGCAAAGCAGAACCAATGGAGGGGGGTAACTGAAATAACATAATTGCTTAGCAACGCTTTTCTTTTCTCATGATTGGATTGCTCATGGGATGTAAGCCTTCATGTGCAGGAGAGAAAGACAAAAAAGAAAAAAAAAAGAAAAAAAGAGAAATTTGTATTTATATAATCTCTTTATGTATATAATATATATGTATTTATATATTTATCTATAAAAATTTAATATAGAAGTTTATATATGTATAATATATAAAATAAAATATATATTCATATTTTTAGGAAATTGTGGGGCCTGGCAAAGCAGTCATAACTGTCCCCACATGACTAATGCTGTAATCCAGAGGCATGGCAGGTAGGAAAAGAAGATTAAGTGTAGCCTGGACCCCCATGAGCATGAGCAGAAACCCTAACAAGGATGGACTAAAACCTATGCCAATTCCTATTACTTCTGACCTAGCAAGGTATCCTGCAGAATCTGGGAATGTCTGTCATGGAGCTAAACACACATACCCATCTGGCCCAGGAGTCACAGGAACTAAAGAAAGTTACAGGGGGAAGACAGAGAAATTGTAGGTCCAGCTGCTACTTCATACCATTAAGGGGAATCAGATCAGCAGCAATGAGGTGAGTGTGAGGGTCCCAGAATGAAGAAAGATCCTGCAGTTTTCTTTCCTCTCTGCCTTGTGGAGTCTCTGCATCTCATGTAGGGGGCATTAGTCCTTTTTTTTTTTTTTTAATGTTTATTTATTTTGAGAGATAGAAAGAGAGAGAGAGAGTGCACACATGTGCGCGTGTGAGTTGGGGAGGAGAAGATAGAGAGGGGGAGAGAGAGAATCCCATTTGCACTGTCAGTACAGAGCCCATGGCAAGACCCGAATCCGTGAACCCATGAGATCATGACCTGAGCCGAAATGAAGAGCCTGACACTTAACCGACTGAGCCACCAAAGCTCCGGGTATTAGTCCCTTTTTAAAGGCCTTTCACTTAATTAAGTCAGGAGCATCCATGATGTTCTTCCTTTTGATTAACTCAAAATAGAGGATTTTAATTACATCTACAAAATACCTCTGCAGTAGCACCTGTACTAGCCTTTGAATGACTAGAAGAGGTGTGTGTATACTGCAAGAAGGCTGCTGCCTTGCATTGGCCACCAAATCTCATGAGAGAACCTCCTCTGTAGTTCACCCTAACAAACATACTAGGAAGAGAATTCTGGGGAATATATTTTAGCCTAACCAAATTGACATACCATAAAACCATCATTCATAGTTTTTATGAATCAATAGATTATTATAAACTTTTTGGATGTCAGAGAAATCTCTGGTTTAGATCTATAACCACTCAAGAAATATCTGTACACCAGAGTACTTAAAAGGTACTGCTAGTATTTGGAAGCATTACTTCAAAGTTAGTAAGTGCTGCCCTTCTAAAGAGAAGTATCTCGTATTGAAGCCTTACTTATCTCCTATCCCTTGCTTTCTTGTTGATGTTCTTTGTGTCTTCTTTTATACAACTAATTAATAGAAGCACTGGGACTCAAAATGCCTTCTTGAGACTTAGTTTAGTTTTCTTTCCTTTATGCTTCTGTCCCTAGAATAAGGAAATCAAAATGCTATTGATTTTATAGAACATTTGTAGACTCATCACAGAACTCCTGTGCTGTGCTTAACTCCACTGATATGAGAGATCTGGCTTTTTTGAAGTATGGTCAATTTGCTTCTGGGATTGAATCAATTGTGCAATGATCTGTTCAATTGCTCACTCACTGACCTGCAAAGAATCAATTTGTTAGTCATGTAGATATGCCTCCCACTCTCACTAATTACTGTAAATGAGTCCAGTTTCTATTTAAGATAGCCATAAAGAGGAGGATTCAGTGAAAAAGACAAGAGCAATTTGGAAGGAAATCACTCATTCTCTCTCATTCATACAGTTGCTTGAAATGCAATTACAACTGACTAGTGAATGTGTTGTAAAGATAGGGCTGCTTCTATGTCCTCAGAAGAAAATGATCCTAATGAAATTTATGAAATGACATTACATTTTCCTTTAGTGTCCCCAAATCTAAATCTATCCTTTTGATAACACTGGTAAAAAAAAATAATAATTCAAATACAGTCTGACAGATAGTAGCTAAGTATCTTCTTCCATCTTCTCATGTTTTTTTCAAAACTAAGTGTTTCAAGTCTGCTAGGAATATGTTGCAGCTGAGTCTGAGCACATTTAAATCTTCATGTCCTGAAAGAACTTTTTGTAAGGTGGACAAAATACTTACTAGGATGAAATTAATAAGATA
Source organism: Neofelis nebulosa (assembly GCF_028018385.1). Classification (NCBI taxonomy): domain Eukaryota; kingdom Metazoa; phylum Chordata; class Mammalia; order Carnivora; family Felidae; genus Neofelis; species Neofelis nebulosa. The sequence goes on along the minus strand of NC_080790.1, from coordinate 42,436,394 downwards.
AAATTTTAGTGGTGGAGTTTAAAGCATAATTAGTAAGTGGAAACAGAAAAACAATTTTCTAGGCAGAACATATTTAAACTTTGCTAAGCAAGCATTTAGATACTGGTACTCTAAGATTGCCTAGAATTTATAAAATTGTTCTAAAGTCTCATGTACGTACTTGATAGGAGGTATGTATCTTTAGATTTAGCAGACAAAAGCTGTGGGAGAAGTAAAACACTGAACAAGTCATTAACATGTATTTAAATTAGGTCCCAGAGTTGTATGGCCTGAGATAATTTATCTTAAAGTCAACTATTTACTTCTGTGGACTTAAACTGGAGTATAACATTTTATTTTCCTTTTAGGGTGTGGGGTCTATTTCATGGCAGTTTTGTTAGCCTCAAAAACTCTAATACAATGGTACATTGGAAAGAACTATGGATGTCACATTGCGTGGTATTTTAATGTTTTGATGTGATGTTTTAATATTTTTTTTTTACATTTTAAGCTGTTAGAAGAATATGTTACAGATATGGTGTATGATTTAATTCATGCATTTTTTTCTTCCTAGGTCTTACACAATCAGTAAGAAAGTCCTATTAATTATTGCCCTTAATTGTTTTAATGAGAATCTATAAACTAGAAGTAGTATAAGTTCCCAGGACAGGCTCTATTTCTGCAGTTTTAAGTGAAAATGAAATTTGCTATGACTTAAGCTCAGCACAATACTTGCGGCTTGGCACCCAGTTTCTGAAAACAGCCAGCTGTATTTAGATTATTTGAAGCTGTCATCTCTCCCCTAAGTTGGGAACACGTTTTATTGTTTTATTTTATTTTTTTACTTTTTTAAAGCTTATTTATTTAATTTTAGAGCGAGAGAGAGCAGGCGAGGGGCAGAGAGAGGGAGAGAGAGAGAATCCCAAGCAGGTTCCATGCCATCAGTGCAGAGCCCAACGTGGGGCTCAAACTCATGAACTGTGAGATCATGACCTGAGCTGAAATCAAGAGTCAGAGGTTTAACCTACTTGGCCACCCAGGTGCCCCGGGACACATTTTAAAAGAATGAAAATAAACCTATGAACCTAAGGGAAGAGAAGCAAAAATAATACAAAAACAGGGAGGGGGACAACATATAAGAGACTCTTAAATATAGAGAATAAACTGAGGGTTCCTGGAGGGGCCATGGGTGGGGAGATGGGCTAAATGGGTAAAGGACATTAAGGAAGACACTTGGAATGAACACTGGTGTTATATGTAGGGAATTAATCCCTGGATTCTACTTCTGAAATCATTATTGCACTATATCATAGCTAACTTGGATGTAAATTAAAAAAAAAAAAAAGAAAAGGAAAAAAAATCTGGGAATATGTAGTCTAAAGCCTTAAAGGAGAATCAAATACGTATTTCCTGTCAGCCTAAATATGAGTCAGGAATACCATTTTTTTTCTTCCTATTACAATTCTGTGCCATAAAAATGACCTTAAAATATTACTTTCCCCATATAAGATTATATCTGATTTTCAAGTGTTTGATTTTGGGTAAACTAGGTGAAAGAGGAGTAATCATTCCTCTGAACTACATGTAGAGAATCTGGATTGTGTCCAGTATATTTGCATCTCATAGCACTTTTCAAATAGATGCTGTATTGAGGTATAACATACATTCAGGCAGTTCTTAAGTGTAGTATTGCTGATCTTCACAAATTGAAATAATCTCAGTAACACCCAGATCAAGAAAGAACACTTAAAGGACATGTAGGTGGCTCAGGCAGTTAAGCATCCAACTTTGGCTCAGGTCATGATCTCACGGTTTGTGAGTTCGAGCTCGAGCCCTGCATTGGGCTCTGTGCTGACAGCTCAGAGCCTGGACCCCGCTTTGGATTCTGTGTCTCCCTCTCTCTCTGCCCCTCCCCTACCCACATACTCTCTCTCTCTCAAAAATAAATAAACATTAAAAATTTTAAAGAAAGAAAGAAAGAGAACGAGCAGTAAGTACCTCAAGAAACCATACCCTCTTTGTTCTTCTTTCAGCCATTACCCTTCTCCCTCTCAAAGAGTGACCACTGTCATGACCTCTAACACTACATATGAATTCAGCCTGATTTTGAACTTTGTATACATGAAATCATGTAGTATTATTTTTTTTAGGAGAAGGTTCTGCCTTTTGCTCAATATGTTTGTGAAATTTATCCATGTTGTTACATTTAATTGTGGTTCCTTCATTCCCTCTGCTGTGCAGTATGCCATTATACAAAATATATCATAATTTATACATTCTATTGATAGACATATGAGTTGATTCCAGTGTTACTGCTACAGATTGCGCTAACATGAACATTTGTTTGCATGTCTTTGGGTAAACATATGCAGACATTTCTGCTAAGGCTAGGTAAACTAGGAGTGAAATTGCTATGTCAGGGGATAAGCATATGATCAATTATAAAATATACTGTGAAGCAGTTTTCCAAAACAAGAGTACTAGTTTATACTTCTACCAGCAGTGAAGAATTCTTATTGCTCTACATCCTTGTCATCACTTGTATTATCTGCCTCTTCCATTTTAGCCATTCCAGTGGGTACACAGTAGTTTTACATTGTGGTTTGAATCTGCATTTTTTAAAAATTTAATTTATAAAATTGAATCCCTTTTCATAAAAAGAAAAAAAAAATAAAAGAAACCTAACCTCAAAGCCAAACAGAACACTCTGTTAGGATTATTGACATGATTATGCATATTTGTCTCCTTTTCCTTCTGAGGCTATACTAAAATAATGCAAAAAATTAAAAGGTGCAAATCCACCAAGATATGAAAACAAGATGGGGGTCATCAGCTACTAAGCGATTCAACAGATTTCCACATCAGGACAGAATAAATGGAGGCATTTTGATAAATCAAAGGAGAGGAAGCCGTATCCTTGAGCATGTGACATGATAGATCAGAGCCAATGGGAGAAGTCAGCCCAACAGAAACCTGAGAAAATTCTGAAGTGCCAGGTCCCAAAGGGTGGCTGAACACAAGACCTGGGATAGGAAGGAGAGTAATTACTTAAAGGTCTTGTATGAAGTAGTTGTCCCTTAGCCAGTCTTTTTCTTCACCTGGATGGGCTTCTAGGCAAGTATACCTGAGGTGAAATCTCCCATTTAAAAAAACTCTTAACAAACTCTAGAGACCTCTGTTATCTTTTAATAGATTTATTTTGAAACACACACACATGCATGTACATACACATTGGTGGACACATATTCATATCCAATCAGAAAACAAAAAAGAAGATATTTTAGGACTTCATGAGGGATAAAATATAAAGAGCATGAAAAATATTACCTATTCTGGAGGAAACAAATGATTTGAGTGAAATTAACTTCATAATTATCCCAATAAATATATTCTAAGAGAATCATCATGAAAACACAGCATCCATACAAAAATAATTCTATAGGAAAGAATAACATAAGGCTTTTGGAAACTTAAACTCTGATGTCCAAAATGGAAGAAAATTAGTAGAATCAGAATAAAGTTGGTACTTGAGATATAAATATTTGGAGGCTATGGGAGAAGTATAAGTGAAAAAAAGTAATTATCTTTTATAGATGTTATCTCAGTGATTAAATCAATAGGTAACATGGACATAATGGATATAACAGTAACTACCAGAAGAAATAGCTATTCGATAGAGAAACTGGAAGTGTTGCTTTTCATTGAAAGCCTTTTTGAACTATTCAGTGTTTTAAAGAAGCACAATATATTGTTTTCATTTTAAAAACAAAAAATCATATACAAAACTTAATACCATTTCTTTAGATATCTATATAGTACATCATAATTTAGGCTCTGAGATAAGAATTAATTGAAACAGTGATTGACCTCTATATGTGAATCAAATTTACATCAATTTTAATTTTCTGGTGGTTTGTTTGTTTGTTTGTTTGTTTAAGTACCAGAAAGTCATGACCATGAATTTAAGACTATATAACTGAGCTGGGTAATAGAGTTTATATTAACAGCATGTCACAGAAGCTGTTGTTATAACTGAATTGTTGAATTCATTCAATTTCTTCCCATCCAGCAATCTTTCTTAAACTTGTAGGATAGATCTATTTCCTGCCATTACAATGAGGTGTAGAAACAAAAGAGAGAGGGACATATATGGTTCCTGTTTCCTCTCTGTCTGAGAGATAAGAGGAAAAAATGATAGTTTTCCATATACCAGAATGAAGTAACTGAAACATGATATAGCTCTAAGAAAACTCTGCTAAAGAAGAGAAATTGTGTTCCAGTCAGGAGAAGGGTAAACTTTTCATTCGTTTCCCAACAGCAAAGAAGACAGCTGCCAAATATTGTTCCCTAAGACCAAGAATGAGAGTTTCTAGATCAAGCCCAGCTTTCTCTTTGCACTGAAAATTAGATTTCCAACAGATTTTGTATACTGTTATTTTGCTTCACCAGTTTACTGTGATATTTTAAAATATACTGATTGGAAGCATTTTAGCACATCTAACATGTAGACAATAATAGTAAAAAAGAGAGAAGAAAAAAATACATTAAAAATAACATTAAGTTCATCTGAAATGTATTTTTCATTTTTCATTTAAAGTTAATAATAAAAATAAGTGTGATGTGTGGATATCCTTGCCCAAAGTTATCTGCATAAAAACAAACCAAGTTGAGGGGCACCTGGGTTGCTCAGTCCGTTAAGCATCTGACTTTGGTTCAGGTCATGATCTTGCAGTTCATGGGTTCAGGCCCCACATTGGGCTCTGTGCTGACAGCTCAGAGCCTGGAGCCTGCTTCAGAGTCTGTGTCTCCCACTGTCTCTGCCGTTCCCCTACTCATGCTCCCTCTCTCTGTCTCTCTCTCAAAAATAAAAATTTAAAAAAGTTAAAAAAAAAAACAAAAACGAAGTTGAGCAAAAAATGTAAAAACCCTAAGAGAAGTGTGCATTAAGATAATCAAAGTCAGGGGGCGCCTGGGTGGCGCAGTCGGTTGAGCGGCCGACTTCAGCCAGGTCACGATCTCGCGTCTGTGAGTTCGAGCCCCGCGTCGGGCTCTGTGCTGACAGCTCGGAGCCTGGAGCCTGTTTCCAATTCTGTGTCTCCCTCTCTCTCTGCCCCTCCCCCGTTCATGCTCTGTGTCTCTCTGTCCCAAAAATAAATAAAAAACGTTGAAAAAAAAATTTTAAAAGATAATCAAAGTCATTAGATCTGTATCAGATCAGTTAGACTAACTGGACAGACAGGGAAATGTGTAATTTTGTTATTTATGTGGTCCTCTCCAAAGAACATGGAAATTTCCAGCTAAATAAGAAATGTATGGAATACCTACCCCATGGCCTACATGTTTTCTGATATTATAGAATTATGAAAACAGCTAGCAGAGGCTTCTTTAGGGCCTGTCTTATGAGATTTATTCTCTTACTAATTCATTTATTTGACTATTTAAACAACAAGTAGTTATACGGATCATCCTCTATGCTGGGAACTGTGCTAAGCAATGGGAAATCAGAAGATAGATGTGTTCAGTCAACATTGATTGAGTTTCAAACACTGCTTTTATCATTCTGGGGAGACAAAGAGAAGTATGAATATCCTTTGTTCCCAGTCCAGTAAGCGTTCCATACAGGCTTGCAATGGCCAGTTTGTGTTGCATGAATTCATATCAACTCGTTTAGGGATCACTGTATGTTAGACTTTGTGTCTGGGCCTGTCAGGTACCTAAAGATGACCCATGATACTTTCCAAAATGTCTTCCATCTTATCTCTTTCACAAAGATGCTTACCAGAAATTTTTAAATATATTCAAGTCCTTCCCATTTCAAATCAAAGTTAAACAAGGAAAAGATGAAACAACCAAAGAAACATACCACTTTCACAGCCCTGCCTTATTTGCGGGGGAGTAGGGTTAAGGCTGGTAATATTTCTTCTCTCGAAGCCAAACTTGTAAAAATATATATATTTTTCTAGACTTAGTCCATTTTTTTCTTCTCTTACTTGCTATTCCTTACTCAGTCTACCATCATTCCCCTTTGGCTCTGGTCATGATGAACACAAGTACTCTTACCAAAGTCATTAGTTAACTATATGTGGCTAAACCCAAAGCGCATATGTTGCTTTCCTCCTAACTTATCAAAAATTCCTGAAATATGTCTCATTATCTATTTCTTAAAATTTTCTTCCTTTAACTTCCATGACAGTGTAGCCTCTTCTTCAACTCTTGAGGCTCTTTCTTGTTCTGTGTTTTCTTCTTCTTTTTTTTTTAATTTTGGAGAAAAAGCATGAGTAGGGGAGAGGGGCAGAGAGAAGAGAAGAGAAGAGAAGAGAAGAGAAGAGAAGAGAAGAGAAGAGAAGAGAAGAGAAGAGAAGAGAAGAGAAGATCTTAAGCAGGCTCCACACTAAGCATGGAGCCCAACGTGGGACTCTATCCCAGGAGCCTGTGAGGATGACCTGAGCCAAAATCAAGACTCAAACACTGAACCAGCTGAGCCACCCAGGCACCCTGTGTTTCATTATTCTTCACCATGATGTTGAGTAATGGAATGTCTAAGCCTCCTCTCCGGGACTCCATCTTTTTTTTCCCACCCTTATTTTTCTCCCTACTCCATATTGTCTATGCCTGTGGTGCAGATTACTCAGTGATGATAACTTCTAAACTATTATTCCCTGCACAAACCTTTTTCCAACCTGAAGAGTCATGTATATAACCTGATAAAATATTTTTTCAGACATTTTAAGAAAACTTCCAAAAGGAAAAGGCCCCAAACTGAATTCATACTTTCCTATAAGCTTTGCTTCTCTCTGTCCATCTTTGTAAGAGGCACCAATATTCAACAATTACCAAAACTGGAAATGTGAATATCCTTGAAACTTCTTTTTCCCTCCCTGCTTGCACATAACACATAACAAAGGCTTATTGATTTTGTCTCATAAAACTACTTTGAACCTGACCACTTCTTATCCATTGAGACCACTTTTATATGTGGTAATAACTATATTACTGTTCTCGTCATCCAATTCCATCTTGTTGAAATTTATTATCCATTTTGTAGCCAGAGGGGGCAAATGCATATGGAAATTTTATTGTAGTTTCCCTGCTTAAAATATTTGAATAGTGTCTCAAGCTCCTAAACAAAGCCTACAACTTTGCTGTATGAATCTTGGTGATCATGGGAAGCTTGTCAAATATCTGTAAGCTGCTTTATTTATCATCTCTCTATGAACTTCACACATCCAATAAGTAATTATTGAGTTTCTGATACATGAAAGACACTGTACTATGCACTAAAACACCGCTGAAAAAGACAGCATGTAAAAACTGTCATGAAAATTATATTCTCAGTGGGAAGACGTAGTGGTGCTGGTAGAGATGTCACTTTTGCAATTGTGATAGAGGACAATGCTATGGAAATGGAATCACTTGCGTCATGAGACATCAGCTCCAAATGTAAGTGTGGTTCCTCAGAACTAAGGAGAATACACTGAGTCAACTGTGAAATGAGAATTCCCTTTAGGTCTAGGCAAAGGCTTATTACTTAAGTGACCTCTATAGATTCTCCATTCCTTGGGGGCCAGTTTAGCTTCTGCAAAATAAGATGTACTTCCCAGTGAAATTGAGGTGACACCAAGCTAGTTTTTCCCCATGTTCCTAGAAAGAGAAAGCAAATAAGAACATAATTTTAAAGAGAGGGAGTTTGAAGAACCAGATTCTAAAATGGATGGGCCCTACAGACAAAACACTATTTAATAAGTTTCTTTTTACACTCAAACTCTGTCTTGTAATGCCCCAATCTTTTTAATCTTACAATCATAAGTCTAAGAGCTCTTCCTTGCAAACACATTCATACACAGAGAAAGAGAGAAAGAGGTGGGGGAGGAGGAGAGTGAGGAGAAAGAACAGGACAAGTAGGAGTAAAATATTAAATGCAAATATAAGAAAGATGGGAAGAAAATAATCATCAATCAGTATGGAGGCAAGCCCACACATGGAAATCTAGGAGAAAAAGGAAATCAGTATAATTGGAGTAGAGATGAAGAGATTTTGTTAGACATAAAGATTGACTTGTATTTAGGGAGCTTATCATTATTATTCTGAATGGCATATAGGAAATATGGATTTTATTCAAAAGGCAATTATGAGGTTTATAGATTTTTTAAAAGAAAGTAATAAGATAAAATCTAGGAAAACTGTTTAAAGCTCAGAAAATTAATATTTATATTAGGAGAGCCAATTGAAATTTATTTGGTTCCGTTAGGGAAGCCAAGAGGCAAAGTTTCAAATTAGAAGATGATTTTGTAAGTAGCAGAATTAGAAATACTAAAGCATTCTATCAGTCTGTTCTTGTCATAGTTTTTCAATTTTACTGCTGGCTGCACCAGCCTTCCTTCCCCAAGCAGATCTTGAAAAAGACTTCTCAGTTTCACCACCTCTACCTTACTTTCCTTCTTGCTCTTTGTATCCTGGACATCTCCATAGTTGTATTTTAATCAAGGAATCCTCCTCCTATATTTACTAATCAGTGGATTTTTTCAATGCCTGACTCAAGCCACATGTCCTCATAGAATATTTTGACTAGCTTCATTTTGAATATTATCCTTGAGGTGTTTTGTGTTTGTTCGTGTTTCTACTTTAATTATTTTATACCTTCTCCTTATGTTCACTTCTGCATAGCAACTCTTACAGTGCTGGGCACAGAAGAGTCACATAGCCTTGCAGTAAATGATGCACAAGTGATCTTGTTTCCAAATTGACCATTTATTTCACTATGTTTGGGACACTGTATCATGTCCAAAAGAATAGATGTTGTCAGGATCTTTGAGGAATTTAAGATAGGGTTTCATGAATAAATGAATCAGGAAGCAAAGAAAGGAATAATGAGGAAGCTTATTGCATTGTGTAAATCTCTTCCTGGGGGTAAATTAGACTCTAAGAAATGCTGGTGAAACTTTATTTTCTATTTAGTAACATAAAGAAATTGCATAGATGCCTGTGAGTCTGCCATGATATTGTTTCCTTACACACTTTAAAATACCAAAGAGAAGTTTTGTTTTCAATCTATAGTATTCAAAAAGGAAATTTTAAAAATATTGTTTGTTTTTTTGTTTGCTTATTTATAGCACTGGAGCCTCTGTTCCTCCCTTTATCTCTGTTTTCATAGTATTTAATGCACTCACATTTTAAAGATACATCATTTCTTATATATTCTGGTAGAGGCTAAAAGAGGACTAAATTATAGGACCAGAGCTGTTAATTAATAAGTACTTGTTGTTTCTTAACATCTTCATTGACTAACAGCTGAAATACAGTCCTACCCCATTTGTTACGTTTATCTGCCATACATTTTAAGGCCCACCCTTCCCTCTGTACTTCTTCTGCCTTGCAAAAGGACAAGCTAAAAAGAAAACCCAAATGCCCTAGAAGTTCAAAATATGCAAGACCCTGCTTTCTCATGAGAACTAGCACTCCAGCCCCACAACCCTAATTACCATCATTACAGAGCATTAGAATGTATTATTACAGTACATCACATTATAAGCATTGTAAGTCCCAAACCAGATTTTGGCTGGAGATTCATAACATTTCTGTGGAGTGACTACAACATGGCCTTTCTCAATTTTTAGACCTTTCTTCAAGAATGCTTATTTAAAAATTTTTCTTAAGATACATCTATGAGATTTATAATAAGGTTTGTTTTAACTTTCTTTTAAAAAATCAAAGAGAATGAAAAATAATTTCACAGAATATAGAATTATTATATGTCAATTATATTCCCTCAGTAGCTGAAGATATTATTATCCTGTCTTCTGATAGGCTTTCTTTCTGCTGAGCATTTAGCTTTCATATAATTACCGTTCTTTTTAGATATATTTTATCTCAAGCTATTTTTTATAATTATCTTGGTGTCGTTGGTTTTCTATAGTTACATTAACTTTTTTCTCAGAGAGAGAGAGAGAGAGAGAGAGTGTGTGTGTGTGTGTGTGTGTGTGTGTGTGTGTAATTTAGCTTTGGATGCATTAAACTTACTGAACTAGAAATTTGGCTATTTCATTCATCCAGACATTTCCCAGATATTATTTCTCCAAATATTGCTTATGCCCATTTTTTGTCTATTGTCTCTTTTTTGGGAACAAATTACATGTATGCTGGACCTTTTTATTATATACTCTATATTTTAAATGACTGTTAAAATATGTGTGTATATGTATATATCTTTGCTTCATTCCATGTAATAGCTTACTGTCTTACTACAAATGTCCAGGTCACTAATTTCCTCAACTGTGACAAATCTGAAATTTAAGCTCAATGTTTTATTTTTACATAACTTATTTTATTTTTTAATCCTAAAATGTATTTAATTTATTTTCAATTCTGTCAGATTTGTTAGTGTTTTACACCTTTCTCATACTTTCATTTTATTTTCTATTTCCTTAAATATATAAAACCTGTTTGTATTATACTCTATAACTACAGTATTCAGCTTAGTTTTTTTGTTTTGTGTGCGCGCGTGTGTGTGTGTGTGTGTGTTGTTGGTTTTTATATTGTTGTTGTTTCATTGATGGCTTCTGTTTATGGCTGCAAATCTTCAGGTATTTAGTTGTTTTTGAGTGTGAACCTCTATTTCTTGAATTCTGTTTTGAGAATTATTTGAAATTGTGATTAAGGGTATCTTAATCTAAAGAGGACTTGCATTTGTTTCTATCAAGTGCCTGTGGACTCTACCAACTTTGAGCTCTTCAATCTCAAAGTATTTTTGGCGGGGGGAGGGGGAGAGTGATACAAACAAATATAAACCTGTGTGAATAGAGACTTAGAAATTCTCCAAGGATGCCTTCTACTCTGACTCAGGACCAAGGCTTAATCACTCGGGCATCCTCCCCATTTCCATAAAATTGGATTTTCTTTCAACTTCACTTATTGAGAGAATTGCTTCTTGAATTATTTGATTTTATGTGGGGTGCTTCAATCTGAACTCCCATTCTTTTGGGCCTCTCTTTTTGTCCCCCAATAACTTAGTTGTATAACTCATTCAAATTCTGGCTCTAGGCCACCAGGAATTGAATATAAGCCCAAAGGAAATGCTGACCTGACGTCCCTGCTTCCAGTCAGAACGCTCATTTTCTTGTAGTTTCTGTTCTCTCATGAATCCCATTATTTGCCGTGAGCTAAGGCAGGAATTAAGGTTTTCTAAAAAAAATAATAATTTATACTGAAAACTTATGTGTTACTTTATTTGGAATGATTTCTTTAAATAGCCAGTTTGTTCTATGACCAGAAATAGAACTTCCCTTTCCATTGCTTCAAAAAATATTATAGTACCCTCTATCATTGGTGATACAAAAGTATGTTAGAGTACATGAGTTAAGTTTTATATATATGAAAAATGGTCAATTTGGAAGCAAGATCACTTATGCATCATTTACTGTGAGGCTATGTGAATCTTCTGTGTTTTATTTTTTGAGAAGAGAGAGTGTTAGCGGGGAAGGGGCAGAAAGAGAGGAGAGAGGACTGGAAGCAGGCTCCATGTTGACAGCACCAAGCCTGATGGTGGACTGGAACTCGTGAACTGTGAGATCACGACCTGAGCCGAAGTTGGACCCTTTGAAAATCTATTTTTAAATACTCCAGTCCTGTCCTTTCACTTTAAGATGTTCATTGATTGCTTGTTGCCTTTCTTTGAAGTTTAGACCTGTTAGTGTGCCCATGAAATTTTTTTAATAATCTCAATTTTCCTGAGCCTCTATTTTCACTTCTAATTTTTCCCCTCAAAGATCTGCATTCTAGTACAGATTTACTTACAATTATTAAATGTGTTATAGACTGTAAAGCCTTTGGTTTATATTATTCTCTCTACTGAATAATCAAAATCCTTCCTGTTTCTGCCCTAATCAGTTCTCCTCATAATTAAGCTTTTGACCCACTAGGCACTTGAGAAGAGGGATAGTCCCAGCATTCTCTCCAGCAACACTAGCTGTCTCCTTTGATATGTGCAAAAAGCAAACCATGTTGTCCTCTGGTGTAGCCTTGCCAGATTACAATGTCATTATTTCTCTTAAGTCCTAATAGGAAGTCCCTGTTTCACAGGTATCATTATAGACTTTAGCATGTGCCTTGTACATGGCAGATAGTCAGTAAATATTTGTAGTATTAAGGGTATATCAAAGATTCTACTTTAATGTAAGAATTATTTGGAAATCATTTATCATTCATAGTAAAAACTAACTTCTTAAATGTTCTGCAAAAAACAACCAGAAGGTTGTCTTTTTTTTTTTTCTTTGAGGGTTTCTTAATTGAAAATGGATCTACTTAATATAAGGCTAACACAATACTTACTAGGTTTTTTCTGTAGAGTTACAAATCACTTAGTTTTACAATTTTTTTAATGTTTATTTTTTGAGGGAATGGGAGACAGAGCATGAGTGGGGAAGGGTGGAGAGAGAGGAAGACAGAATCTGAAGCAGGCTTCAGGCTCTGAGGTGTCAGCACAGAGCCAGACATGGGGCTCAAACTCATGAACTGCGAGATCATGACATGAGCCAAAGTCAGATGCTTAACCAACTGAGCCACCCAGGGGCTGAGGGTAGCCGCTAAGGACTATAACCTTTCCCTTGTATGCAGAGAAGAGTTACAATAGAAGGCCTGACTGCTATTCTTTGAAAGTTCTGCTTATAACTTTGCCCCTTAGCTAGCCTTGGGAACTTAGATTTCAGGAGGATTCCCACCATCCCCAGAACTGACAAGAGTGGCTTATTTACTATGTCTAAACTATTTGTATAAACAGTATAAATAATACTGAACACCTGATTTATGCTGAATGTCTAGAATTTTTGTAAGTGCTAGGCAGAAACTGCCTACATGACCAGACCCCAACAAAGACCTGGATGCTGAGTCTTAAAAGTGCTTCCTTAGATTTCACAAATGCTGTCACAACTTGCCATTGGGGAATTAAGTGCATCCTCAATGACTGAGAACCTTTGGAAATGTGAACCTGATTTACCCAGGACTTCACCTCGTGTGTTTTCCCTTTGGTAATTTTGCTTTATAGTCATTCACTACAATAAATCATAGTCAGGAGTTAGACTATATGTTAGATCTATTTAATGAATCACCAAACTTGGGTTGGTCTTGGTGACCCCCAGTGCACCTTCATACCACCTCTTTCTCAATATTTTCCCTCTTCCCTATGTAAATCTGCCTTATGTCTGCTTACCATTCTTTCTTGCCACTTTCTTTCCATTCCCTTATTCTTGCTTCTCTCCATAGAAGACAGCATCTGCTAGCTATACACTTTCCTGCAACTTAATTAATTTGCATATTAAATCTTACATTCCACTTTGAAAACTCACTCATTCAATCAGTAAGCATGTAACAGGTATTTCCCATATGCCAGGTTTCATGAAACAGACTTAGTAAGAGAGTCATCTAAACTATTCAGTCATCTAAACCTTACATTCAAATGGAGAAAACAAATTAGCAACGAGGCAGTTATTTTGTCCTGGCTATATAGTGCATTATGACAAACCACCCCAAAAGCTATTGGTTTAAAGTAACAATTTCATTTTGCTCACATTTTGTAAGTCAGAAATGTAGAACAAGCTCAGGTGGGCAATTTGCCTGTGATACACATAGTATAAGGTACCGTGTCAGGCCTGGCAGATCCACCTCCACAGTGGCTTCTTCATTCATGTGGCTGGTGTCTCATTGCTCCTTCACCCCCTCTCTGTGCAGGACATCTCGCTTACCATGGATGGCCTCATCATAAATAGGCATTTTAGGTAACAGGCTAATTAATACCTGATGGACCCATAATAATGACAATTCTTATCTGGATACTGGCTTCAAAATGGCAGGAGTAAAAAGCCGCCAGGCCTCATAAGGGTATTCTCATCTCTGTTATGGTGTTAATTCTGCCATAATATACTAGTCAAGTCAGTTACTAGTCCTGCCCAGATCCAAGGGGTGGAGTTATAGGCTCTACCTCCTCACAGGAATATGGCGAGTCATAGTGCGGAAGAACATACGAGATGGGAGATATCGTGGCAGCCATTTAGGAAAATGAAAACTACTACACATTCTATTGCACAACAAGTACTATACAGATTGAAAGATGACAGTTTGTCAGAAAACCAAACTGCAACTACTCAGAACAGTGAAGTTCTGTAAAGTTTTTCCTGGAAGGTAAATTGATTTTGAAGGAAGAAAGGGCTTATCCAATGAGGAAGATAGCAGAGGTAAATGTTTCAGACTTAGAACTGAGGTAAAGCCCAGAGGTGAGAAGGAACATTTTCTTTTCTTTTTTTTTTTTTTTCAACGTTTATTTTATTTTTGGGACAGAGAGAGACAGAGCATGAACGGGGGAGGGACAGAGAGAGAGGGAGACACAGAATCGGAAACAGGCTCCAGGCTCCGAGCCATCAGCCCAGAGCCCGACGCGGGGCTCGAACTCACGGACCGTGAGATCGTGACCTGGCTGAAGTCGGACGCTTAACCGACTGCGCCACCCAGGCGCCCCGGAACATTTTATTTTCTAAAAATTCAACAGTTTCCAGGGACGTCTTGGTTAGAAAATAGGTGTCAATGTTGTAGTAAGAGATAAGGCTAATGCAATGGTAATGGTGTATGTAATGGGCTCTCCACAGGTTCCTAGCACAGGGGTCTGCAATCTTCTTCTATAAAGGGCCAGAGAGTAAATATTTTTGGCTTTACAGACCAAGAGGCATAATCAAACACATTGTTTAAGTAACTATATAATTATTTAAAATATAATCAGTGTAAAAACCATTTTAGCTTACAGAAATAAATAGTGGACTGGATTTGCCCCATAGGCTATAATTGTAATTGGTGCAGTAGATACTTTGAACTTTATAGGCAATGATTAAAAAAAAGTTTTATTTAGGAAAAACACATATCAGACATGAGGTCTGAAAAGACAAATCTGACAGCACTGTGGGAAGAGAGGCAAAACTAGTGACAGTGAAACTAGTTAGGGCTTTCTTGAAGCGATCAGTGGTTGTAATAATCTCTGAGCTAAAGAAGTACAGTAAATAGGACTGGTATTTCCTTAGAAATGCCATGAATAAGTAGTATGGAAAAAGAGAGGTTAAGGATAACTCTTTATTCTGTTACTTGTGAAATCAGCCACTACTTGTGAATTTGATGATGCCTTTTAAAAAGAAACAAAATAAGCAGAATCAGACCTGTAAATACAGAAAACAAACTGATGGTTGCTGGGGCGGGGAGGGAGCGGGGGAGTAGGGGGAATGGACGTAATGAATGAAGGGAGAGTGGGAGATACAGGCTTCCAGTTATGGGATGAATAAGTCTTGGGAATAAGAGGTAGAGCATAAGGAATGTAGTCAGTGAGATTGTATAGCATTGAATGGTGACAGATGGTAGCTACACTTGGGGTAAGTATAGCATAATGTATAAACTTGTCAAATCGCTATGTTGTACACCTGAAACTAATATACATTGTGTGTTAACTGCACTCAAGTAAAAATTTAAAAACACAAGAGGGATGCATATAGAAATAATGAATTATGTTTTAAATAGAATTAGTTTAATATAGTAACAATAATTGAAACTATAATCCTAACTGGGCTTTACCAGCTGTGAATATGTAAACCTTGACATTGTTAAACATGAATATTTGTATATAAGAATTTCTTTTTTTAGAATGTCCTTTTG
The DNA here is from genome assembly GCF_028018385.1 of Neofelis nebulosa. Taxonomy (NCBI): domain Eukaryota; kingdom Metazoa; phylum Chordata; class Mammalia; order Carnivora; family Felidae; genus Neofelis; species Neofelis nebulosa. Next base: position 42,420,737 of record NC_080790.1, on the reverse strand, counting down.
TAGCCTTCTTGTAGTTCTCCCTGGTAGTAGCTTTATTTTTTTCATAGCAATTATTCTTAAACTTCCATTTTTCACATTTAGACAATCCTGTCTTTTAGTGATCAATTTAAACTCTTCCATTTAACATAATGCACTTAAAATTTGGTTAGTTCTATGTGATTTCAGGATGCCTAGATTAGGATTGATAAGGGACCTCATTTTGTTTCATATATCTTTCATCTTTGACTTTTTGAAAAGATTTTAGCTAAATGGCTCAAATCATGATTAGTTCCAGATTGCAAATAATTGTCCCCAATTACTTTCTAAAAATGCTCTGTGTGACTCAAAATAGCAGAAATCTCAGAGTTTACAGTAGCTCTTTCTCTTAAAGAGAAGATAAGAATTTGTTAAAAAATAAATGCATCACTTGCCTGGTAAAAAACATCTAGCTCCTCACGGTGTCAAATCTCCTAAGTCTAATATCCCTATATGAGTTGTAGGGAGATCCTATCAAATTAATACTGATACTAATTTCAACAAATAATAATACGTAAACTTCTCTATTAGCTTTACCACATCATCGTAAATAATTTCACGGGGGTCAACCTTATATATTAAGTTTTTGGTTTGTTTATAGCTGCTATTCATAATGTAATGCACGTTATACATTATCCTCACATCATCCTTGAAAAAAAAACACAAAGTAGGTAGAAATTTATGATACAGAAGTTGTAATTAACTCACCGAACCTATAGGCCCTGGATATATTCCCTTTGATCTTTAGACTTGCAAGTTGATAACCAAAGGCCATTCATTCCTTCTTTGGCGCTGAAGTATATTCTGAGTTTAAAGATCGGAGCTTACTCACATGGAAGAAAATGAGCCAAATATTGGAGAATACGAAGTAAATACATATGTGTAGCCTAAGTATAATATTCATAGACCAGTGCAATTTCCCATAATGAAATGATCTTTTCCCTTTTTTTGCAACACTTGGAGCAATCACCTTCACTAGTAGTTGTTGGATGGAAGACCGTGTATCATTGGAGCAGTTAATTGATGCAATGAAAAATAGATTTGACCTATTTTTCTCAATGAAACTAAATGGAGATACTAAAAGTGCTGAACTCATCAAATAATTGTTCTAGAACTCTTGAGGAAGTCGGTAATTTATTTATTTTTATAGTCAGGACTAGACTAGTATGAGATTTGTTTTATAGTATTAAGCATATTGATCTATTAAATTTCTGTAGTAAGACATAGTCGATGTAAGAATATCAAGGATCATATAAGAAATCATGTTTCAGAATTATATTTATCTTTCAATTTTTATTGGCTACTTATTATGTGATTAGTCATCACCCATATCAAAGTTTGTCGCTTTCTCCTTTGGATCATTGCTAATTGATATTTCTTGTCTCCCTTTCATTTAGTTGGGACAATGTAGTGTGTCCTATTAACAAAATGTTCCTCTGGAATGAAGTGATTAAAAGCAGGCCTACCTTCTCCTCTCGAAAGGCTATATGTATAGTATTAAGGGAAGGAACTACAGACACTAGAAGCTACTACATGAAAGGATATTAGTTTCTGAATGACCCATAACAAATTGCAATCTGATTAAAAAATACACCTTTATTAACTGAGCCACTGACATTTTCAGGAATGCGTATTTTAGCAGTTTCCATGATTTACATAAACTAATGCACCTTTTCACTTGTCACTATTAGGTTAGAAATTGAGTAACCACCAACCATACTCATTTTGAGATGTGTATGAGATTTACCTGGAAAACTTCTTTTAAAATGAATATCTGGCCCAGTCAATTTAGGTTGATGGTGAGAGCAGAGCAGGCATGTGTACATCTCAAAAAAATTACATATAATTCTGATGTTCAATTTTGGTTAAGAATCACTCTGTAAGATTCTCGTCTTATGAGAAGTATATTATCCTTCACATAAATCAGTCCATTCAAATTCATTACACATGTATCTATATCACTGCCAGATTTTGAGATTTGGTATTTTTCACAATTTAAAATAATTATGACTGATATCTTCCAGCTCAAAATTCTGAATAACTTATTCTGTGAGTACAAAATGCATAGGATCTATCAAAAGTAACTTCTGAGTAGATAGTTTAGACAAAAGGCAGATCTAAGCTATCATGGTCACGTGGCTGATACTTTGCTGAAAATTACTCAGTTTCCCAAGATGTGATTTAGACTTACATATCTTGCATTTACTTTCAGGAAATATCTTGCATTGATTTCCAAAGGGGAAAAAAAACCTATTTATCGTCTAGAAATATGTATTTTTTAAAAAAAAATCCCCACAAAAGCTGCAATTCTCACATTTCCCCATCTTCTTCCTCTTCTCCAACACCCCTGATATAAAGGACATTATTACACCCTGTTATAACTTGACTGAAATGTCCGGACGATGCTCCATCTATGTATTTTTCTGCATTTGCGAGCTGCATATTCATATAGCCATCTGCAAATACCAGGTGGTCTTTGTACTCCATTCTGGACTTGAGTTTTGTCATTACGGGCTTTCCTGTTAATCCTTTCAGGAAGGTTTTGGGATTTAGGGGCAAACTCATGGCGACTACAATCAAATGCTGCAGGCTACTTGCCACAATCTGAACTGCTTGCTGTCTGTCCCTCATGACCGGAGTAGTTACAGCAGGCACATTTGCTTTCACTTTCTTAATTTCTACAAAAAAAATAATAAATTCAAACATGTTTGGTATGATTTAACAGAAGGCAGTTTTCTTTATTTAAAAAATTTTTAACGTTTATTTAGTTTTGGTGGGGAGGGGCAGAGAGAGAGACACAGAATCCAAAGCAGGCTCCAGGCTCCAGGCTGTCAGCACAGAGCCCAAAGCCAGGCTCAAACTCAGGAACCACGAGATCATTACCTGAGCTGAACTCATACGCTTAACCGACCAAGTCACCCAGGTGCCCCCTAATTTATTTTTAAATATTTATTTATTTTTAAAAGAGAAAAAGAGTGTGTACATGTGAGTGCATCTACTCTGTCAGTGCAGAGCCTGATGTGGGGCTCAAACTCACACACTGTGAGATCGTGACCTGAGCTAAAGTCAGTTACTTAACTGACTGAGCCACCAAGGTGCTCCCAGAAGACAGTTTTCTTAATCTCACATTTCATCTCAGAAACTGAGTATATTTGTTGGGGACATAAGACTTGAGTGACAAGACTATATAAAACATCTCAGATGGGTCAGCAATACCCAAGGTATTCAAGAAATACCTAGATAATATACACAGACATGCAGATACATAATCCCAGAGTGTGAGCTGCTTACTAAATCACGAGAAACATTCTTTATTCATTTACTTGTTTATTTATTCATAACTCAACAAATATCTGTCGGGAAATCCTTCAATCCTATGTTTGAAGCCTACACACTGAAAATAAAAATGACTATGGTATCTTCCTTTTATAATAAAACAGAGTTCACACAGTGTCTTTACCATCTGCTTTCAGAGAATAAGCATTATTTTCACTGTAAGCTCAGTGGTCTAGCTTCAGGTTTGGAGGAAACAAGTCATGGATTCTGAACCACATTGGCGATAGTCCCTCAGATAGAAAGGCAGGAACTCAAGCTAAGACAAATTGAACAAGAACTAAAATGCTTATCCAAATAATGTTTTTTTCTGTTATTGGTATTATGGTTTTATTTTACAAGTAATAAAAAGAAAATCCAGCATTAGAAAAGAAACAAAGAATTTGGAAACAAATAGAATTTGGGGTTAATTTGTGTGGGTAGTTTACTAAGTGACTCTAGCTTTGTGGGTTGAAGTGCTGTGAAACAAGTTTCAGTCAAACTACAGTTTGGATGCAAAAGGAAAATAGGATGAAATGAAGGAGACTTTTTAATTTATTTTATTTTATTTTTATTTTTATGTTATTTTATATTTTTAAGAGTAACATTATTAATGAGTTTCAGATTAGTTTTATTCAAAGACATATTAAGCCTGAAGTTATTTCATTGATGAACTTTTCATGTCAAAGTTATCAGTAGAAACTTCATATTTTCAGAGTGTAGGACAGAGGATAAAAATGGTCAAAAAAGGCGTTTAGACTATGACATATGTCAACAGTATATCCTGAACAGTGTGGTGGGCTCTTCACCTAAATGTATACAAAATCAGTAGGCTTGTGTCAATTTAATTATGTTAAGTAAAATCTTGAGCATTAATGACATACTACTTTACATATTTTGGGACTAGTCTGGAACATGGTCATTGACTCCACCTGCTTTTTCTCACAGTCTTTGTTTCTGTCAGTTTATCAGGCCAGAATATGTGATGTCCTATGACATGAGATTAAATGGGATAATTCATGTAGAAACACTCTGAAAGTTGTAGACTGAGTATTAGTTTATCTACTGCATTATTCATGAATAAGTGCGATATTTCAGACCAGACAAGCTGTGTAACAGATCGCATTGTTATTTTGTTGGCAATGGGAATGAATCCCTGCCTAATATTCTTCACCACAAGTTGCCATAGGAGTCTATAGTTTGAAGTTAGATATTATCCCTAAAGGGAAAACAAGCGTCCTATTTGAAAATGGCATGCTCTTGGGGAAGCTAACATACCAGGTTATGGTCATTTTCATATTAGTAAAGCAGCATATTTTTCTTTCATTTTGATATTTTTCTTTGATAGCAAAACACTGAAAAAGGGTAGATCTTGTAGGAAAAGAATTGAGTAAGAAGGCATAGCAGAACGGATTTCTCTAGGGAAAAAAGGATAATGTCCAGGACAGCAGGAGGAAATTGGAATGAGTGAGTGCTATCAAGGAGTCCAGAGAATCCCGTTTGCATCTTGGCTTTGTTATTGCCTGTTTTCATGACCTTGGACATCTGTAATTTATTCTAAATGTTTATATTTTAATGGCAATATTGTGAAAGTTTTAAAATTCTAAGTAGTTGATATGTGAGAACATTTTAGAAAGCATTTGCCTCTGTGCAAAAGATATGATCATAAATAGATTGAGGCTTAAGTATTTCCCCTAAGGTTTCCACTTACACATCTATTAGCCTGAATAGTATATGGATCTTTATATATTTATTTTGTCTTTTTAAAAATTTATTATTCATTCTAAATTCTAAAGCAAAATTTATATCAAGCTTATTATTAACATTTCATTGCTTTTATGTTAAATGTAACCAAACTGTATTGAATGGTGGTAAAATCTTATTTTTCATGTAATTATTAAAAAAAAAAGAGGACTCAAAGGAACCTTAGTAAACATTGTTTCCATGATTAAATGCACATGAGTAAGAAAAATATAAGTTAGGTGACTTTAAAGAGAAATAGAATCATTGCAGACAAAACACTTTTTGGATGGACAAAATGTGTAGAATTTAAGATGTAGATAATACTAGATTTATTTGGGTTAATCTGTGCTTTGCACACATTAATTTTTAGGGAGTATCTTCTATGTGTCTAAGGATTCATTGTTTAGATTTACTATGAATTATCTATCTCTATCCATTTAAATTATCTATTATACCCCAAGCCCTAATATATTTCTTAAAATCAATGATCTGCCTTCTTGAGCAAAGACACAGCCTACATGTCGTTCTACAAGGGCACCAAGTACTGAAGGTTTGACAATGAGCACCTGCGAGCAGAACTGGACTACCCCAAATCCACCCTGTGGGTCTTCAAAGGCTGCCAAGAGTGTGTGGACACAGGACTCCAATGGCCCCATGTGGCCTGTCTGCCCTTCAACCCTGATGGGTGTGCAGAGCCCGGGATGGGCAGTGACAGTGAGAGGGCAGTGATGAGGGCCATGAGGCTGGCCCAGGTGGCAGAGAGGGGAACTTTGGGGAGGGGACAGATGAAGAAGGGGGCAGCTGAGTGTTGGTAACACACCTCCTGGTGTGTACACACCTCCTGGTGTGTACACACCTCCTGGTGTGTACACACCTCCTGGTGTGTACACACCTCCTGGTGTGTACACACCTCCTGGTGTGTACACACCTCCTGGTGTGTACACACCTCCTGGTGTGTACACACCTCCTGGTGTGTACACACCTCCTGGTGTGTACACACCTCCTGGTGTGTACACACCTCCTGGTGTGTACACACCTCCTGGTGTGTACACACCTCCTGGTGTGTACACACCTCCTGGTGTGTACACACCTCCTGGTGTGTACACACCTCCTGGTGTGTACACACCTCCTGGTGTGTACACACCTCCTGGTGTGTACACACCTCCTGGAGCCCATATCTCCTGGCCTGCCTTACCCAGGACCAAAGGGGGTCTGTCAAGGCCCCTCCACCTAGGAGCCTCACTCCCACCAAGTCTGGGCTTCCAGCCCCCATCCACTCCTCTCTGAGCTGTGATGCGCTTGGGCATCTTTCCTGGGCCTCTTCCCACCCACCCTCACCCACACCACCACCCTCAGGTGTCTCAGAACCCCACTGGCCTCAGGCACCCACTGCCAGGGTCCCAGCTGCCCCAGGGAGACAGGGTGCTGACGGGTGCACCAGGCACCAGGCTCAGGGGTTCCTCCCCTCCATTCCCTGTCCCCCAGGGCACTGGGAGAGGGGACACTGTGGAGAAGGGCCAGCAGCTCATCCCCTCACGCAGACTGTGGAATGTGGCTGTGGAGCCCCCAAAGGAGCCCATTGTGGTCCTGGAGACTCCCCTTTTTCTTGGTTCAGCCCTAAAGGCAGAGCCCTTTTTTTCCTTCCTGTCCACCCCCATACATTTCTTTCTGTAAAATAATCTGCACTGATTAAATTGTACAGCCAGCCAAAAAACAAACAAAACAAAACAAACAAAAACAAAAAAAACAAACAATCTAGTAGTTGGGGCAGAAGACAAGCAGAATTGATTGGAAAATCAAATGCAGAATTGAGAGACATTTGTGCTCAAAGCAACTTTTTCAGAAGCTCAAGAAGCTCAGCTTTGCTTTATGTGATGTATTTTTCTTCTCAAGACACTTCCTTGTCCTCTGATGTTCAACTACTCTCTTATATTTCAGTATTTCCAGTCTTGCCTTCATGGATTCTGTTTACAAAGCAAAGAGCAAGTAGTGAAAGGGAGGAATTCAAACTTTTGTTTGGTTTTATATCACTGGTTACCATGTTTACACATGCTACATTTTAGTGTCCTGGATACTATCCTTTTTTTTTTTTTTCTTTTTGTTTGCCTGAACTACTTTAAACCAGTGTGAAAATAACCTCTGGGCTACAAAACCCCTGTTAAGAAGTCAGTTCACTACTACAGCATGCACTGAACATCATGGGAAGAGGAAGCTCCTGTTGCCTATCTCCTCATAGTCTTAGTTTCTGAAGGGCTGTCAACAATATCTTCCACATACCTCAGTCATTTCTGCTATTGACCATGAATTCAGGTCTCCTGGTTAATACTCACCTCATATGTTATAATTTGATAGATTTTTTTTTTTTTTTTTTTTTAGGATTTTAAGTCCACTTAGCTAGGATTTCATAGAGACTTCACTAACAGTCCTTAAAAAGAAATATAGTCTCTGCAAAAATAATTGAGAAAAGTCTCTAATTTAAAGTCTTTAGTAGGGGCGCCTGGGTGGCTCAGTCGGTTAAGCGGCCGACTTCGGCTCAGGTCATGATCTCACGGTCCGTGAGTTCAAGCCCCGCGTCAGGCTCTGTGCTGACGGCTCAGAGCCTGGAGCCTGTTTCGGATTCTGTGTCTCCCTCTCTCTGACCCTCCCCTGTTCATGCTCTGTCTCTCCCTGTCTCAAAAATAAATAAAAATGTTAAAAAAAATTTAAAAAAAGAAATAAAAAAAATAAAGTCTTTAGTAATTTAAAAACAGAGAAAGAGAAATCTTGAGTAAGTATAAAAATATGATTTCCAGAGTCACCATGTTATAATACTCAAATGCTCAGTTTTACAACAACAACAAAAAATTGGAAAGGATTCAAAGATACAGGAAAATACACCTCTTTCAAAGAATCAAAATAAGTTGACAAACTCTTTCCAAGTGAACTCAGATATCAAAATTACCGGAAAAATACTTCAAAACAACTGTCTTAAATATGCTTAAAGAACAAAGTAACATAGACAAAGAACTACAGGAAATCAAGAAAACATTGTATGAACAAAATGGGGATACTAATAAAGAGATGGAAATTATAAAGAAACAAAACAAAAATTCTGGAACTGAAAAGTGTAACGATTAAAATGAATTCATTTGGGAGTTCAACAACAGATATAAGCAGACAGAAGATAATAAATAAACTTGAAAATAGGATAACTGAAATGATCCATTGTGAGGAAAAGAAAGAAAAGAATAAACAAAAGTGGACCCCTGGGGGATACCATACAAACATACACATTATGCAAATCCCAGAATGGGAAGATAGGAAGGGGCAGAAGGAATATTTGAAAAAAATAGTGACCAAACCTTCCCAAATTTGGTGAAAGATACAAATCCACATATTCAAGTTCAATGAATAAACTCAAACAGATCCTGTCTGAACACATTATAATCAAATTGTTAACAGACAAAGACACAATCTTGGAAGCAACAAAACAAAATTGACTCATCACGTATCAGGAATCCTCAGTGAGATTAACAGCTTACTTCTTATTGAAAACCATATGTTTCAGAAGGCGATAAAAAGTCATATTCACAGTACTGACCAGAAGACTATTAACTAAGCAATTATATTCAGAAAAACTATTCATTAAAACAAAGGAGAGAAATTAAGACAATTCCAGATTATCAAAAATAGAGAATTTGTTGCTAGCTGACTTGTCCTGCAAAAAATACTAAAGGGAGGCTTTCAAGATGAAATAAAAGGACATTAAACAGTAATTTAAACCCACAAGACAAATAAATAACCTGATAAAGTTGAATACATAGTCAAATACGAAGATAGGATAAGGGTATCTTTTTTTGTGACTTTTCTTCTCTTATCTCAGTTAAAAGGCAATTGCATAAAACAATTACCAATTATGTTTCTAGGCTCATAATATGTAAAGATGAAATTAGTTTATTCATAATTTTACAAAGGGCAGTGAAAAATGTAGATATGTTAAAGCTTTTGCATAATAAAGAATGTAAATTGATATTAATCCAAACTAGATTGTTATAAATTTATATGGGAAACCATGAAGTAAAATAATTTCTAAAATATTGCCAAAGCAACAAAAAGTAAATTCAAATAGTATGGTATGGAAAATCTGTTTATCACAAAAGAAAGCAGTCATGGAGCAATAAAGAAATGACAAAAGTGTATGGAAAAGAAATACCAAAATGCAGACATATATCCTATCATATCAGCAACTGCATTTAATGCAAATAGCCTAAACAATCTGATAAAAAATAATATTGGAAGAATGGATTTTAAAATATTGTTTAATTATTCATTGTCCACAAGGAATGCATATTAGATATACAGCTACAAATATGTGGAGTACAAAAGGACAGAAAAAGATTACCATACAAACCAAAAGTATCTATCCTAATAACTAACAAAATAGACTGTAAGACAAAAATCATTACTAGAATTAAAGTAATTTCAGTTATAAAACGGCCAGAATATTAGGAGGACATAATTGCCAACACACATGCAGTTAAAAACAGAACCCTAAAATATATGGAGCAAAATTGACGGAATTAAAGGAAGTAATAGATAATTCAACAATAATAGTTGGACATTTTAATACTCCTCTTTATTTTTACCAGCTTTATTGAAATATAATCAACACATAAAAATAATGTACATTAGGGTGTATAATGTGAGTTTTTGAAATATATGTAAGTAGTGAAATGATTGCCACAATTAGCTAATGATTGCCATAGTTAATTAATATATTAGCATAATAATATCACTTTACATTTTTGTGTCTGGTGAGCACACTTAATATCAACTCTTTCTCTCTCTCTCTCTCTCTCTCTCTCTGTCTTTCTGAGAGAGAGGGGTTCGATCTCAAGACCATGAAATCATGACTTGAGCCAAAGTCAAGAGTTGGATGGTTAATTGACTGAGCCACCCAGGCACCAGGCACCCCTAAGGTCAACTCTTTTAGAAACTTTTAAGTATATAACACAGTATTATTAACTACACTGAACATGCTATAGGTTAGATCTCCAGAAGTTATTCATTCTACCTAACTGAAACTTTCTGATGTTTGACCAACATCCCTCCACTTCCCCCGCCCCCCAACCCTGGCAAACACAATTAATTCTATTCTCTGCTTTCATGAATTCATCTTTTTTAGATGCCGTATATATAAGTGAGGTAATGCAGTATTTGTCATTTTGTAGCTTATTTCTCTTAGTATAATGATCTCCAGGTTCTTCCACGTTCTTGCAAGTGACACATTTTCTATATCCATCCATCTACTGGCAGATAATTAGCTTGTTTCCATGTCTTGCCTATTGTGAATAATGCTGCAGTGAACACAGGTATGCAGATGTCTTGTTGAGAAGTGATTTAATTTCCTTTGCATATATACCCAGAATTACTATAACATAAGGTATCTCTGTTTTTAATTCTCTGAGGAACCTCCATATTGGCTGACCTCATAATGGCTGAACCAATTTACATTATCAAAAATAGTGCACAAGGGTTTCCTTTTCTCCCCATTCTCACCAACACTTGTTACCTTTTATCTTTTTTTTTTAAGTTTTTAAATGTTTATTTTTGAGAGAGAGAGAGAGAGACAGAGACAGAGACAGAGTGTGAGTGGGGGAGGGGCAGAGAGAGGGAGAAACAGAATCCGAAGCAGGTTCCAGGCTCTGAGCTGTCATCAGACTCAACTCAGCGCAGGACTCAAACTCACAAGCTGTAAGATCATGACCTGAGCCGAAGTCAGACGCTTAACTGACTGAGCCACCCAGGTGCCCCTATCTTTTATCTTTTCAATAATAGCCATTGAAACAAATGTGAGATGCTATCTTATTGAGGTTTTAATTTGCATTTCTCTAATGATCAGTGATGTTGAGTAACTTTACATATACCTGTTGAAGATTTGTATGTCTTCTTTTGAGAAATCTCTATTTAGATCCTGCACCATACTGTTGATTACTGTAGCTTTATAGTGTATTTTGAAGTCGGAAAATGTGATACATTCAACTTTGTTGTTTTTGCTTAAGATTACTTTGACCATTTGAAGTCTTTTCAGGTTCCATAGAAATTGTAGAATTGTTTTTGTTTGTTTGTTTGTTTTCTTTTTTTCCATTTCTGCAAAGAATGCCATTGATTGGAATTATGCTGGGCATTACATTGAAAATGTAGATGCCTTTGGGTGATAAGGATATTTTAACAATATTAATTCTTAAAATCCATGAACATGGGACATCTTTCCATCATCTGTGTGTCTTCTTTAATTTTCTTCCGAATGTTTTACATTTTCAGTGTATAAATGTTTCACCTCTTTAAGTTTATTCCTAAGTATTTTATCTTTTTGTTGCTATTTTGAGTGGGATTGTTTTAATTTCATTTTCAGATAGTTTGTTTATGTGTAGAAACACAAATGATTTATGTGACTTTGTTTCCTGCACCTTTACTAAAGTTACTTTTTAGTTCTAAAACTTTGTGGTTGATCCTTTAGGGTATTACACATATATCATCATGTCATCTGCAAACAAAGATAGTTTCACTTCTTCCTTCTTTTTCTTCCAAGTCTAAGTTATACTTCCTCTTGCTTAACAATTCAGCATTTAAGTAATTTAAGTCCTCAAGAGGAACCTTCAGGATGTCCTCAGGATGCTCCTTCAAAATTTTGCGTAGATATTTTCTCAAATATTCAGGGTTTTTTTCCACTCACAAATTTAGCCTTCCAAAAAACACTAGAATACGGAAACAATTCATCCAAGATTTTTGCCAATTTATAATAAGGATGGCTTCTTTTCCATTGTCTAATAACATATTTCTTATTTCCATTTAAGACTTGACCAGAATGACCTTTACTATCCATATTTCTACCAACATTCTGTTCATTTCTCAATTGGTTCTTTAAGAAGATTGAGACTTCCTCTGCATCTCCTCTTTTCTTTCTGAGATCCACCAGAATTGTCCTTAATGGTCCATTTACAGCAATGCAGGCTTTTTCTAGCATGCACCTCCAAAGTCTTTCAGCCTCTGTTTATTTTTTAGTTCCAAACCACTTCTGCATTTTTAGGTATCTGTTATAGTAGCACCTGTATCTCTTGGCATCAATTTTCTGTCTCTGCTTTGTGCTAAAACAAAAATGCCATACACTGAGTTACTTGTAAACAATGAACATTTATTTCTCAGGTCTGGAGGCTGGTGAGTACAAAAACAAGGCACCAACAGATTCAGTCTTGTGAGAGTCAGCCTCCTGGTTCATAAACTGTTTACTATGACCTCACATGGCAGAAAGAACAAGAGAGCTCCCTGGGGTCTCTTTTGTAGGGGCTCTAATCCCATTCATGAGGCCTCAACCTTCATGATCTAATTGTATCCCTAAGCCCCAACTTCCAAATACCATCACATTGGTTTCAACATATGACTTTGGGTGGTACACAGATATTCAGTCTGTAGCAGTTATTCAGGGTGGCTAATTCAGGGCATATTGAGACTTGGGGCAGTCTAAAAATTTAGATCTCTATTTCTTTCCATCTTAAAGTTTTTATTTCACAGTGCTTTCCAGTATCATTATTACTATAGGTTGTTCAGATTTATTTGATATATTACAGGAAAATCAAATTCTTATCAATGTCCAAATTAGTTTTCACAATTTATCTACAAATATCTTGCATTCACACTATGAATTATATACCCTATTATCACATAAGACAAAGCAAATTCTAATACTTGTGGTTAGAAGGCAATTACCTTTAGAAAGAAGTCCAGGTTTGGAGTAATTTGGAATAAGATGATAGCAGTGGTCATATGTGGATCTTGAGAAACTTAACACCACAGGGGAAGGGAAGGGGGAAAAATAGTTACAGAGAGGGAGGAAACCATAAGAGACTCTTGAATACAGAGAACAAACTGAGGTTTGATGGGGGGGAAGGAGCAGGATAGAGGGGGAAATGGGTGATGGGCATTGAGAAAGGCACTTGTTGGGATGAGCACTGGGTGTTGTATGTAAGCAATGAACCATGGGAATCTACCCCAAAAACCAAGAGCACACTTTACACACTGTATGTTAGTCAATGTGACAATAAATTATATTTTAAAAAAAGAAAAGACGGTAGCAGTGGAAACAGAAGAAATTAGATAATGTATATACAGCAGTGAAAGGATCTGCTGCTCATGATCATTTTAGGCAGCTCCAGGGTCCACATAATGCTTTAAAGCATGTGACTTTCAGACAGCAGCTTGCTGTTTGAGGGAGAGTCACTCTCTGGAGCAAAAATGATTGCAGAAGAGGGATACCTAGAAGAAGGGATGCTAGGGTGAGATACTTGCCACTTGATATCCCAGCAGATGTTTCAGAAACATAGTCCCTACAGAACTTTTACAGTCTCCCAAGTGTAGACTCATAACTATAGAAGAGAGGGTATTTGTTGTTATTTTAAAACATCCATTGCCTCCTTGGTTATAAAGTTCAAGCTGCAGTATTTATTTATTTATTTATTCATTTATTCATTTATTCATTTAAATCCAAGTTAGCGTATAGTGCAACACTGATTTCAGGAGTAGATTCCAGGGATTCATCCCCTATGTATAACAATCAGTGCTCATCCCAACAAGGGTCTTCCTTAATACCCCTTAACCACTTAGCCCATCCCGCCTCCCACGACCCCTCCAGCAACCCTCTGTTTGTTCTTTATATTTAAGATTCTCTTATGTTTTGTCCCCCTCCCTGTTTTTATATTATTTTTGCTTCCCTTACCTTATGTTCATCTGTTTTGTATCTTAAATTCCTCATATGAATGAAGTCACATACTGTTTGTCTTTCTCTGACTAATTTCACTTAGCATAATACCCTCTAGTTCCATCCATGTTCTTGCAAATGGCAAGATTTCATTCTTTTTGATTGCTGAGTAATACTCCATTGTATATATATACCAAATCTTCTTTATCCATTCATCTGCCGATGGACATGTGGGCTCTTTCCATAATTTGGCCATTGTTGATAGCACTGCTTTAAACATTGGGGTGCATGTGCCCTTTCGAAACAGCATACCTGTATCCATTGGATAAATACTTAGTAGTGCAATTGCTGGGTTGTAGGGTAGTTCTATTTTTAATTTTTTGAGGATCCTCCATAGTGTTTTCCAGATGGCTGCAACAGCCTGCATCCCACAAGCGGTGCAAAAGAGATCCTTTTTCTCCACATCCTCGCCAACATCTGTTATTGCCTGAGTTGTTAACTTTAGCCATTCTGACAGGTGTGAGGTGGTAGCTCATTGTGGTTTTGATTTGTATTTCCCTGATGATGAGTGATGCTGAGCGGTTTTTCCTGTTTCTGTTAGCCATCTGGATGTCTTCTTCGTAGAAGTGTCTATTCATGTCTTTTGCCCATTTCTTCACTGGATTATTTGTTTTTTGGGTGTTGAGTTTGATAAGTTCTTTATAGATTTTGGATACGAACCCTTTTTCTGATATATTGTTTGCAAATATCAACTCTCATTCCATTGGTTGCCTTTTAGTTTTGTTGATTGTTTCCTTCTCTGTGCGTAAGCTTTTTATTTTGATGAGGTCCCAATGGTTCGTTTTTGCTTTTGTTTCCCTTGCCTCTGGAGACATGTTGAGTAAGAAGTTGCTGCGGCCAAGGTCAAAGAGGTTTTTGCTTGCTTTCTCCTTGAGGATTTTGATGGCTTCCTGTCTTAAGTTTAGGTCTTTCATCCATTTTGAGTTTATTTTTGTGTATGGTGTAAGAAAATGGTCCATGTTCATTTTTTTGCATGTCAATGTCCAGTTTTTCCAGCGCCATTTGCTGAAGACACCTGTCTTTATTCCATTGGATATTCTTTCCTGTTTTGTCAAAGATTAGTTGGCCATACGTTTGTGGGTCCATTTCTGGGTTCTCTATTCTGTTCCATTTTTATGAGTGTCTATTTTGTGCCAGTACCATACTGTCCTGATTACAGCTTTATAATACATCTTGAGGTCTGGGATTATGATGCATCCAGCTTTGGTTTTCTTTTTCAGGATTGCTTTGGCTATTCGGGGTTTTTTCTGGTTCCATACAAATTTTAGGATTGTTTGTTCTAGACCTGTGAAGAATGCTGGTGTTGTTGTTGATAGGGATTGCATTGAATTTGTAGATTGCTTTGGGTATTGTCGACATGTTAATGTTTGTTCTTCCAATCCAGGAGCATGGAATCGTTTTCTTGTGTGTGTGTGTGTGTGTGTGTGTGTGTATGTGTGTGTGTGTTCTTCAATTTCTTTCATAAACTTTCGATAGTTTTCAGTGTATAGATTATTCACCTCTTTGGTTAGTTTCACTCCTAGGTATTTTATGGATTTTGGTGCAGCTGTAAATGGGGTAGATTCCCTGATTTCTCTTTCTGTGGCTTCATTATTGGTGTATAGAAATGCAACCGACTTCTGTGTATTGACTTTATATCTATCTTGTGACTTTGCTGAATTCCTGGATCACTTCTGGCATTTTTTTGTGGAATCTTTTGGATTTTTCATATAGAGTATTATGCCATCTGTAAAGAGTGTAAGTTTGAATTCCTCCTGTCTGATTTGGATTCCTTTTATTCCTTTGTGTTGCCTGACTGCTGAGGCCAAGACTTCCAATTTTATATTGAATTGCAGTGACGAGAGTGGATATCCCTGTCATGTTCCTGACCTGAGGGGGGAAAGCTCTCAACTTTTCCCCATTGAGGATGATATTAGCTGTGGGTCTTTCATATATGGTTTTTATGATCTTGAGATATGATCCTTCTGTCCCTACTTTCTTGAGGGTTTTTATCAAGAAAGAATGTTGTATTTTGTCAAATGATTTCTCTGCATCTATTGAGAGGATCATGTGGTTCTTGTCCTTTCTTTTATTGATGTGTGATGTATCATGTTGATTGTTTTGCAGATATTGAACCAGCCCTATATCCCAGGTATAATGTTTTTGAGATATTGAACCAGCCCTGCATCCCAGGTATAAATCCCACTTGGTTGTGGTGAATAATTCTTTTAATGTATTGTTAGCTCTGGTTGGCTACTATCTTGTTGAAGATTTTTGCATCCATATTCATCAGGGAGATTGGTCTGTAGTTCTCCCTTTTAGTGGGGGTCTTTGTCTGGGTTTGGAATTAAGGTAATGCTGGCTTCATAATATGAATTTGTAAGTTTCCCTTCCATTTCTACTTTTTGGAACAGCTTCAGAAGAATAGGTGTTAACTCTTCTTTAAATGTTTGGTAGAATTCTCCTGTAAAGTCATCTGGCCCTGGACTCTTGTTTTTGGGGAGATTTTTGATTACTAAATTTGATTTATTTACTGGTTATGGGTCTGTTCAAATTTTGTATTTCTTCTTGTTTCAGTTTTGGTAGTTTATATGTTTCTAGGAAATTGTCCATTTCTTCCAGATTGCCCATTTTATTGGCATATAGTTGCTCATAATATTCTCTTATTATTGTTTGTATTTCTGCTGTCTTGTTTGTTATCTCTCCTCTTGCATGGTTGGTTTTATTTATTTGGGTCCTTTCCTTTTTCTTTTTGATAAAACTGGCTAGGGGTTTATCAGTTTTGTCAATTCTTTCAAAGCCTGGGTTCATTGATCTGTTTTATTATTTTTTTGTTTGGTTTGGGTGGTTTGGTTTGGTTTTGATAGCATTGATTTCTGCTCTAATCTTTATTATTTCCTGTATTCTGCTGGTTTTTGTTTTTATTTGCTGTTCTTTTTCCAGCTCCTTAAGGTGTAAGGTTAGGTTGTGTATCTGAGACCTTTTTTCCTTCTTAGGAAGGCCTGGATTGCTATATACTTCCCTCTTATGACTGCCTTTGCTGTGTCCCAGAGGTTTTGAGTTGTGTTTTTATCACTTTTTTGGGCTTCCATGTACTTTTAAATTTCCTCTTCAACTTTTTGGTTAGCCCATTCATTCTTTAGTAGGATGTTTTTTAGTCTCCAAGTATTTGTTATCTTTCCAAATTTTTTCCTGTGGTTGATTTCAAATGTTGTAGCATTGTGGTCTGAAAGTGTGCACAGTGTGATCTGGATCTTTTTGTATTTGTTGAGGGCTGTTTTATGTCCCAGTATGTGATCTATTCTGTAGAACGTTCCATGTGCACTTGAGAAGAATGTGTATTCTGCTGCTTTAGGATGAAATATTCTGTATATATCTGTTAAGTCCATTGGGTCCAGTGTGTCATTCAAAGCCAGTTTCCTTATTGATTTTTTGTTTAGATGATCTGTCCATTCCTGTAAATGGGGTGTTGAAGTCCTCTACCATTATGATATTATCAATGAGTTTCTTTATGTTTGTGATTAATTGATTTATATATTTGGGTGTTTCACGTTTGGAGCATAAAGGTTTACAATTGTTAGGTCTTCTTGGTGGATAGACCCCTTAATTATTATATAATGCCCTTCTCCATCTCTTGTTACAGGCTTTATTTTAAAGTCTAGATTGTCTGACAAAAGTATGGCTACTCCAACTTTCTTTTGTTGACAATTAGAATGATAGATGGTTCTCCATCCCCTTACTACAATCTGATGGTGTCTTTAGATCTAAAATGGGTCCCTTGTAAACAGCATATAGATGGATCTTGTTTTCTTATCCATTCTGTTACCCTATGTCTTTTGATTGGAGCATTTAGTCCATTGACATTTAGAGTGAGTACTGAAAGATAGGAATTTATTGCCATTGTGTCGCCTGTAGAATTCGAGTTTCTGGTTGAATTCTTTGGTCCTTTCTAGTCTTTGTTGCTTTGTTGTTTTTGTTTTGTTTTGTTCTGTTTATATTTTTTTGTTTGTTTTTTGTCTTTTCTCCCCTCAGAGAGTCCCCCTTAAAATTTCTTGCAGGGCTGGTTTAATGGTTACTCACTCCTTCAGTTTTTGTTTGTCTGGGAAACTTTTTATCTCTCCCTTCTGTTTTGAATGACAGTCTTGTTGGATAAAGAATTTTTGGCTGCATGTTTTTCTGATTCAGCACATCAGATATATCCTGTCACTCCTTTCTAGCCTGCCAAGTTTCTGTGGATAGGTCTGTTGTGAACCTGATCTGTCGTCCCTTGTAAGTTAAGGACTTTTTTTCCCTTGCTGCTTTCATGATTCTTTCCTCACCTGAGTATTTTGTGAATTTGACTATGATATGCCTTATTGATGGGCGGTTTTTGTTGAATCTAATGGGAGTTCTCTGTGCTTCCTGGGTTTTGATGTCTGTGCCTTTCCCCAGGTTAGGGAAGTTTTCCTCTATGATTTGCTCACATTAAACTTCTATCCCTATGTGTCTCTCTTCATCTTCTGGGACCCCTATGATTCTGATGTTATTCCTCTTTAGTGAGTCATTAAGTTCTCTAATTCTTATATCATGTTCTTTTGCTTTAGTCTCCCTCTTTTTAAATGCGTCATTATCCTCCATAAGTTTGTCCTCTATATCGATGATTCACTGCTCTGCCTCATCCATCCTTGCCGCCATGGTATCCATTTGAGATTAAAGCTCAGTTATAGCATTTTTTATTTCATCCTGACTAGCTTTTACTTCTTTTATCTCTGCAGAAAGGGATTCTAATCTATTTTCAATGCCTGCTAGTATTCTTATTATTGTGATTCTAAATCCTGGTTCAGACATCTTGCTTGTATCTGTGTTGATTAAGTCCCTGCCTGTCATTTCTTCCTGTTCTTTCTTTTGGGGTCATTTCCTTCATTTCATCATTTTGAAGGATGAAAAATAATAAGGTAAAAAAATAAAATTAAAAAAATTTAAAACAACACAAAAAGTCAAATAAAGGATGCTAGATCTTAGGTGTGTTTTGGTCTGGTTATTAAAAGAAGCTTGATAGAATAGAGAAAAAAGGAAAAGAAAAGAAAAAAAAGGGAGAAAAAAGGAAAACATTTGAAAATTTGAAAAAACAAATACAATAAAATAGAATGAACTGTGATGATGAAAGTAAAATAAAATTTAAAAATTTACAAAAAAGTGAAAAATATAGTAGAAAAAATTAAAGGAGAATCTTTTTATACAAAAACAGAAAATAAAAATAAAAATTTTGTCTTTCTGTATTCAAGAATAAACAAAGAAAAAGGAAAAATAATTGAATAGATGGACCATTGCACAGAATGAAATATGATTTAAATTACCTCCAGTTTCCCCTAGAAGGCAAACTAGGAAGCACTTTATAATCCATAAACTAAGCTGATGGAGACACTTTTGGTGTTCCTCAAGAGCACAGTTAGCCCAGTTGGGCGGACTTAATGTAATGGCTCCTTTCTCCACTAGATGGTGCTGCTTAGCTTACTGGGGTGGATTGCCGTGGCACTTGTAGGTGTGTATGCACATGCGCTGGAGGGGTAAAAATGGCATCACCCAGCTGCCCAGTCTCCACTATTAGAACTATGTGCTCTCCCCGTCTGGCAGTCAAGAACCCCTCCTTTGTCTCTGGCCTCTGTCCACTCCCTGCTTCTTCACTGTCCGGGACCAAGCCATCAGTCTGCCAGGTGCAACCTGTCTCCGGAGTTTTATCTCAGATGGGGCTGTGTTTCACAAGCCCTCACTTCTGAGGGACTGCAGCCTTGACCTGTTCAGACCCTCTGGGGGAGAGTCTAGCCAAGAAATGCCAGCCCGCCCCCAGGAATGTTCGTGTGACCGTGGTGCTGCCAATGTGTAGAGACTGCAGCCTGGTGCCAGCCTGCGTGAAAACGTTCTTGGGATCACGTAGCATCATTATTTCAGGGACTATGGCAAATCACAACACACATCTGGCACCAGGTTTCACTTCCAATGTCCTTGTTCCAATACCAGCGAATGTTGCTGATCTCTACTGTCTGCTGGGACCCTTGCCTTTGGTGAGGCCACACAAATTCTATCAAATGTCCTCCCAGCAGAGGAACCACCACTCCCCATGTGCCCCACTGACCCCTTGGACCTTGCTCTCTGCTCTGGCGATTCACCCTTCCATCAGAGCACCGCCAGGTATTGAGCTGCATAGTTTCAGACTCTGTGATCCCTCTGTTTATAGAGTCTTAATGGAATTTAAACCCTCTGCTTTCTCCTTTCTTCCTTTTTTGTTCAGTCCCTTGCAGCTGTTTCCGCTCTTCTTTTTTCTCTCCAGCTGCTTTTGGGTGAGGGGTGCTTTTCCCATACTCTCCCCGTCTCTGTCCTCTCTTGGCAAGCAAAAACAGCTCCCTGCCCTCCACGGCTTCTCTCTCCCCCAGTTCACCTCTCCATGCTGTGTACCTGCTGAGTTCTTTGGTTCAGGTTGTGCAGATTGTTGTGTTAATCCTCAAATCAGTTTTGTAGGTATGCAAGGTGGTTTGGGGTTGATCTCAAGCTGCAGTTCTCTCATGGTAATGTAGACCTGGCATGGGAGGAGGAATGGAAAGTGAGTAAGAATTAAACAAGACACAGTCCCCAATATCAAAATGCTTACTGTCTAGAGGGTGTAACAGTAAGCCATCATGATGAAGCAGGATAACTATTATAATGGAGGTGCTTCTAAGGGCAAGGGGAGCATGCACTGGGGAAGTCAGCTTGACTGAATCAGTTGAGAACAAGGACAGCCTGTAGATGATGTTATCTAGTGAGCAACAAGAGTTCTGTCAAATCTCCATGACCTGATAAAAAAGAACCTGTTCAGCAGCTATAGATGGGAAAGGTAGAGTTGGTAGCACGGAGACTCTCTGACAAAATCTGGTCTGTTGGGTATTGATGCCAAGAGTCTTTGGGCTAATCTTTTTTTAGAATACCATATAATGAATTTATAAGAATAAGATTTTATTAAATTTGACAACAATTATTTTATTAATCCACCAATACATGCACTTGTTTTTTTTAACCAATTAAGAAAAAATATTGATTTCTTTGGATATACCAAAGTATTATCAAGGTTCTACAAATATTTAAAACTCCTCTCCTTTTAAAGCCTGTCATTATTGCCTAAATGTAGTGATTTATTTGAAAATGATGAAATACTTATAACAAATAATTTCATAGACGGCTAACACGCGAACTCTTCCTATGAGATGCTAAAAGTCAAATTCCTTTGTTCATATTGTTAAAAAATCACTGATGCAACAAACCTTATAGGCTATAGAAAAGCAAAACTGAGACCCAGAGAGGGAGAGTGACTTGGTAAAGGTCATAATGCTAATTGGCAGACATGACATTTAGAGTTTAAGGTTGACTTCACTGAGCCTTTTTTGAGGAAATGGATTTTTGCAGAAATCAAACAAGTAATGTGACAGCATAGAGATTTTGCTGGTGGTGAAAAAGGGCTTCAGACAGGAGAGTGGGAGAGGTAATGAAAGAAGCTGCAGAGACAAGAGCAGGTGGTCTGTGTGATGTGCCTATTAGAGGTTATTTATAACCTCCTCTGTCAGCCAATGAAGTAGGATGGCATAGTGCTTAAACGGACAGATGCTGGAGTTGCCTAGCCTCTTACTATTTATGTGACCTTCATCTATGCACCTAAACTCTCTGTGGCTCAGATATCCCATCTGAAAACTGAGAACAATAAATGATCTCTTAAATCACTGTGCAGTTACAATATGTTAATTTTAGATGAAGTGCATGGCATATTGTAATCCCCAAGTTAAGATTACTCTCAGTAATTGTGGCAGTGGCCTCCAGGAGGACTGTGTGTGTCCTGATCTTTCTGGTTCAGTGGAGAATTAAGAATTATTGATGAGGAAAGCTTGAATGAGGAGGATCTCAGAGATGAAGTGTTCCACATGTAAACTTGGGATTCTGAGGAGAAAGAAAGTTGTGGAGTACATGCTCCTCTGTGTCACTAGGAGATCAATTGCATACACATGAGTGGATATAATAATACAATCTGGGGAAGTATTTGTAGCGTAAGTGGAAGAAAGATGAAAAACACAGTGTCCTTGTTTTCTGTGGTATAATTGTGAAACTCTAAAATACCAGTCCTGCTAATATTTATTATAAATATATTAGAGATTTTTCCGTTGAGCAGACTCACTTTATAGATACAGAGCTCAATATTCAGGAAAGTAGTTTTATCAATATCACATCTTACTTAACTCCTAGAAGAATTGGAAGAGTGTGCTCAGCACTTGGCTCCCAGTCTAGTGAACTCATAGAAATACAGCTGGCCCTATCTAACTGGCATTGGCAGTATTAGTTTATTTTCATTTATGTTGATTTCCTTTCTCCTTGCTAACCCCATCCTGACCCAACAGTCTGAATTTCCTTTTTAGAGAATGGACCAAACCAGGAGGTATCAGAAGCTGGTAACTAGACAGTATCTATGGACAGGACAATAGCCAAGAATCCCTGGAGTTGAGCCTTCTACATGGAGCAGCAGGTTCATCAGGCAAACAGGATGCCAGCACAGCCACTGGAGCCCAACCTGAGACTAGCAAATAGAGTTTGTGCTACAGCATGATATTATAGAGATCTAAGCAGATGCATGGCCTTAGAAGAATTGGTGTACTGGATTATGAATAAATAATGAGAGGGTTACCCCTTCTTAAAACAGCACAACTATAGAAAGTTGTGGGAATAAGAAATAAAATAAGAACCCGGTAATTAGTAACTGGCCATAGATAACAGTAGAACCAGCTAACAGGGTCAACTAATGGTGAGCCTCAAGACCCAGCACTGGGCCCTTTACATTTCTCCTTATTTTAAGGATAGGTTGCTAAACCCAGGGAATATAGCAAATGGCAGTGGGTGACGGGCCCTCAGCAATGTCAGTTTAAGTGTGGGCAGAGTCAGGAGAGCCATTAAAGCTGTAATGCACCTCTGGTTGGATGTCCTATGAGTTTATGATCTTGAGTGCAAGTTAGTTCAGTGATTTACAAACTGAGTTGCATACCTATAGAGTTTCTTGGAAATACTTGTGGTCCTAAGGTAAAAGGGTCAAACATTTGGAAATCTCCTTTTTCATTCCTCTGTTATATGTTTTATAGAGTTTTATATAAATTTTATTTAAGGGTTGGGGCGCCTGGGTGGTGCAGTCGGTTAAGCGTCCGACTTCAGCCAGGTCACGATCTCGCGGTCCGTGAACGATCTTGCGGTCCGTGAGTTTGAGCCCCGCGTCAGGCTCTGGGCTGATGGCTCGGAGCCTGGAGCCTGTTTCCGATTCTGTGTCTCCCTCTCTCTCTCTGCCCCTCCCCCGTTCATGCTCTGTCTCTCTCTGTCCCAAAAATAAATAAAAAAAAAAAATGTTGAAAAAAAAAAATTTTATTTAAGGGTTAACAGCACTGCCAAATATAATAATCAAATTATAAAACTGTTACTGAATATCTTGACTTCCGTCTTCCCTATCCTATCTTTCCTGTCCCGAGTTACACTTTTTTCAGGGCTTATTTAAAAACTGGCAAATTTTATAAATTTACTTGATCTCAAATGTTCTTAAGTGATAATAGCTTAATTCATTCATTTATTCATCCATAATGTGTCTAATAATCCTTTCAGCAACCACTGAGGAGATATAAAGCACATAAGAGTAACAATCCTGTGTGGAAATTGGCATGCAAAAGAACAGTATAGCATTGTATAAAAAGAGACAGGAATTCTATGGAGGAGCAGGCTTGCTTGTGGGGAGTTGATGCTAGGGGACAGTCAGGAACTTCCTGGAGTATATACATTGTGAGGAGGGGATGTTTGTATTAATCACACAATAAGTAACTTAGGCTCTAAGAGAAAAACATGTTCAAGGGCACATTGGGGTTAAAAAAAATCAGTAAATGAATGTCTTGTGCTGGTTACTACATTTACTCTGAAACGATGTTCCTCATCATGACTGGGAAGCTAGGTTTTGAGAATGTGCAGGTAATAGTCTTTCTGGTGGGCTAGTGGGGAAGTTGTCTTGGGTATGACCATTCCCACTAGTCTACCTCCCTTGTCTATGTCACAGCTAGCCCCAGACAGTACAACATCTTGGCTCTTGTACTGGTGGAGTTTTCCTGATTTTTCTTAAACACATAAACTACCACTTAATGTTATTTTTAAAAAACAATTTTTTTAGAACTGTATCAGCCCAAGTGAACATGAATATTCTGGAAAAAGGC
This sequence comes from Neofelis nebulosa, assembly GCF_028018385.1. Taxonomy (NCBI): domain Eukaryota; kingdom Metazoa; phylum Chordata; class Mammalia; order Carnivora; family Felidae; genus Neofelis; species Neofelis nebulosa. The sequence goes on along the minus strand of NC_080790.1, from coordinate 42,396,662 downwards.
CTTGGACTATAATCCTTTAACAATAGATCAAGTAAATTGTTAGTTGGTACCATCACATGGACAACTCCAGAGGGCATCATTTACATTATTTTCACAGCAGTATTCTTGGGCCCCAGCCTCAGAAAGGACTCATCTGACAGGCGAATTAATACCTCGTAACATTCACAATGGGAGATTGTATGACATTTTGTTTTTAAAAAGTAGCAAGAATGTTCATGAAAAGTCTGATTTGGGAAGGGATGCATTCACTTATAGACATACAAAAAAGACAGAGGAAGCTTTAAAGTAGAAACTTCCAAGAAGAAGAACAGAATGGAACATACTAAGATAAAAATGAATTTTAAGAAATAAAAATGCAGAGCTGTTTTGTGGCTTGAGATGCCATCTCATCACAAACAAAATAATCCAGAAGGTGCGTGCCCCTCCTTTATGCTTTTCTTTCCCTTGGGAGCCCACTTAATATTTGTTAGATTATCAGGGATGAGCTTCACTTACACACCTGCATAGCAACTTGTGTTACTGATAAAACCCATGAGCAAAAGTCTCTCAGTGGGAAGAATAAGACGAGTCAGCAGTAATAATTAAAGAGCAAGAATGGAAGAAGTATGCACCTGTGATTTATGACTCAGTGGCTTTGGAGTAGATTGTTTTCTGAATGTTGTTTTGTTTTTGTGTTTTGGTTAGTTGCTACTTTTTTTTAATCTCCCCTGTAGTTTGAATCTTATTCATGATATTTGTAATGCCTTTTGGTCTGTGATTGCTTAGCTCAAAGAGTTAAAGCAAGGATAGAATCCTAATGGGACCAATTTAATGTGGTTAGGCTTCTGTGAAATAGACTCTGTTAATTATACCACTCCCTTGGTCCCTGGTCTCCTAAACAGTGTAACATGGTCAGGAGGATGATGGGTCTAGGTAATGAATTAAAAATCAGAACAAAAATGTCACATGAACCAGAAAACATGCACTAAAATAGCTTCTCTCTCCCCCCACCCCCACCTTTCAGAAACAAATGGGTTTAGGAAAGACATTACCTATAGCAGCAATGCAGTGAATATTGTTAGCCCACTCTGATACTGAAAAGAGGCAATAAATGTCCAACAGAAGTCTACTGAAACTGCCTTTGCTATGTTCTCAACTATCTTATGCTTCTTTAGTGTCAAGTCATGAGAATAAAAGGTGCAGCACAGGGAACATAGTCAATGATACTGTAATAGTACTGTATGGTGACAGATGGTAACTATACTTGTAGTGAACATAGCATAACATATAGAGAGGTTGAATCAGTATGTCGTACACCTGAAACTAATGTAACATTGTATATCAACTATACTCAAATAAAAAATTAAAATTAAATTTAAAAAATTAACATTGTCCTGGCTACCACCAGAGAGTATATTTTGATTTTATCCTCAGAGACTTCAATCGGATCATAGAAAAAGAAACAAAAAACAGCAACAACTTGAAAACTCAAAACAACACGTACTATGAAACTACACAACGTAAACAGGTCACAAAAGTGAATTAGGAATCAAAATAACATCAGACTCGCAACTATCAATACCTCACGATAGAGCAATGCCTTCTACCTTCTGAGAGAAAATTATTTGAACTTTAAATTCTATATCCAGCTAGGCGTGCCTGGGTGGCTCAGTCGGTTGGGCATCCAACTTCGGCTGAGGTCATGATCTCGTGGTTCATAAGTTTGAGCCCCGTGTCAGGCTCTGTGCTGACAGCCTGGAGCCTGTTTCAGATTCTGTGTCTCCCTCCCCCTCTCATTCTCATTCTCATTCTCTCTCTCTCTCTCTCTCTCTCTCTCTCTCTCTCTCTCAATAATAAACATTAAAACCAATTTAAATTCTGTATCCAGTTAAACTGTCAAATAGAAGGGGAAGAAAGGCATGAATATACATGCATATTCTAAAAAAGAAGAAAAAAATCTTCTTGAAACTTTTCTTAGGAAAGTAAGAAGGTAGGGTGTAGTCCTTAAAAATCAAAGAAATAAACCACTCACAAAGAGCTCGTGTTGTATGCAAAACAGGGAACTGGAGATAGAAGGAAGTGTGTAGACTTCACATGTCCACAGCTCTGCAGCTGGTCAAGAGAACAGTCCATCCAAAATGGTACCAGAAAACTTAGGCTCCATCCCCAAACAGTAACAAAACGGGGATGATTAACTCTCATGTGTTTGCTTTTATGGACAGTAGATTAAGACTCCTGTCAAAAAATTTATGCCTGTAATAGTGATAAGCATATAGAAATCTTTTTTTTTTTTAATTTTTTTTTTTTAATGTTTATTTATTTTTGAGACAGAGAGAGACAGAGCATGAATGGGGGAGGGTCAGAGAGAGAGGGAGACACAGAATCGGAAGCAGGCTTCAGGCTCCGAGCCATCAGCCCAGAGTCCGACGCGGGGCTCGAACTCACGGACCGTGAGATCGTGACCTGAGCTGAAGTCGGACGCTTAACCGACTGCGCCACCCAGGCGCCCCTAGAAATCTTTTTTTAATGTTTTATTTATTTTTGAGAGAGAGACAGAGTGCAAGTGGGGGAGGAGCAGAGAGAAAGGGAGACAGAATCTGAAACAGGCTCCAGGCTTTGAGCTGTCAGCAGAGAGCCGATGCAGGGCTCAAACTCAGGAATGGCGAGATCATGATCTGAGGTGAAATCGGATGCTTGAACGACTGAGCCATCCAGGCACCCCTAGAAATCTTATAAAATAAGTGGTAATTATTAACTGCATGTGAAAAATGATCAAGAAAAAAAACCATATATGTAGCTCAAAACGGACTCAGCAGGGAACAATAGCGCACACTCATGATAATATAAAAAGAATATGCATTTAACAAAATAGTGAAATGCTTTCAAGGATATAAGGTCACCTGTTTACATGGATATAGTGTGTGTGTGTGTGTGTGTGTGCACACGCGTGTGTGCAGTTTTTGGGTAAACTGAATTTGGTTTCAAAGTGGACACTGGGAGGAAATTGCTATTCTTCATTCTAGCCCTATTCTAAGTTTTAACTTTATAATTTATACATGTTCTACATTGATTAAAACATACAGTAAGACACTGGGCATTTCTTCAGAAGGTGTTGACTCATCCAGACTGTGGTGTTCTTGAGTTGAGGTTTTGAGGGAGTTGTATGTAGTCTCTCATGTTACATAATGTTACCAAAGACACCTGAGAATACTTGTAGAAATAGAAAGGAAAAAGGAGGAAAGAGAATGCTGATTGCCACTTCTGTGTTTATTATAATCAGCCTCTGCCATTCTAGCATGCTTGCTACAAATTGTTCATCAGTGATTCCCAAGTGTGTGCAACCCAATAGGATCTTTTTTTTTCTCTCTCTCTCTGTTTCTCTCTCTTTCCCTCTTTTTCCTTTTTCCTTTTTTTTTTTTTTTTTTTTTTTACTGCTGCCCATTGGTCTCCCATATCACAAATAACTTCTGGAAAACTCTTCATTGGTCCCCTTTTAAAAAATTCTAAGACAGTTGTGCTTTTCTATGCAATAACTTGCTTGTTTATTTTCTATATAATTTCCTTTTATTACGTGTATGTTGGTTATTTTTAAAGACAAGTTCTAAAAGTTTTGGTAAAGTTGTGTGGCTTGGCATTTTTAGATAAATTTGCTTGTATGTTATAGCAAAGAATTTTCCTCTTGGGAAATAAATTATACTAGCAAAATTAGGATTAGCCGTTTTGAGGCTATTTCTGCCTTACACTTGGGCCTTTCAAGTTGCATTATTTTTTTTTCTTTGAGAAATTATAATGTTTAAAATGTGATTGTGGTTCTTTTTTGAAAATTACAGAGACCCGGACACCCAATGTATGATTTTGCAATGGGTTACTGTAGATGTATTTTACAACTTCATTTTAGGCTTCTGGCTTCAGTGATTCACTAGCTTTCTAGTTGTTGAACATGTCACTATGGTAACAGTTCATCTGATTTGTTACAGAACTGTGTGACCCCCACCGTCATTAACTCAATTTGAGCAACACAGATTTGTGAGGATTCAATTTATTAAGGACTTGATGTCTGGTGCACAATCTATTGTGGGAAAATATGAGGAACAACCCCATTTGTAAGTGAGATTGTAGAAGAAGTGTTCAGCTAACTTAGAGGAACAAAATATCTATTGTCTCTAACACAGTAAGTGTTTCTATGAAGATAGATTCTGCTGCTAATGAGACCAATAGATATATTATAAAGAGCCCTCCTTGGAAACAGCTCCTAAGCAATGTGTTCTGGTTATCAAATGATTTTGAAAGTAAAGTTGTCTTTTATCTACAAAATGTTTCCCTTCAGCTGGAAATGAGTTCTCTTTCTTTCATCCGTCAAATTTTTAATGTATTTATTTAACACAAATTTATTTGGTGTTGAGGTTACACAGATGAATGAGACATGCTGTGTTCTGAAAGTCTGTAAAACTCATTAGAAAACAGACACGTAAAGAAAGGATTGGAACCATTTGTTGTAAGTACGGATGTTTTAATTAATTAAGGTATGATATAGCCCAAAGGAAAAAAGTGCTAAGATTTTTTTCCGAAAGAGATAGATGATATAGTGTGCTCCAGATAGGTGGGATAGCATCTACAAAACTACAAAGCCCAAGAGAACATATTTCTTTCTTTTCCTTCCTATTCTTTTCTTTACTTTTCTCTTTCTTTCTCTTTTTTCTTTCTTTCTCTTTTTCTTTCTCTCTTTCTTTCTTTCTTTCTTTCTTTCTTTCTCTCTCTCTCTCTCTCTCTCTCTCTCTCTCCCTCTTTCTCTTTCTTTCTTTCTTTCTTTCTTTCTTTCTTTCTTTCTTTCTTTCTTTCTTTCTTTCTTTCAAGGAAAGCCAAGGAGTCTTTGGCATTTTTTAAAAGTGTATTTATTTATTTTGAGAGAGAAAGAAAGAGAGAGAGAGGGAGAGAGGGAGAATACCAAGCAGGCTCCTTCCGCACCATCAGCATACAGACCAATGTGGGGATCAATCCCTCAAACTGTGAGATCATGACCTGAGCTGAAATCAAGAGTTAGATGCTTAGCCTACTGAGCCACCCAGCCTCCCCCAAGGGAACACATTTCTTTCTTTTTGTTTTTTACACATTTCTTTTTTTTTTCAATGTTTATTTTTGAGGGGGGGAGGGGCAGAGAGAGGGAGACACAAAATCTGAAGCAGGCTCCAGGGTCCAAGCTGTCAGCACAGAGCTCAATGTGGGGCTCAAACTCACAAACTGTGAGATCATGACCTGAGCCGAAGTTGGCTGCTTAACTAATTGAGCCACCCAGGTGCCCACATTTCTTAAGTGGAAAGTAAGTACTCTCTGTACAGTGAGTAGAGAGGCTGGAAATAGTGTTGTATGCCATATCAAAAAAGGTCTCATAATAAATTCTAAGACAAAATGTAAATAACAAGATGGAGATCTATTAAAGGTCTCAAATAGATTAGTAATATTCAGTCAGACAGCTCAGAAGAGTGGCTACAAGCCTGGACACAGGGGAGTAGATGGAGAAACTAAGTAAATCACATAAGAGAAAATGTAAACCAGACCTAGGATAGCAGAAATCTGATAAGCAATTATGTTGACACAGTTAATACAAAAAGATTTATTGACTTGGGATGTAGGGATATATTTACGTGTATTTGTGTATTTGTGTGGAGGTGTAAACTGTCAGGGAGAGGGGATAAAATGATGAAGAAAAATGTCATTGATAATTACTATAAATTGTAGATTACCTTATATGTCTCTGTCTTTTCTTCTCAAATAAATAGCAAGTTCCTTAAGTCAGTAATTTTCACACATTTTAAAAAATTGTGGTAAACTATAGGTAACAAAACCATATTTAACTATTTTTAAGTGCATTTTCAAAGCTTGTCATCCCAAACAAAAACTCTATAATCATTAAGCAATAACTCCCCATTGCCCGCCTCCCTCCAGCCTCTGATAACTTTCTAATCTACTTTCTGTCTTGATGAATTTGCCTACTGAAGATATTTCATGTAAGTGGAATCATATAATTTGTCTAATTTCACATAGCAAAGTTTTCAAGGTTCATTGATGTTCTTATGTATACTGGAACTTCATTCCTTTTCTAGCTGAATAATATTCCATATATATATATACGTATATATACGTATATATATATATGTATATGTATATACATATGTATACACACACACACACACACACACACACACACACACACCGCATTGCATATATTCATGTATTGATGGTCACTTGGATTGTTTCCAGATTTTGATTGTTGTGAGCAAAGCTGCAAAACTGCAGTGAACATTGGCATTCAAGCATCAGTGTGAGTCCCTTTTTTCATTCTTTTGGAGATATATGAATAGAATTGCTTGGGATAATTCTGTTTCACTTTTTAGGAAACCACTAATTTTTTTTCCCCATATAGCCTACATCTTTTTACATTCCCACCGACAATGTATTCAGGTTCCAATTTCTCCACATTCTCATCACCACTTGTTTTTTCCCTTTAAAAAAAATTATAGCCATTCTAGCAAATGTGAAGTGGTATTTTTTGTGCTCAAGGTATCTGTCTTGAATTCAGCATATCGAATATGTATGCATATAAAATTACATGTGTGTACAAATTTATATTTTATATACATGTATCTATATGTATAAAACTATATATTCAGAATTATATACACATGTATACAATTTGATCTTTAATTCAAATCAGACTAATTCTTATGGCCCAGAAATTCTTCCCCTATGTGTATGCTCAGAACTAATTTGTAACATTTTTAATAAGCAGCAAAACTTTTCTGGCTGTTGAAAACTAAATTGTGGTTATTCATGGAAGGAAATGCTACACAAGAATGAACTAGCTACTGCTACTATAACTTCAAAACAATGGGGGAAACAGCATGCTGAAAGTAAGAAGCTAGAGAGGAGGGAAGATGGCGGCGTAGGAGGACGCTGGGCTCACCGCGCGTCCTGCTGATCACTTAGATTCCACCTACACCTGCCTAAAGAACCCAGAAAACCGCCAGAGGATTAGCAGAACGGAGTCTCCGGAGCCAAGCGCAGACGAGAGGCCCACTGAAGAGGGTAGGAAGGGCGGCGAGGCGGTGTGCGCTCCACGGACTGGCGGGAGGGAGCCGGGGCGGAGGGGCGGCTCGCTGGCCAAGCAGAGTCCCCGAGTCTGGCTGGCAAAAGCAGAGGGGCCGGACGGACTGTGTTCCGACAGCAAGCTCGACTCAGCGTCTGGGACGTCATAAGTTAACAGCTCTGCTCAGAAAGCGGGAAGGCTGGAGGACAAAGGGAGGGAGAGCTGCTGAGCCCCCGGATGGCAGAGCTCTGCTTGGCGGGGAACAAAGGCGCTCGCCAGCTCCATCTCCCCCGCCCATCCCCCAGCCAAAATCCCAAAGAGAACCAGTTCCTGCCAGGGAACTTGCTCGCTCCGCGCAAACACCCAACTCTGTGCTTCTGCGGAGCCAAACCTCCGGCAGCGGATCTGACTCCCTCCCGCTGCCACAGGGCCCCTCCTGAAGTGGACCACCTAAGGAGAAGCGAGTTAAGCCTGCCCCTCCCGCCCCCGTGCACCTTGCCTACCCACCCCAGCTAATACGCCAGCTCCCCAGCACCACAAGCCTGGCAGTGTGCAAGTAGCCCAGACGGGCCACGCCACCCCACAGTGAATCCCGCCCCTAGGAGAGGGGAAGAGAAGGCACACACCAGTCTGACTGTGGCCCCAGCGGTGGGCTGGGGGCAGACATCAGGTCGGACTGCGGCCCCGCCCACCAACTCCAGTTATACACCACAGCACAGGGGAAGTGCCCTGCAGGTCCTCACCACTCCAGGGACTACCCAAAATGACCAAACGGAAGAATTCCCCTCAGAAGAATCTCCAGGAAATAACAACAGCTAATGAACTGATCAAAAAGGATTTAAATAATATAACAGAAAGTGAATTTAGAATAATAGTCATAAAATTAATCGCTGGGCTTGAAAACAGTATACAGGACAGCAGAGAATCTCTTGCCACAGAGATCAAGGGACTAAGGAACAGTCACGAGGAGCTGAAAAGCACTTTAAACGAAATGCAAAACAAAATGGAGACGACGACAGCTCGGATTGAAGAGGCAGAGGAGAGAATAGGTGAACTAGAAGATAAAGTTATGGAAAAAGAGGAAGCTGAGAGAAAGAGAGATAAAAAAATCCAGGAGTATGAGGGAAAAATTAGAGAACTAAGTGACACCCTAAAAAGAAATAATATACGCATAATTGATATCCCAGAGGAGGAAGAGAGAGGGAAAGGTGCTGAAGGGGTACTTGAAGAAATTATAGCTGAGAACTTCCCTGAACTGGGGAAGGAAAAAGGCATTGAAATCCAAGAGGCACAGAGAACTCCCTTCAGACGTAACTTGAATCGATCTTCTGCACGACATATCATAGTGAAACTGGCAAAATACAAGGATAAAGAGAAAATTCTGAAAGCAGCAAGGGATAAACGTGCCCTCACATATAAAGGGAGACCTATAAGACTCGTGACTGATCTCTCCTTTGAAACTTGGCAGGCCAGAAAGGCTTGGCATGATATCTTCAGTGTGCTAAACAGAAAAAATATGCAGCCGAGAATCCTTTATCCAGCAAGTCTGTCATTTAGAATAGAAGGAGAGATAAAGGTCTTCCCAAACAAACAAAAACTGAAGGAATTCATCACCACTAAACCAGCCCTACAAGAGATCCTAAGGGGGATCCTGTAAGACAAAGTACCAGGGACATCACTACAAGCATAAAACATACAGACATCACAATGACTCTAAACCCGTATCTTTCTATAATAACACTGAATGTAAATGGATTAAATGCACCAACCAAAAGACATAGGGTATCAGAATGGATAAAAAAACAAGACCCATCTATTTGCTGTCTACAAGAGACTCATTTTAGATCTGAGGACACCTTTCGATTGAGAGTGAGGTGATGGAGAACTATTTATCATGCTACTGGAAGCCAAAAGAAAGCTGGAGTAGCCATACTTATATCAGACAAACTAGACTTTAAATTAAAGGCTGTAACAAGAGATGAAGAAGGGCATTATACAATAATTACAGGGTCTATCCGTCAGGAAGAGCTAACAATTATAAATGTCTATGCGCCAAATACCGGAGCCCCCAGATATATAAAACAATTACTCATAAACATAAGCAACCTTATTGATAAGAATGTGGTCATTGCAGGAGACTTTAACACCCCACTTACAGAAATGGATAGATCATCTAGACACACAGTCAATAAAGAAACAAGGGCCCTGAATGATACAATGGATCAGATGGACTTGACAGATATATTTAGAACTCTGCATCCCAAAGCAACAGAATATACTTTCTTCTCGAGTGCACATGGAACATTTTCCAAGATAGATCATATACTGGGTCACAAAACAGCCCTTCATAAGTTTACAAGAATTGAAATTATACCATGCATACTTTCAGACCACAATGCTATGAAGCTTGAAATCAACCACAGGAAAAAGTCTGGAAAACCTCCAAAAGCATGGAGGTTAAAGAACACCCTACTAACGAATGAGTGGGTCAACCAGGCAATTAGAGAAGAAATTAAAAAATATATGGAAACAAACGAAAATGAAAATACAATAATCCAAACGCTTTGGGACGCAGCGAAGGCAGTCCTGAGAGGAAAATACATTGCCATCCAGGCCTATCTCAAGAAACAAGAAAAATCCCAAATACAAAATCTAACAGCACACCTAAAGGAAATAGAAGCAGAACAGCAAAGGCAGCCTAAACCCAGCAGAAGAAGAGAAATAATAAAGATCAGAGCAGAAATAAACAATATAGAATCTAAAAAAACTGTAGAGCAGATCGACGAAACCAAGAGTTGGTTTTTTGAAAAAATAAACAAAATTGACAAACCTCTAGCCAGGCTTCTCAAAAAGAAAAGGGAGATGACCCAAATAGATAAAATCATGAATGAAAATGGAATGATGACAACCAATCCCTCAGAGATACAAACAATTATCAGGGAATACTATGAAAAATTATATGCCAACAAATTGGACAACCTGGAAGAAATGGACAAATTCCTAAACACCCACACGCTTCCAAACTCAATCAGGAGGAAATAGAAAGCTTGAACAGACCCATAACCAGCGAAGAAATTGAATTGGTTATCAACAATCTCCCAACAAATAAGAGTCCAGGACCAGATGGCTTCCCAGGGGAGTTCTACCAGACGTTTAAAGCAGAGATAATACCTATCCTTCTCAAGCTATTCCAAGAAATAGAAAGGGAAGGAAAACTTCCAGACTCATTCTATGAAGCCAGTATTACTTTGATTCCTAAACCAGACAGAGACCCAGAAAAAAAAGAGAACTACAGGCCAATATCTCTGATGAATATGAATGCAAAAATTCTCAATAAGATACTAGCAAATCGAATTCAACAGCATATAAAAAGAATTCTTCACCATGATCAAGTGGGATTCATTCCTGGGATGCAGGGCTGGTTCAACATTCGCAAATCGATCAACGTGATACATCACATTAACAAAAAAAAAGAAAAGAACCATATGATCCTGTCAATCGATGCAGAAAAGGCCTTTGACAAAATCCAGCACCCTTTCTTAATAAAAACCCTTGAGAAAGTCGGGATAGAAGGAACATACTTAAAGATCATAAAAGCCATTTATGAAAAGCCCACAGCTAACATCATCCTCAATGGGGAAAAACTGAGAGCTTTTTCCCTGAGATCAGGAACACGACAGGGATGTCCACTCTCACCGCTGTTGTTTAACATAGTGCTGGAAGTTCTAGCATCAGCAATCAGACAACAAAAGGAAATCAAAGGCATCAAAATTGGCAAAGATGAAGTCAAGCTTTCGCTTTTTGCAGATGACATGATATTATACATGGAAAATCCGATAGACTCCACCAAAAGTCTGCTAGAACTGATACATGAATTCAGCAAAGTTGCAGGATACAAGATCAATGTACAGAAATCATTTGCATTCTTATACACTAACAATGAAGCAACAGAAAGACAAATAAAGAAACTGATCCCGTTCACAATTGCACCAAGAAGCATAAAATACCTAGGAATAAATCTAACCAAAGATGTAAAAGATCTGTATGCTGAAAACTATAGAAAGCTTATGCAGGTAATTGAAGAAGATATAAAGAAATGGAAAGACATTCCCTGCTCATGGATTGGAAGAATAAATATTGTCAAAATGTCAATACTACCCAAAGCTATCTACACATTCAATGCAATCCCAATCAAAATTGCACCAGCATTCTTCTCGAAACTAGAACAAGCAATCCTAAAATTCATATGGAACCACAAAAGGCCCCGAATAGCCAAAGTAATTTTGAAGAAGAAGACCAAAGCAGGAGGCATCACAATCCCAGACTTTAGCCTCTACTACAAAGCTATCATCATCAAGACAGCATGGTATTGGCATAAAAACAGACACATAGACCAATGGAATCGAATAGAAACCCCAGAACTAGACCCACAAACGTATGGCCAACTCATCTGTGACAAAGCAGGAAAGAACATCCAATGGAAAAAAGACAGTCTCTTTAACAAATGGTGCTGGGAGAACTGGACAGCAACATGCAGAAGGTTGAAACTAGACCACTTTCTCACACCATTCACAAAAATAAACTCAAAATGGATAAAGGACCTGAATGTGAGACAGGAAACCATCAAGACCTTAGAGGAGAAAGCAGGAAAAGACCTCTCTGACCTCAGCCGTAGCAATCTCTTACTCGGCACATCCCCAAAGGCAAGGGAATTAGAAGCAAAAGTGAATTACTGGGACCTTATGAAGATAAAAAGCTTCTGCACAGCAAAGGAAACAACCAACAAAACTAAAAGGCAACCAACGGAATGGGAAAAGATATTTGCAAATGACACATCGGACAAAGGGCTAGTATCCAAAATCTATAAAGAGCTCATCAAACTCCACACCCGGAAAACAAATAACCCAGTGAAGAAATGGGCAGAAAACATGAATAGACACTTCTCTAAAGAAGACATCTGGATGGCCAACAGGCACATGAAAAGATGTTCAACGTCGCTCCTCATCAGGGAAATACAAATCAAAACCACACTCAGATATCACCTCACGCCAGTCAGAGTGGCCAAAATGAAGAAATCAGGAGACTATAGATGCTGGAGAGGATGTGGAGAAACAGGAACCCTCTTGCACTGTTGGTGGGAATGCAAATTGGTGCAGCCACTCTGGAAGCAGTGTGGAGGTTCCTCAGAAAATTAAAAATAGACCTACCCTATGACCCAGCAGTAGCACTGCTAGGAATTTATCCAAGGGATACAGGAGTACTGATGCATAGGGGCACTTGTACCCCAATGTTTATAGCAGCACTCTCAACAATAGCCAAATTATGGAAAGAGCCTAAATGTCCATCAACTGATGAATGGATAAAGAAATTGTGGTTTATATACACAATGGAATACTACGTGGCAATGAGAAAAAATGAAATATGGCCTTTTGTAGCAGCGTGGATGGAACTGGAGAGTGTGATGCTAAGTGAAATAAGCCATACAGAGAAAGACAGATACCATATGGTTTCACTCTTATGTGGATCCTGAGAAACGTAACAGAAACCCATGGGGGAGGGGAAGGAAAAAAAAAAAAAAGAGGTTAGAGTGGGAGAGAGCCAAAGCATAAGAGACTGTTAAAAACTGAGAACAAACTGAGGGTTGATGGGGGGTGGGAGGGAGGGGAGGCTGGGTGATGGGTATTGAGGAGGGCACCTTTTGGGATGAGCACTGGGTGTTGTATGGAAACCAATTTGACAGTAAATTTCATATATTAAAAAATAAAAAAAAATGAAAGTAAGAAGCTACATGTGAAATAGTATGGGCAATGTAATGCTACTTACATTTCAAAAATAAGCAAAGATATATCATGTTAGAAATAGGGACAGATTTTTTTTTTTTCTTTAACCTTAGGTGGGTAGTGCCCGGAAGATGCTATAATGAGTGTGTCTGGAGTGCTGGTCATGTTCCGTCTCTTGATCTAGGTGCTGATTCCTTCGGTGTGTTCACTTTTTCAATATTCATCAAGTTATGCACCTAACAATTTTTGCACTTTTCTTTATAGACTTGTTGTAATTAACAAAAGAAATAAAGAGACAAAGATGCAATAGTTTTCTAGTTGATACAGGAAAATTTTCATGGACTTTTTAAAAAATTGAGTAACATGAATTCAAACCTTCGCCCAGTCCTACACCAGACATGGGCATGGAGTATTGTATATCAAATATCAATGCCTCAGTCAGTATAACTGTAAGACTGGGGAATATATATTTCCATGAAATGTGTTTTAATGATCCATATGATGTATAGATCTTATTTATGCCATTAATACACATTTATAAATGCTGTTTCCCTCTCCACCCACCATATTTGTTATGCTACAAAGCTGAGGTTATTGTGTTGAGTAGTTAAAATGATGAAATTATAATATCATCTTGCAATCAGATAGAACATTAATAATTTCTCTATTTAACAGGAAATTCAGAGAATCTTTTCATTTTCTTATTCAAAATAGCCAAAATATGTGCATATTCTTTTTTAAATGAAAGGTTTTTTTTTTTATGATTTCATGAAGTATCATTAACTATAACTTATAGAAAGAAAAAATTTATATTGGGAATTTGACTTAACATAGTGAACATACAGGTAATAGATGTTAAAAATACATCAAAGAGAAATTATAAATTGAGTTTCAACTGAAAGATACTAATCCAGTATTATTTTCGCCACAACTGTTATTGTGCAAAAAAACAAAAAAAAACAAACAAAAAAAACAAAAATTGGTGTGTTACATCAAATGTAAGTTTAAAAAGTCCAAGAAAAATCATGGTTATAGTAACTAAAATATGGTCAGTATATAAAGGTGGCCATATAGTATTGCCCTAAGAAACCAAATAAGGAGCTTATCATAGTAGAATTGAATTTAACTTGGTTGTTATAGATGATAGGGCTCCTGAAAGCACTTTTAATATTCTAATTTCTAACATTCCACACTATCTCATTTAACTCACACACAGACCTATACTGTATATATGACACATGAGTGTTCCAATTTTTAGATATAAAAACTGAGACCTGGATAATTAAACTTTCAAAGACCCCACAGTCAGTAAGGCAGACTTTGAGCCAAGGTCTTCTTATTCCTAAGCAGTTTCTAGTCAGCTGTAATTCCTGAGTTTTCCTATTTGGAGCTCAAACACCTTTTGGCTCATTAAATATGCAGGTTTTTAAATCACACTCAGTCAGCCCCCAAGGATTCTGAATAATTAATGCAGATTTCTGCGAGAGGAATCTGAATTTTCACCAGTTGTTGATTCTATAGTGGTTACTCTGTGGATCACATTTTGAGAAACAATGTTGATCTGGTCTTCATTTTTTTTTTTTTTACCTCAATTCCTTTCCTTGTGCTGCCCAGTGCTGCAGACACTGGCAGGAGATTACATGGTGAGAGGAAGAGAAAATGGAGTGTCCTGCTGCCCCACCTCACCCTGTGGCCCTGACAGTCCTGGTATATGTTTGGGTAGGGTCTTCACAGTTCCACCTCCCACCTGAGGGCTACACACTGTTTCTATCTTCTACCAGTTGACTCTTGAGCCCTGGGCTCTAGGAACTCCTTCCCTTTGTCCTTATATTCCTAGGAGTGAAAGTTTCCCTTGCTGTTGCTCGCGTTTGGGTTGCGATACACTCCCCTTTTTGGCTTCTTTGCTGTTCCCTCAGGATTTGAACCAACTCCCTGTGCTAAGTGTCATCTATTTTAAATACTAAGAGTGAGTTTCTCATTTCCAGTTTGGACCCTGACAGATACAAGTGCCATGATTTTTGTCCAAATGAAGCTAATTTATGATTCTAAATGTCAACTGAGTCAGTTGATCTACCAGCAGGGTCACGAGAATCTAATTGGTCACGTGGAGCCAATCTAGGAGTATAAGGGTTAAACAGAAATGTTCCTAAGACAGATCCTACTGAATTAGCAACTACGGACTTTATTTGTTCATTTACATATGTATTTATTAAAGTACAAAGTTAGTACGAAGGTGGATAAAAGACCAAAAATATGGTGAAAGCCCTGGTTGATTGTTCTTGCTCACTAGGATTGCTACACAAAAGCAAGCTAATGAGAAAAGATTGAAAGACTGGAGGAACTAGGTTCATTAAATCTTTCAGGAGTCCACCATCATAGTTTGTCTTGAGACTCCATGGAGGAGACATAAATTCAAAACCCCAAGCCTTTTATTTTTAATTTCTATTTTATGCGGCAGAGAAGATACTAGACTAGAAAAGTGAAGTTCTTGCTTCTTGTCCCAATTTTGTCACCAACTCACTGAGTGACTTTGGGAGTCACTTTCCCATGTATAAAATGAGTATGGAGTAAGGAAATCTGTTCCTATTACAGAGTATGATTCTTGCTTCTTTTTTGCCTCCTTGGGCAATAAGAAATATTTACCATAAGATCATTCAGTGTTTGTGAAATATGAGACTGTTGAGCATGCCAACAGAAACAAATTAATTAGCTAAATATCCAGTAGCAGATACACTCTTTACAGAGATTTCTTTCTCTATAGTAATCAGTCCTTTCCCTACTACATTAGCCAACTTGAATTGAGCAGACTACTGATGCAAATTCTTTGAGAGATGATTATATCACATTTGCACCCAAGATGTTTTATTCTAGAGTAAAGGGACTGAGCTTTATACATGTTCATCTTTGAAATGCATTTTTAGGAAATATATTCAAAGCAAAGCTTTGAGAAGATTTAAAGTTCCCTTAATTTATTAGACATGGCGCACAAAATGTAACTAAATGTAAAATAGTGAGTTTTCTCATTTATCGTTTGGATTTGCATATCAATTTTAATTTTTTTTTAGTGAATTCTCAAAATTAACAGTGGGGAGAGGACTGAAGAATAAGTGAAATATTCTTCTGTATAGGGAGAAACCCTATATACTGTCAGCTAACCCTGTGATTTCCCTAATCTGACATTTTACCTGGTTTAGGTCTCTGGAATTTTCACAGGGTCTGACCCATTCAGCATCACTGTTCATTTTTCTTATTGAACTATCAATTTCCTTTGGCTTCTCTAGAGCTTCCCTTAACGAGATTAGTTCCATCATCCATTATTATTCTACATAGTTTCTCATTATTATTTTACACTTATCATCTTGCTTTTCATGTTCTTTAAATCTCTACCTGTTATTATCTTCTTCTTGACATTGTAAGGGGAAACCACACTGCGCTATTGTCCCAAATGCTCCACTGTTCACTCTCCACAACTGCATCTTCTAGGTAGCGAAACTGTTTATACTCCACTCGGAGTCAATTATTGTTAACATTTTGTCATATTTGCTTGAGTGTCTTGTGGGTAAATGTCACTTTTCATAGGCCATATATTACTACTAAATTATTAATTTTCAAAATGTAATGTCACTGTTCATCAAATCTATTTGTGTGTGTGTGTGTGTGTGTGTGTGTGTGTGAGTGAGTGTGTTGTCACTTTTGAGTGAATCTTATTCCTTGTAACTCTCTCTTCCTTATCTCCAATTCTGTTGCCCTTATTTGATACTGACCTCCAGGAAAAGTTCAGTGCTCTACTCTGTTAAACTCTAAAATTTGCATAGTCACCTCATGATTAGTTTTAATTTTTCCGTGGACACACTTTGATGAGCTAACTAGAAAAGAATTGCTATGGACCTTTGGGGAATACCTTCTCTTGTGCTATTTTGTGTTCCTTGGTTTGCATTTTTTTTTTGCATTTAACTTTCCTCATCATTGGATTAGCAAAATCTGTAGTGTCTAAAGTAAGACCGAAGCAAGCATACTAAGAAGGAGATGTGGCATATAAAAGAAGGAATTCCTGTAACTCTATATGATTCATCACTATTACCTGAAGACTGGATTATGGCCTGGGAACACTGTCTTAGGGCAACATTTTTAAGTAATTTTGTTTGTAGCATCCTGTCAGCATGCCTCTAAACTTAAACAGGTATGTAAGCAGTTTTTCAGTGTCAGGGGTTCTGCCAGAAGCCAAACATATTTTGACTAGAGTGCTTACGTCTTTTGTATTCAGGTGTGTTCATTTTTGTTGATGTTTTTCTCCAGGATTTAATCCTTAAGCGCAAAAGTAATGTCATCTTCAAAATTCTAAACTTAATTTTTTTGTTCTTTGTCCCATACTCACTGAGTGACCTTATTTGTTACCACTTCCTCAACTACTATCTCTAGGTCATTAAATTCAAAATCTATAATTGTAATCTGATAACCCTCCCATGAGATAAACTCATTTCATAGTGCCTACTGGACATTTCCATCTGCAAATACAGTAACATTTAATATTTCAGTAAGAGAATTTAGTCTTTTATAAGTAATGTACCATTTCTCCCCCAATTCTTGTGTTTATTTATATCTTAATGATACTACAGTCCAACAAGTACCTTAGAATTACAAACAACAAAAAGTAGCAACAAAAAACAATGTACAATATGTCTCTCAGCCCTATGGAAATAGTCACATATTTGGTCAATTGTATTTTAGGTGTATCTTTCTTTTTCTTTTCTTTTTCTTTTTTATTTTTTTTCCTCCGTTTTGTCATTTGATACTTTTTTTAGTATGAAAGTTATTGTCAAATTGGTTTCCATACAACACCCAGTGCTCATCCCAACAGATGCCCTCCTCAATGCCCAGCACCCCCTTTCCCCTCCCTCCCACTCCCCTTCAACCATGAAGCAATTCATTCACCAAGGGTCTTCATTTTCTTGTGCTTGAGCCTCTTAACTGCTCTCCATAGAAATGGATTTATGCCCATTCCAAACCATCTGTCACATTGCTGCCATTTTTTTTTCTAGATTAAAGGTTTATCACATCACTTTTCTGCTTAGAAAGAAAATAAAGAAATGAATGAATACTTCTTTTTGGCTTTCCATTTCCATAGTCATAGGATAAAACCTTTATTCCTGTTCCTGACTACATTTATATTCTCATTTCTTATTATTAGTATAACAGTGAATTTCTCTTCATCACATTGGATAAATCAGACTAACTTTCAGATCAGTAGCTTTGTATTTGCAATGACATTTGCCCCAAATGTCATTCCTCCCTTATATTTATGGCATACTCCTATACATTTTCCAGGATTTAGATAAAAGTAGATCTTCAAAGGATTCTTCTTTAGCAATTGGAGAGAAAGTTAGTAGCTCACATATCACATTCAACTGATTTCATGCTAATGACAGATCATACTTATTTAAAGATATTTGGAAATTTAGGGGCACCTGAGTGGCTCAGTCAGTTAAGTGTCCAACTTTGGCTCAGGTCATGATCTCATGGTTCATGGGTTTGGGCCCAGCGTTGGGCTCTGTGCTGACAGCTCCTAGTCTGGAGCCTGCTTCAGATTCCGTGTCTCCCTTTCTCTCTGCTCCTCCCCTGCTCACAATCTGTCTCTGTCTCTGTCTCAAAAATAAATAAACAACAACAACAAAAACCTTTAAGATATTTGGAAATTCAGATGTAAAGATACCACGTTTTCCTTCAACCCATTTACCCATCCTGGATTTATCCAGTTGTAGCAAAAGTCTATTACATAGCCTATACTAGATAGAATATTTATTTATTTATTTATTTATTTATTTTTAATGTTTATTTAGTTTTGAGAGACAGAGACAGAACACGAGCAGGGGAGGGGCACAGAGAGGAGACACAGAAGCCCAAGCAGGCTCCAGGCTCTGAGCCATCAGCACAGAGCCCGACACGGGGCTTGAACCCACGAGCCGTGAGATCATGACCTGAGCTGAAGTCGGAGGCTCAACCGACTGAGCCACCCAGGCGCCCCAAGATAGAATATTTATAACCACACACCTTTAAGTAGAGAAAACCCTATTCTATGACCAAAAGGAATTCTCTTCAATCACAGAAGTGAGATACATTTAAACAAACTTTAAAAGCGTATATATACACAACATAACATCATACAGATGGTATCAAGATAGCTCGGAAAAGAGAGTAATCATCTCTCTTTGGGGTATGACCAGGGAAGGACACCTGTCAGAGGTGATTTCTGATGATAAATATAAAGGATGAATGAGCTTGAACCAAGTATAGGGGACAGCATATAGGATATCCCAGGGACAGAAGCAATATCTGCCTGTTGAGTTAATTGTTATTTTCTATTCAGTCCTTCAACCAACATTTTTGATAGCTATTATATGTAAAGAACATGTGATATTAAGGATTTAGACATACTCTTGAATTCAGAGTTCACTGTCTAATATCATCACTTAGTATCTAAAAGATATATATCATTCAGTAATGCCCAAATGGTGGGAAGCAACTTTCTTCCCTCCTAATGGTTGGTATGATTTAACAATGAGGCATCAAACGTACTGCAAGCAATTCATTATATGATTGTCTCCCACATTAGCTAACATGAAATTATCGGAAAAAGCTCTGAAACACCCAAAACACACTAAACTACCAAAACAAGAAAGTGATGTCCTACTGGTTGAAATCCCCAAAAGGTTTATTTTCCCCTGGAAGCATGAAGATGAATGGGCTTTCTGATTTTCATCCCAGCACCTGTTCATTCCATTCACCAAGCTGCTTAATCATGTGCTTCAGCCAAAAGAATGACAGGCCATATTTCCTAATATGTTTTAGTAGTTAAAATTACAAAATAGTAGATGTGATTTATTTGACATAGCAACTATAATTTGGGACATTCCCAAATGTTCTGTGGGTTATTTTAGGCCAAAATCATCCTCTGGAAGGTGGAAATGTTTTTGTATGAATCCAGTCAAATTTTGACTGGATGCACATATCACATATCAACCAGTCAAATTTTGACTGGATGCTCTAAAAGCTAGGGAAGAGAAACCGTTGTTAATAAAATAGTAGGTTTTTTTTTCCATATGCATGTAGCTACTTTGTTTAACAGTGAATTGCTTCTTATATTTTTTCATTGAATAGTTAAGCTGGTTTGCATTCCCTAGACAAATGCTTACTGACTTGAAACTACCTTTTTAAATGTGTGAGGCAGTCACTTTGGCCTGGTAGGAATTAGAGCCCATGTTCAGTTTTATACATTTCATTGTCTGGTCAAGTTCCCGTTGTGTGTGGAGTTTCTCTTGAAGTACATGAGAGCATCTATATAAGAACTGACATGGGAGTGCCTGGGTGGCTCAGTTGGTTAAGCAGTTGACTTCAGTTCAGGTCATGATCTCACAGTCTGTGTGTTCAGGACCCACGTTGGGGTCTGTGCTGACAGCTCAGAGCATGGAGCCTTTTTTGGATTCTGCATCTCCCTTTCCTTCTCTCTCTCTGCCTCTCCTCTGCTTATGCTCCATCTTTCTCTGTCCTTCAAAATAATACATCAACATTGAAAAAATTTAAAAAGAGAGAGAGAGAGAACTGACATGGCTTAACAGAGAGAACACCAAAGGTCACAGGCAAGATTCTGCTCATGGCAGGCAAGTACTTTCGGTCTCTGAGAATAGCATGCCAGTTACATTTAAAGAATGAGAAGTAGACACACCAAATAAGCACAAAGATGTTCAGTCAGTCTGGTGGGCTCTGATGATTTGTCCCCACTCAAATTGTCCCATTATAGTTGAGCCAAACTTTTATCAAAATGTCTAAACACAATGAATAAAATATCCCGTTGCCTTGTCAGATGAGTTATAATTCAGTAGTAAACCTACTGTTTGGAGCACATAAGAAAATGTTGGGTTTTTTTTAACTCCCATTCTTTTGCATCCTCTTTCTTGCTGTATTACAAAACTATGTTCACTGTACGTTCAAGGTGACCTTCCTATAAATTAGTCATTGTTTGTCTAACTCCTCGACCTCATTAAAATTCTTAAAGCTCCAGTCTAACCAAATTTTGATAATGCCACACAGATTGAAGTAGGAGTTAGAGGCAGTTCTGAGTATTCTTTTATGAGGAGCAGTTAAGGATAAATGTCACATACTTACCAAATCATTGCAAGTTGCAAGTATCTTTAGCAGCTACAAATTCACCTACACACACACACACACACACACACACACACACACACACACATTGGAGTGGCTGTTGTTATTTTTTTAGTAACTTTGTTTTGTCAGATGAGAAAATGCCAACAAATTAGAATATAACCTACAACTGTACATTATAAGCATCCCAAACTTAACAATAATATTCAACCTATAAACAACATGTCAGATTTGATTATCTTATAAAGGGTAGTGATTCCTAGGAGGCCAATCTGAAAGCTGTCTTCTCATTATTCTGACGGATAAAGGTGATAGACGGTTAGTACTGGGTTTTGTCCTCTCAGGTGACAAAGGGAAAGCTTGCCATTGCAGTCCCTTCTTTTCCACTACTATGATTTGGCCTGTTATTTCAAACAGGGAAGTCAATTAACTCAGTGGTTACACAGCATTAATGAAAGGTTTCTGGACAACCTTTGCAACAAAGATGTTTTGATTGCCTCTCTACCTAAATATATCAGTTTATTTGTATCTTCTTTATAATTCCCCATAAAAAGATCATGGCCCAGAAATTAGTTGCTTATCAAGAGTTAATCTAGGAGATTTTATGGAAGAGAAAACATGTGATTTTTGAAATCTGAGACTGGTGCCTGTATTCTCTATCCCCATCAAACACCAAGTGATCTTTCTGTTACTCACTCTCTTGTATACAGAGGTAGATATAGAAGAGAGATTTGAAGAAGAATGAATTGACAGTGATCTCTCTGCAGGTCCTTAAAAATGCATTATACCTCGTACCTAAATGTGATTGGTATTGACCTTCAACAAATAGGATTAAATTAATAAAAAACGAGCTCCTTCCTTCCTAACAAAACCTGTTCACAAAGAACTGACCTGTGCTGGAAAGAGGCCTAAGTGCAGAATTAGATATTACCAATCTGATCCAAGTTGTTGAATGTTATGACCTTGGACACATCATTACATCTTTCTGAGGCTCATTTCCTACATTAGTAAAATCCAGATATTGGTCTAGCTCCCTTCTATCTTCAACTCATTATGGCTATGTAATTATATGAACACATTTTTACATGGGCTTTCAATTGATATTTTATGCTTTCATTATCACATACCAACTCACAAATAAAGGAATGTGATAAATTATATTATCTGTTAACAAAAATTAAAATAAACTTTTGGGGCACGTGGGTGGCCCCATGGTTTTGGCTCTGGTCATGATCTCATGGTTCATGAGTCTGAGCCCTGCATGGGGCTCCATGCTGCCAGGACAGAGCCTGCTTGGGATTCTCTCTCTTCCTCTCTCTCTCTATCCCTACCCTACTCACACTCTCTCAAGATTAAAAACAATGACAACAAAAACAAAACAAAACAAAACAAAAAGCAAAACAAAAAAAACACAAAACTTAAAAACGAAGAAACAGACTTTTAAGGGTCTTGCCCACCACCATCCTTCCCCACCAAGAATGCTTAAATCTGCCCACCAGTAGTGACATTGGGCTTGGTCACATGACTTTCTTTAGCCAGTGAAATGTGAGTAAGGATAACATTAAGCTTTCCATGTGAAATTCATAAGCTTTATAAGCCAGCATGTAGTTTACCACATCCCTTTTTTCTCTGCCAAGAGACCAGTACATTCCAAATTGAGTATGTTTTTTCAGCCTAGGACTAGAGTGAAGTCAGTTGGAGCAAAGCCACATCTGACAGGCAGTGGGCACATGATTAAGCAGGAAATAAGCCCTTGTCATTGTAAACCACTGGGATTTTGGTGTTATTTGTTTCCATTGCATAATGTAACATAAGGTAACTAATCTATAGTTGTATATTTATAAGTAGCGTTCTGCATTTTCTACTTGTCTCAGATTACATAGACATGAATATTTCAATAAATGTATTACTCATATGTCAGAATTAACCATTATTTTTATTATATTAGAAATACCTGTGGTTCCTGTTTAGGATGTTTTCCCCTCCTCTCCCATCCATGCTTCTTGGCCTGATCCACTCACTCCTGCCCCGTGAATATTTGTTGGGTTTGGACAGTGGGTTAATAATAGCAAGAGCCAGAAATTCAGGAAGAGTAAGAGGTCAGTTAGGTAGGTGTCCCCTCCCCCAGCCTTCTCCCTCACCATTATGACAGAGGCTGCATTCCACAGGACAAATCCTGTGAGATGGCCGTCCCTATTCTAGGGAGATGAGCTCTGTCTAGGCTCCAGTGACCCAGTTCCCTCTCTTCTTCTATCAGGCCTAAGGTGGTAAATGGCTTCCACTGTTGCCAGTCTCTGGAGGCTTCACTACCCCATGTCTATGCCTTCACCTGCTCATACCTCCTGAATAGCTCCTCAGTAATTCTATTGAGTTTGATCTTCAAGCCTGAAGCCTGTTTCCTCTGGGAAACTCAGTAGTGTAGTGCCCTATGGATAGTTATTCTTTATGTAGATGAAACATACATAAATAGTATGTTCTCTTTAAGAATGAAATTGGTTTTGAGGTGCCTGGGTGGCTCAGTCAGTTAAGCATCTGACTCGGTATTTGACTCAAGCCATTATTCCAGGGTCATAGGATCAAGCCCGCATCTGGCTCTACGCTTGGTGTGGAACTGCTTAAGATTCTCTCACTCTCTGTCCCTCTGCCCCCCTCACCCACCTGCGTGCTCTCTAACTAAAAAAAAAAAAATTTAAAGAACAAAATTAGTTTCTGCTATCATTATTCAAATGGATATATTTGAATGATATCCATATTTAAACTTTTTAATCAACCCACTCAGATATATATCACCATTATGTGTCTCCTTTAATCAGATATGCATATTGTCTCTCAATAAAAATTTCTGCCTCTTTTTCACTAGGATTATGTTTTAGATATGTCCATGTATCTTTCTATGTTCTATTGTAGTGGGAATAGGATTTCATTAAATTTTATTTTCTAACTTGTGATTTCTGACATAAAGACACACTACTTTATATAACTCTATTGTGCCCAGTCACTTCCAAACACTTTCCTAAATCATTTTATATAAAATAATTATGGCTTTATTTCTATTCTTGTTTCCACGTCATATTTACATGGGCTAGAACTTCCACAACAGTGACATTTAATGTAGATGCTTCATAGGGATTAAAAGAAAAACCCTAATCTTGCCGTAGAAATGGGAACTTCTGTGTTCCTACAAAATCAAGGTCCCTTACACTCTTTTCACTCTTTCCTTGAGAGGAATAACTTTCCCATTATGTGAAAATAGTAAAACCTTCATATTCCTTGGGCTGTGTTTCCAAGATGACAGAGTCTCGTCGTTGAGAAGGCACTGTGGGTGCTGCCCTGGTAGAACATGGATCTGTAAAGCAGACAGTGACCTCTGGGCAGCTGGCTGGTTAATGTATTAAGACTGCATTATGACCTAGATTTCTCCATACATAGGTACTAAAATCTAAGATGAGAAAATAAGATGTCCCTACTTTGGCATTGGTCCCAGTTATATTCTCCAATCCAGTTTAAATTTGGTAACCTATTCTTTGAGAGTCTTCATTCAAAGAACCAATACCCCATCCACATTTTATTCATGATATTTATTTTCTTTATAAACACCAATCCAGCCTGAGAGAAGTAGTAACTGATTTGTTCCAACACACAGCTGCATTGTTATATGTCTGATTTTAATAGACAGGTCTTTAGCATTTGACTGTCCAGCACAAAATGACTGTATAGCCTGGATTCAAAGCCCTTACATAATTTCCTATAGTAAACATCTCATATTCCTATTACTCTGCCTTGCCAAATGATCTCTTTAGGTCAGATGCACCATTTTGTACATCTACATTTATTTTTCCTCACCTTCTACTCCATCTGTCTGGCATGTCATCCCTGATATGTTTGAATTTTTTTTTTTCAAAATTTTTTCTTAAAACTTTCCTTAATTATTCTTGTAAGGTAATTTGCTCGGTCATGTTAAAATTCCAGTGAAGTTTGAAGTAATACCACAGGTACACAATGATTACAAGAAAAAAACAATTACTCTATCTAAAGTATATGAAATGCTTAGTATGATGCAAATGGTGGCTAAGGAATATGTATGTGTATTTATATACACATATGCCTACACACATCTGTGCACATACATGTATTCATTTGCAAATACATATACAAACACAAATATTACATATAATCACATTTGGTATTTACAACATAGCTGCAAGGTAGATAATTTTTTTCTATTTTGAAAAATAGAAACTTAGATTAAAATATTAAAATTAATCATTATATGTGATTTAATTTCATCTATTGACCAAAACAAGCGAAGTGTAAGAAGTTTTTCTTTTTTCATGCTAGAAAAACAAGTTTTACATTATATGCAAATGGAATATTTAAATGCATTTTTGCTGCACCCCACTTTACCTGGTAAAAATTTATCATAAAGTTGTGCAAAGCTCTGTTTGAGGAATTTTAAATTATTAGTGATATTTCTTGGGCCAGAGAGATATTAATGTATTAATTAAGATATATTAATAAAGTTGAGAGTATCTCTGGGAATAGAAGGGATAGACACAACAAAATGTAATCTGTGTGTTGATATAAAATGCATAATGATTTTATTTGCCTGCTTTGTAAAAGCCATTAGGGAAGTGGCCAGTGAAAGTTGTTGACTGCCTCGAAGGGAGAAATGGACAGAGGGTCCATTTACCGCTGTCTCCAAGGGCTAAACGAGCAAACATGTCTAGGTAAATCCATTTGAAAAAAAGTGCTTCAAGGGAAGACAGGCAGTTACCTAAAAGTTATCAAAAACAAAGGACTCACTGCTGGTGGCATTTTCTCCTCTGGAATTCTGTGTTCTGGAACTATTATTTTGACAGAGAAGACCGTGTCCCTGAAATCATTTAGACTGATTTTCATAGGACTATATGTAAATGTAGTTATGAAGGGATTAATCAGCCATGTGCTCAGAGAATTTGAGGGCAATCCTGGCTGAAGGGTCTCTGTGCAGCTGCCTGGGCAGATTCCCAGGTTGCCAGTGTATGAACCAATTTTCATTATTTAGTGTACATGTCTTTGCTGTTCCTAAAATTCCAAAGGATCTGGAGAAATGAGAGATGGTTTATTGAGGTGATTCTTTGAATTTCCCCTTTTCTGTGGACACTAAATTCAAATACTTTCTAAAATCTGTCATTACAGCAATTTTTAAACAGTGTTCTTGAATATTGCAAAACAGGCAAACATGAAATAGTTTACCACCTTAAATTCTTAAGAGAAATGAAAAAAAATATAAAAGACAGAATTGCTTCTCTCCTTATACAGCATTAATAATCATAATAAGAAGTATTCCAATTTGGCATGCTGATGTGTTTTTTTTAGTTTTTAAATTTTTTTGTGTTTTAGAGAGAGAGCACGTGATGAGGGGAGAGGGGCAGAGAGAGAGAGAGAGAGAGAGAGAGAGAGAGAGAGAGAGAATCTTAAGTAGGCTCCACGTTCAGTGCATAGCCTGATGTGAGAGGCTTGATCCCACAACCCTGAGATCATGACCTAAGCTGAAATCAAGAGTCTGATGTGCAACCAACTGAACCATTCAGGCACCCCTTTATGCTGATATGTTTGAGTTGAGGAATCAAATTTTTAGCTTCTGCACTGATGAAGTTAAGGGAATATTAGCCCTTAATAGTTTGGTTGGATACACATTGTCATCTGTTTAAGTAATTTGTTATGATCACAATTACCCTGGCTGCATGAATGACTTTGATCAGTGGGATGGTGGCTAACATGACCTTAATGTCCCCATCAGCTTGACTAAATTTTAGATAGGTTTCTTCATAATTGTAGGTTCCTCCCTCTTAGAGCATATGCTTTAGAATACTTGAAATGCAAAATTTGTTCTCTGCCCCTGAGAAGTATAAATCTTAAAAGCCAGTTGCCAGTTTTAAGATGTAGGAATATCTTTCTCAAAGACCTGGGAGCTTTTTGAAACCTAATCAAGGAAGATAGTAGACCTACCTCCCAAATCTCTGTGAATGGGTAGGAACCTAACTTAGAAGAGCAATTAACAACCACAGGTGGCCTAATCACACTGACCAACCTCCCAACTAAAGCACTCTAGTACCCTTCCACTAGCTCACCCCAACATTTAAATATGCTTCTGCCTTTTGTTTCAGTAAAATTGAGTTTGGTTTCTCTCCCTTATTGCAATACTCTTAAAGTTTCCTTGCCTATTTAACTCTGTCCAGGGCAATTTCTTTGACAATGGCTAAATGACGTGTAAACATGCTTTAAGAATAAGAAGGGAGTCGATTCTGGCACCTGTGATTTCAAAATGGAGTTTCTTTTGCTTTTCAATCTCTGAGCACCTAGTTATAAATATTTTTCATTCTTTCTACTCTTATACTGACCATATAAAGGCTGAGAACTTACTGTTGATAATTGAAATCAAATTTTATAGTTAACTTGGTTCTCATGACCAAGCGTAATCTTAGTGATCTAGTCAAGCATAATATGGTCTTGATACCTGTAGAAGTGAATTCAGGTCATGCATACATCTTTCTCCTAAAATTGAGAAAAAAATAATCATAATTGAACTACTATTCTAATTCACATGGTGACTATTCTTCTAATTTTGACATGTAAAAAATTCTGGTTACATATATTGGCTTGTGTTTCAAAGAAGTTTCCCTCGTTCCTATAGACTCAATGAAATAAGGTGGCAGAAAAGAAAAAAAAATGTATAAGTGATATTCTGGGCCCAATATATATGTAAACAAATCTCTTATCCAGCATGATTGCCAAGGATTCTTAAAGGTCACAAACCCAATGTACAATCTGCTAAGGCCTGACTTTTTTACTGCCAGGTTTATTAGCAGAAGTGACAGCAAAATCTGTGAATCCAGAAAATCTTAGTTAAAATCATAGTTGGTGGCTAAGCAAAGTTTTCCCAGAAACTTTCCACCAGAATGAGACCATAGAAGAGAGATCCCAGTGGCAGATTGGGAAGGGAAAAGAATAAGACTCTAATGTGGGGAGAAGAGTAAATTAGCTGACCCTGAGCAGTGGAGTTTTAAAGGATGTCTATTACTGTCTTTTTATAAACTATTAAAATTTGAAATATGGGGATTGAAACTCATAAAAAGAGAGGTTGATAAATTGTTGGAATAATAGTCCTGAATTTTAAAATCTCTCTTCTAGTTCACTAACAAGGGAGTCTATATGTTTCTATTTTAATTTTGTTTAATGTTTATTTATTTTTGAGAGAGAAAGAGAGAGAGACAGAGTGTGAACAAGGGAGGAGCAGAGAGAAAGGGAGACACAGAATCCGAAGCAGGCTCCAGGCTCTGAGCTGTCAGCACAGAACCTGACATGGGGCTCGAACTCACAAACAGTGAGATCATAACCTGAACCGAAGTCGGATGCTCAACCGCCTCAGCCACCCAGGTGTCCCTATATGTTTCTCTTTTAAAAGACGGAAGATAGATTAATTCACCTTAAGAACAGCTATTTCTTGGGATTATCTAGTTAATGGATAGTTTCCTCACTTTAAAGAGAAAAAGAGTAGGCTCTGTCCTCTGACCCAGGAGGGCCTTACACATAGAATATGGATTCATCATGTCTGAGCAAATCCTCCTCATCCCAAAGGGGAGAGTAGAAAGGTCCTTAGCCAGAAAACAAGAAAAAAGAGTTGTAACTGTAAGCACATGTAGAAGGCAAGTAAAATCAAGAAAGAAAGGAAGCATTCTTCCATAGGTTTGCCAGACCCTGGGAGTACTGGGTTATCTGAGATTAGGTAGGGGAAGACAGAAATCCCACAAGTGGCTTCTACCACCTAACTGCATGGAAACAGAAATGAACATGATTCCTATTACTTTGGATTGCATTGGGAAGAGGACCAGAGAACTTCATTTATATGATATTGACTGAGTGTGGTTTTAACTCTTATCTACGGCAGCCAATTCACAGTGTTGGCTGTTCAAGCACAGACAACCTTCCAAATCCCTCAAATGAAATCACTAAGAACCAGTCATACTTCTAGTTTAACATTATATTTGTATCTAAATTCAAAAATAAAAACATCATTGTGTCATCCTGTATGTATTTCAAGACCAACAGGCTTCTTCAAATTTAGGAGAAAGGATGGCAACCAAAGAGACAAAAACATCATTATCAGCCTTTGCTTGGAGAGTCCTGGAACCAGGTACATCTCTCTCGGGGTGTACTAGGGATGCAGAACTCGATGGCAGTGATGATCAGTGTCAAGCCCAGACCTAATATTTCCTAGGTATTGTTGCAGGTGAAGTCTGTCCCTCATTTTTTTTCATCCTAATGTATGACTTCCTAGCACCAAATGCTGACTCTTGGTTGTTGTTGTTGCTGTTGTCTATTGTGTGTAATACTTCCAACCTTGAAACTGAAAGAGTCAGCTTCAGAAGTCTGATTTAATATACTGCCTACATTGTTAGCCAAGAATGGTCTGTCTGTAGCCAACGTAGACCTGTATAGCTGGTGCTGATTGGAGTGTAGAACTTTTGCCTGAAGTCATGCTAAAGGCAACAGCTTGTCCAGCCTTGTTTCCGAACCTGAGCCCAGGTGGCCAGAACAGACTCTGCCAACTCTAATCTCACTGTTTCAAACTGCAACTTTGGCCTTAGAAGTAGCACCAGATCTAGCAGAGTCTCAAAATAGGATTCTATTTTTCTGTTGTATGGTTGGCGAACAGCTGTTAGACGGATTTGTTTCAGGCAGTGACAATAAATCATTTTTCTCTGTTTAAAAACAATTTAAGTTCTTATTCTTAACTCCTTTGTTTAGGAAGAGAGGCTGAACCTTTAGGAAAACCTTCTGGCTTAAGCTAATATGTTTGTGAATCAAATATCCATGAAAATAACACATGTTGAGGCTTCTTATATTTAGATTGTTTTTCTTTTAAAGTATAAATGAATGCAAAGATGTACTGTTGAAATTTTGAAATTTGAGTTTGGAGTTTCTGTTAAAATCAGGAGTTTCCTTGGGAGTGACCAGTACCTCCTTTTTGTAGCTTCCAGTGTTTAATATGGAATAAAGTTTCCTTTAGATAAAAACTTACAGATAATAATTTCTGTTGCTGCTGCTCTGAAGCAGCAGACCAGGAACTTTAGTTTCACATTCATGAAAAATTTTCATCATAATATTCTGTACAGTAAGTTGAAGTATGAGAAATTGTCATATTTGAATATTTTGACTTTCAAAAACAGGAATTTCATACTCTTCAACCTAATCAATATCCCTGAATCCATTTTGCTGAAGGAAAAACTAAGGAATAGAGAGTCTAAGTAGCATGCTCCAAAAATACAAAGCCTGAAGTTAATACAACTAGTGTTCAACGAAGTCTCTTTTGAGTTCAAACTCTACCAACTTGAGGATCCACTGACTTGAGGTTCAAGCCTGAGTGTCTATTTATTTCAGAACCCTCAAGCTGTCATGGTTTCTGCAATCAAATCAATTTGGTAAAAAATTCAGCCTTGCTAGAGTAAGAGTCCTGAGTGAAGGTTAGATTTTTTTTTAATTGGAGTATAAGTGACATATTACTTTCAGGTGAACAACATAATGATCTGATACTTGTATACGTTGTGAAATGATCACCATGGTAAGTCTAGTTAACATCCACCAGTATACATAGTAACAAAATTCTTTTTTCTCTGGATGAAGACTTTTAAGATTTACTCTAGGTAACTTTCAAAAATGTAATAATAGTAATATTAACTGTAGTCGCCATGCTGTACATTACATCCCCAGGCCTTATTTTGTAACTGGAAATAATGCCTTTTGACATTCTTCACCCATTTTTCCCTTCCTTCCACCCGCACCTCTGGCAACCACCCGTCTGTCCTCTTTGTATCCATGATCTTGTTTTTTGTTTTCTTTTTATTTGTTGGTCTTTTTAAAAATCCTTTCAAAGTTTATTTATTTTGAGAGAAAGAGGGAGAGAGAGAGAGTGTGTGTGCACCAGTGGGGGAGGTGCAGAGAGAGAGAGAGAATCCCAAGCAGGTTCTGTGCTATTAGTCAATGTGGGGCTCGATCTCACCAACTGTGAGATCATGACTTGAGCTGAAATCAAGATTTGGACACTTAACCAACTGAGCCACCCAGGCGCACCTATTTGTTTATCTTTTAGATTCTACATATAAGTGAGATGATGTTATATTTGTCTTCCTCTGACTTACTCTATTTAGTATAATGACCTCAAGTCCATCCGTGTTATTGCACATGACAAGATTTCATTCTTTCTTTATGGTGGAATAATATTCCATTGTGTGTATACATCGCAACTTCTTTATCCACTCATCCATCAGTGGACACTTAGGTTGTTTCCGTGTCTTGGCTGTTGTAAATGATGCTACAGTTAACATGTGGGTACATAAATCTTTTCGAGTTAGTGATTTCATTGTTTTGTATATATTCCCAGAATTGAATTGCTAGATCATATGGTAGTTCTATTTTTAGGTTCTTGAGGCATCTCCGTTCTGTTTTCTACAGTGGCTGCGCAAGGGTTCCCTTTTTTTCACATCCTTGCCAACATTTGTTATTTCTTGCCTTTTTGATAATAGCCATTCTAACATGTATGAGATGATATCACATTGTGATTTAGATTTGCACTTTTTTTTTTTTAATGTTTTTTATTTATTTTTGGGACAGAGAGAGAGACAGAGCATGAACGGGGGAGGGGCAGAGAGAGAGGGAGACACAGAATCTGAAACAGGCTCCAGGCTCTGAGCTGTCAGCCCAGAGCCTGACGCGGGGCTCGAACTCACGGACCGCGAGATCGTGACCTGGCTGAAGTCGGACGCTTAACCGACTGTGCCACCCAGGCGCCCCTAGATTTGCACTTTTTGATGATTACTCATGTTGAGCATCTTTTCGTATACCTTTGGCCATTTTTATATCTTCTTTGGAAAAATGTCTATTTAGATTTTCTGTTCATTTTTAATCAGATTGTTCTTTTGCTTTTAAGCTGTATAAACTCTATTTTTTTGGATATTAACCTTTTGTCTTACTCTGTGAACTACATGGAGTCAAGCCTTTCTAGCTTGGCTTTAAGGCAGAGAGCAACTCCCTCCAGGATCAGAGAAAGGAAAACCAATATTCCCAGAGAAAACAGGCAGAAGGCTCCTTGGGCTGCCATCTTGCTGGGTTTTGAAAAACAGATAGGAGTTTGGAATGTTGGGGTCGGGAGTTTAATCTTGGTACACCCGCCTTTCTGAGTGTTAGTGTGATCTGATCTAAATAACATTTAAATAAGTTTCCTCAGTGCATACCTTTGGCTTTTCATATTTTCCTCTTTTCTCTCTTATCCCTTTCAGTTCTAACATGAGGCCCTTTTTATCATATTCCTACATGATCACAGTTAAATGTGACCAAATCTGAAAACTACCAATTGAACAAATCATACAACCAACTACATATGAAATATTGTAAAAGGAGGAAGTATGAATAATCCAATATATAATAATATCAGTAGACACTTTTAGTTATCTAAACAGAATGTAAAGATAATAAGAGCATCTAAATCTGTCTTTCTACAAAAAAAAAATCATACTTTCTTTGGATGGTTTTTATTTTAAGGCTGCAAAATATTTAAATCTTTGTGTTCGTTAAAAATAGTATATCATAAAACCAAAAGATTTATCTATTAAAAATGGATTAGATGTGTGATTTAGCATACAAATTGGGAACTGATAAAGTTAGATCTATTTGTTTCTTTAGCTGTTATCTCTGA
This sequence comes from Neofelis nebulosa, assembly GCF_028018385.1. Classification (NCBI taxonomy): domain Eukaryota; kingdom Metazoa; phylum Chordata; class Mammalia; order Carnivora; family Felidae; genus Neofelis; species Neofelis nebulosa. The sequence continues at coordinate 42,363,925 of NC_080790.1, read as the reverse complement.
GCCAGTTCCTAATGAACAGATTTCCCAAATAGTATTTATAGCATGATACTGTTCATGTGGAGATTAACAAGTGTTTTCTGTGGGGAAACTAAAAATGGCCCTTATGTTTGAGAAATACCAAATAACTCATCCCCCCCTTTGAGAGATCCACATTATATGACATGTTAAAGTCTTTGAAATTTCCCAGAGGGGAAATAGACTGTGTAAAAGAATTTAACCCATGGTACTACATTCTTATTGCCAAATCTCTGTCCTTGGTGATTTATTTTTTCCTTCATAGAAGATTTATTGAAATTTGTTGGACCTTATTTTGGGTTAACACTGAGTCAGGAGAGGACGATATGAACCATGATCAATCAGAATATTTATTAAGCAATGATTATGTTTAAAGCCTTCTGCTACCTGCTCTCAGTGAAACATATGTTTAATAAAATGTTCTTGCTCGGAAGTTGTTTACTTTCTCAATAGGACAGGTAGACCTTTCTATGGGTTAAAATGTGTCATCCAAAAAAAGTACTGAAGTTCTAACATTCAGTATCTGTGAATGCAACTTTATTTGAAAATAAGGTCTTTTCAGATGTTCTAGTAAGATGAGATCATTAGAAAATGCCCCAGTCTAATACAACTTTGTGAAAGGGGGAAATTTGGGCATGTACACAGGGAAAACACCATGTGAGGATTGGAATTATATTGCCACAAATTCAGGAAGTGTCAGAAGCTAGAAGAGAAGCCTGGGACAGCTTTTTTTCCCAGTACCTTCTGAGACAGTGTGGTCTTGGCAACACCTCGATCTTAGACTTGTAGCCTCCAAAACTGTGAGGCAAATAGCCGTTGTTTCAGTCTTTCTGTTTATGGCACTTTGTTATAGAAGCCCTGAGAAACTAATGGCAGACATCTTCACAAAACAGAAACTAAAAATATCACTCATTGTCTCTGTCAAATGACTCAAATAGGCAAAGGTTGTGAAAGGAGTTCAGAGGAAGGATGCCAGCACAAAGAGCTAGGTGGGAAGAGAAGGCTGAGGAAGGGAGGAAGGGAGGAAGGTGCTATTGGTTACCTACTAAGAACTCAACTTCATCCTTTTTTTCCTTGCTGACAGAGCCTGTCTTCCCAGTTAGTATTGAAAACACTGAATATTTGCTTTTTTTTACCTACTACCCTCCACTCTCTACTCTCTCCACTTGCACCCAGAACAATGGCTTATGATTCCCTGCTGGCCAATGGGAAGTGGGAAAAAGTCTTCAGGGGCTCTGGAAAGCCTTCCTCCCTAGCAAAGGGATATATTGAAGGGAATGCATTGTTTCTTCTTTGCTCTGTATGGTTATAATTACAGGAAGCTGGAATCTCCATACTGTTTGTGCTCCAGTGGGGGAAGAAACTGCTGAAAGACAGTTGATAACAGACATGGAAGCACTAGAGTTCTTGGAGACACCAGTATGGGATGGCCCCTAACTCTTGGCATACCTTGCAGCCAGACTCTTTATTTATAAGTTAATATGACCCCTTAACCATTTTACTTTTAGTTAAATATTATATTACTTACAGAGATAAAGATATTCTTAATGATATGAAAGAAAAGAAGGAACACAGAACAACAGGAGCATGGTGTGATCTGGAGGTAAAGGGCTCAAACGATCTTCAGAGTCCATGTGAAATTTCTTAAAAAGTTTTCCTATTTGAGGATCTAACTTGAATGCCCCACCCCCTTTGAGACCATTGCTGATTTGCATCCCTTCATTTTTTGAGCTCACTCCCTCTTCCCAAACCTGAGTTACCGAATCACTTAATCTCTGCCTTCTTAAAAGTTCGTTGTCTTTTGTCTGTGTGTTATAATTGCTAATGTATGAATTTCTTATCCAGCTATCTGTCACATAACTCAGTTCAGCCTGGTACCATGTAGGAACTCAATAGACTTATTGTGGGAATGAATGGATGAGTGAATAAGAATGAATAGAGGTTACTTCATTATTTCAATCATACAGATCTAGACAAAATTATTCCAGTCCAAATAATTTCATGTTTCTGTTTTCTGTACCAGGCACATTCCTATGTGTTGGGGATAGAGCACTGATTTCTGGCTCTATATATAGGGGAAAGCTATTGAGTACCTCCAACATGACTAACTTGATTAGATTTTGGCAGAATTGTTGAAAATGGTTTGCTTGTGGGACACCTGGGTGGCTCAGTCAGTTAAGCGTCTGATTCTTGGTGTCACCTTAGGTCAAGATCTCATGGTTTGTGGGGTGCCTGGGTGGCTCAGACAGTTAAGAATTTGACTTTGGTTCAGGTCATGATCTCACAGTTCGTGAGTTCTAGCCTGGCATTAGGCTCTGTGCTGACATCTCAGAGCCTGGAGTCTGCTTCGGATTCTGTGTCTTCCTCTCTCTCTCTGCCCCTCCCCTGTGCTCGCTCTCTCTCTCTCTCTCTCTCAAAAGTAAACAAACATTAAAAAAAATATTTCATGGTTTGTGAGATTGAGCCCCACATCGGGCTCTGCACTGACAGCAGGGAGCCTGCTTGGGAGTCCCTCTCTCCCTCTCTCTCTGCTCCTCCCCCTGCTCACACATACACACACACACACACACACACACACACACACACACTCTCTCTCTCTCTCTCTCTCTCTCTCTTCTCTCTCTCTCTCTCTCAAAATAAATAAATAGAAAATGGTTTGCATGAGAACTGGTTAGGAGAAAGGAATGAGCATGATTTCATAATAGTGTTGATCATGGATGATGGAATACTATCAAGAATCAGTAAAGGGGTGCCTGGGTGGCTCAGTTGGCTAAGCGTCCAACTTCAGCTCAGGTCATGATCTCACAGTTCATGAGTCTGAGCCCTGTATGGAGCTCTGTGCTGACAGCTCAGAGCCTAGAGCCTGCTTCAGATTCGGTGTCTCCCTCTCTCTCTGCCCCTTCCCTGATTGCACTCTCTCTCTCTCTCAAAAATAAATAAACATTAAACAAAATTAAAAAGAAAAGAATCAGTAAAAAAGGTGCTAAGAATAACATAAAAGTGAAGGAGGTAGCATGGAGTTGGTGAATAACTGGAGACAGAAAAGAGAATTTGTCATTGTGTATAGATTTTTTGACTCAGGTTACTAGATAGTGACTAGGTGAGATAAGTAGAAAAGAGAGAGCAAAGTTTTTATTACAGATGGGGAAGACAGGAAGTTCAATTTCGGACATGCTCTGTCTGTGTGCCGGGCTGAGGCTAGAGCATTACATTGGTTGACATCAAAGACCACTGGATATCCAGGTAAAAGCGCCTCGATACTATTCTTCAGGCAAGAGGGAAGAACTTTTCATGGAATGTTTGGCATGTAATTCTCTTACCTAAGTTTTTAAGTAAAAGACACTTCCATTTCTTTAGGGATATGTTAAAGGAAACACATAGGTCATCTGAAAGATAGTGGTAAATTTCATGTTATTAAGAAAGTTTGGTTTCATTGCTTCCTACAGCTAGTGGATGATGTGGATTAATATATAGAAGCAAAACAAAAAAAAAACCCTATATGCTTTGTCATTAGATATATAACATAGTTAGGGCTCTTTCCTAGTAAATATTCAAAACAAGTTCTTCCTAATAACCTCAATAGAAGAAAATGAACATGGATATCTTTATAGTATCCCATTTCTGGTATTATAACTAAAGGTCAGTTGTCATATTAGCTAGCATCTGATATTTCAAGGATTTTTAACTTATCAAATAATGTCCATCAAAAATTTGCTATGTCATTTTTTGGCTTGATTGTAAAATGTTTTTATTGTATGGAATATGTATACTATGTTGAGTTTCTATATGTGGAATATGTATACTACGTTGAGTATACTATGTTGAGTAAAGAGAATAATGCCATCCGAAACCTGGAAGAATTTGGGGATAGCCTCTTTTTTTTAAAACTTAAGTCTAGAAGAAGCACTTCACACAGATACTTAATTCATTTTAGCATTTGTCATTTAAGAATTAGAATTGCACATTCACAACAAATTCCTGGTAGATCATCCACTAAAGGCATTACTATATGAAATATTCCCTTGTAAATGTTTAAAAAAATGTCACTTCTGTAACTCCAAAGGAAACAGTGTGTTCGAATACCGAAGACAGTCATTCAAATGAAACTCAGATGAAATAAACTGATACAGTTTTTCAAAATGAAATCCCACTTGTCCAGTCCCTCATTTTTCACATGATACAAAGTATGAGGGTGGTAACATGCTGAACTCAAAAAGCCAGGATAGAAGAGCTGGATGAGAAATCTTGTATAAATTAGTATATAAATTTAATATAATTTAGATAACAGGTTGGAAAATTAAGTTCTTGAGAACTGAAACGTTATGCCTGGAATCAAAACACATGCAGTATGTACACGGAGGGGATGCAAATACCACCATAGCACAGTACATCAATAATGCAGGGTTGCAGGGGCGGGGGGGGGGGGGTTGCAAACAGAGGATCAGCAAAGTGTACATGGTCTCCTGAGCCCTTATCCTCTACGTAGAATGATCCAAGCAAATGTCATATTTTACTTCACTGATTAAGCTGGAAGTCGAAGGGTGGCAGGGTCACCCAAACATTATTGTATAAATTTAAATGAGAAGACCTCACATGGTTGAGCATATTGCCTCATTGGCAAGATGAACATACTGCTTGAAGAGGTCAGTTGTATTAGGAATTTTGCATTTCAGGGTTAATATCAGCTGGAGACTAGCCAGTTCATTTCTAGGCTCTCTGAGAAGTGAGAGAAGTCTTTTAGCTAACAGTAATTTGGTCTCTACACTAGACTCTAGGAATAATTTTCTTTTAAAAAGTTGCATATCTCCCTCATCTTTCCACCTTTGTGCCTACCATATCTTCTAGAAAATAATTCCTCATTAAATGTTAATATGAAAAGTAAAGCAAGCTTTGATACATACAAATTTAGAGGAACGATTAACTGATTATGGAGTTGGCCTCAGACTAGTTCCTTTAAAGAGTAAAAAAAAAAAAGAGAAGAATAGATAAAAAAAAATAAATGATGCTTTCTTGTCTCTTCCAAGATAATACACAGGTAACAAAATAAATTATTATAATTTTTAATGTTTACTTATTTTTGAGAGAGACAGAGTGTGAGCAGGGGAGGGGCAGAGAGACAGAGGGAGACACAGAATCTGAAGCAGGCTCCAGGCTCTGAGCTGTCAGCACAGAGACTGATGTGGGGCTGAAACCCATGAGCCATGAGTTCATGACCTGAGCCGAAGTCAGCCACTTAACAGACTGAGCCACCCAGGTTCCCCAAATTATCATACATTGATTGCATGGTGGAATAAGAGCTAGGCAAGGAACTTGTAGATAATGAGACCAACATGAGAAATCATGAGTATACATGAGGAACAGCAAGAGAGCCATGGCTAGAATCAGTGGAAAATAACACTGGAAACTTTGGGAAGGGACATATAAAAAGCACTAAAAGCCCTAAGAAGAGTTAGGATTTAATATGTATGCATTTGGAAAAAAAAAAAAAAAAAAAAAAAACATATGACATCCAAGCAGAGACATGGCAAAATATAAGTGATATATGAAAACATCTAAAACAAGGTGGGCAAAATATTAAATATAGTGTAATACACACTGTATTACATGTAATACATAAATGTGGTATATACATATAAATGTATTACATGCAATACACTGTATACTATATGAGTATAGGGTACACAGTATCCAAACTAAGCTTATATATGAGATATATACATACATATACATATATATATATATATATATATATATATATATATATATAGTGTGTGTGTGCATATATATATATATATATTCTAGTGTAAAAACACGTATATGCTGGGCACCTAGGTGGCTTAGTCGGTTGAGTGTTCGACTTTGGCTCAGGTCACCGTCTCACAGGTGGTGAGTTTGAACTTTACATCGGTCTTGCTGCTGTCAGCACAGAGCCCACTTCAGATCCTCTGTCCTTCTCTCTCTCTGCCCCTCCCCTGCTCATGAGCACAAGCTCTCGCTCTCTCTCAAAATATAAATAAACATTTTAAAAAATTAGAAAAGAAACGTGTATATGCTGTAATTTATACTTTTTGTGTAACATCTGTAGCCATATACATATACATAATACTGTTATACTATCCAAGAAAAACTACATAGTAGATAAATTGCAATTATATGTATCCAGGCTTCAGAAACTAGAGTGTACAAAATCATAATGAATAGCACAGTGCAAGAAATGAGACCAGCTTGTTTCCCTGCATTTCTCCTAAGATATTTACTGATTAAGAAATAGTGGCTGGGGCACCTGGGTGGCTCAGTCAGTTCAACTCCCAACTCTTGATTTCAGCTCAGGTCATGATTTCACGGTTCATGAGTTTGAGCCCCACATTGGGCTCTGTGCTGACAGTGCAGAGCATGCTTGGGATTCTCTCTCTCTCTCTCTCTCTCTCTCTCTCTCTCTCTCTCTCTCTCTCTCTCTCCCCCTCTCTCCCTCTCTCCCTCTCTCCCTCTCTCCCCTCTTCTCTCTCTCTCCCTCTCTCTCCCTCTCCCTCTCTTCCCCCCCCCCCCCTCGCTCCCTCCCTCCTTGCCTCTCTATCTCTTTCTGCCTCTCCTCCACTTGTGCTCTTTCTCTCTCTCTCAAAATAAAAAAATAAACATAAAAAAAGTAGTGGCTAAGGGGCTCAGCTCAACAGTATTAAGGAACTAAGGGGACAGAGACTCAACTGAAGACTAAAATATCTGGTAAACATGTAGGCTTCAGTTGTTGCTGTCTAAGAATTGCCACTGGAAAGGATTAGGCCAGAACTACATAAGCACTAATAATGATGTAACCCAAAATATGAATTTCACCATACAAATTTCAATATGAATTTCACCATAGTAGTGTATTCTTATCTCAACTTGTGCCAGAACAGGAAACTGTTTCTGGGAGAAGGTAGCACTGTATAACACTTTATATTGTTTCCCCAATTTGATAGACCTCTAACTTTCAATTTAAAAAATGCATACCTGGAAACAAACAAACAAACAAACAAACATAAATAATAAATAAATAAGTAAATAAGAGAGTAAAAATATGACAGAAATAGGCCTATGGGAGATTCAGACAATGAAGTGAATAGATAAAGATAGTAGAATAATTGATTAACTTTATCAAGAAATTAGATGAAAAATTAGAATTAAGCAGAAAAAGGAAACTATAAAAATGATACAAAGGAAAGTTTGTATGATCCAAACGAAAGGAACATAAAGTTAGTGATATTTAGATTTCTGCAGCTGTGTGTAATAGCAGATCAGACAAATATGAAGAGTTAATATGCAGAAATATGAGTTAGATGTTAGTTGAAAATGTTGGATTGAAGCTTGGAAAAAACATTGTGGCAGAAGAATGAAAAATATAGATAATACAAGATATCTGTACATATGGCATTGTAGTTCTGTAAGGAGATGAAAGAGAATACTGTAGAAGCCTATTTATGAAAATAACTTACATTTAGAACATGAAAGGATATTTTTAAATCATAAAGACAACCAAATTATTTACCAAAACTAATGAAAATTGAACAATTTTGCTACTTTGAAATTTAACACTTTTGAAAAAAATATCATAAAAATATAAAACAAAACCAAAAAACAGATTATAGAATAGGAGACTACATATTCAGTGCAGCAGATACCAAAGGATTCATATCCGAAATATATACAAAAGAGAACAAAGAGCAAAGGAAAAATAAAACTAAAACAATCTTTGGATTTTCACTGGGATTCTAAGTTTCATCAGTTCATGCCTTTTACCAAACTGTAAAAAAATCAGCAAATACATGTTTCCTTTCTTTTTTCTTTCTATGACTCCAAATGTAAATATTTTAGACTACTTGGGAATGCCTCGTACATCTTTGTGGACTGTCCTTTTTTAAAAAGTGTATAGTTTCTAGAATTAAAAGAATTTCCATCAAATATAACTTAAAATTTACATTTTTAACCACTTTGAAGTGTAGAGATTATTAGTATTACACTTCATCTTAGCCAAAAGGCAGGGAAGTGATAGAGATTGTTAGTATTAAGTACATTCACATTATCATGCCACCATTACCATCATTCCATCTCCAGAACTCTGTTGCTCTTGCAAAACTGAACTTTGTTCCAATTACACAGTAATTCCACACCCCTTCCCTTTAATGCCTGCATCCAGCATTCTACCTTCTGTATCTATGAATTTGACTACTTTGGTTACCACATAAATAGAATTATGAAGTCTTTGTCTTTTGGGGGTGGACTTATTTCACATAGTATAATGTGCTCCGAGATCACCCATGTTTGCAATTTTGTCATAATTCCCTTAATTTTTAAGGTTGCATAATATTCTCTTGTATGTATACACCACATTTTGTTCATTGATTTGTTGCTGGATATTTGGTTTGCTTCCACCTTTTGGCTATGGTGAATAATGCTGCTATGAACATGGGTATTCAAATATTTTTAGAGACACTGCTTTCAATTTTTCTGGATAATATACCAGAAGTAGAGTTGCTGCATCATATGGTAAATATATTGCTAAATTTTTAAGAAAACATCATATTATTTTTGAATCATAGTGGTTTCACCATGTTACATTCCCACCAGCAGTGCACCAGGATTCTAATTTCTCCAAATCCTCACCGACAATATTGGTGTTCTGATTGTGTGTGTGTGTGTGTGTGTGTGTGTGTGTGTGTGTGTGTGTGTGTTTTAATTTTTGATACTAGCTGTCCTAATGGGAATGGCTTGATATCTTGATATTCATTGTTATTTTGATTTGCCTTTCCCTAATCATTAGGGATGTTAACCATATTTTCAGGTGGACGTTAGCCATTTTATGTATCTTCTCTGGAGAAGTGTCTGTTCAAGTCCTCTTTTAAATTGGGTTACTTACTACACTTTAAATTGGGTTATTTACTACATATTGTTGTAGGATTTCTTTGTTTCTAGATATCAATCCCTTGCAAGACATACAATTTGTAAATATTTTCTCCCATTTCATGAGTTACCTTTATACTGTTGATTGTGTCCTTTTGTGCACAAAAACTTTTAAGTTTGATGTAGCACAATTATTCTATTATTTCTTTTGATTCTTGTGCTTTTGGAATTATATCCATGAAATTATGACTAAAGCCAATATTATGAAGTTTTCCCTTATGTTTTTCTCCAGCAGTTTTATTTCTTGTTTTTAGACCTTTGATCCATTTTGAATCATTTTTTAAAATATAGGGTGTAAAGTAAGAATGCAACTTCATTCTTTTACATGTGCATATGCAGCTTTCCCAATGCCATTTATTGAAAAGACTTCTTTCCTCATTGAAAGGTCTTGGGAACATCGTCAAATTATTTTTAACATACATATGTGGGCTTATTTCTGGGCTCTCTGTTCTGTTTCATTGGTCTTCATGCCGATATCATGTTGTTGTTTTTTTTTGTTTTGTTTTTGTTTTTTCTTACTGTAGATTTGTAGTAAGGTTTCTTTCCAGTTTTTTGAGACACAATTGACATACATCATTGTATAATTTTAAGGTATACAGCAAAATGGTTTGACTTACATATATTGTGAAATGATTTCTCCAGTATGTTTGGTTAATGCCCATCATCTCATATAGATAAACGGAAAAGAAAAAAGAAAAAGAGAAAAACATTCTCCTTGGATGAGAACTCTTAGGATTTACTCTCTTAGCAGCTTTCATATGTATCACACAGTAGTGTTACTGTAGCCAACATGTTGTACATTACATTTCTAGTACTTATTTATCATACAACTGGAAATTTGTACCTTTTCCACCTTCCTCTAATTTGCCATACCCTACCTCTTGTAACCACAAATTTGATCTCTTTTGCTATGAGTTTTGTTTTGTTTGCTTTTGTTTTCTTTCTGTTTTAGATTCCACATATAAGTCAAATCATACAGTAGCTGTCTTCTTGCTGTATCTGACTTATTTCACTTAGCATAGTATCCTCAAAGTCTATCCATGATGTTGCAAATGGCAGGGTTTTCTTGTTTTTTATGGCTAAATAATATTCGTGTGTGTGTGTGTGTGTGTTTCACAACTTCTTTATCCATTTACCTATTGATGGATACTTAGCGTATTTCCATGCCATGGCTATTGTGAGCAATGTTGCTATGAATATAAGGGTGCAGATATATTTTTAAGTTAGTGTTTTTCTCTCCTTTGGATATATTTCTAGAAATGGAATTGCTGGATTATACAGTAATTCTATTTTCAATCATTTGAAGACCTTCCAAACCATTTTCCGCAGAGGCTGTACCAGTTTGCAGTCCTATCAACAGTGCACAAGGCTTCCCTATTCCTCACATCTTCATCAGAAATTGTTATTTCTTGGGGCATCTGGGTGACTCAGTCGGTTGAGCATCCGACTCTTGGTTTTGGCTCAGGTCATGGTATCATGGTTCATGAGAACAGCCCAGCATCAGGCTCCATGCTGACAGGGACTCTCTCTTTTTTCTGCCCCTACCCCACTCTCATGCTCTCTCTGTATCTCTCTCTCTCTTAAGGTATATATAATAAATATAATAATGTAATACTTATATATATATTAAGTATATATAATATACTTAATATAATAAGTATATATAATAAATAAACTGAAAAAGAGAAATTGTTATGTCGCCTTTTTTGATAATGGCCACTCTTAATCAAGATGAAGTGATATCTTGTAGTTTTGATTTGCATTTCTCTGATGACTAGTGATGTGAAACATCTTTTCATGTGTCTTTTGGCTACCATCTGTCTTCTTTGGAGAAATGTCTATTCAGGTTCTCTGCCCATCTTTTTAGATTTTTTAAAATACTGAGTTGTGTGAGTTCTTTATATATTTGGTATATTAACCCCCTATCAGTTATATCATTGGCAAATATATTTCTCCATTCAGTAGGTTGCTCAAATGGTATTTTTAAAAAATATTTGTCCAAAGAAGGAACTACTTGCAAGATGGTTGGTCTGATGCTAACTTCTCCACCACTATTAAAACAATGGTGTATTAAATATCACTTTGCCGTTATATGGAACAGCCCAAGTAGAAATAGGGAGTATTCATGTACTATGGGAGTACAGGAAATATTTTGAAAAAATATCGTTAGTCTAATTTTCCTAATGTTTATAATTGTCATTAAACACAAGTTAGATGAAAGGACAGTTTAATTTGCTGATGTTTTCCAAATTATTTGATTCCAGATAACAAAATATTCTTGATGTATATATAATTATAATGAAGGAAGGAGGAAGCTATACTGATTTGATTTTAAAACCAGTACAATTTAACAAGACTTTATAATTACCATAAAACTTCTACATCCTTTTGAAAATATAGTAGTGAATGCATTTCTTGGTAATAGAGTAATCATATGACTAGAATTTTCTTAGTATCCTGAAAGTGCTTTAATGAAATGATGTCCATATCAACTTCAAGGCATCAAAATAAACATTTCCAAGAAGTGTAATAACAGGGATGATCTAGGTTTGAATTCATGGTTTCTGGAATAAATGTATTTTCCATAGAGCCCTATGCTAAAATTCAGATGTCAGAATGTCAGTGAGCTTGGTTCGTGGTACAGTTTTGATTTGTAAATATAATCAGCAGTTGACATAAAAACTGAAATATACTATTTCATACTACAGTTCTAAAGTGTCACTAATAGTTACATCATGCGGTCTTTTGACCTGATTTGAATTTCATTTCTTCTTGCTGATTGTGTTTGTATGTAAGAAAGATTTTTTTAAATTTATTCTAAATGAAGTAACTACATGTGTCATAGTATTGTTTTCTGTCATCAATTTTTCTGTGGAAAGTTAGGGAAAAGCCATTTTCTACTATTTTGTTTGTCATATAAAAAATTTTTTTTTAAAATTTATAATGATAGTCAACTTTTCCAAGACCATTTTTTTTACCCGTGGTTGCCAAAAGATGCCTTTCTAATTTTTAATTTTAATTTTTTTAATTTTGGAAACAGAGAGAGCATGAGCTACAGAGAGGAGCAGAGGGAGAAAGAGATAATTTTTTTTAATTAAAAAATATTTTTGTTAATGTTTATTTTGGAGAGAGAGAGAGAGAGAGAGACAGCGTGTGAGTGGGGGAGGGGCAGAGAGAGACAGGGAGACACAGAATTTGAAATAGGCTCCAGGTTCTGAGCTGTCAGCAGAGAGCCTGACGTGGGTCTCACTCTTGGAAATGGTGAGATCATGACCTAGGCTGAAGTTGGATGCTTAACTGACTAAGCCACCCACGTGCCCTGAGAAAGAGAGAACCTTAAGCAAACTCTACACACAGTGTGGAGCTGGACCTATGGCTGGATCCCACGACCTTGGGTATGACTTGAACTGAAATCTAAACTGAAATGCTCAACTGAGCCACCAAGTCTCCTTAAAAGATGCCATTTTTGACACTTGGAAAAGCTGTGGAAATTGTTTTGTGGCTATACCCACATATGATACCATAAATTGTTGCCAAACTGAGATTGCTTGAATAAATATGATGGGCAGATATAAAGCATTCATTGAATACTTTCATTTGCAAAATATTAGAATTGAGAGTGATATCAGACAGAAGTGTTCACTGATGTGTGGATACTATAGATTGGAAAAACACTTGTGGAGATTAAATGTTTAAAACACCAATAATTTTTAAGTCCATAGGAAATGAAGAAAAATATAATTACAAATTTTAATAAGTACATTTAGAAAACAGAGAATTATGTAAAACAAAGTATAACAAGCTTGTTCCTTCCTTGCTCTAATAATAGGATTAAGAAAGTCTTCTGGGAAGAAGTGATCAGCTTTTTTTAATTAAGTTTTAATTTTTAATTCCAGTATAGTTAACATACTGTGTTTATTAGTTTCAGGTGTACAATATAGTGATTCAACAATTCTGTACATTGCTCACCATGATAAGTGTACTCTTAACTCCCTTCACCCATCTCCCCTCTAGTAACCATCAATTTATTCTCCATAGTTAAGAGTCTGTTACTTGGTTTATCTCTCTCTTTTTTCTTTTATTCATTTGTTTTGTTTCTTAAACTTGATATATGAGTGAAATCATGTAGTATTTGTCACTTACTTCACTTAGCATTATACTCTCTTGCTCCATCCATGTTGTTACAAATGGCAAGATTTTGTTCTTTTTTTATGGCTGATTAATAACTTTATCTCTGTTTACTTATTTTGTTATGAAGGAACACATGAGGTTTCTGGAACAGAGGCAAAGATGTTACTTTTTAATAGCAATACATGCATTATCTTCCCACGCCTCAAATTTTCACTTCAAGGCAATGAGTGGAGGGAGGGCAGATGTCACTCTTCCTATGAAACATGAGTTTCTTGCACCACAGGAAAGTAACACAGAGAATATTAATCTGGAAGCATATATGGAACCTGGACACCTGTCCCCTCCCTACTGAAGAGAGTGACAGAAACTTTTGTTGCCTAATGTCTTACATTTCTTTGAAGGATAAATGTATGCCTTTGGCTCTCATTACCCTTTGAAATATAAGCACGTATCTCCGAGGAGATAAAAATCTCCCCAAAGATGTGTTACTATAATTTGTTTCCATGCTTTTTAGTCATCCTTTGACTTCCAAGACTTGCCCTTTATTCCAGATTGCTATTAGTTTTTTGCTGATAAAGCCCTGACCATGAATCAGCTTGAAAATATTCATATATTTCCCATAAGAGATGATAATGTAAGATTGAAATAATTATAAGGGCCTAATAAGAAGTTGTGTGAAAAGCAAATCCTTCCACGATGCAATAAGTTCAAAGGCCTGATGTTAAAAACAAAAACAAAAACAAAAATCTAGGTGTTTTCAAGGAATGTAAGAACACTAATGTAGTTAAAGCAGAGAAAGTAAGTATATTGAAGTGACACTAGTGAGAGCTAAGTTACTAAGACCTGAAGGGGATGTGTATGGACAGAATGAGATAGGTAGAAGATAGAATGTCTTTCTGATTACCTATAGAATATCTCCCATAGTAGAAACCAGTGGGGATCCCAATTAAATATATCTAAAAATAAATATATATATATTTCTATCCCCAAATTCTAATTCACTTAATAGCTGTAGTCAAATAGTACCCGTTCCTTCCCTGCCACCACTCTATAAAACTACAGCAGTGTATAAAGATACATAAATATCCTTCAGAAAAAGTTAACCACCTGCTTGAAATCCTTAAAATCTACAGTTTTTATACTTTCCTGCCTTATTTGATTGCTGCTAACCTCACTTACATTATCTGCTTTTATGCCCCTCCCAGCCAGTGCTCAGCGAACATTTATTGTTCAAGTGATACAGTTTACCATGTGTATTTATTATTTAAATGGCATATATCTGTTAATTAAGATTTTAGGCTCTACTTGAATCATAGCTTTTCCTCTGCTTAGAATATATTCCACTTATATTAATCTAAACAATACCTTTCAAATTTTAGATCAACTACCATAGCTAGCTTACTGTGTATAGTGGAAAATCAGGGTTTCCTGATTTCCTAGCATGTTCCTTGCTGTATTTTCTGAATATTCAACTAGACATGACATTTGTAAAAATAATATTCTCTTATTTATTTTAACTTCAAGACCATTCTCACTTCCAGACACATAAAAAGTGTCAAGAAATGTTTGTTGAATGAGAAAGTAAATTAATATCTAAGTAAAATTGTCAGTTGGACAAAGGATGAATTTATTAGACATCTAATCTATGTGCCATCATTGTGTGAATGGCACTGAGAGATCAATATTTTTTTAATCAGAAATATTAATGGTGTAAAACACCTTTTACCAACAGCTTTTGTCAAGAATTTATGTGTTGATGAAATTCTGAACTATTTGTTATTCTGAATAAAAATATGATTAACTTAGGTGTTTCACCTATTTTAATAAATAATATGAAATATCATTGCTCTTTGTACAAATACACTACAGTTTATTCATTCAGTTGTTGGTACACTTATGGGTTACATTTTTTTGAAAGCTATTACAGATAATGTTTTTTATGACCAAGGTTCTACATATATTGGTGGACATGTGCATGATTTTCTGTTGGCTATTATCCTTTGGAGTTCCAACACTAGGTCATAAAGTATCAATATGGCCAACTTGATATATACCAAAAGTGTTTCCCATGATACCATGCATGTTTATGTTCCTGTCAGTAGTAGAGGAAAACTCATTTATTTTAATTCTCAATTTTCTAATTACACTAATGTTTTGAGCAGATTTTATATATCTCTTAAAGTATTTAAATATCCTGGGACATCTGGGTGGCTCAGTCAGTTAAGTGCCTGACATCAGCTCAGGTTTCCTCTCACAGTTTGTGAGTTTGAGCTCTGCATCGGGCTCTGCACTGACAGTGTAGAGCCTGCTTGGGATGCGCTCTCTCTCTCTCTCTCTCTCTCTCTCCCCCTCCCCCTCCCCCTCCCTTCCTCCCCCCCATCTCTGCTCCTTCCCCACTCACACTTTCTCTCTCTCTCTCAAAATAAATAAACTTAAAAAAAGGTATTTAAATATACTCATCTTTGAACTACCTGTTCAGTTCCTCTTCTATTTTATACTTGATTTTTCCTTAACTTTGTAAATATTTGTATATTCTAAATATTTCATTTAATTTTTCCCATAACAACAACACTTGCTATTTATTTCTTCTAAACTTTTGCTTTTATATTTTAAGTTTTTTGTTTAAATTACAGTTAGTTAAGATACAGTATAATCTTAGTTTCATGTGTACAATATACTGGTTCAACACTTCCATACAACACCCAGTGTTCATCACAACAACTGTACTCCTTAATCCCCATCATCTGTTTCACACATTTCCTATCCACCTCTCCTCTGATAGCCATTAATTTGTTCTCTATACTTAAGAGTCTGTTTCTTGTTTGCTTCTCTCTCTCTCTCTCTCTCTCTCTCTCTCTCTCTCTCTCTCTACCCCCTTTGCTCTTTTGTTTTGTTTCTTAAATTCTGCATGTGAGAGAAATCATGGCATTGGTCTTTCTCTGGCTTATTTCACTTAGCATAGTACTGTATAGCTTCATCCATTTCATTACAAATGGCAAGATTTCATTCTTTTTTGTGGGTGAGTAATGTTCCATTGTGTGTGTGTGTGTGTGTGTGTGTGTGTGTGTGTGTGTGTGTGTGTGTCTGTGTGTTTGTGTGTGTGTGTATGTGTATTTCACATTTTCTTTATCCAGTCATCAGTTGATGAACACTTGGCTGTTTCCATAATTTGGCTATTGTAAATAATGCTACTATAAATATTGGGATGCACAATCCAGCAATTGCACTACTACATATGTGCCCAAAGAATACAAAAAATCCTAATCCAAAGGAATATAAACTTTCACTTTTAAAATAGTGATGGATTAATAGGAAGTTGAAACAATAGTACATGTAAGTCCTGTGTACCTTCACTCAGTTTTTCCCAGTGATTACATCTTACCTCATTACAGTACAATATCAAAAACAAGAATTTAACATAGTACAATATATGTGAATAGTACAATGTCATTTTATCACATGTATAAATTTATTGAAATACCACCACAATCAAGGTACAGAACTATTTTATCACCATAGCAGCCTCATTAAAACTGAGCAGTAGTTGGAGTGCCTGAGTGGGTCGGTTGGTTGAGCTTCTGACTTCAGCTGAGCTCATGATCTCACGTTTGGTGAGCTCGATCCCTGCATCAGGGTCATTGCTATCAGTGCAGAGCCCACTTCAGATGCTCTGTTTCTATGTTCTCTCTGCCCCTCCCCTGCTTATGCTCTCTCTGTCTCAAAAATGAATAAACATTTATTAAAAATAAACCCTGAGCTGTTAAAAGCTCAAACTCTCCACTAGACCTCCTCTGACCTGCCACCCCAAGCAAGGAGGAGAAGGCTGCTTCATTTTCCTCAGGTGAAATGAAAGCCCAAGTTCCTCATCTGGTCTCATTGACACTATGGGAAGGAACCCTTTTTATTGCCAGGATGAATGGAAGTCCCAGTTCTCTACTTGGCCATCTCAGACACTACTGGTGAGGAAATTGGGTTGTTTTATTTCAGCTTGCCAGGTGGATGTCTACACTCTCCACTCAGCTTTTGCCAGCATCACTTGGGTTAGGATCACCATTTTTTCCATTGGATTTGGTTGGAATAGAGTACTTTTTGTATAAAAGTTTTGGCTGTCCCCTGTTATTTTTATTTTTGTTTGTATTTTTTTGGCTAGAAAGAATATGTATTCAAAACACCATTCTCCGAGTACCTGGGTGGTTCAGTAATTAAGCATCTGACTCTTGATTTCGGCTCAGGTCATGATCTCAGGTTTCCTGAGATCAAGCCCCATGTTGGGCTCTGTGCTGAGTGTGGAGCCTGCTTAAGAATCTATCATGGGGTGGGGCGCCTGGGTGGCTCAGTCGGTTAAGCATCCAACTTCGGCTCAGGTCATGATCTCACAGCTTGTGAGTTAGAGCCCCGCAGTGGGCTCTATGCTGACACCTCAGAGCCTGGAGCCTGAAGCCTGCTTTAGATTCTGTGTCTCCCTCTTTCTCTGTCCCTCCCTTGCTCATGCTCTCTCTCTCCTTCAAAATAAATAAACATTTAAAAAAATTTTTTAAAAAGAATTCTCTTTTTTCCTCTCTCTCTGCCTGCCTCCTCCATTTGCTCACATGCACATGCATTTTCTCTCAAAATTTTTTTTAATTAATAAATATTATTACAAAAGACCATTCTCACACCATCACTCTGCAATGTCAGTTTTTTCGATGATAAACTCTCCAATTTTTTTGCTTCATTATGTTTCTTTGGTCTATTTATTTTATACACATCTTACTTTCTTAATTCTTTAATAAATTTTGACTTCTCTGAAATTCCTTATATTAATTTTGATCTAAATTTTTTAAATTTCTTTCAATGTTTTCAGTTTAAATATCCGGTACACTTTTCTTAGAATGACCCTTAGTCCACTTAATTCCTTCTCCTTTGTGCTTATTTTCCATATTGAAGTTATTGGCAATATGAGAAATACATTTATGGAATGGAAACTCAATATTATAAACATTTTCCCAAGTTGATTTGTGTGTTCAATGAAATCACAAACAAGATATAATAGATTATTCTATACCAAGACAAATTTTCAGAGGAGGAAGATTGAGAGATATTCAGTTTTTCCCTTAATAGTATAAAAAATAATAAACATCATTGAAAATGTATCCTTTCATATTTCAAATCATCTTTTGAAAACATCCTTGTATTTATTGGTATTTTAAATAGAGTTTGGTTTATTTTGAAATCTATAGTGACGGATTGAGAGAGCTTCACTTTTTTTGTTAAATAATTTATCTGTTCCCCACAAATGAAATTAATGATGGAAAAAATAAAGCTTTATGAAAAGGGGAGTTAGATTTTGGAAGTAAAGACTCCTTCTTACCTCTACCTTACTCACTGATGTGAATAAAGTTTTTTGTACTTTTCCTGGCTTTGGGGTTTGGCTGATGTACTATAAAGGTACACTCTGATGGATGAGAGTTTTCAGACTCCAGCTGAGAATAGATGGAGAGAGCAGTGCTTAACAAGAATATACACTTATGTGGAGAGCCAAGACAGTACCTCAGAAAAATAATGACCATACTTCAATTTGATGTTCATTATGTAACAAGGAAAAGTATTTTTAATAGAAACTCAAGTAAGATATAACCTTATATTTTTTTAGCTTTCTCTTTTAACAATTCTTAAGTTTCTCTGGGATGAGTGATTTCTTCCTTTAGATTTGTGTTTTTATAATGGATAATTCACTATTTAAACTTAGATATACACATGAGTACATTATGGGAAATGTCACTGGTAAGACAGACAAACTGGAATATAAGCCAGGATATCAAGGTTTTGGTATCACCATTGTACAAACCGTATGTGCCAACATACAATCCTTACAAACCATGTTGTATGGGTTTGAGCTAATCAGCTAGTATTCATGGGACTCACTATTCCAATGTATAACATGAGAACTTGGATGATATAAACAACAAAGTACCTTCTGCTTGAGAAAATCCATTTTTTCACTTCCTTCTGAGAGTTGTAACCATCATTCCCCAAACTATTTGCTCCCAGTTTAAAATATACTGTTATATGGATAGGAACCAGTAATGGATTCTTTTATTCCTTTTACAAATTTTAAAATTAAAAAAATGAAATCAGTAAATCATGGTGTAGCATAAATAATGCTGAATCAAGATTATAATAGGAGTAGACAATTAATAGCTCCAAATAGATAATTGAGAGAAGCTTGACCTTCTTCTCTCTCATTTTTAGTATGGTTTCTAATCTTCCTAACTTCTAATACTACTGTTCACAGTTTGCCATAGAGATCTTTATTAATTCTTTCACTAGTCAATTAGCCATTTTTATCAATTCATCCAGAAGTAGTTCTTGAATCAACCATTTTTTAAATTTATAGCATATTCATAGAGTTCCCAGCATTGCCAAAGAAGATTAAGGTAGAGGTGTGTGTGTGTGTGTGTGTGTGTGTGTGTGTGTGTGTGTGTGTGTGTTTGAATGAGAGAGAATTAATATAAGAGTAAGCTACAGGTATGGAGAAAAAAAAAGGAAATTGATCTCATTTATCTTCCTTCCCATTCTGTCGTAGCTCCTTCATCTTCCTCCCACCAAAATGTAATACCAGTACAATTTAGTGTTTCCTAGTAAGAAGAAATGTAGTTTCACATTCAAATTATTCAAGAAGCAATCAATACACTATGCCAGGTATGTTGTTCTAGAAGAAAATTGTTTTTGTGCTTCATAAAGGAAGAGCAATGAGTATCTGTATAAAGAAAAATCCAGCCTTGGAAGTAACCACATTTATCTTTCTTCAAGAGGGAAATTAAAAAAAAAAAAAAAGTTAACTTTAAAAAATGATTAAGTTAAGACTCGTTCATTGCCATTTTATATGGTCCTTCTGAAGAAAAAAAATGTCAGTAACCTACAGAGAAGGTGAGAAAATGTCAAGTTAAGCTCATGAAAAATGTGGGTGTTGAGTACATTTGAATCATATACACAAATTGGTTTTGAATTTATGTATGGGTGCCTGGATTATTCTATGTGTGCTAAATATGCAATAGGATGAGTAGGAGTGGAGACCTAAAGTAAAGTTAAGGCATAATAGTTTCTAGCTTGTTAACACTAAATTGACCTATAAAGAAAGCATTGAATCTTAAGATGAGGTAGGACCCAGTCCTTCAGGAACAAAAGCATCATTAGGCCTTTTGTGATCTCTCTAATACTTCCCTATATGCTGATATGTGAGAGACTATTAGATAAGTTTGCATATGGGTGAATGACTTCAGGGATAAACAACATTTTTAGAAATGATGTGACAAGTTGAGAGAGTCACAACTGAATTTGAATTTGGGGTAAAAATCTTTCCCCAAAGTAGAATTCACCCTGAGGAAATTGTGAATCTGGAGCTTCAGAATTTGAGAACATGGCTCATTCTCAATACTGTGTGCTGGTGATTATAATGTATTTCAACACCCAATCACTTGAAATGGGCTTATATTAAAAAGATAACACACTGAACAGCATGTTTTCAATATCATATTAAGTGTATTTGGGTATAACAAACGTATAGTAAATCGAAACAGCTACACACCATTAAACTTTTTTTTTTCTTTTCCCTAAACCACATTGGGCATGTAATGCAAACTGACAGAGTTGGAAGAGCTTAGAGTACTGGAACAATTTGGGATGGGGGGTGACGGAGGAGTGAAGGCCATCTCAAGAACTCCCTGCTAATAGAAACATATGAGGGGACTTTGATAAATTACTCTGACTAAAAGGAAAAGAGACAGAGACTGAGAAGTTTTTTGTATTTCTTCCTCAAACTAATCAAAGAGATGATATCATTAGTTACATGGGCTTAATCTGATTTATTAGTAATGCTATGTCCTAAGTAACCTAGTTCTGTTTCATAGATCAGCATATAACAAGCAGGGCCAGGATTAGGGTGAGGTTGACAGAGGTACTTCCCTTGAGTACAGAATTTACGCAGGAATCTAGATAAATAGTAATTAACACATTTTTAATGCAAATTAATGCAAAAAGCTCAAGATGAGCAAAAGATCACAATTTGAATTAAAGATAAGATCAGTATATGCTTATGTTTGCATTCTAAAGTGCCTCACCTGTCTGATTCATGAGCTTGCTGGCCAGTGATCAAGTCCTCATCCTAAATGGTTTTATAACTTCAGAACATAAAAGCACAATTTAAAATTTGATACAATTTCACTGTTTCCTTATATGTATGTTCTCAGAATAGCATGCCTGATCTTCCTCCATTACAAAGAATCCACTCTGTTAGCTGCAATTCTAAGGCATATTTAGGGAAAATCAAGGCACTTGAGGAACCTCTTAATATGCTCCCTTTCCTTAATTTTCCTTAATTTTATTTCTTTCCCTTCTGGCTTCAGTTATTGCTGTTTAGAATACTTTTTCATTCTAATTGTTGTCCTCAGTTATAGAAAATATCAGTACATGGTCTATTTTTATCTCTGACTGCTATTATACTTATTATTTTGGCTTTTGTGTTTAGCAGCTTCATAGACTTGTGGATAGATTTGGATTTGTTTTATTTATCCTGATTAGGATATATTATTCTCATGAGAAATAAAGATTCATACTTTTCAAGTGTTCTGGGATGTTTCCAGTTATTATCTCATCAAAATGTGGTTGTCCTCAGCATTTTTAACAGAGCCAGAACAAATAAATAGTAACATTTATGGAACCACCAAAGACCCCAAATAGCCAAAGCAATCTTGAAAAAGAAAATCAAAGCTTATGGTATCACAATTCCAGATTCAAGATTCATTACAAAGCTGTAGTAATAAAAACAGTATGGTATTGGCACAGAAATTGACACATAGAGCAATGGAACAGAACAGAAAACCCAGAAATAAACTCACAGTTATATGGTCAATTAATCTTCAACAAAGCAAGAGACAATATCCAATGGGGGAAAAACAGTCTCTTCAACAAATGGTGTTAGGAAAACTGGAGAGCTATATTCAAAAGAACGAAAGTGGACCACTTTCTTACACCATACACAAAAATATACTATAAGTGAATTAAAGACTTAAATATGAGACATGAAACCATCAAAATCATAGAAGATAGCACAGGCAGTATTTTCTCTGATACTGGCTATAGGAAGATTTAAACAAAGCAAAAATAATCTGCTGGGACTACATAAAAATAAAAAAGCTGCACAGAGAAGGAAACCATCAACATAGGCAACCTACGGAATGGGAGATGATTTTGCAAATGACATATCCAATAAAACAGTAGTATCCAAAATATGTAAAGAATTTATACAAACCAAATAATCTGGTTAAAATTGGGCAGAAGACATAGACACTTCTCCAGAGAAGACATACAGACGGTCAACAGACACCCAAAAAGATGCTCAGCATCACTCATCATCAGGGAAATGCAAATCAAAACTACAATGAGATACCACCTCACATCTCTGAGAATGGCTAACGTGACAAAAGGCACAAGAAACAAGTGTTGGCAAGGATGTGGGGAAAAAGGAATCTTCTTGCACTGTTGGTGGGAATGCAAATTGGTATAGCCACTGTGGCAAACAGTATGGAGGTTTTTCAAAAAGTTAAAAATAAAAACTACCCTATAATCCAGTTATTACATTACTGGGCATTTACTCAAAACACAAAAAAACCCCAGTAAATCAAAGGGTACATGCACCCCTATGTTTATAGCAGCATTAATTACAATGGCCAAATTATGGAAATAGCCCAAGTGTCCATCAATAGATGAATGGATAAAGAAGACACAATGGAATATAATTCAACCATAAAAAAGAATGAAATCTTGCCATTTGCAGCAACATGGATGAGCCAGAGAGTATACACAAAACAAAATAGTGTTAGAAAAACAAATAACATGGGATTTCACTCATATGTGGATTTTAAGAAACAAATGAGCAAAAAGAAAAAGAGTGACAAACTAAGAAATAGACTTTTAACTCTAGAGAACAAACTGATGGTTATCAAAGAGATGTGGGTGAGGGGATGGGTGAAATAGGTGATGGGCCTTGAGGGGACACTTGTGATGAGCACTGGCTGATGGATGGAATTGTTGAAGCACTATATTGTATATGTGAAACTAACATAACGCTGTGTGTTAACTATACTGAAATCAAAAATTTAAAAATAAAAATAAAGAAAATAAAGAAAAAAAATGTGGTTGTCCCTGCTTCTGTTTTACTGTTTCCTTCTGGATTTACACACACACACACACACACACACACACACACACACACACAACACACAACACACACACACACACACACACACACACAGATTTTGATTTTTTCATCTTATAATCTGTATCTCTTTAATTTTTATTCATGTCTTCATGTTTCTGTGAAAATGACATATTAGTCATTCACATTTATTGTAATCTCTCTCTAATCTATTCATAATAAATCCACTAAGATTTGATTTCTAACAATTAAAATTTTCATTTCTGTAAGTCTTACTCTACATTATATTTGCCAGTTCGTTCCTGATGGTCTCTTATTTTTTATTCACTTACCTAATTTCATACTTTACTTATTTTAGAAATAGCTCATGTTCCTTATCCTGCTTTAAGTACGCAAAGTTATTATTTCTTCTCCTCCTTTTCCTCCTTCTCCTTTTTTTTTTTCCTTTTTCTCCTTTTTCTTCCGCTTCTTCTTCTGCTTCTGGTTCTGCTTCTGCTTCCCCCTCCCCACTCAACCTTTTGTGTGTGCTTGATTGTTTTTTATTATGACCTGAACCTTTTTGTTTTTTTTTTCTCTTTAAATGTTTACTTATTTTTGATACAGAGACAGAGACAGAGTGTGAGTAGGGGGGGGAGCAGAGAGACAAAGGGAGACACGGAATCTGAAACAGGCTCCAGGCTCTGAGCTGTAAGCACAGAGCCTGATGCAAGGCTCAAACTTGGGAATGGCTAGATCGTGACCTAGGCTGAAGTTGGAGGCCCAACTGACTGAGCCACCC
Source organism: Neofelis nebulosa (assembly GCF_028018385.1). Taxonomy (NCBI): domain Eukaryota; kingdom Metazoa; phylum Chordata; class Mammalia; order Carnivora; family Felidae; genus Neofelis; species Neofelis nebulosa. The sequence goes on along the minus strand of NC_080790.1, from coordinate 42,339,872 downwards.
AATTGCCCCTGAACCTTTTTCCTTTTAATCTGTGGAGCTCCTGTGGGTCTATTCTGGGGGGAGAAGAGTATTTTCTTCTGGGAACCACAGAGGACTATTAGCCAGGAACTACTCTGCAGAGAGTCCAGATCTAATGTGAAGGCCCCAGATTCAACTGTCTCTTGTTGCAAACCCAAGTCTGCATGACACAAAGTTTTATAGGCCTGTTTGTCCTCTGGTTGAATTAATTCTTTTCATCTGCCTACAACTTAGTCTTTAGGTCTTAAGAATGTATATTTTGGAAGGCATCTTCTACTATCTCTCAGTACGAAAATGCTACAGAGAATGTGTCATATCCATGACAAAGTTGTTCTATAGTCAGAGGTGCCTCCAGGATACCTGGCATAACATAAATAAGTAGAAGACTGTTGATGTTCCCTATATCAGATTTGGCTATATTTAGTTCATTTTGTTTGTTGGTTTAATGGAAATTCCTCTATTGAATAATTTCAGTAAGTTTGAAATTCAGTATTTCTCAACATACTTAGGTATCAAAATCACCTATGCTGGAATTTATTCCAAGGATAGTTATTTAGTGAAAGTCTAATTCTTAAAAAGTTAATTGGTGGATTTACATTCATAATATTTTATGTTTTCAGCCTAAGTAGTTTATCATTCAGTAAATTATTTGTGTCCTTGAGACTTCTAACACAATTCTATATATTTGAGAACATTGTGCACAACGTTTCTTCTCTAATTTTTTGTATATCTGTAAATTTCTCAACCTTAATTATAATTTTATGGGTTTTTGTGATTTAAAAAAATTTTTGGATTGATTGAAAATTTGCCTATTTATAGAGTTGATGCTAAGCTTTGTCAATCCCACACTTCCCCTCTTTTTTTAAACTAGTCCATATACTCTTTAGTAATTTATTTTTCCAGCTACAAATACAATTTGGTTTACTTTACATTATCTTGTTTTAAATTATTATTTAATTATTTTTTTTCTGAGCTTTTCTCAAGTCAGGCCATCTAAGCTTTAAGTAGCAGTACAAATCCTGGTTCCTCTACCCGCTGTTTCTGTGACCTTTGGCATAGTACCTCTCTGTTCCTCAATTTACTTTTCTGTCAAATGTGATTGATAATAATATACCTACCTCATAGGGAGGTTATTAGGATAAAGTAATAAACTGAAATATAGTAGTGCCTCACAAACAATAAAATCTATATAAATACTAAATTTTATTGTTATTACCATTATTTTTGTCCACATGTTATGGGAATCCCTTTTTTTTTTAATTTTTCTTGATGTTTATTTATTTTTTTGAGACACAGAGAGACAGAGTATGAACGAGGGAGGGTCAGAGAGAGAGAGAGAGACAATCCGAAACAGGCTCCAGGCTTCGAGCTGCTGGCACAGAACCCGACGCGGGGCTTGAACTCATAGACCACGAGGGCTGAGCCGGAGTCGGACGCTCAACCGACTGAGCCACCCAGGCGCCCCTATTATGGGAATCTCTTAAATAAGTATCTATAATTTAGCTTTAGTGTTTTCTGTTTTTGCTATTAGTTGCAGTGTTAATTGCACTGTGGTTAAGTAATGGATTCTATGCTATTCTTTTTAGCAGTTTATTTTGCTTTTTAAGTTGTGCTCATGTATGATGTTTTTTAAACATTAGTTTTATAGGAGCTTGGAAAGAATGTACTGTATATGTGTGTAAATCTACATAATTTAGATCTTGTCTATTACTACATTCTTTGTGGTAAAGTTCTGCTTACAAATACCCTGTCTCCTCAGTTTCAAGACACATGCGGCATGGAGATAGGAGTAGAATTTGTACAACTACCTCAGGTCAATAAGCTGAGAGTTGTGGTGATGTAGGTTATGTAAGTATTAGGACCTCATCAAGATAAAAATCTTCTTCACAGTGAAGGAGACAGTTAACAAAACTAAAAGGCACCTGACAGAATAGGAGAAGATATTTGCAAATGACATATCAGATAAAGGGTTAGTATCCAAAATCTAGAAAGAACTTACCAAACTCAACACCCAAAAAGCAAATAATCCAGTGAAGAAATGGCAAAAGACATGAATAGACATTTCTCCAAATGTCTTTCTGGAAAGACATTATCCAGATGGCTAACAGACACATGAAAAAATGCTCAACATCACTCATCATCAGGGAAATACAAATCAAAACCACAATGAGATACCACCTCATACTTGTCAGAATAGCTAAAATTACCAACTCAGGCAACAACAGATGTTGGCAAGGATGCGGAGAAGGAAGATCTCTTTTATACTGCTGGTGGGAATGCTGGCTGGTGCAGCCATCTGGAAAACAGTATGGAGGTTCCTCAAAAAATTAAAAATAGAACTACCCTACGACCCAGCAATTGCACTACTAGGTATTTATCCCTTGCACATACAGGTGTGCTGTTTCGGGCACATGTACCCCAATGTTTACAGCAGCTCTATCAATAGTAGCCAAAGTATGGAGAGACCCCAAATGTCCATCGACAGATGAATGGATAAAGAAGATGTGCTATATATACAATGGAGTATTACTCGGCCATCAAAAAGAATGAAATCTTACCATTTGCAACACTGTGGATGGTACTAGAGGGTATTATGCTAAGTGAAATTAGTCAGAGAAAGACACATATTGTATGACTTCACTTATGTATGAAATTTAAGATACAAAAGAGATTAACATAAGGTAAGGGAAGCAAAAATAATATAAAAACAGGGATGGGGGCAAAACATAAGGGACTCTTAAATATGGGGAACAAACCAAGGGCTTCTGGAGGGGTTGTGGGTGGGGGGATTGCCTAAATGGGCAATGGGCATTAATGAGGACACTTGTTGGGATGAGCACTGGGTGTTATATGTAGGGGATGAATCACTGGATTCTACTCCTGAAGTCATTATCGCACTATATGCTAACTAACTTGGATGTAAATTAAAAAAAAATAAAGACTTAAGCTTAAGTCACTCAAATTCTCTAGCCTTCACTTTTCTTCCATAAAAAGTTAGAGGAATTTTGTATTAAAATATTAAGTCAAGATATCAAACAGGCTGAATCACTGAGTCAACATATGGGAGACTGTGGCTTTGGAGAGTCACCGGGTCCACAGAGGACTGAATGAAAAACAGTCTTTTGTTTTATTTAAACCAGAAATATTTTGGAATTGTTTTCTGAGGTAATATAATCTGAATATACTCACAGCTTGAAATAAAATGAAGTAAATATACTCACAGCTTGAAATAAAGTAAAACACAACTTGAGTTGGAACTTGAAGACACACCATATTAGCATTCCTGAGATGAGAGGGACCTGTTCCTTAGGGCAGAGGGTACAGGTAAAGGTGCTGGGGAAAGGCTGTACACATCAGCCTGGAAGCATCCTAAAGGATAAAAATTTGTGCTGGTCAAAGGTGGCAAGAAGACTGACCTCCACAAAGGACTTTCAGGATTTTACCTCGACAATTCTGCTGGACAGAGAATACAGTGGAAGTCAGATGCAAGAGAGGAGCACAGGTGTGATAGGATAGGATGGACAGGTTTCCTGTCTTTACTCTCATCTAACGATATGATTTAAGGTGGTTGATTATAGCTTGCTAAGGATTGCTGCTTTTCAGAGAAAAGCAAAACTATACAATTACTAGTGACTAATGATTTTAGTACTGCAGTTACCAAGAGAAATTATAAGTCATAAGTCAACTATTCATCAAAGCCCTAAAGAAATATTCTACACATATCACATACTTTAAAAAAACCAAACAAATAAACTGTGAGGTTTCTTAACCAATTATGTATGCATTAATAACCTTTATCCCAATCCAGAGAAAAATACACAGAAAAGAATACTGTGAGTCTGTCTCCTTTCTGAATCTAGATATAAACATCCTAAATAAAGCATATCCAAATTTAGTACAAACAAACTAAAACTGATGTCCTTAATATCATCTAAAGTTGGGTGCCAGTTGACTTTCCAAGGTCCTTACTGCTTCATAGCAACCCTCCAAAAGGTCACTCAAATGCCAGATGACCAGGATATTCAGGAGAGGCCAGTGCTGCTGTGGATTTTTATACTTATAAAATTCTGTGGACTAAAATTGTTAACAAAACAAAACCCATTAAACTAACAGGTCTTTGAATAAATAATCATCTTCCATATAGGTGGACTGACTTAATGTAGGAATGTTGAGTTTGTTAAATGAACAGTGAAATTGCCAGGAACTCTCAAGAAAGGCATAATTACATGGGAATATGTCCAAAAAAAGTGGTATTTAAAAAGACAAAGAGGATATTAAAGTTTATAAATAAGGAAGAGCTCTTCATTCCAGAAAGAGATGGCCAAGAAGTGTATGATCTAAAACTTTGGATTAAAACAAAAAAATTGTACAAAATGAACACCAAGTTGTAAATTATAAATTTATATTTTTCTTGCCTTTAAGTATAATATGTTTTAATATTTGAAGTAAATTAAAACAAGATGTAAGGGTAAAGGAAAAATTTTTTTGTGAAAAATGATTTATTGCTTTTTGTTCTACACATCAGACTCCAAAACTTTCTGTGGATAGACATAATAATGAGCACGACTGAGAGTCTTTGCTGTAAGAGTGGCAATAAAGGCAACACCTAACACATTCTCAGCAACATGGGCATGTGCCCCACCTTTAAGCCATGCAGAAATATCTACCCAGAGCTGGTTGTTGAACCTTTAATGAGATTCTACTATAAATGTGCTTTGTATTTAAAAATTTTTCAAAATCAATCTTTTGTTCTAAGATTAACCAGACTGTAAATCTTTAGCCCTTCCTCATATATGTAGTATTTTTGTATTGGGTTGACATCAGTCTTGTGAATAAACACCTTAGTCTCTAGTTGATGGCTACCAAATATAACCTTGGCTGAGTTAGCTCATAGTGAATATCCCAATATTTCGCCCAAGAAAGGAAAGTAAACTTTTATAAGCTGATTTAAGTAGAGCTCTTTCCAGGCTGCCTGGGTAGCTCAGTTGGTTATGCCTCTGACTTCAGCTCAAGTAATGATCTCACCATTCATGAGTTCAAGCCCCGTGTCGGGCTCTGTGCTGACAGCTCAGAGCCTGGAGCCTGCTTCAGATTCTGTGTCTCCCTCTCTCTCTGCCCCTCCCCCACTCATGCTCTGTCTCTCTCTCTCTCTCTCTCTCTCTCTCTCTCTCTCTCAAAAATAAATAAACATTAAAAAATTTTTAAAAATGTCTTGAAGGAAAGGAATTCTGTCAATCAAAACCATTAACATTTTTGAGACAGACCTGATCTTATGGATAAAATATTCATGAGCAAACTTAGCATTGCTCCTTACTTTCTATGTGATCTGGAGTAAGTCATATAATTGCTCTGAGATGTCATCTTATTCAGTTGCCTTTGAGATTGCATGCTATAGCTGAATAGATTTTATTTAAATTATTTTATGGCAACTTTGAAAGAAAAAAAGAAGAAAGGTATATTTAAGGGAAGTGACCTTTAATATGCCATATAAATACTCACCCCAGTTAACCTTTAATGGAATGCCAACAAGTGATTATAACATTCTAGTATAATTTTATTGTATTCTAATTTTAGTAATACGATACTCTTCATTGTTCCTATGATTAACAGTAATCTCTTAGGGCAATTGTTTGAATTTTATTAAAAATTAGGGTTCTTTTTAAATTTTTTTAAAATTTTTATTTCTTTTGGAGAGAGAGACAGAATGCAATCTGGGGAGGGTCAGAAAGTGAGGTGGACACAGAATCTGAGGCAGGCTGCAGGCTCTGAGCTGTCAGCACAGAGCCTGACGTGGGGCTCGAACTCACGAACCTTGAGATCATGACCTGAGCCGAAGTCAGACGCTTAACCAACTGAGCCACCCAGGTGCCCCTAGGGTTCTTTTATTTTCATATTGTATACAGAGCTAAAAGAAAGAGTTGTATGTGAATGTATGTGAAAGTCTGTGAAAAGAGTATACAGGTGGAAGATTTGAGATCATTATTAACCCAAGAAAGCTTTGAAACACAAATAGGAATACTTTAGTTTAATGCCTCACTTGGGAGCTATGTGCCAGAATGCCGTAGCAACAAGAGACTTAATGTGTGCATTTGAGGTCACCTAGCAGTGTGTTATATCAGTGAGCTTCTGCTACTAAAATCTCCCAGCAAGGGGGAGGAATACATAGCATATGAATTATTATTTCCAAACATAGTTATGGATTACTCAGAGGTTCAAAATAAATGTGCTTTAGGAAGGGAAGTATAATCTTGAAAAAGTTGAAGTAGTGTATGAGTGCTGTCAATAATATTTTATTCTTGATTTACTTCTTTGTCTCATTTTACCCAGCCCCTTCCCTTTCCACTGTAGATTATTTGCCTTGAAGCCCCAAATCTATTAAATCATGGCCAATATCTTACCAGCAGTTCTTCTTGCCAATAGGAAACAAGGGGTGCAATCCATTAAAAGCAAGACATTCAAGGCGCTTCTGGGTAGTTCTGTCAGTTAAGTGTCCAGCTCTGGATCTCAGCTCAGGTCATGATCTCACAGTTCATGAGATTGAGCCCCACATCCTCTCTGTACTGACAACACATAACCTGCTTGGGATTCTGTCGCTCTGTCTCTCTCTGCCTCTCCCCTACTAGTTTGTTCTCATTCTCTCTCTCTCTCTCTCTCTCTCAATAAATAAACTTAAAAAAAGCAAGACATTCAATAAATAGAGCTATTAGATCAGCTCCCAGTGATGCCAGAAATGGTGCTACTTCCCAGATCAGTAGAGATAGTTTTCTCAGGTTCTTCTTCCACTCCATCTCTGTCTCATACTTTAAATATATTTTCCCTCTTTGGCATAGTTTTTAATTGAAACTGTTCCCCACACCCTTCCTCCCTATTCTTACCCTCAGGAATCTATACTCTATAGGCTCCCTCATACACTGGCCCAGGAACCTTCCAAATTCTGAACAACTTGATAAATTCATCATTATGGAGTACTTAAAATAATATTGTCTCAAAGTTAATGTATAAACACTTTGGTTATGATGTGAAGTATCAAATTATAAATGTTTTACCATAGAAGGTTTATAAGACTTATAAAGGGGTATTCCTTAATTAAGGAGCCAGTGTAGACTTTTGAAATAAATGTATATGAACATAAGTATAGCTGTGTGGTTTTGGATGAGAATTTGTATACAACTTTCTTAGCCAAACTCTCAAAGAGAAATGGATTGTGTTATGCTTCACTTACTGATATGCTTTCTCAGTGTTGGTGCCGCTTGAATAAGAACACTGTTGATGGTAATACTGTGTCTAATGCGATTGCTTTTCTAGTTAAACCAGCATATGGAAACACCATATGGAAGTCAATACTTCTGTCAAATAAATCCTACCATCTCCCCATTGAAACTGAGAAAAAATTGAAATATCAGATCTAGTATAATTTTTAATGTAGTTAGAACAACAACAGAAAAAGAATATTCCTAGAAGTTGCTCTGTTGACATAGTCATAGAAATTACTTCACACCAGAAAAATATTTGAATACTCTAAATATCCCCAAATAGTGTGACCTTCAAACTCTGGCATGCTCAATGGAATAGTATACAGACATTAACCAAATGATAACATTTTGTCTGATAATGGAATATGACTAAAGTATGACTGTACTTGAAGAACACATGTATGCGTTTAGAAAAATAAATCTAAGAAAATCAAACCTTAAAACTTTGACCTGATTAATCACCATGGCCTTTTGGACTCATGCACTGTGTGTCACCACCTGCCTTAACATGACCTAGCTATTAGTACCATGAATTGAGATGGCCCGTGTCAACATGGCCATGTTACCTATTGTTAATTATTTGGTCCAGGTAAACTTTTCCTGGGAAAGACAAATCTTGAAACCAATAAATAACTGTTTGCATTAGGAATTTCATATACATCAGTTACCTTATATAGCAGTCTCCTCGGAAAGCAGCTCACGTAAGAAGCGACACTTTAATTTTCAGGACTAACTTTATTTAACAGCCTCGTCTTACTGTGTCTACCAATCATAAAGTATTGTATCAGGAATTTCATCCAATCCCCAGTAGTTCCTCTCCCTGCCTTAAATCACTAAGCCCAAATTTCAAATCCTATAAGTATTCCCTTTGGCTCCCCACTTCTTAGACACTACTGAGTGTCTTTCACTCTGCCAAGGCCTTTTTCCTTGTAGCTATAGCAAGTTCTAACAAATTCAGTTCTGTACTACTATGTTGCATGTTTGGAGGATCTCAGTACAATTTTTTTTGAGACCAATTAAAAAATTTATTCTGTTTCAGCTTTGAGATATAATTGACAAATTAAAATTGAGCATATTTAGGGTTTATAGTGTGTTGATTTGACATTCAGCATTGTGAAATGATTACCATAATCAAAGCTAATTCACATAAGCATAACTTCACATAGTTACTTTTGTGTGTGAGAGAGAACACTTAAGATTTGTTCCCTTGGAAAATTTTAAATATACAGTGCAACGTTATTAACTGTGGTCACCGAATTGTACAATTAATCTCCAGAACTTATTTATCTTGTAAGTGAAATTTTGTGCCCTTTGACTAACATATCCCCATTTCTCACACTCTCTCAGTCCATAGAAGCCCCTGTTCTACTCTCTGCTTCTGTAAGTTCACCATTTTTAGATTCAGTATGTAAGTGAGATCATACAGTAACTATCTTTGTGTGTCTGGTTTATTTCATTTAACATTATGTCTTCCAGATACCATCCATGTTGTCACAAATAACAGAATTTAATTCTTTTTTATGACTTTAGATAGATAGATAGATAGAAGATAGATATAGATATATATGTGATATGTATATCACATGTATATCACATGTACATACATTAGCACATGTTCATATTTTCTTTATCCATTCATTTGTTTTTGGACACTTAGGTTGTTTTTCCATATCCTGGTTGTTGTGAATAATGCTGCAATGAACATGAGAGTGCAGATATTTCTTTAAGATACTGATTGTATTTCCTTTGAATATATACTCAAAGATGTGATTTACTGAATTTAATGGAAGTTCTGTTTTCAATTTTTTTGAGGACTGCCATATTGTTTTTCATAATGACTGTACCAGTTTACATTCTTACCAGCAGTGTATCAGGGTTCCCTTTTCTTCACATCCTTGCCAATACTTATTATTATCTCTTGTCTTTTTTAATATTAGACATCCTAATATATATGAGGTAGTATCTCATTGTGATTTTGATACGCATGTCTCTGATAACAAGTGATGTCAAGCACTTTTTCGTATACCTGTTGGCAATTTGTGTGCCTTTTTTTGGAAAAATGTCTACTCAGGTACTTTGCCCAGTTTTGATCAGATTTTATTTACTCATTCACTTATGCATGCATGCAGGCTATTGAGTTGTTTGCTACATGGTTTGGATAATAATCCCTTATATGATATAATGTTTTCATATGTTTTCTCACACTCCATAGGTTACCTTGTCATTGTAGATGGTTTCCTTTGAAGCATTTGTGCAGAGGCTTTTTAGTTTAGTCCCATTTGGGTTTTTGTTGTTGTTGTTGCTTTGTTGGTGGTGGTTTTCTTTCTTTCTTTCTTTCTTTCTTTCTTTCTTTCTTTCTTTCTTTTTTTTTTTTTTTTTTTTTTTTTTTTTTTTTTTTTTTGCTTTTTTGCCTGTGCTTTTTGGTCTTGCCCAGAAAATCATTGCCAAGACCAATATCAAGTACCTTTTCTCTATGTTATCTTCTAGGAGTTATATGATTTCAGGTCTTATGTTTAAGTCTTCAATTTTGAATTTTTGTGTATGGTATAGGATATAGTTATAATATCCTTTTATTGCATGTGGATGCCCAGTTTTCCCAATAACATTTATGGAAAAGACTGTCCGTTTCTCATTTGTATTCTTAGCACCCTTGACATAGATTATATATGTCATTGATTATATCTGTATGGCTTTATTTCTGGGCTCTCTACTTCCTTGGTTAAATTTATTCTTAAGTGACTCTTAAATACAGAGAATAAACTGAAGGTTGACAGGGGTGGGTTAAATGGATGACTGGCATTAAGGAGGGCACTTTTCGAGATGAGCATATGTGTCATATGTAAGAGATGAATCATTGTGTTCTTCTCTGGAAGCCAAAACTACATTGTATGTTAACTAACTTGAGAAAAAAAATTCTTAAGTATTTTATTATTTTAAATGCTCTTATAAATGGGATTATTTTCTTAATTTCCTTTTCATATAGTTGTTAGTATATAGAAACACAACTGATTTTTATAGATTTATTTGTTTCCTGCAACTTTACTAAGTTCCTTTATTCTAACAGTTTTTCAGTGAAGTCTTTGGATAATATTTATGTATATAACTTCATGTCATCTGCATACAGAGATAGTTGTACTTCTTCCTTTCTGGTTTGGATGTCTTTTATTTATTTTTCTTGCCTAATTATTCTAGCTAGAATTTCTAGTACAGTATTGAATAGAAGTGGCAAGAATGGACATCCTTATTCTGCTCTAAGAGGAAAAAAATTCAGCTTTTCACTATTGAGTATATTATCTGTGGGCTTGTCATACATGGCCTTTATTATGTTGAAGTACATTTTCTCCATACCTAATTTGTTAATGGTTTTTAGCATGAAAGAAAGGATGTTGAATTTTGTCAAATACTTTTTGTGCATCTATTGAGATCATCATGTGAACTTTATTCTTCATTCTGCTAGTATGATGTATTACATATTGACTTATATGAGCTGAACCAACTTTGAATCTCAACAATAAGTCCTCCACTCAGTCATGTTGTATGATCCTTTTAACATGGTGCTGAATTTTTTTGTTACTATTTTGTTCAGGATTTTTTAAATTTTTATGCATTAGGGATAAAAGCATGTAGTTTTCTTATAGTGTCCTTGTCTGGTTTTAATAAGTGGGTATCACTGACCTCATAAAAGGAATTTGGAAGTGTTCTTTTGTTCATTTTTTAGAAATTTTGACAATAATTGATATTAATTGTTTTGTAAAAAGATGGCAGAATTCACACTTGAAGCCATTTGGGCCTAAACTTTTCATTGTTGCAAGGTTTTGATTATTGATTAAGTCTTCTTACTCATTATTATCTTTTTAACATTTATATTTCTTTGAGTTAGTCTTGTTAGGCTATGTATTTCTAGGAATTTATCCATTTCTTTTAGGTTATCCAATCTACTCATGTGTATTGTTCATAAGAGTCTCTTAAAGTTTTTTAAAATATAATTTATTGTCAAATTTGTTAACTTACAGTGTATACAGTGTGCTCTTGGCTTCAGGAGTAGATTCCCATGATTCATGGCTTACATGCAACACCCAGTGGTCGTCCCAACAAGTGCCCTCCTCAATGCCCATTACCCCTTTTCCCCTCCTACTGATCCCCCCATCAACCCTCAGTTTGTTCTCTGTATTTAAGAGTCTCCTGTGGTTTGCCTCTCTCTCTGAAACTATTTTTCCCCTTCCCTTCCCCCATGGTCCTTTGTTAAGTTTCTCAAATTCCACATATGAGTGAAACATGATATCTGTCTTTCTCTGACTGACTTATTTCAATTAGCATAATACCCTCAGTTCCATCCACATTGTTGCAAATGGCAAGATTTCATTCTTTCTCATTGCCAAGTAGTATTTCGTGGTTTATATAAACCACACCTTCTTTATCCATTTATCAGTTGATGGACATTTGGACTCTTTCCATAATTTGGCAATTGTTGATAGTGCTGCTATAAACATTGGGATGCATGTTTGTTTGTTGTTGTTGTTGTGTTTTGTTTGTTATTTTTGTATTTCTGTGGTATCAGTTGTAATGTTTCCTCTTCCACTAATAATTTTATTTATTTTAGCCCTCTCACTTTTTCCTTGCTAGTCTGGCTAAAATTTACTTCTCATTGTGTTCAACTTTTCAAAACAGTTACTATTAATTTTGTTGATTTTTTCTACTTTTTCCTAGTCTCTAGTTCATTTATCTCTGCTCTAATCTTCATTTCCTTCTTTCTACTGACTTTGGGCTTAGTTTGCTCTTTTACTAGTTTCACTAGATTTTCATTATTTATATGAGATTCTTCTTTTTTCTCAAAGTATGCATTTGTAGCTCTAAAGTTCCCTCTTACAACTGATTTTGGTATATTCTGTAAGTTTTGGTATGTTGTGTTTTCATTTGTCTCAAGATATTTTTTTTTATTTTCCCTTTGATTTATTTTTTGATCCACTGTTGTTATTCAGGAATGTGTTGCTAAATTTCCATTTGTAAATTTAAAAATTTTCAATTTTTGCTAATTTCTACTTTGATGCAATTATGGTCACAAATGATACTTCATATAATTTCAATCTCATTTAATTTGTCCACATTTTGTGACCTAATACATGATCTATCCTGGAAAATGCCATGGATACACTTGAGAAGAATTCTGCTATTGGATGCGATGCTCTGTATATGTCTTTTAGGTCCATTTTGTCCATAAGGTTATTCAAGTCAGTGTTACTTTACTGATTTTTTAGGTCTATAACTAAGATCATATGAGCTTGCCACTTGAGCATGGGACTGTCTTCTCAAAACAGTTCTTCGTCAGTTGGATTCCACCAGGGTTTCACAACTTCTTAACTATTTCTCAAAGATCCCATAAAGGCAATTTTACCTGTGGATGGCTGCCAACTTATTGTTGCCATGAGAGAAGACAAGTAGAAAACTCCCCTCCTCTCTCTTGCTGACATCAACAGAATGTTGAAGTCTAATCTGCATCCACTATCTGGCCTTTAAAACATTCTTTTAAGTAAACTTCATGCCTAGTGAGGTGTTTGAATTCATGACCCCAAGATCAAGAGTCCCATTCTGTAACTACTGAGCCAGCCTGGTGCTCTGGACATTTAAATTATTTGATCAAGGTTATCAGTCCCATTCCCTCACACCTTCCAAAATTTCCTGATTTTATTTCATTATATTTTTGTGTCCTTGGTCCCAGCTCTTTGCTCTGTATCCAAAGTCAATCTCTATTTTGGTCCAAATATATTTAACTTTCAGTGTGATTATCTATCATGTATTTTTTTTCAGTTCCACATGCATTTTTTCAAAGCTCATTCCTCTGGTCTCTGCAACTTTCATTGTCTTTGATGAAACCTAACTTTATAATCATATCTTTGGATCCAAATTCCATTATAATATTATTTTTCCTTCCAGTATGTTCATGCCAGACATATTGCTTAAAACAAATATTGCAGATAATTTTCACTAAAGTGAATGTTGACAATTAGAAATATAATTCAGATAATTAAGCCTGTACTTTCTTAAAATTAATTTCTCCATGGATTAAGGAACTCTTCCACACTTTGCATGTTTCAGTCACAACAGTGTAATTATCCTTGTAAACAATACAAGTTCCTGCATTGTTTACATAATGAATTTGATTCTGTGATTTGGTGATGAATTTTTGTGTCTGATTATCCCACAGTGCCTTGCTTTCATTACCATTTAAAAGATTGGACTATTCTCCCTTCCTGTCTTTCACCTTTAATTCTCTTATTACTTGACCCTTAAGTTCAAACAAATGTGACTTTTTTTCTAGATAGTTTTATTAGGGGATAGAAAAAATACCTGCAACAATTCATGCACGTCACAATTTTACTCTCAAAATGAAAAGTTCTTGAGAGCATAGTGATGTCTTATTATGTCTTGACTCTCCCAAAATAAACTACCTGTTAAAGCCTATGCTGGATGTCCATGGAATTGATTAGGCAGCACAACTCATATATAATTATAACACCATGAAAGAATACTAAGAAGATTCAGAAACAGTTTTTCATGACTGCTTCTAATTTTATTCTTCACTCCACCAGCCACCCCTTCAAAGTTCCCTGAATAAAAGAGAATGAAACTTACTGTATCTCGTCGGCATAGCTCCTACCTTCCACTTGGCCCTTATCATGGAAACTTTCATTTAAGAACTTCTATATTTTTATAGAAATTAATTATTTCTCAAATCATTGTAGTAGGACTGGTAAAGCACTAATGGAGATATGTGTAAAACACTAATAAAGAGCCATTAATTCACAATGCTTGGCCTAACATTAAAAGAGCCAGAAATCTCACTTCACCCTCCTGATTTTTAGTGATAACCACCCACCTTTTTAAATGAAAGCAATATATTTTTTTTCTTTTCATGAAAGCTCCTCAATTATTTCTATATTTGGGAATTAATATAGTGTATTCCAGACAAAAATGATGTTTTAAAAACTTATTTACAGTTAGCATGAAATCAAACACAAACCAGCCAGAACTAATCTTTGTTCATTTATTTCCTTAGTATAATTTAGAAGCTAAACTGTGTTTGTTGTAAGTTATGAAGTCGAACAATAGACAAAGCTATTTGTTTTCAAATTTCATTTAAAAATGAACCAAGTATGGATTACTATGCAGGGCAGAAAATTGGTCTTCTCTATATGAAACTTGAAATAAAACTTAGTAATTAGTCCTTACTTTAATAGCCAGGGAAATCAGTTTTGGAAAGGGCATTACTTTTGTGATTTTATGAACTCACATTTTGTTTTAGTTATAGTTCAGATTTGCAAAAATGCACTGCCAGATGACTATGGAGAAAATGGAAATGAAAAGAAAAATGTGGGGCCATTTCTAGATATTTTGCACAAAGATTTTCTGCTTAGTAGAATTCCACCAGTGTATTTATAGTTTAAAGTCAAGACTGCTTCCACGAATATTTGTTATAGGCACAGGGATTTGTAAAACAATTTTAATATTAAATTTCACCAAACAGAACGATGGGAATGACCTGGTAATTATCAAATAGAGATAAAATTATTTTGTAAACTAAAAACAACTTGTATTATGATTTAATACATGCTTTTATATGCATTATAATCCCCATAAAAATTACTAAAGTGGATATCACTTTATTATGACTATTGTCTCTAAAATTAACTTAAATGATGATTATTTAAGAATTAATATAGAAATATTGCCTTCTATACATGTAAAACATGATTTATGTCCAAGTAATTCTTTTTGTCTGCATGATACACCTCTTTTCTTCAGTGCCAGTTGGACCTGTAACAAAATTTCTGTAGATCTAGACTGTACCTCAATATGAGTTACAAAATGCAACAATGCATAACCGTAAATCCTTACACATTATTTAACTTTATTCTAGATTTTTAAGTGTTGACAGAGGCATATGCAGACTGTACCACTCCTCCATCCTGAGCAATTAAAGACTGCAATCCTTATATCTCCAGAAATGCCTTCAGACATAAATATTAGATGTTTCACAGATTTCTTTACTGGGATTCTGTTAAGTCCTTCACTTTATTGCAGTTCCTACCAAAACTGGAGTCTGTTCTTGACCACGATTTAATTATCTGAGTACAGTGTCTCCCCTCTTTGACCCAAAGCTGGCTATTGCTTTTAACCAGATAGATGATCTTTAACTCTTACCACCAGTGTATTTCTACTCACCTGTAGACATGAATGATCACTGTCTGGAAAGCTCATCTACCATTACCACATGTCCCATTAAACTCTTTAGATATTAATACCATCTTGGATTATACCCTCATTTGCTGCACATACTTTCTGACCTTTACCTCCAATACTTCGTTACAGCAAAACTACTTTTCTGATGGCAGTCCTTCCTAATTTTCTAACTTTTTCTCTTACCTACTCTATCTTGTCCATTCAGTCAATTTGACCCATTTACTATATGTCTTGTTCTTAAAATAAAACATAAAGCATTAATTTTTCTTTACTGGACAACAGCCTTTTACCACTCTATACATTTTCTGTCTGCCCATTTATTCTTGTTATTTTCTTCTTTCAAATTAGATTTCTAGTTTCATAATCAAATCTCTTTTTATACACTGGATTCTTTTTTTTTCTCAACATCTTCTATTTCTCCCATTTCTTTACTGAGCTTTGTCTCCCTACTTATTATTGAACCTATTAGTATTTCAATTTTACTATTGTAGAAGGTCACTAGCAGGGAATTCCATACTTCAGAATTTGCTCCCTAAAATGTCACTAATTAGACTTGCTCCTGTCATCCATGGTGGAAAGGGTTTATGACGCACTGCCTAGAGCCCAGGTTTTCTGCTGCTTGCTATCCACTGAATGGTAGAGGTAGCAGAAAAACTCATAGCTTTTATTTAATTATGGTAATACTTTAGACAAGCAATATGAAATCCTTCTTGTTGTTTTTATCTAAGAAACTAGAAAAAGTAAGAATAAGGTAAAGTATCTTCTATTTAAATGGAAGAAGTGAATGAAATGGTGGTAAAGCTCTATTTCATGTTCATCTTGCTGTTTCAGCACTCATAAATGATAATTTCTAGTCTTTTCTTGATACACGTTTTTCTCAGTAAAAACAGTATACTTGCAGGATTTGAGTGGTCACCTTTGAATGAAGAGGTCTTTATATGGTGATAATTTTCTAATATGAAAACTTTGAGTTTCCATCAAATGTCAGCAGTTGTGAACTGTGGAATCCATGTTTTCTGCTGGAGGAAGAGTCATGAATCTGCACTGTTCTGGATACCCCACTCTTGCCTCATTACTGTATTAATTATAAGACTCAACCCAACTTCAGTGTTTCACTCTGATATTGTATATTTCTGAAAAAACATAAGCTTATATGAGAGTAGAAATTTTCGGAAAAGTACATTAAAACTTGCCCAATTTCCAGAACTTTTTTTCTTGCCAAGTTACAAAAATAACTTTCTGAAACCAAAGCTGAGGCCCTTCATAGTTATGGATCCTCATATTAGTGGCAAATATTTGTCATATCCTTAACATCTACAACTCTTTTTGGGAATAAGAAAAACTAGATTATATTGCTGGGCCTGAAATGCCATAGGCCTGAAATTCCATGTGATCACAATTTCAAGTATCAGACTATTCCAATGACAATGTATTACACTACATCAATTTACATGAGATGTTCAAAAGCCTTACACACCTGTTTGATTAAGAATTTAGGAGGCTTCAGAATCCCAGCCAGATAAATATAGTCTGGTTCTATTTGACCTGTGCAGTGTCTTCCATTTTTTATCCCTGTAGCTTTGACACAGGATTTGAATGAGCTCCAAACCAAATCTTTACCATATTCTTTTGTAACATCTTAGTGTGTGTTCTTCATTATTTTTTGCTTCATATGAGCTCTCAGAAGAGAGAGTTAACTGTTCAGTAATAGAATTCTGGGCCCCTTTTCTTTTGGTTAAGACACCTGTTATGTTTGTATTCATATCAAATGCCTTAGGTTGTAATACTCATCACCCCAAGACAAACAAGGGTATCCAATGTTCACTTCCTCTGGAAGAGGTTCATATCTATGATTAAGATGCTGTGGTACTTCAAACCCTATTCGCTTCTACTTTGATTGTTAATCATACAGCAGTTCTAAAGCAGTTCTACATCATAATAGATTGTACTGAGATTTACTTCTACAGAAAGAATATAACTCAGATCTATAACTTTAATCTGAGTTAAAGTCAATAAACCTGAGTTAAAGTCAATAAACTAAGTGTAGGGATTGTTAGAAATAGACCTATTTTCAAACAAGGAAGGGACACCTCACAAAAGATGGCATTTTTGGGTAGTTCTGATTACTCTAGCAGAGGATTTGGGACAAATATAGAAATTCAATTACTAGATGAGGTGTGGCTGAATTAAATGAAATATTTATTGTCCTAGGAGTTGCATGGTAATCAAATAAATATGTCGTGCCTGCCAGTGGCTGCTTGATTAGAGGGAATCTCCCAACCCAACAGTGATGGGACCATGCATGCATGATTAACATAATAATTATGGAGCTAAACCTGGCCAGTCACAATGACCCTTCCAGAGAAAGGTCAGTACCCAGATAAGAGAGCCTGACATGATGGAAATATTGACTTCATTAAAAAATCATGTCAATAGCCAAGTGATCTTAATTAGTCCAAGAAAACTGTGTTAGTAGAAACTAGTTGGGAGAAATATATGCATCATGGCAGCTTAATATGCCCCTCCTTACTGTCCCCTTTTTAAATGACTGATTAGATATCCATCCACAAACAAAAGTGCCCCTGGGAGTTGTGGGATCCAGCACCATACCCCAAGGAACACAGGAGGAATCTTGCCCACCTGTGTATCTGGTAAGAAGCAGACAGACCTTGGTAAGGACTGAAAACCAGGAGGAGCTGTGAACAGGCCCTAACCCTTCTTGGCTGTGACTGAGGAAAACCTGGAGAGTCTGACTTGGGCAGAAACCCACAGATGGAAGAGAGTTTGTAGAAGTCCAGCCTTCCTGAGTGGTGATTCCAGCATGCCATTGGAATGTGTCATCTATCTATCTATCTATCTATCTATCTATCTATCTATTGAGACATGGTAAGATAAACTACCAGCATCTCCTTTGCCCCAAGGTGACACTGTATGGGGCTTATCTAGGAGGTGTCAACCCTTTCTAATGAAGAAAGAACAATAAGTGCTTGGCTACCCCTGCTGTGTGGGATGCTTTTGGAGAAAATTGTTTCTTTCTGGCAGCACCCATAGCACTGAGGTGGGACCACCATGACTGGTTAGAGAGTCAGATAATAACATCAAAGGGCATCAAAGGGATATGATTCCCCCTAATTGCACCTAAGATTTCAGCAGGAATTCTGCCCACACGCCTCTGAGAGATCTCACCCAAGTATTCCCTCACTGGGACTATTCCCTATACACAAAGTTTTAAATCCACACCTCCCCTCACTCTGTAGCCAGTTCCATATATGCACTCTTGAGTGTGAAAGCAAAAGCAAATTCCAGTAAATAGGGAGTTCCTATAGAAAAGAGACCAGAGTCTTTGGACAAGTGATGACAAAATGACAAACTTAAGCTGTAGTGTCACCTTCTGGAAGACAAAAGAGATTTCTAGTAGCCAACCAGTGAGCCATAAGAACCAAAGAAGATATAATAGCTTAAGAACTCTGCTATAAGAGGCACCTGGGTGGGTCAGTTGGTTTTGGCTCAGAACATGATCTCATGCATGGTTCATGAGATCGAGCTCCATGTTGGGCTCTGTACTGACAGCCCTGCTTGGGATTCTCTCTTTCCCTCTCTCTCTGCTTCTCCTCCGCTTATGTTCTCTCTCTCTTTCAAAATAACAAAATAAATAAACATGTAAAAAAATAAAAATGATAATTATGCTGTAAGAGGGAGTAAGAAGTGAAGAGCAGGTGTATCCATAGAAGGTTGGGGTAAACCCTAGATATAAGAGAATGAATTAATAGTATATCCCACCTGAAGACAACTAGGAAAGATTTGAGGAGGTATCTTTTTCTACAGATGTGAAAACAGCAATGCAAAATGATGAGGAACATGAAGAATCAAGGAAACATGTCATTATTAAAAGATAATAATAATCCAATATCCAAACTCAAGGGCATGGAGTTTTGTGGCCTAGGTGATAAT
The DNA here is from genome assembly GCF_028018385.1 of Neofelis nebulosa. Taxonomy (NCBI): domain Eukaryota; kingdom Metazoa; phylum Chordata; class Mammalia; order Carnivora; family Felidae; genus Neofelis; species Neofelis nebulosa. Next base: position 42,320,412 of record NC_080790.1, on the reverse strand, counting down.
GAATTCAAAATAGCTATTTTGGAAAATTAAACAGCCTATGAGAAAGAACAGAAAAATCAGGAAAATGAAAAATTTAACAAAGAAATAGAAATCATAAAAAAAGAACCAAACAGAACTCTGGATCTGAAAAATTCAGTGAATGAAAATTTTAAAAATGCAGTAGAGAGCATCTATAGTAGAATAGATCAGTGGAAGAGAGAATAAGTGATCTGGAGGATAGTAACTTTGAAAAAACCCAATCTTAGGAAAAAAGAAAAGAATGAAAAAGTAAAGAAGACCTAAATGATTTGTGGAATTCCATCAAACATGCAAATATTTGAATAATTAGGATTCTGGAAGGAAAAAAAAGAGAAAGTTTACTTAAGGAACTAGTAGATGAGACTCACATCCAAGTTGAGGAAGCTAATAGATCACCCCATTATATTAATGCAAAAAGAGCTTTTCCAAGACACATTGTATGAAACTTTTAAAACTCAAAGTTAAAAAGAAACTTAAAAGCAGCCAGTGTTGGGGGCGGGGGGAGATTCTAACCAACAAAGGAAGCCCTGTTAGGCTATCACGGACGTCCCACCAGAAACCCTACTGTTGAAAGTAGAATGACATATTCAAATTGTCAAAATTAAAAAATTGTAAGCTGATAATGCTCTATCCAGCAGTTATACTTTAGATAGACTTTCTCAGACAAACAAAAGGTGAAGAGTTTCATTACCACTAGAACTACCTTGTAAGAAATAATGAAAAGAGTTCATTATGAAATGAAAAAATGCAAATTAGTGACATGAAAACATATGAAAGTGTACAACACATTGGTAAATGTAAATATACAACCAGATTTAGAAAAGTTTAATTCTGTAATAGGTTAGTGTGTCAACCACTTAACCTATAGCATAATGGGTGAAGGGAAAGAGTATTAAAATAACTATAGCTACTGTAACTTTTTAATGAATAAACGATTAAAAAGAGGTAAATTGTGACATCAAGTATATGAAAAAGGAGAATAAAAGGGTGGAGCATTGGTATATAATTGAAGTTAACTTTCTATCAGCCTAAAATTGTCTATTTTATTTATAAGATCTTTTATGTAAATCTCATGTTAACCACAAAACAAAAACATACCGTGGATCCACTAAAAAGAAAGAGAAAAAGAGCATGGCATCAGGGAAAATTACCAATTTACCAAGGTAGGCAGAAACAAGGGAAAAAAGAAACAATGGAAATATAAAACAGTTGGAAAGGAATTAATAACTTGGCATTAGTAAGTCCTTACATACTAATAATTACTCTAAATGTAAGAGAATTAACTTTAAATTTTAAATCTAAAGGCATAGGTGGCTAGATGAAATTTAAAAAAAAAAAAAAAAAAAAGCAAACAAGACCCAACTATATCCTGCTTATGAAATACTCACTTCATACTCTGGGCACATATTAGCTCAAAGTGAAGGGCTAGAAAAAAATATTCCATACAGTATTTTTGGTGGAAACCAAAGAAAGTACAGTAGCTCTCCTTATAGCTGATAAATAGACTAAGCCAAAACTGGGTGAAGACACAGGGAAGATCTTCTTTATATAATGATAAAGTGGTCAATTCATCAAGATGTAATAATCATATACTATGTAGAGAAAACCATAAAGACTCCACAAAAAAAAATTAGAACTAATAAATGAACTCAGTAAAGTTACAGGATGCAAAACCAATATACATAAAATCTGTTGCATTTCTGTACAGTAATAATGAATTATTTTTAGGGAAAAATAAGAAAACAAACCCACTTACAATTACATCAGAAAGAATAAAATATGTAGGAATGAATGAAACCAAGGAGTTAAAAGACTAGAAAACTATAAGATATCAATGGATTGGAAAAATTAATATTATTTAAGTGTCCATAATAACCAAAGGAACTTACAAATTCAGTGCAATCCTTATGAAAATACCAATGACAATTTTCACAGAACTGGAACAAATAATCCTTAAATTTGTATAGAACCATGAAAAATCCCAGATAGCCAAAGAAATCTTGAAAAAAAAGAACAAAGCTGGAGGTATCACACACACTGATTCAAAACTATACCACAAAACTGTAATAATTAAAACACTATGGTACTGGTACAAAAACAGAAACCTAGATAAATGGAACAGAATAGAGTCCAGAAATCAACCCATTTTTATTTCAATTTTTGTTTTGTTAATCATCTACAAAAGAGTCAAAAATGTACACTGGGAAAAAGGTAGTTTTGTCAATAAATGGTAGTGGAAAAAAATACATGCAACAGAATGAAATTGGACCACTTATTATATCATATACAAAAATAAACTCAAAAAGGATTAAAAACTAAATGTATGACTGTAAACCATAAAACTCTGAGGAAAAAACATAGTAAGCTCTTGGACATTGGCCTGTACACACACACACACACACACACACACACACACACACACACAAACACACACACTATCTTTCTTAGGCAAGGGGAACAAAAGCAAAAATAAACAAATGGGACTGTATCAGGCCAAAACCCTTTTACACTGAATAAAACCATCAGCAAGAAGAAAAGGCAACCTACTGAACAGAAGAAAATATTTGCAAATGATATAACAACAAAATATAAAATAACTCACACAACTCAATAGCAAAAAATAAATACCCAGTTTAAAAAATGGGCAGAGAACCTGAATAGACATTTCTCCAAAGACATATAGATAGCAACAGACACATGGAAAGATGCTCAACATCACTCATCTTCAGGGACGTGCAAATTAGAATCACAATGATATATCACTTCATACCTGTCAGAGTGGCTGTTATTAAAGATGAGAAGCAAGTGTTGGCAAGCATGTGGAGAAAAGGTAGCCCTGGTGTGCATGCAACCCTGGTAGGAATGCAAATCAGCGTGCCCCTACCCCCCCCCCAAAAAAAACAATGGTATGACCACTATGGGGATGTTCCTCAAAAAATTAGAAATAGAACTACCATATCATCCAGTAAATCCACTTTTGAAAATTTATCTGAAGAAATGAAAACACTAATTTAAAAGATGTATGCACCCCTATGTTCATTGTAGCATTATTTACAGTAGCCAAGATATGAAAGCAACATAAGTGCCCAACTATGGATGAATGGATAAAGAAGATGTAGTGTGTGTGTGTAGAAGTACACACACACAATAAAAACGAATGAAATCTTGCCATTTGCAACATCATGGGTGGAACTAGAGGGTATTATGCTAAGTGAAATAAGTCAAACACAGACAAATAGTTTCACTTACACATGGAATCTAAAAAAAGAGAACAAGTGGTCAAACAAACCAAAATAGAAATAGACTCGTAGATACAGAGAAAAATCTAGTGGTTGCCAGAAGGGAAGGGGGTGAGGGTATGGTAAAAATAGAGGAAGGGGATTAAAAGGTGCAAACTTCCAATTATAAAATAAGTAAGACATGGGGATACAATGCGCAACATAGCAAATATAGTTAATAATAGGTAACAATTTTGTGACAAATTATGTTGGAGGAAGATTGGAAACTGGGTCACATGGCCCCTGTCCAAACATTTTCAGTCCTAACTGAACCTTTTCTGCCTACTTAGAAATAAAAAAGAAGCAATGGAATATCATTTTCAATTATAGCAGTCTTTTCCCTTTTCCTGTTAAAATTTTACCTAAAGGTTGGGTGTAAATATATATAGGAATTGTGTATATGATGAAATTACCATCTTAAATTTGAAAAAAAAGAAGTGGGTTATTCAAGTAGTGTTGGGACAATTGGCTAATATTTTATGAAAAAAAAATTGGCTCCCCGCTTCATCTTTCTAATAAAATAAGTTCACATAGTACAAAGATTTGGATATTTTTAAAAACCTGAAAAAAAATTTTTTAATGTTTCAAGTTTTAGTTAAATTCCAGTTAGTTAACATATAATGTAATATTAGTTCCAGTAGTAAAATTTAGTGATTTGTCACTTACATATGACAGTGCTCAACACAAGTGCCCTCCTTAATACCCACCACCCACTTATCCCATTCTCCTACCCACTTCTCATCCAGTAACCCTCAGTTTGTTCTCTGTAGTAAGAGTCTGTTTCTTGGTTTACCTCTTTTTTCTTCCCCTAAGTTCATCTGTTTTGTTTCTTAAGTTCCACATATGAGTGAAATCGTATGGTATTTGTGTTTCTTTGACTGACTTATTTCACTTAGCATAATACACTCTAGCTCCAGCCACATTGTTGCAAATGGCAAGATTTCATTTGTCGATTGCTGAGTAGTATACCATTGTGTGTATATATATATATATATATACACAATATATACATATATGTATAGATATGTATATAGATATGTGTATATATGTATAGATATGTGTGTAGATATGTAGATATGTATATACATATATATATAATCCATTCATCAGTCAATGGACATTTGGGCTGTTTCCATAATTTAGCTATTATTGATAATGCTGCTATAAACATCAGGGTGCATATGCCCCTTCAAATCAGTATTTTTGTATCTTTAGGGTGAGTACCTAGTAGTGCAATTGCTGAGCCATAAAATCTGTAAAATTTTATAATAAAATGAAACAATGGTTAGCTTAAACAAACAAAAAAGGAACTAGTTTGGAAATTCTTTTAGCAAATACATATTACTTAATGAGTTTCAGGAAATAACCAGTTTTTTAATGAAACTAGGTAGAAGCCGAATGGTAAAAATGTCTAGCACATGGGGAAAAGATTGGAAAGGTGAACAATCCATTGGAACTGGGGTTGTTACTTGAATAAACAAGGCACTCGTGTGCCACTCTTGTCACAAAGAGAAGGACATAATGTACAGTGTTACATTTTCAGGATGCAGTGGGGTCCCTGGGTTTTACTTCCCTAATAACACTCCAAGGCTGAATGTATAAGTCTCATTCAAGACCCTCCTTTCTTGTGGGACAGAACTCTCAGGTAACCCCACTTTGGGTTTTAGAATTTCAGGCAGGACCTGGAGCTCAGTCTCTAGCTTTAGTGAATATGAACAAGAAACAAGCTTCAGAGTCAAACACACATGTTTTTGACTCATTCTGTTACTTTTTTTCTGCCTGCCTTAAATCCTCTAAAATTGTTTATTTCTTTTTTTATTTTTAAATCTAAACTCATTGATTTTTTTTTTAAATAATTAAATACCAGCAGGGACACCTGGGTGGCTCAGTTGGTTCAGTGTCCGACTTTGGCTCAGGTCACGATCTTGCAGTTTATGAGTTCAAGCCCTGCATCTGGCTGTGGGCTAACAGCACAGAGTCTGAAATCTGCTTTGGATTCTGTGTCTCCCTCTCTCTCTGCCCCTTCCCCGCTCATGCTCTGTCTCTCTCTCTCTCTCTTTCTTTTTCTCTCTCTCTCAAAAATAAACATTAAAAAATATTTAAAAAAAAGAATTAAAGACCAGTAAAACTTTGTTTTGTGAACATGATTAATTCCTGAAATATGTTCATAATCCAAAGCACTTGTATATCAAAGCAAATTTCAAGAGCCATTGGCTCAATTGTGATCTTGTGACAGTTAGTGTCATGTACTACTCATATTGCAAGACATCACTTGTTTATCAAGTTAAAATTTATTAGAAATGTTTGCTCATCTTGCAGAACACTCACAGAACAAGTTACTAGCAATTCAAGGATTTACTGTAACATAATTGATGTAAAATGCTTAGCAGAGTTCTAAAGCAAATTTTTAATAAATGATTAAAGGTCATTTTCATATAAATAATGGTAGGGATAATTATCATTTAATTTTGTTGAGAGTTTTTATTTATTATATAGATTATACCTGTACTTAGAAATTTCTACCATTACTAAGCCCATGCTTTTTCCTTCTCTAAAGCCATGGTCAATTTGATATTCAGTCATAAACATTTAAGACATATCTGTCTTCATCATACAGAATTGCCAAAGTAAATCATACATGATGGAATTAAGTTTGTTACTTTGTTAAAATGCTACTTTATAGTACAGAATATGGAGTCTTCCTTTATTTCTATTAACATTTACTTCTATTAACATATTACATCTACATTATGTCCTGACAATGTGCACCTATCCTGAGATATTGTTAAAACTGTATCACAAAAGGGCAAAGCCATCATCGCTGACTTGTTTCAAGGTTAAGTTTCCTGTCAAAGTAGAGAACGGGTGAGTTTATGGTAAGAAATCTGTGTGACCCACAATTTAAAAATTTTTATGATCTTTACTGTGTGGTGAAGTGCTTTGAGAAATATAAAGCAATATATAAATGTTGGCATTCATTACTGTTCTTTGTATCATTTTGGCTTTGCAATTATTTTCACTATTTGAAAATGGATTTTTTTGTGAATCATTTCAAATTCTTGAGGCCACAATAGAAAACAAACAAACAAAAAGAGTAAATTTCACAAACTTTACACTTTGATACCTCTCTCTGAAATGTGGTCATAATAAATAGTGTTTTGCTCAAATCACAGGATTGTGGTGACTATCAAATATGCTAATAAATGTGGGTGATCCCTGAGTTAATAAAGTTGTGTTAAAAATATATGTCATGCGGGGCGCCTGGGTGGTTCAGTCGTTAAGCGTCCAACTTCACCTCAGGTCATGATCTCACAGTTTGTGGGTTCAAGCCCTGCATCAGGCTCTGTGCTGACAGCTCAGAGCCTAGAGCCTGCTTCGGATTCTGTGTCTCCCTCTCTCTCTGCTCCTCTCCCGCTCATGCTCTGTCTCTCTCTGTCTCTCTCTGTCTCTCTCTCTCTCTCTCTTTCTCTGTCAAAAATAAATAAAAACAGGGGTGCCTGGGTGGCTCAGTCAGTTGGGAGTCTGACTTAGGCTCAGGTCATGATCTCACAGTTTGTGGGTTCAAGCCCCCCATCGGACTCTGTGCTGACAGCTCAGATTCTGTGTCTCCCTCTCTCTCTGCCCCTCCCCTGTTCATGCTCTGTCTCAAAAATAAATAAACATTTTAAATAAATAAATAAATAAATAAATAAATAAAGTAAAAACATTAAAAAAATTTTTAAAAAGACATGTCATGCATGCCTGGGCGGCTTGATTCATCGATTGGGTGACCAACTCTTGATTTGGGTGCAGGCCATGATCTAAGGGTTTTGTTGTGAGATTGAACACCGCATTAGGGCTCGGTGCTGGGTATAGTGCCTGCTTCTGATTCTCTCTCTGCTCCTTCCCAGCTCACATGTTCTTTCTCTCTCTCTCTCTCTCTCTCTCTCTCTCTCTCTCTCTCTCTCTCTTTCTCAAAAAGAAAATTATATATGTCAAACTTGATTTCCTTGCTAGTACAGACAATGAAATTATAGGCCAAAGCACCATCACCCTGTTTCTACTTTGTGTGAGTGTGTGGCGTGTCAGTGTGTGTGTTTGCGTTTGTGTGTGCACAGCTCATACACATATAATTAAATGACCTGTGTCAAAATAGGAACAGAATGTATGGCTTATGGGTGATATATTTGTAATGTGTGCAAAGAAATGTGTACATACACAATTTATTTTGGGTTTTTCCAAGTTTTCTTCTCTTCCTGTACATTATCTCAATAATTTAAACAAGTAGAGGAGGATAAGACATATTCTGTTTCCTTTCATGTGAAAAGTAAAGGCGCTTTGGAAGTGTGGCTTCAAATTATTTTTGTATCTTACCCTCTCCCCCAACATTGAATGTATCATACCTATGCAAATTAATGTACTCACTATCTTCAGATGGTTCTGGTGTAATTTTTTTCTCTCCTGTATTATTTCAACTTTTCATTCCTCCTAAGAAATTTTCTCCTCTATTCCAATCTAAATCCCATTCAATTTTCTTCCTTTCTTTCCCTTTTTCTTTCTCTCTCTCTCTTAATTTATATCTCTTTCTCTCTTTTCTTGGCTTAAACAACATTTCTGGAGGTGGGAAGTTGGCAAAAATTCTTTCTGGGCACTCTAAGAGAGAATCTGTTCCATGACTCTCTCCTGCTGTTGGTATCCACTGGCATTCCTGGGCTTGTAGAGAAATCAAGATAGAAAACTTTATGATACATTTATGATTATATATATGTGACCAAATAAATCTTGCTGTATAGACCAGATAATTATTGCAATAAGGGACCTTGTGTTTTATACATGTATACTTCCCTGAATGTTTGCAATAATGAATGCCCTTAATGTGCACTCAGAAAAATATTCCTTGATTTTCTTTAGTCCACTCATTATTTCCTAAACAAACTATCCTGACTGGGTTTAAATAAATACCATTTCAGCTGCTGTTCAACCACTTTTTCTGACCCTTGAAACAAATGTGAAAACATCAGAAACATCCCAGCATTGCCATGACTTTCCATTTGTGTAATCACAGCACTCAAAGGAGTTTGTTTTTAAGACAATGATCTCACATTTTTATATGGTACTTACTGCCCTAGAGCACTTGAGATAACGATTTTTTAAATTTTTTTACTTACATCCAAATTAGTTAGCATATAGTGCAAAAATGATTTCAGGAGTAGATTCCTTTTATAATAATTGGTACAAATTTGGTGAGACTCTTAACAAAAAATAGAGTCAAAAACTAGTGGACAGAGGAAAAAAATATTAATTACCAACACCAGTAATTTTCAAACTTTTACTTTTTAATGAGCTTTTTTTTAATAGTTACAAATGTTATACACCTTAAACAAAATCTTATCTACAAATCCAGTATGTTTGACAGGATAGTTGAAATCCTCTTAGTTCAAGTGAAATAAGGTAAGATCCAAAAGTTCTAAACTGTTGACACTTCTTTTTCAGTCCCTGCTCTGGTGACCTCAGCAGTATCCTCGATTTCAGGAAGTTCATGCTATTTACACTAATGCAGTAATAGATGTTACTGTTAAGCACTGATTAAATTTAACTGTGAACTTCCTGGTCCAGAAGGCAAATATTGTGCTGTTAGTATGTAATGAAAGAGAATATCAAAAATTTTCAAGGGAAGCACTAATTTCCATAGTAAAAATGAATTTACTGTGTCTGTTATAAATCATCACTGAGAAATATGTTTGACAATGTCTTCAAAACGGGTCCTTCAGATTATAAAACATCATGCTTCATATAGCTATTTCTTTTGTGTTCACTAAAGATCTAGGAGAACTCTGGTGAACTGAAGGAATCCCTGCATAGGATTAAAATGCTTAAGTTTGGGGCGCCTGGGTGGCGCAGTCGGTTAAGCGTCCGACTTCAGCCAGGTCACGATCTCGCGGTCCGTGAGTTCGAGCCCCGCGTCAGGCTCTGGGCTGATGGCTCAGAGCCTGGAGCCTGTTTCCGCTTCTGTGCCTCCCTCTCTCTCTGCCCCTCCCCCGTTCATGCTCTGTCTCTCTCTGTCCCAAAAATAAAAATAAAAAACGTTGAAAAAAAAAAAATTTAAAAAAATAAAATGCTTAAGTTTACAAAAGCAGGTTTTAGGTAATCTGATTTGGTATGTGAATGACTTGAAAAGCAGGCATGTAAATATAGAGTCTATATACCTTCCTTAAATATAATATATTTTTGCAGGTTATTTTTTAAATAGAAGCTGTATATAACTTCATTTTAAGTTAAAATTTTAGATGAAAGCCTACATAATGATATTTACACTCTAAATCAGGAAATATGTGCTGTAATACCTGATGTGTAAATTGTGATTTAGGCTGCCTTTTCTTTTCAGCCCTTTCCCTTAGAATTGTAAAAAATATTATATGTGAGGAATTCCTATCAACAAATTATGTACAGGTAAATAATTTTCAATTGCCCATAATTTATACAGTATTCAATGTTTTAGTTTAACTCTGAAGTTTAGATTTTATATTTTACATTTCAGACAGCCCATTTCCAGCTCCATATCAACTAACCTTCTATGTCAATCCGGAAATGAATAGAGAAAATATTTCTTTCTGGATAATCGCTGGAACAAAGTCAGAGTACTACCTGTTTTGCAAGTTAAACAACATCTGAAGATATTAGGCTCTTTGATGCCTTTACTAAGATTCTCTTGAAGCAGACCTAATTTTAACCTGTCTCCTCAAAGTTAGTTCTTAGAAGTTATTTTTTCTCATTTTTTACACATCTCCTTCTCTGCAATCTGTCTATCCACATGTTCTGTCTTTTCTCTCTCCCCCTTCCTTCTTCTCATCCCACTTTTTCCTTCTTCCCTCCCTCTCCCCTTTGTTTCTTCCTTCCTTCTCTCTTCCCTTTCTTTCTTCCTTCCTCATGCAGTTATTCATCATATACTTAACAAATAATTAAATTATTTACTGTTATTATCTGTCAAGTAGATTTCTCAAAAAATGGAAAATGCCTCACAGACACACAACATGTGTGTGTTTCACATAAGTTTCACATAAGTGAAAAAGGGTGTTTTAGGGAAAGGGTACTTCATATGCAATGCTAGAAGCTTGTGTATTCATAGATCTTTGTAGTTAAAAGCTTATAAATAAATTTATTCTCACATTTGATAAGAACAAAATTAATATTGGGATATTAGAGGGGATAATAGTGAACACAGAATTGAAATATATGATGTAATAATAAAGAGGTTTGGCTTTATTCTATGTACTTTTACAGAGTTATAGGCAGATAAAGGCTGAGCATGAGATGTGCATTTGCAATGATGCCCTTGGCAAGAGTGTAGTGTGTAGGGGTGAATGAGCAGATTGGTATGCAGACTAGCTCATCCAGAAACCTATTGTGAAAATTCAGTAAGAGAAGATGGGGACCTGGTTCAAGTCTTGAGATAGTGGAAAAATTCAGATATAAAATCTGCAGAAATCAGAGACAAATGATGGAGTGTAGGAAGTGGCTGAGGGAAGAAATACACAGGATTTCAGGATTTGTGAGATAAGTGATTAAGTAGATGGCATTACCACTCAAAGTAAACAAAAGTCAGAAAAATAAGGAGAAGATAGATTTGGGTTCATAGTTGATGTATTCACGTTTGTTAATCATTGTGAGAGATACCTCCAAATTATATATACTTTGCTTTATTCTCTATATTATATAATTTTATTTATACATTTCTCTTTTACATCATTCTGTTTATATTCATTCCCTCATGATACGGTAATGTAGGATTGAGGATTCAGATTCTGAAGCCAGACTGCCTGGGTTTAAATCTTGGCTCAAAGTTTATAGTTTGTGTGTATGTGGGCAAATCACATATCCATTCTGTGCTTTGGGATTTTTAATCTGTAAAAATGGATCAAAAAATAAAATTAGCAATGCCTATTTCTGGGGTTGCTGTAAGAAATAAATGGCCAATAGAAATAAAGGACATATAAATGTGAATTATTATTCTTACTATTGTGCACCTACATTATATCTTCTTAAAATTTTCTTAATTTTTTTAAAGTTTATTTTTGAGAGAGAGAGAGAGAGAGTGACAGAGCACGAGTCAGGGAGGGGCAGAGAGAGAGGGAGACACAGAATCCTAAGCAGGCTCCAGGCTCTGAGCTGTCAGGCACAAAGCCTGATGCGGGGCTGGAACTCATGAACCCTGAGAACATGACCTGAGCCAAAGTCGGACTTTTAACTGACTGAGCCATCCGAGAGCCCCATACATCTTCTTAAAATATCCTACTGAAATTTTTGTTTACATAGCTTACATTATAGCAAACAAATACTTATGCTTGCCTAACTGCCCCCCCCCAAATGGCTATCATGAACAATATTGTCTGCCTCCTTATTTTGTGTCCAGCATTAAAACTGGTAAACACATCCCATAAAAAAAAAAGCTGTCACATGCAGGTAATAGCCCTTGTGATTGATGGGATCTATGGAGGTCAGAAAAAGCATTATGTTAAATATTAGGCATAGAGAATTTGAATTCATCACTCTTGTAGAATGAGGTTTGAGTACCTCACATTCAGGGTCTTGAAAGCATAAAAATTATTGATTGAAAGAGGAGGAAAAGACAAAGTACCTGATATAAACTAAAGTCTAAATGTAGAGCTTTAAAAGAATGTAGACACAGATAAGAAATAAAATTGGTTCTATAGACAGTAGTCTGCTGTGTCAGAATAGAGATACGAAGTGAAGAGAAAGCAAATAGGGACCAAATCAGAAGACTTCCATTGCTGGAAAAAGAAAGAGTATTGGTGGGCAAGGGAAGGCGTAGGAATGCCTGCTGCTAAATACACAGACATGCTAGGTAATATATATTTTCTAATCATTATAAATGGATACCTAAAAAAAAATGAAAGTAGGATGACTTCCAGGTGAAAAAATAAATAAATAAATAAAAATAAATAAATAAATAAATAAATAATAAGTAAGTAAAGGAAATGAAAATTAAAGGCATTTGCTAGTACCAAGAAAGAGAAATTTGGTTTTTAACTACAACTCCAGGAATGTAAATAATTCCTTGAGCTCTTTAAAAGTACAAAGCTGAAATGGAAAACTCCACCTAAAGATAAATGTCAAAATGCTCCTCCTTCTGAGAAAGAGTAGGATGGGAACCCCACAGTGGCAAAGGAAGGCAATCAAAAAACTCTTCTTGTCCTACAATTCAAGCAGAAAATATATTGAAATCAGTCCCTGGAATTAAAAGCACAGCTATTCCCTCATCTGGATTCAGCATTTCAATTGACAACACTTGAATGATCAGGAAAATTCCAAGTCCATAAATTAATTTAAAGAGTGCTGAGCTTGGTGTACACACACACACACACACACACACACACACACACACAAAACTTGCCATCATAACAGAATCTTAGCAGAAATAAATAAATAAACCTCAGACTTAAATCCTTAAAATCTGCAAGTTTAAAAATACAAAATAATTACAGTGAATACATTTGAAGAGAACACATATACGAGATTGAATATGTGTTCAAGAAATAGGGAATCATCAAAAATGGCCAAACCTATTAAAAATAAAATCATTAATAGATTGTTTAGAAAGAAAAAATTAGTGAAGTAAAAACTCAATGAACAAACCAAATGGCATAAAACAAAAGCAGATGAAGAATACGTTGAAAAGTAGACGTGATGAGTAATACAAATTATAAGATAAATATAGAAGAAGGTAGACAATTTAAGAAGCACACAGGGTAGAATGAAATGGTCTAAAACAATTGTAATTTTTTAAAAATTTTTTTAATGTTTTATTTATTTTTAAGAAAGAGAGAGACAGAGCATGAGTAGGGATGGGGCAGAGAGAGAGGGAGACACAGAATCTGAAGCAGGCTCCAGGCTCTGAGCTGTCAGCACAGAGCCCGACGCGGGGCTCAAACTCACGAACCGTGAGATCATGACCTGGGCCGATGTCGGAGGCCCAACTGACTGAGCCCCCCGTGCGCCCCTAAAACAATTGTCATTTAACTGACAAAAAAAGAAAAAGAAAAAAGAAAGAAGAAAAGAAAAGGAAAAGAAAAGAAAAGAAAAACAACAAAAAAGGAGAGGTAATTTTTAGAGATAATCACTTTGGAAGTACCAGCAATGATGGAAGGTGTCAAGCCTCAAATTCAAGAAGCCTAGTGAATATCGATAAAGAGAAAACAACATAAACTCCCATCTAAGCATATTGCCATTGAAATTCTGGAAAAAAGGAGAAGGAGAAAGGAGAAAAAAGCAAATGACTGGCAAATGAACATTAAAAGAATATCTTTCTAGCACAGAGGTATGTCAGCACACAGTGGGAAAATAACTTCAAATTTTGAGATAAAATTACTGTGCACTTTTATTTATATTAATTATAACATTTAATATAAAAGTTAGTAGTAGACCATCAGCAAAGAAAACCCCAAACACGTATTCAGGAAGAAGATAAAATATTCCAAAAGAAAAGTCTGAATTATAAGAAGGAAGAGTCACTATAGAAAAATGTGAAGGTTTTACATCAATATGTATTTATCTGCAATAGTACAAAACAAAACAAAAACTAAATATATAGAGAGAGCAATAATATCATGTAATCCATGAAAAGGATAGTGGGATATTAAGCATTCCAAAATTCTTGAAATGTTTGAAATTTGGATGAAAGCAACAGATAAATTTAGATCTTTTAAGTGGCATCTTAATTTAAGATAAACAATAAAGGGATAAAGTAATACGAACAAACACAGTCAGTGGCCAATGTAGGAAAGGAACAAAACAAACAAACAAAAAAACTAAACCAAAATAAAAATGAAAACAAATATAAAATGTAATTCAAAAGGCAAATCTTACAAAGTAGATTGATAGATGTTGATCCAAGTATAGAAACATTGAGTGTGGAAAAAGATGATCTCGATGTGATAACGTATTAAAAAAGATAAATAGCGGTGCCTGGGTGGCTCAGTCGGTTGAGTGTCTGACTTCGGCTCAGGTCATGATCTCACAGTTCATGAGCTCAAGCCCCACATCGGGCTCTGTGCTGACAGCTTGGAGCCTGGAGCCTGCTTCTGCATCTGTGTCTCCCTCTCTCTGCCCCTTCCCCTCTCATGCTCTGTCTCTGTCTCTCAAAGATGAACAAACGTTTAAAAAAAAAAAGATAAATAAAGCAAATATTATCCAGAGAGATGAGACAGTAGGAATATTTCTTTAAAATATCATACATATACATCTGTTATCATTAATTATATTTATTGTATTGGTGGTCTCAGGCAGTAGAAAAAATATTTATTTAATTATCCTTGTGGAGATTTAATTGTCTTCAAAGGAAAAAATTGATAATTTGAAAACAGTTTATTTGAAGTAATAAGGTATAGTAATATTATTTGGGAATACAAGTGTAAAAACCATATCAATTTTAATTCTTGAATATTTACAGATAGAAGTTGGAAAATATTTTTTAATTTGATGCCAATGAAATTGCTGGAAAATAAGACATTAAGGATTAGATCTTATAAAAATGTTTATAACAAAACAAAACTGAAGTAAACGGAGCAATACCTTATACTTCCACATGAGAAGACACTGTTACAGTGATGTAGACTTGCCATCTTAATCCATAATTTTAAATATTCAAATATTTTGTTATTAATATTATTATTAATGGCACCTAGTTAGCTTATTCTAAGTATTATATGGAGGAGCACATAGTCCAAGATTGGCAAGAATGCTTTGAAAGGGAGTAAGGCTAGAGAACTTGCCTTCACTGATATCAGCTAGAGTACACTATAAAGTGAGGTATTGGGGCAGTGATAAACACATAATTTAAGAAGAATGAGGGTACACAGTGAATCCTATGCATGTTTGGATATTGATAGAGATCCAATCTCTATCATGCAGTATAATACTCTGACGAAAGGGATGAGATGTAAGAAAATGGTGCCGTGGACCGTTGTTTCTCTGTGATAAAGACTATCTCAAACTTGAATCACTTGGAAAAATCAATTCATTTGGATTACATTCCTAAATAAAAATGCTACATTTTGTAAGGAAAGACAATAACATAGGCATTTATTTCTATGACAAGAAAATGGAGAAGAATGCCTTAATTAGGGCACAAAGAGTCATATAAAACATAAATGTTATTATGTTTTATTTTTAACCCACATCTCAAAGCACAGAAAAGGTCAGAAACAAAAAAGGTAAAAAGTGGACTCAAATTTGAGGAGTATATTTGTGACATGTATGAATAACAAAGGGTATATGTATATATAGGATATCTATAAAAGGATATATACAGTTATCCTTCTTTGTAATCAATAGATAAAAGGCAAACAACTCATTAGAAAATGGGCAAATATATACAAAGGTAAGAAACCAGAATGCCAATTAAATATAAAAGAATTTCTCTATATTTTTAGACTCAACATACTGCAAACTAAATAAAGAGATACACATTTTTATTTTTACCCAATATCTTGAGAAAAAAATCCTGACATTCATAAACGTTGATGAGGGTATAGAGCAATAGAAACTTCTATGCACTGCTACAGGATGTGTAGTTTGAGTAACATAATAGTGAACAATTTGGCAAAATCTGTTATTCTGTTTTTGTATGTTTTGATAGAACATATTTTAAGGTAAAAGGATTGAAATCAGAGAGGTAGGATGCTGGGTATGTGATTGCTTAGTACAGGCAGATGCTGAGATTTTTCTTTGTATCTAAGTTGAAGAGTGGTATTAGATAGGTTTAGGGGATTTAAAGAGCTTGGGGTAAACCAACATGGATGTGCTTTACATAATCACTATATTTAAAATGAATATAATTGAATATAAAAGCTCATTACTGAAAATAACTCTGCTTAGCATAAATCACTTTCAGGAAGAAGACTCATAATCTCTCATATGCTCTTAGTGCCTCCCATTCTCCCTTCCTTGTGATCACTTTCAACCATTGACATGTCTGACGTTCTTAAGGACTTACTTATACTGGTTAATCTCCTGGGTTCTGGAACTCCTGTTGTGTGATATGCCCCCTTAAGAATTATTTAAACCAATTCAGGAGACATAATAAGTACCCTGAATAAAGGCAGAGTTTAGCTGTATGCTGTGATATAAGCTTTTATTCATATGCAGAAATGTCCCCTTTGTTCTCACTGATTAATTTCACTATGTACTTACTTCTGAAGCTTTTATAATACAAATTATTATGCATCAAAAGCAAGACAAGATCCTATTAACCCCTATAATTTTTTTTTTTTTGCATTTCAAGTGTGCCCAACAAATAGTTCTGCTCAGAAAACAGAAAACTAAAGAGTCATAAAATATTAGATCCAGCTCTTTCAAACCCAAATATGATAATAATTGCTGGAAACCTCATTTATAAATGAGATGACTGAGACTCCACAGTCAGTTGTATAGCTGATAACAAGAAAGAAAGATAGCTAGATGATATGCACTGCTTCTTTCCCTGGAATCTTCTCATTGCACATCAACCCTCGCAAATTAGTTTACAGTTCAGCATTTTATTGAACTCTATTTTTTCTGGACATAACTTGAAAATTCAATCAAGAGAATATTTGCTGACCACCCCCAAGTACTATTTTAAAATCTGGTCAGCACTTTTTTTTTTTAATTTTATTATTTGTTTTTGAGAGAGAGAGAAAGAGAGAGAGAGAGTGAGCGAGCACGAATGGGGGAGGAGCAGGGAGAGAGGGAGACACAGAATCTGAAGCAGCCTCCAGGCTCTGAGCTGTCAGCACAGAGCCCAACATGGGGCTCGAACTCACGGACCATGAGATCATGACCTGAGCCGAAGTCGGACGCTTAACCGACTGAGCCATCCAGATGCCCATGGTCAGCACTTTTAAATTTTAAAATTTTTTTTTTCAACATTTTTTTATTTATTTTTGGGACAGAGAGAGACAGAGCATGAACGGGGGAGGGGCAGAGAGAGAGGGAGACACAGAATCGGAAACAGGCTCCAGGCTCCGAGCCATCAGCCCAGAGCCTGACGCGGGGCTCGAACTCACGGACCGTGAGATCGTGACCTGGCTGAAGTCGGACGCTTAACCGACTGCGCCACCCAGGCGCCCCCAGCACTTTTAAATTTTGATGAAACTTCTGTGTGGGAGGTGCAGGTAAAAGGAACTGTAGACTGTGGGATGATTTATACTTTTCATGAGGCTTGATAATAATATACATGACCATAGCAAAAACATTAGAGCTTCCTCACCTATAAAATTGTGCTTATCCATAGAACCTGTTCAGTGTCCAGTTCAGTGTGTGGATTCAGTCCTCATCTTTGTCTTCTTGGCAGTGGCTCCATACTCACTGGTGAAGCATTCTTGATTCTCATCAGCTTCTCAGTCTCAAAGTCAGCTTCTCTGCTCAGGGAGTACAACTTGTCAGTGGATGCACTTCCTTAAATTAAGGTATCCATGCTTCTTAAGAATATTCCTAATAGTCATATGATGTCATATAGTCACTTTCAGGAGGATCTCTCATTTTAGTTGTGAATAAAATTTTAAGCCAAGAAATGAAATAACTCGTTAATCCTATTTGAGCTACTGAGGAACTTTTGAGAGGAAAAAAGTAATCAATTTAATAAAAAGAATAATCAAAAAAGAAACTTGATGGTCCATATATATCAAATGTAACAGTAGTGTATAAAGTCACCCAAACCTGTAAACTACTTAGCCAGATTAATAATAAAAATTTCAAATCTAACCAAATGTTAAACCTTTATAGATTGTCTTGTTCAAGAAGTGCATGGGAGAAGAATAAATAGATATGAGTTTTAAGGGAACAGAGTTACTAGGCTTATTTATGATTTCTGTTCAAGAGCCATAAGACTGGAAAACCCCTCAAGGCAAGGATAATGACTGAGCAGATTCAGGCATACGGTTCAGGTAACTGTAAAATAAGTGGAAGAACACAAAATAAACATCCATTTTGACTGGCAGAGCCTAGACTAGAGTCTGAACCTAACAATTACTGTGTGTGATCTCAGGCAATTTTTTTTAACCCTTCTGAATATTGCTAATTGGTAAGCAGAAGACCACATGTGATGATGTGATAGAGTCAGAGAGATGTGGGTTGAAAGCCAAGTTGACCTCTTGATAGTTTAATGTTCTTGGAAAATGAAACCCTTTAAACCTCAATGTCTTCATCTACGAAATTGAGGAAATAATATTTATCTAAACTTTGAGATTTGAGGAAAACTCAGGTTTATGTGATAAACACATAGTGGTTATTTTAAGAATGTTGGATAAGTGATTATCACTCGCTTGTGAATGCGGAACTTTGTAAATGTAAATTAACAGTACATACATAGGATTGTCAACTGGAGAGGATGTCCCAGTGAAATCCTCAAAATTTGAGTGACAATCAAAATATGTTTGTCGTCTATTGCCTCAGAGTACAAAATTAATCAGTAATTCTTAGGGACAAATATTACTTTTTCTCTTAAACTTTAATAGGCTTCTGGTTTGATAACACATTGAGTCCCTAGTGTGTTCTTATGAATGAGACTATAGTATATTTTCCCTTCTTTCAATTTCTATTAAACAGAGAAAAGGGGGAGAATGGAGAGTGTGTGAAGAGCAAATATTTTAAAGATCCTAGGGGCGCCTGGGTGGCTCAGTCGGTTGAGCGTCCGACTTCGGCTCAGGTCACGATCTCGCGGTCCGTGAGTTCGAGCCCCACGTCGGGCTCTGGGCTGATGGCTCAGAGCCTGGAGCCTGCTTCCGATTCTGTGTCTCCCTCTCTCTCTCTCTGCCCCTCCCCCGTTCATGCTTTGTCTCTCTCTGTCTCAAAAATAAATAAACGTTAAAAAAAAAGTTAAAGATCCTAAAACACTTACATCATTCACATTTTGGCATGATAGAAATTGGGCTGTATTTTATAATCTGTGGCTTCTTGCAATTGCTGACATCCAGGAAGCAATCTTGAAAGAGTTGCCATGAACTTGGTTGATATTCCTGGTGGCAAGACAGGACAACTGTACCTCATCAGTGCTTCAGTCAACAAAATATTTCAGGTCCACTTAAAAATGGAATGTGAGTGTTCATTTTTGTCTGCAACTTTCTGATACCAAAATCAAAACTCACAGAGATGTTAGCATCTTGGTGCAATAGGACACAAGGAGCAGGATGTACAAAACTTCCTCTGAAAGATTGGCTCACTCTAGTGATTTGGATAATGAATTACCTGGAATTCAGGGCTCCCTGGTATCCCAGTAGAATGAGCTCCATCCATGGTAAGCTTTCTGTGGTTTTGGTGTCTTCCTGCTCCCAGAGTTGAACATCCCAAGGAACCTAAAATCCCCAGATTTGGGGCAGCTGGCATTCCCAGACAAAATTTGAGCTGATGCCTGAATCCAGACTGCCTAAGTCCTGAAGCAGCCTGTTCATGTTCCCAGTAGTAGTTATTTTTCATTAGTGTTCTAGAAGGAAGAAGTGGGAGTAACGGGATGGAATACGTTCCTTCCATTCGATCGCATTCCCTCACTGTAGCAAAGCAACATGTTTCTGGCACTCCTCTCTGTAAGACAGTAGGACAAGTAAGAGTTGCGATTGTTTACTCTAGGTGACTTTGGCTTGCAAGTGAAATCTTTCCTTAAGACCTAATATATGGTAGAGGGGATTGTTCAAAGTGCTGTATAAGCATAAATGAACCTATCTTATAGAAGAGAATAATATCTCAAAGGAAATAGCATTAACAAAGGCTGCATCACTAATGGTACTCATGGAACAGAGGATGATGTCATCAGCAGGATAAGAACAATAAATATTCCATGTCAGAAGATTTGGATTTTGAATGCGAGGAGGTTTTAGAATATCTAAATAAACTATTTTACTGAAAATTTGTTTTTATGCATTCACAAGATTGGTATATGATTACACTTAGGTCTAAATAACTATACAAATATTCATTCAATACATATAAAAGAAATGAGAGATTTTTAAACAGCATTGGATCATGGTTTAACATGAAGCTATTATTATTTTTTAGTGACTCAGAAGATTGAAAACGTTCTTACAATTTTTGGCATCATGAATTTGATGAAATATACAAAATAAAATCTCTGTAAAAGGAGACCAGCAGCTTCCAACAATATGACCACCCGACCTTGTAAGTACGTCAGTTCAATTATAATAATTTCAGAGTTGTAACAAATTATAATAATTTGCACCCTAAGGTATGTCTTGCCTACTGGAAAAGCAGAGACACCAAAAGTGAAGGGAAAAAATCAGGGGGAAAATGTTTTGATGTTAAGATACATGGGCATTTTTGTGTGTGGTGTTAGAAAATGGTTCAGTTTCATTCTTTTACTTTTAGCTGTCCAGTTTTCCCAACACCATTTACTGAAAAGACTGTCTTTTCCCCATTGTATATTCTTGCCTCTTTTGTCATAGATTAATGGACCATCTAAGTGTGGGTTGATTTCTGGGCTCTCTTATGTTCCATTGATTTGTGTCTATTTTTGTGCCAGTACCATAATGTTTTGATTACTGTAGTTTTGCAGTCTACCTTAAAATCTGGAATCGTGATACCTCCAGCTCTGTTCTTCTTCCTCAAGATTGCTTTACCTATTCAGGGTTTTTGTGTTTCCATGCAAATTTTAGTATTATTTGTTATACTTTTGTGGCAGATGCTATTGGTATTTTGATAGGCGTTGCATTGAATCTGTAGGTTGCTTTGGGTAGTATGGGTATTAAGGCATGTGAAATAAGTTAGACTGAGAAAGACAAATGCCATATGATTTTGCTCATAGTGGAATTTAAAAAAATGAATAAACAAACAAAAAGCAGAATCAGACCTTTAAGTAAAGAGATCAGACTGTTGTCTGCCAGAAGAGAGTGATGAGCATCTAAATGGGTGCAGGAGATTGGGAGGTGCAGGCTTCCAGTTAAGGAAAGAATAAGTCATGGGAACAAAAGGCACAGTATAAGGAAGATAGTCAATGATATTGAAATAACATTGTGTGGTAAGAGATGGTAGCTACACTTGTGGTGAGCATAGCATAATATATAAACTGGTGAAATAACTATGTTGTACACCTAAAACTAATATAACATTGTCAACTGTTCTCAAAAAAAGAAGACGCATGAAATAATTACTGTTTAAAGAATCAGAATTGGTAGGTGTCATAGTAATTTGGTGACTTTGTACTGAGTTTTATATATATATATACATATATATATATACACACACACACACACACACACACACAGAGTTTGAGGACTTTGTACTGAGTTTTATATATATATATATATATATATATATATATATATATATATATATATATAGTTTGAGGAATTGAAGCACACTAATAGTTTTTGTGTTCATATATAGCATTACAGTTCTTCAATATGTGGTTTCTACTCTTTCTAGAAACCATTTGATTTTTTTCTGCTTCTCTAATAAGATAAATGAGAAGAAAGAAGGATTATCAAAAGGTGACCTGCTAAAATTACAAAAGTATAAGTTAGATATAGCCCCATGGTAAACATTTTCCTTCAAACTACCATGCCTTTAACTCACTTACTGAGATTGTACTTTATCACCCAAATATTTTATTTCTAAAAGTGTTCTGTACATGGCTGAATACTGAGAAGAGAAAATTAGAGGCATTGGAAAAGTGACAGTTCTTAGCTACAACTATATCCTTCAACCCAGCAAAATTAACTAACAGAGTTTACCTTTTTTTATCTATTATCCTCATCCCCATTCACAGTCCCACTTTCTTATTTAGGCTGTAGTTGCTTTCTGATAATTCTTATTTTTCTTACTGAAGTTCTTTTGTCTCACTGACCTTAATTAATTAATTAATTAATGTATTTATTTTACTTCTCACTCTTCAGGTAGTTCAAAGTTTTCCCTGCTTAATCAAATTCCCATCTCCATAATGGATGTTTCTTAGGAGCATAGCTGAATGTACTCACTAGTGTCTCTCATGAAATTCATATTTCCATAAGCAGGGTAGGAAAGGCAAATGATTTTGTGGAGCCCAAATCTATATGTGTGTTTTTGTGTAACACTAAGAGTTCAAACCACAATTTCACTACTGACTACTATCTGTTTGACTTGGGGCAATTTGAAAATTACTTTCCAGCCTTATTTGCCTGATGGTAAATCAGGTAATGTCTATCTCATGATGCTGTGGTAAACAATAAGAGATTTTAAAGGTATCTAGCAGCTTTTCTTCTTTTTTTCCAAGATAATCTATGTATATTTCCAAATATCCTGCCCATCATAATAATTATGAACTCAAAATAATCAGGTCAGTATCCCATCTCATGATATACTTACTTAAAGTCAGATAAAGTCATCTAGCCTGATCTATATTAGACAGTCCAAAAGCTGTCCTCACCTTAAAGAGAACTTTTATGGGTGTCACGAGGAGATCTGGAAGGGTTGGAATAACAGACAGTATCCACTGCCAGAAATGGTGCCTCACATGCTCCCACACTGTGTTTGTTTTGGTGATTATATGTCCTTCTCTTGGTGAATACTTGTGTAATAAACATACATACAGAAACAAGTGTGGGCACTTTAGCAACTACTGCTTCTGAGTCAGGGCTTGAACTCTAAGATATGTATTCACCTATGCTAATGCTGAACTGTTCTCAGGGAGAGCTGGTCCCAAGAAGCCTTAATCATAGCTCTGTGGGAAGATTGTGAGAGATTCTTGGTTTTGGAGATGTTCCATTATCTCTTACAACTAATAGTGCCACCAAAATATGCTACAACAACCATCAGGAAGTAGGATCCGTGCTGGATTTGTACTTTCCATTTCCGGAAGACAGAAATCTGACAGCAGTTAGATTAGTGTCTTCCAATGTTCTCTGTCATATGTGTGTACAATAAAAAGGGCTGAAGAATTGCCTTTCATTTGTATTATCTGATGCTAGATTAAACAGATTTAGCAGGTGTTTATGTGTGTGTGTGTGTGTATGTGTGTGTGTGTGTTGTGTTTTGCTTAATCCAGCAATGATTATGGAAATTCCTAGCCAAGTCTCTATTATTTTTAAAATACAATAGCAAGTTGTAAGGACTGGATTTCAATCCTTCCCTCAGTATGGTTGAAGATGTCTGCTCCAAAGCAGCATTACAGAGTTGTCAAACTCTTTTCAGCCTGGCAAATAGAACCTAATGTCTTTCTTCACTGTGTATTTGAACCTATCCAGTAGCAGAACTTGCTTTATGACATTACTAATTTTCAGGTATGATGGCTCATGTCATTACATGAGACCCCATTTAGAAGAGCTGTGAAAATGTGAATAATCTGGACTAATGAGAAATAATTACTAAAGTAAATAAAAGGATTTTCCAAGGGAGGGCTTTGTAAAATATGCTTATAATAAATAATAAAAAGGTGAACTATGTTAGTGTCAATACCAGAAAACACAACAGGCCTATGTAACTTGTTCACCAGATTTTTATGCTTTCTAATAGTTTATAACTAAAGACAAAATGTGAAAATAGGTGTGATATACCTGATTAGAGTACAAAAGGCATTGTTTCCTATTCATGTGTAGTACCAGTAGTGTTATTAAATTGTTTATGCAACCATTTTTTAAAAGCCCACAGGTTTGATTAAATTTACATACGTAAGATTATAGAATAGATGCTCCAAGTGTCCAAGGGATACTGAATTTTAAGACATATTATAATCTCTACAAAGCCAACTAAGGGAATTCTATGATTTTAATGTCCTAAAAATGCAAGTCCCATATAAAGTTTGAGGATCAATTTTTATTGTTCAATGAAATTTCCTTGGGCCACCACACTTATTCTTTAAAAGTGAATCCTCTGGGCCACTTGGGTGGCTCAGTTGGCTGAGCATCTGACTCTTGATTTCAGCTTAGGTCATGGTCCCAAGGTTGTAGGATTGAGCCCTGTGTCATGCTCATCACTGACCATGCAACCGGCTTGGGATTCTCTCTCTCTCTCTCTCTCTCTCTCTCTCTCTCTCTGTCTCTCTGTCTCTCTCTCTCCCTCTCCCTCTCCCTCTCTCTCTCTCTCCCTCCCTCCCTCCCTCTTTCTACCTCTGCCCCCTCTCTCCTGCTCACACACTCTCTCTCAAAAAAAAAGTCACCTCTTGGGGGCGCCTGGGTAGCTCAGTCAGGTAAACATCTGACTTGAGCTCAGGTCATGATGTCACAGTTTGTGGGTTTGAGTCCTGTGTTGGGCTCAATGCTGACAGCTCAGAGCCTGGAGACTGCTTCAGTTTCTGTGCCTCCCTCTCTTTACCCCTCCCCTGCTTGTGCTCTGTCTCTCTCTCTCTCTCTCAAAAATAAATAAACATTAAAAAATAATTTTTTAAGTCACCTCGTATTAAACAAACAAACAAACAAACAAACAAAGTAACTCCTCACAGTGAGTATAGTTGTTGTTATCTATAGTTTATATTGTATGGGTGATGGCCAGGAGGGCTACTGTAATCAAGGGTCAGGGCTAAATCCCTGATTTGTCTCCAGGCATCTGCATTTTCCATTAGATTCTTCCTTGTCTTACAACTCTGCTGAAAATCTTTCTGACCAGAAGAAGAGTTTTGAACACACTAGAGAGAATAAATGCTCTTCCCACAGCTGAGATATAGGTCCCGGAGTATTTTCCCCAAAGCAGAGGCGTGTGTTGTAGAGAAGACTGAGTATATTTGGCAGTGATTACTCTTCCCTTCTCCCTGCTGGAATTATTAGTGCATTCTTCTAGGATTTTCACTGTGAGAACCTGGGAAGGCTCCTGGAGCTAAATTCTGCTAAGGTGTTGGGATCCCTCTCAGACTGGGATCTACTCACATGCACGTCTATACTCAGCCTCCAACAGTTCATCGAAATTACCATCTAAGTGTCCCCAACAGTGTATGGCTCCAGCAGTTGCTGATCCTATTAGTTGTGACTCTCCAGATATACATGTGTCTCCAGGTTCTGGGGTGGCAGATAACCATGAAACCTCAGTTTCTAATGGATTCAAGGACAGGACACTCAATGAGTCATTTCATCTGGCCACTTTTTTTTTAAAAACAGGAGTGTAGATTTCTAAGCTATTGACATTTTGACACTGTCTCTTCATCATTGTTCACTAATCTTGCATTTTTTCTTGTGCCCTGATTCCATTGTGTTTTCATCTCTCATTGTCATATATTTCTGCATGTATAATACAGTTTGCCACTTACTTAATAACCACTTAAAGGTTGCAGGTAGCCAATATGTCATCCTCAGTGGCCAAGGAAGATAACGTTACCATGGTTAGGCCTATCTGAATTGTTTACTCTTGCCTTTAAGCCATCATGTGTACACCTGAGAGTGGCAAATGTAAAAATTCCCCCAAAATTGCTGATGTGAATCAAAACACAGTGTTCAAACTCAGGTAATTAAATCTAAACATGTCATGAGTAGCTAGAAATCAGAACAGAGTAATTTGTGCGAAGATTTGAATATCTTGGAATGAAGGTGATCCTAAAGATATTACCTATGAAATGCTAGAATTGATTTCACAGACCAATTAGGAATGGCAGATACTGGACAGTATGCAGACATATAAGACTCTTTAAAGATTAAGAAGACTTGAAAATTCAGGTGAGCAGAACTTGACCATGGAACTTCAAGATGTTAAGAGATACTATTTTCTTGTGTGGCACAGATGTGGATCTGTACAAAGAATATAACCTTTTAAATCATTCTATATAGTCAACTGCCCACTTTTTTCACTATGTACACATGAACAAAATGTTTTGGCTTTGTTTTATGCAAACTCTGTGTATGCATTATTATTTGCAAAATAGTACTTTATATGTTTGTATGCATTCAGAGAAGCCAAGGATTGTTTCTCATGAATAAGAAAAAAGGAAAATTAGCTTCAGTAATGTTTGTGTGTGTGTGTGTGTGTGTGTGTGTGTGTGTGTGTTTAACTTTGGATTTAGAATTTAAATGGTGTACAAATAAAAGTTAGTTTTAAAATTCTGTCTTCACATTTATTACAGTTTGGGGGGATTCAGTAGACTTCTCACTGGCTCATTAGTGGTGCTTATAAAACAAGAGCAATTGAAAAAAGGAAGGAACAGCTGTTTGGAAATGCAAGGAGAGAAATTAGAGCAGAAATGCAGGTAAAATATGGGCACTTTGAAAATAATTGTAGTGACATCAAAGAGGTACAATTTAAACATTATTTAAAAATACCTTGCAAACTGCTTTAAAACTCAAGATCCTGAGTCAATAATGAGTTTATGCATCAGCTCTTCCAAATGTAATTGAAACGTGGAGAATGCTGTATAAGTTATTCATTAAAAACTATCCAGTTGCTGAGTAGGAAAGTAACTCCTCCTCTAAAGTCAGCACTTTAAAAATCCTGGGGAGAGTCACTAGGGCCATCAATATTTTGATTCGTGACTGAAAGAATGTCTTGCATGAGGGGACACCTGTCTAATTCAGCTGCTGCCTTTAATTGTGGAATATAGGCAAATGGGGATGATAAAGAGATTTGTTTAAAAAAAAATCATGGTATGGGTGCCTGGGTGGCTCAGTCGGTTAAGCGTATGGCTTCGGCTCAGGTCATGATCTCCCGGTTCGTGAGTTCAAGCCCCGCGTCCAGCTCTGTGCTGACAGCTCAGAACCTGGAGCTTGCTTCAGATTCTGTGTCTCCTCCTCTCTCTGCCCCTCCCCTGCTCATGCTCTGTTTCTATCTCTCAAGAATAATAAATAAACTAAAAACAAATTTTAAAAAAATTTAGGGTAGTGATATTTATTTGCATATTTTTTCTAATAAGAGAGTGATTTAAATATCATAATTGCATTCAAATTTGACAGAAAATAGATTTTCAACTCTATTGAATTTCTTTTTTTTAATCAAAATTCAACCCAAACTTTACACTTCTGGAACCCAAATTCTGTTGTTTCTGACTCTAAATTCTCCAAAGCACTCCCCGTTCTGATAGCATAGAATCTTCACTCTCCTCATGGCAGAGTGCAACAGCTTTATTACATAACACGCAACCAGAAAAGTAATCAAGTTGACTTTGCTCTGTGACATTTGGACCCCAAAACTTCCATGGTTATAAGAGAAAATACATTGCAATATATTTTAACCTTGAATGAAACAGTAGTATTTTTATAGTTTAGACAAATGTACATCAGTAAAAGTGAAATATGAAAAACTTTCTTCGAACATAATTTACTTTCTCCAAAATTCTGTTTGAAGATCCACTTTAATACATCTTTTCAGCAAGGCAAGCATTTCAGATTATTTCCATGCAGATGGAGAATCACTCAGTTCTTCATTAATTGAGTTTCAAAATGTGAAAGGTGCTGAATAATCTAATTGGGAAGCAAAAACAGAAAGAAAAATTCTTCTTAAAGCTTTCATTATCTGTGTAGCAACAATTCTGGGTTTAACTTAAGCAGTGTCCATTGTAAAAGCATCTCTTCCCCTTTTTAAAACCAGAAAATCTATACTCCTCAAGGAAAGGATTATTCTACCCTTCCCTCACATTGGTAGAAAATCAAGCACATTTATAGAAAAATCAAGAAAATCAGACTGATGTCTGGGAAAAATAGCAGTAAACCTTGCCTTTCTAAGCCTACAACATCAAAGTCAGCTCCCCAGGTTTAAGTTTTCAGATTGGGTGTTGCATTCAAGCCTCATCTATTAATAATCGTCCCTTTGCTGGCCATTATTATCATCTGTTTCCTTCAGTGACTTGAAGAATAATATGTGATGAAGAAGAATATTTGAGAATTTTAGACTTTCCAGAAGCTTCTGGGTGCCTCAGTCAGTTAAGCATCTCACTGTTGGTTTCAGCTCAGGTCATGATCTCATGGTGTTGTGAGTTGGAGTCCTGTGTCGGGCTCTGCCCTGCCAGTGCAGAGCTTACTTGGGATTCTCTCTTTCCCTCTCTCTCTGCCCCTCCCCTACTCACACTGTCTCTGTCTCAAATAAATAAATAAACTTAAGAAAAAAAGAATTTTAGATTTCCATGACCAAGTGTCATCTAAAAGTCATTTTCATCAAAGAAAGCTTTGGTAGATGCATGCTTAAAGCAGCAAAGATGATATTTAAATAAGGCATCTGAAATTAGGTAGGGGGAAACAGAAAGATTTTAGAATTTTTAGAGTAGACGCAAGATATAAACTCAGGCCAACGACTCACAGAATGTGTATCATCAGAAATGGTTATGGAAGTCCAGTTCTGGATGAGATGGACTAAGCAGCCTCTATCATTTCTATCCATGTGAATACATCCAGTACATCAAGAAGCATTTTAGGCCTCTGAAATATAAGTAGTAGCAGAGGATTATACAAGAACACCAGAAGTACCTTGGAGGTGGCAATTACTTTAGCACTTCTTTTTTCTTCAGTATGCCTTGACCAGAATGCAACCTGTAACCTGGAAGTAAACACCAAGGTACAGAAATTCAGGAGCCTTCCTCCCACCTTTATTATTATCTGTTCGCTCACACTCCAAATTTCAAGTAACTGTCAGGTAGTGGTGGAAGAAGCAATAATGAGAGCCCACAAAAAACAAAACTCTGAGAATAGGGAGCTTTCTCTACAGTCAACAATCTCACTCCAACCTATTGCTATTGCTTTATTTTGTTGTCTCTGTCCTCTTGTCATTGGAAAAGGGAGATCCAGGGAGCCACAATGTACCCAGGAGATCATACAGAGGAAGAAGCCCAAGAAGAAAATTCATAAAGAATGAAATACTGGGCTCGTCCCAACTTTTGCATGCATGGGTATAATCTTAATCATCATAACAAATACTTTGATAGCTGACCACCAGCGAGGACTCAGATTGAGCAATGACTGGTGCACACCAAGGAAAGGTCTGAAAAGCAATGCAAAGGATTTGAAAAATGAACTAACATTGTTACAAGAACCCACAGAAGGATGATTGGACCTTGTGACTTTAATTACAAGAAAGAAAGAAAATGGGTTGATTGCCTATTTAAAAAAAATTAAAAATCCTCCTTAGAAGTTAGATAAAACTCAGAGTCCCATAACATAATAAGGAAAGTGTCCAAGATATGATCCAAAATTATTCCCCAAAGGAAGAACCAAGGAAGTTTCAACTAAAATGGAAACAATCAGCTAACATCAACAAAATTACACAGATGTGATTTTCTAGCAAAGTATTTAACTATTACACAGTGATCCAAGAAGCAGTCATGAACACTTTAAAAAATGGACAAATTCAGAGTATCAACAAAGAAATAGAGAATGTAAAAAAAAGAACAAAATGGGGCACCTGGGTGGCTCAGTCAGTTAAGCATTCAACTTTGGCTCAGGTCATGATTTCACAGTTTGTGGGTTTAAGCCCTACATCAGGCTTTGTCTGTATTGACATCCTGGAGCCTGCTTCAGATTCTGTGTCTCCCTCTCACTCTGCTCCTTCCCTGCTTACACTCTGTCTCTATCTTTCTCTTTCAAAAAATAAATAAACATTAAAAAAAGAACAAAATGGAAATTTTTGAACTAAGAATGTAATAATAGATATGAAAGCTGTACTGATTGGGCTTTGTGATAAAATAAAGATGACAGAAGATAGAGTGAACTTGAGGGTATGTCGACAGGAATTATTCCATCTGAACAATACTAAGAATTTAAAAAATAAACAGCCTCAGGGATGTACAAGAGAAACACAAAAGTTGTAACATTTGTGTCCTCAGAGTCTGAGAGACTGGTGATGTAAAAGTTGAACAGTTGAAAGCTTCAAAAGTTTATCAGAACATATAAAGCTGTAAGTTCAATAAAAATGCCCCCCAAACCCCAAACAGGTTAAGCCCATATATTTCCACACTAACACACATCATAAACAAATTGTTGTAAATTAAAGCCAAAGAAAATGTATTGAAAGCCCCCAGAAAAAAATGACATGTTACCTATGAGGAAGGACAATTTGAATGGCTGTGGATTTCACTTCAAAACTACAGAGGACAAAGAGAAGTAGCACAACAATATTAAAGTGTTAAAAGAGTTGTTAGCTTTAATTCTACATCCAGGAAAAAACATCTATCACAAATGAAGGTAAAATACAGACGTTCTCAAATACAGAAAAACTAAGAGAATCTGTTTTCAGCAGATCTGTTCTAAAATAATTGCTAAAGAAAAATCTTCAGACAGAAATGACACCAGAAAGAAAGTTGGAACAGAAGAAATTACCTAGGATAAAGAGGAACACTATATAATGATAAAAGTTTTAATTTACTAAAAAGACATAACAATTCTAAATGTGCATGCCCTGAACAACAAAACTTAAAAATATACAAGACAAAAACTGACAGAACTGAAATGAGATATAGGCAAATCCACAATTACAAATCAAGATTTTAACACTCCTTTCTCAGTAATAAAAGTAGTAGACAGAAACCAATCAAGAATATAGAAGTACAAAATAACACCATGAGGCAAAGTCCTCCGTTCATATTGAAATTAAATTAGAAATGAATAACTGAATGACAGTGGAAACATCAGTAGACATTTGGAAAGAAAAAAAAATTAAAAAAAACTATACTTTGTTACAACCTATCAGTCAAAAAGAAAGCCTCAAATGATATTAGAAAACATTTTGAACTTAATGAAAATGTAGACAAAAATAAAATCCCATAAAAATAAATTTGTGAGATACAGATAAAGCAATGATCAGAGGGGAATTTATACCATTAAACATTTACATTAGAAAACAGGAAGATTTCCTACCATAATTTAAGCTTCCAATTTAAGAAACTAGAAAAAAGAAGAGAAAATAAACCTATGGTATCAGAAGAATATAAGCAGTGAAGATAATGCAGAAATCAATGAAATTGAAATTTAAAAACAGAAAAATCAATGACATCAAAATCTAGTTCTTTGGAAAGTTAAATGAAAATGATATGCCTCTACTAGGACTAATAAGGAAAACTGAGAGGAGACAAAAATAATATCGGAAATTGTGGTAGCAGGGCACCTGGGTGCTTCAGTTGGTTGAGCATCTGACTTTGGCTCAAGTCATGATCTCAAGGTTTGTGAGTTTGAGTCCTGCATTGGGCTTGCGGCTGTCAGCGCAGAGCCCAAGTCAGATCTTCTTTTCCCCTTTCTTCTGTCCCTCACACTCTCTCTCAAAAGTAAACAAAATGTAAAAAAAAAAAAAAAAAAAAAAAAAAAAAAAAAGAAATTGTGGTAGGAAGAAGTTTAAGATGACTTCCATTTTTTTCTCCCCGGTGTAAACATATTGTATATTTCCTCTCTTTGATTTTAGGCATAGCCTGTGAATATGATGGGCTTTCACTCCTCTGATCATATTATGTTCTATAGCAGAAATGATTTTTTAGGTATAAATAAAAGTTCTGGACAGATGTCTTTGAATTAATTGAAAAAGAGTTTATCCAGATGGTCTGAGTTAATCAGTGAACTGGCTAAACCTGGGACCAAAGGTCAGTGAGAAAGAAGTCAGAAGTTCAGTGTGAGACATCACGTGGCTGTGAAGGAAGCTCCAGGATGAGGAAGTGTGGACCACTGGAAAAGTTCCCAGGCTGACAGCTTGCAAGAGAATAGAGGCTTCCCTACTATAATGATAAAGAAGTGAATGCTGCCAACAATTGCCTGAGCTTGAAAGAATTGAGAAAGGAATACAGCTAGGCTAACATCTTGAGATCATTCTTTTGAGATCCTGGTCAGAGAACATAGTTCACTCATGCCTGGACTTTTGATCTAAAGAAACTGTGAAATAAATCTCAGTTGTTTTAAACTTTCAAGTTTGTATTATTACATTTTAGTCATAAAAAGTTATTAAAAGAATACAGAAAGGCTGTATCCCAATAGAACCTATAAACATCAAAAGGATACTAAGGGAAACCCAAAACTCTCCAAACATAAATTCTACACTTGAGGATGGACCAATTCTTTAAAGGACACAAATTATCAAAATTCATCCAAATGAATAGGTAAAAGAGGGAGGCAAAATACTAGTAGATAATGACCAAGTAGAGTTAATTCCTAAAATGCAAGATTGACTCATTATTGAAAAGTCAGTCCATGTAATCTGCTATGTTAATAGTCTAAAGAAAAAAATCATAGTATGAATTTCAAGAAATTTCAGAAAAATTTCACATTAATTCATGGTAAAGACTCTCAGCAAATCAGGAATAGAAAAGAGCCATCTACAAAACAAACAAAAAAACCTGTATATATAACACCATTCTCAATAAAAATTAAAAAGTCAATGTTCTCTTTCATGAATGGGAAAAAGGCAAAAAAAATAACTGTGATCATTACTGTTCAACATTATACTGAGATATCCTGCCATTGCATAAGGCAGGCAAAAGAAATAAAAATCACATAGATGGGGGAAAAAGACATAAAAAATTCTCCTTTTTTTTTAACATTTATTTAAAAAAAATTTTAATGCCTATTTATTTTGAGAGAGAGAGAGGGAGAAGGAGTGAGTGGGGTAGGTGCAGAGAGAGAGGGGGGCAGAAGATCTGAAGCCCAATATGGAGCTTGAACCCACAAACCATGAGATCATGATCTGAACCAAAGTTGGCCACTTAACCCATTGAGACACACAAGTGCCCTAAAAGATTCTCCATTTTCAAATAATATTATTGCCTATGTAAGCTTTTCCAAGTACTCTGTAGAAAATATGCACATAACTAGTTTAGCAAATTCGTAGCGTACAAGATCAACAAACAAAAAATAATTGTATTTCTATATAGTAACAACATACAATTGGAAATTTAGATTTAAGAAATACCATTTAAAGTAATTCCAAAATGGGGTCCCTGGGTGGCTCAGTTGATTGAGTGTCTGACTCTTGATTGCAGCTCAGGTCGTGATCCCAGGTCATGGGATCGAGAGCCCCATGTCAGACCTATGTACCTAGTGACAGCATGGAGCCTGTTTGGGATTCTCTCTCTCTCATCCTCTGCCCCTCCTCCACTTGTGTTCTCTCTGTCTTTCTCTAAAATTTTGCAAGAAGCTCCAAAAAATTGAAATACTTAGGTACAAAACCTAATGTATGAACATAATGTTTCCTGAAATCTAAAAAATGCTGACGAAAAAAATAAATGGAGACCAAAATAAATGGAGGTATATGCTACGTTTGTGAATTGGTAGGCTCCATGTAGTAAATATTTTCATATTATCAAATTGATGTATATATATTTAATGTAATGCCAGTTAAAGCCACAACAGGATTTTTGGTCAGTATATATAATCTGATGATAAATTAATGTGTAAATTAAAAGTACCTAGAATAACTGAAACAATTTTGAGAAAGAAGAATAAAGTTGGGGGAACACTTTAAGTAATTTCAAGACCTACTATTAAGCAATTATATTCAATAAGTATGTTATTGGCAAAAGGATAAATACATTAAGTCATTGACACAGAATAGAATATTAGAATTCTACAAAAGTGGCCAACTGAAGTTTTACAAATTTGTGAAAGCAATTCAATGGCTAACGAATGTTATTTTTAGCATTTGATGCTAGAACAATTAATTAGACATCCATATTGAAAGAAGTAAACTTTGATTTATACTAACTCACTCCAACTGAATGATAGACATACATGTAAAGCATAAGTCTATAAAACTTTTAGAAGAAAACACAGATGAAACCTTTGGGAACTGAGTTAGGCAAGGGAATTTTAGAGAGAACATCAAAATAAAATCCATAAAACAAAAAAATAATGGCAAATTGGATCTCATTTTTAAAAAGATGTGTGAAATACCTTATTAAGAGGATGAAAATACAAACTAGGGAAAGTATTTGCAAATCACATACCCAATAAAGGACTTGCAATTAGAATATATAAAGAGCTCTGGAATCCTGATCATAATTTATCTCTGAACACCTGTGTGAACATTTTTTGCATGAATGTTAAGTTTTATTTCTCTAGTATAAATATGCCAGATTAGAATTCCTGGGTCATATAGTAAGTATTTGTATAACTTTCTAAAGATTGCTTGTTCATAAAACTGGACTATCCAAATATCCTATGGATGAACAGAGAAACAAAAGTAGTATATCCATACAATATAAAACTACTCAAGAATTAAAATCAAAAATCATTGACACATGAAACAACTGAGATGAACTTCAGAGACATTATCCTGAATGAAAATAGCCCAAATCAAAATATTACATATTATACTATTCCCTTTCAATGTCATTTTGAAAGAGACAAAATGATAGTGATAGAGAATAGATCAGTTTTCCATGTATTATGGATTGGGTTAGGATATGAGTATAAAGAGACAACATCAAGGATTTTGGTGGTGGTGTTATTGTTCTGAATATTGGTTGTCATGGCATTTACAGATTCTCAAAATATATTAAAATTCTAGAGCTCCACATCAAAAAATAGGTATTTAGTTTAAAAATAAAAAGAAATTAAAAAATGAAAATGTAGAAGAAAATATTGCTGAATTACGAATCAAAGAAAGAGGAGTGCCTGGGTGGCTCTGTCAGTTGGGTGTCCAACTCTTGATTTCAGCTCAGGTCATTATCCCATGGTTGTTGAGCATGGAGCCTGCTTCAGATTCTCTCTCTCTCTCTCTCTCTCTCTCTCTCTCTCTCTCTCTCTCTCTCTCTCTCTCTGCCCCTCCTCCTCTGTGTGTGCTTTCTCTCTGACTAGAGATTTTTGTATGACTTCTAGTAATATTGGAATATTGGACCTAAGATTAACAAGTACATTTAAAATACAAGTTTCATAATTGGTTTTCAAAATTCATTTCACTCAAAGCATGTTTTTGTTTGCTTCAGTGAAAAGTTTTAAGCAAAAAAAGTTAGTATATTATTTGATTTTACCATTTCCTACTATATCCTAAAAAAGTAGTCAGTAAATACAAGATTCCTATCATTATGCTACATACAGTCTTTGGAGGAAGTAGGTGTGGAGTAGGATATTGAGGAAGCAACACGACAATGTAAGAGAAAATAAAATATGAATCACTCTTTTAAGTACCTTATATATTTAACAAGAAAATAATTAAGTTCATCAAAATTTATAATGCTTATAATGCTATGAGAATTACTTTCTATGCTATTTGTTTACATAACAAATCAATGCTCAAAATCTAAAATCTAATAAATATCTTGAAAACAGTAACAATTATCTGAATAAATCAACAGGTATCTATATTAACATATCCAAACTAAAATAACATTTAGAAAAAAAGTGGCCATGTCTTTTTTTGTAAAGAAATAAAAAATGAAGGAAAGAAGGGAGAGAGAAAAGGAGGAACACAGAAAAGTAGTTGCATGTACAAGATAGGTATCATTTTCATAATGTTCTCTGAAGAAAGTATAAAGCAAAATACATGCAACTTTAACTTTTCTTGTACTTACATTGCAACAGTAAAAAAAAAAGAAACTAATTTTTAGATATAACACATATCTTACATGTTATTATTTAATATTAAATATAAAGTAGATACCTATTTTAATAATGAGTTATAATTCCAATATATCTAAAAGATTATGTTAACATGTAATCAATGTAAAACTTACTTGAGAGATTTTTATATTATTTTCTTAGTACAAAACCTTTTTTTTACTAAATATTTGAAATTTTTACATATTTCAAGTTTTATACTAAATTTTCATCAAGATTACATGATCTGTATTTAGATTTAATAAAACTGAGTTTAAAAAGTAGATTTACATGCTTGTTGTTCCAAATTTACTTAAACATTTTCCAGTAATTGAATTAACAATTTAAAATTTCAATTTATACGTTTATATTCAATTTTAAAATAGTAAAATAAAAAATTCAGTTCTAAGGTCACACTAGCCACATTTCAGGTGTTCATTAGTCACATGTGGCCAGTGACTTTCATTTTGGACAGTGCATTTCTAGTACATAAATTTAAATTATTTAAATAAAAATAGACAATTTTAGTAGGTTATTCTCCTCTTGGAAATGTCTTGGCATCTTGTAAGTTTTATAATGAAAACTTTTGTCTACTGATGCTTACTCCTTGAAATATTAAGTGTGTATTGACTTTAAAGACAAACAGGAAAAATGGACATTGTTTATATTTTTATTTTTTATGATGATACTTTGATAAAACTGTCTTTTATGCTGGTATTTGAGAGTAGCAGTCAATCTGGTATATTAATTGTGAGCATTCTCCCTTTTGATGCATTTGCTTTACTGGGATTCAGAATAAAGTGATGTAGTTTTTTGCAATTTGTTATAATTTAATTGGTTAAAATTCTCTTTTCTCAATATATTAAAATGGTATAATTGTACAGTGTAAAATCAGTAGGCTAATTTTATTTTCTATAAGGAACAGATGTCAGGGCAAAATCCTCCTAGCTTTTGAAAAGCCCCAGGCATTATGAAAAGAAGTGATCATCTGCAAAAGTCAGTTTCATGGATAAACAGAAAAGTGGGCACTTTTTAAATTTAAGTATTACTTTGCATTTTTGTGTCTAATTCCACACTCTGATATCCCAAGTACCTTCTTAATTCCCTGTTATATCCCTCAAGACTCCAAGAGCAACTTCCATGTTAATTCATATCATTATAATTCTCTGAAATGGAGAGTGTAGCAAATGGGAAATTGCTAAAGAGTAAGGGATTTCAAATTTGGACAAATATTCACACCTTTCATCATGTGCATAAATACATCTTTTACCTTATGAGCATATAACGTAAGGTCATCTATTGGCAAATATTTTTGGAGTTCATCAAATTAAAAGAAAATTTGTCATGTGTTTTCATAGAATCACATAGGGACATTCAGTTTTCATATATCAACAGAATTCTTTATATCGCCTTATTCAAAATATACTATAGGTCAGCTGTTTGGCTGGATAAAGTAGATTTTTCTTGCTGACTGCAACTTGATGCCGGGATGGCCTGGACCCAGGAGTACTATAGCTATGTGGGGAACACAAGATCCAAATTAAATGTGCATGGAGCTTAGAAATAAAAGTGGTGAGAAAATCATAAAACAATAAACTAAGTCCGCATAAAAATGTTTGAACCTCATAAAAAAATGAAGCCTGAATGCAGACATTTTTCATTTTTTTCTGTGAACCATGTTTCTCCTTGCAAGATAGTTTTGCTGGGTTTTGGGGCAGTTACCATGACTAGGTAATAAATAATGCAACTTGTTTCATATCAGTTTCTTCCTACAGAAATATAATGATTTATCTTTTTTTTAGTGTCTTCTGCTCTGTAAAGAAAGTATGTGGATGAATAAAGTCATGACTTTAGAATACACTGAACACGAAGGACTGGTGAGGTTTAACACTCAGTAAAGATTAGCTTCTCTTGCAAATAATTTTGTCGAGGAATTCTGGAGCCTTAAAAAATAAAATTCATAATTGTTTCTTCAACTACAATTTGAGACTTTCTTATGGCTATGGTAAGAATCTGTTAGAATTCACCACAGATTTACCGGGAATCCAGTTAGCACTATTTTGTGCACGATCGCTACATAGAAAGAGAGTAGTAAGATAACTATCAATAATAGCCAAGTTATGGAAAGAGCACAAATGTCAACCAACTGATGAATGGATAAAGATGTGGTATATATATACAATGAATACTACTCAGCCATCAAAAGAATGAAATCTTGCCATTTGCAACAACCTGGAGGGAACTAGAGTGTAATTATGCTAAGAAAAATAAGTCAGAGAAAGAAAAATATCGTATATTTTCACTCATACGTGGAATTTAAGAAAACAGATGAACATAGGGGAAGGGAAGGAAACATAAGCTGAGGATTGCTAGAGGGGGAGATAGATGGGGGCATGGGCATTAAGGAGGGCACTTATTGGGGTGAGCACTGGGTGTTATATGTAGGTAATGAATCACTAAACTCTACTCCTGAAACCAGTAACACCATTTCATGAAATATTATGTTGACTTTCTTTTTATACCAATTTATTAATAAGAGGAAATTAGATTCTCTTGAATTTATGTTTTTCATCCATATAGAAAGGAGATAGATTTTTTTTCAACTCAATTAAAAAAATTTTTTTTATTAATGTTTATTTTTGAGAGAGAGAGAGACAGAGCGTGAGCCGGGGAGGAGCAGAAAGAGAGAGAGAGAGGGAGACACCGAATCCGAAGCAGGCTCCAGGCTATAAGCTGTCAGCACAGAGCCCGAAGCGGGGCTCAAACTCATACCATGAGTTCATGACCTGAGCCGGAGATGGACGCTTAATCAACTGAGTCACCCAGGCGCCCCTCAACACAATTCTTAAACAGAATACCAACTTTTATTTTTTTTAAGTGACCATATTTTTTAATAGGACTATTGTGGCCTCAGTATGTTTAAACAAATTTCTCTTAACTATATTTCTTTCCTAGTAATGGCTTATAACCAACTAAATTAGTATATTTAATGCATATTTCTGATTAATATATAAATTTAGACATTGGTAAAATCCCATTGTATATCTTTTTCAGTTTCTTTAAAGCAAGAAAATCAGACATTAGCTAAAATATTTTTTGTTTCACTTAGAGATCTTTATTTTTTCAGCTATAAATTTTGTTGATTTCTTTTTCTTTTCACAAATTTTCTTAAGAAAGGGAGTAGAGGATTTGATGTGATAAAATATGAAATATATCTTTACAGAAAATATCAAAAATATTTATTGTATACTCTATTACCAACAAAGGCACTGCTTTTGTTATTTTCCTATGATTCTGTTAATCCATGTACCACTTTGTTGTACTTTTTTTTTTTTGAGGAACCATTCCTTTGAACAGTGTTAAAAAATGTTAAA
Organism: Neofelis nebulosa; assembly: GCF_028018385.1. NCBI lineage: Eukaryota > Metazoa > Chordata > Mammalia > Carnivora > Felidae > Neofelis > Neofelis nebulosa. The sequence goes on along the minus strand of NC_080790.1, from coordinate 42,281,376 downwards.
TTCTGTTGTATACATATCAACTCCTCCTTGCTGAGTAACATTTATTTTATATCAAGAAAAAATCGATTAAATGATATCCTGATATAGAAAACTAGTATTAATTATACACAATGAAATCACCATACGGTAGTGATGAGAAAGAGGGGTGTGAGAGAGAGACTGGGATGAAGAGTTTATTTCTTATTGGCTCTACACCTCCACTGTAAATCAGTGAAGGTGTTCTTATTGTCAGTCAATAATGTACCTTTGCTGATGAAACATACATTACTTGGATCACTGCCATCTGCTATGCTGGGGATAAAGACCTGTAGGATCTCAAGTGTGTAGTTAAATTACTTCCATGCAGAACATATTAGCCACAGAATGGACACTTAGCCCTTTGCTCCTGCTAGGAGCTGGAGAATATTTTCTGAGTAGCACAAATGAGCACTTTACCATTTGGGGTAAATTTACAGGTAGCAGTAAGTTAAAATGAAAGGTTAAACTTAAAGAGCATGAATAAATTGGTTGAGATAACTTCTCTAGCAACTTATGTGTTTTTTTCCTATTAAATTTGAATTTTTAGTATTTAATATTTTGAATATTATGTCGTAGTATGATAGGAAAATGTAGCTCAATCATTTCCTCACAGCCTAGTTAACTGAAGTTCTGTATCCCTGCTCTGTCTTCAAGGGCCATAAAATGGGAAAAAATAAAGAATAATCAAATGCAGTGCCACATAGGCTTAGATAAGATGGATCCCGTATTTTATTTAGAAGGGTCTGTATATCGCAAACAAAAAAAGACGACAAGTTGTTTAAAAGACACATGGAGCCTATACCTTGGAATCTGGCCCTCAGTACTGGGAGGGTACACTTTGTGTTTCAGTGCCCACGATCATGAGCAACATCCTCAGGCTCCAGAGAATGCTTCTCCACTGGAGCTGTGTGTCCTTTGGCAACCATGGCCTGATGGCATTAGGGTGTGACTGGTGCCAGTGTGTCTGGGATGATACTCCTTTCAACTACAAGGAAGATTTGAGTGGTGAATTTCTTTGGAAAGAGCAAAGACAAATTAGCCTTTTTATGTTTCAGTTTGTGGTCCTGGAAGTACTCCTAATTTAATTCAGTATTTACAGCAGTTGCACATACGAGGAACATTTTGTAGCATTAAACAGTCATATCAGTCCTAGATTTGCATATATACATGTGTGGGGATAACATCCATGGAGCCTAATACTCTTTGTAACGTTGAATAGAGCTATATCATTACTTTAAGGATAGTGAAATTGCGATATAAGTGACCATTATTTGTATGATGAAGTTGAATTACTTATAGTATTTACTGACCCTTTCCAATATTTGATCAGAATATGTAGAGTACATTGTTTATTTTTAAATCTAAAAATTGATTATTTCCCTTAGAGAGCAGTTCTTTGACAACAATTCAGAAATTCATCTTATTTGCAATTGTTTTCAATAAAATAATCTCTGTAAAATACTGGCTTTAACAAAACTGTACTGAGACAACGCGGCGGCGATGTCCGCGAGCCAGGCGAGTGCCGCGGCGGCAGCTGCGGGGTTCTCGCACACGCACAGGGCGGGGCAGGGCAGGGCGGCAGGGCGGGTTGGGCTTCGGCCTCCCTCCGGTTCCCAGTAAGGATAATACTATCCTTAGTTATAACCATAATGAGATGAGTACTGGCAGTGGTGTTAAGTGCCATTTTGAGCTGGCGGCCAGCGCAGAAGCAGCAGCAGCAGAGGCGGAGGCACCGGTGCCTCTTTCTCTTCCCCTTCAGCCTGAGCCAGGGGAGGGCAGGCGCCCGGGTGGCTGGAGGCGGTTCCGCTGCCCAAGAATGGGAATTCTCTTCACCAGGAAATGGAGACTGTTCGATCACCAGAGGCACAGAGTTATCATTGTTGGGCTGGATAATGCAGGGAAAACTACCGTCCTTTACCAATTTTCTATGAATGAAGTTGTACATGCATCACCTACAATTGGAAGTAATGTAGAAGAAATAGTGATTAATCATACGTGTTTCTTAATGTGGGATATTGGTGGACAAGAATCTCTTCGTTCTTCCTGGAACACATACTATACTAACACAGAGTTTGTAATTGTTGTTGTGGACGGTACAGACAGAGAAAGAATTTCTGTAACTAGAGAAGAATTGTATAAAATGTTAGCCCATGAGGACATAAGGAAAGCTGGATTGCTGATTTTTGCTAGTAAACAAGATGTTAAAGAATGCATGACTGTAGCAGAAATCTCCCAGTTTTTGAAATTAACTTCTATTAAAGATCACCAGTGGCATATCCAAGCATGCTATGCTCTTACTGGAGAGGGATTATGCCAAGGACTTGAATGGATGATGTCACGATTTAAGATTAGATCTCTACTGACCTCTTCTCATAGACTTTGTATAAACCAAGTGCTGGACTTTATCTGAAGGCTGCAAAAATTAATGGTTTAGATATATTTATAATAAACTGATTTAAACTTTTTCTATAAGAAGAAAAATTAAGACCACTCATTTGAAAACAAAGATGAAGTCTCACTTTCCAATCTGCTTTCTCATTAGTCCCTTCCAAAGCAAGGTCTTTAAAGCTGTGATTGCCATTTTTCTCGTAATGAATCCTCTCAGGACATTGTGTAGCCTCTGGTAAGTACAAAGGGAGAAGGAGACATTTTTAACTTTAAGAGCTTTATTGTCAGTATAAGCCTCCCTAGTTGAATGTTGTTCTCTTCTTGTTCCATTAAGTCAGACTACAAATCAGCACATATTCAGTTTCCAATATTTTAAAATGTAAGGTTACTTATGAAAAGTATTTTACATAAGGTTGTATATCTAATGTGTATATACTTCAAGTTCAAGTTTATGGCTTTGATTTATGTTCCAAAGAAAAGCAAATAACACAAAAGGTAATACTATCCTTAGTTATAACCATAATGAGATGAGTACTGGCAGTGGTGTTAAGTGCCATTTTGTGCTTTCCCCTGTGTACTCTGTATTGTACTAACCAACCCACAAAATTATTGAGCTGCTCTTAAAAAAAAAAAAAAAAAAGCGAATGAAAAAGAAAGAAAAGGAGAAAGCTCGACATTTTGTACCTATTTTTTTGTTGATCAAATTACATACATGAAAACATGTAATCTGAGTGGAGTATCTGCAAACTTTCAGTTTAGTGTTAGGAATGGACAGAATTTCACATTGAGCAATTCTTGTTCCCTTTGTTGGATCTATGCCATCTAAATTACTGAGAAAATTGTTAATCCATTAATCATTAATTATGATTAAAATTATCAAGTGATTTTTTCCCACATTAATTGGAAGCTATTGTGTAAAATATGCCTACCCAAAGAAGTATCATCCTATAAATATTATAAAATAATTTACCTAGAGTCTTCTTAGGTATTGAATTATACAAGCAGTTAGAGTGAGTTTGAGATAAAAAGTACTTATTTTCTAAGCAACAAAGGTTATTTCTTAATTTGAAAATTTCTTATTTCTGGAGTTGGGATAGTTTGAGATTTTTTTTGTTTCTACGCTTTTTTTCTTTTTCACTTCTTACTAACCAGTGTGAATGCATTGACAACTATAAAATACAATTTTCTTAATGCTATTAAGAGTTGATCAATGCATGATAAATTATTTTTACAAAGAAGTAACTTGGCCCCAAATATCTTATGTTTGGCTAGTGTATTTTGTTTTTCACTGAAAATGGAAAGATATGAAGGTTGAAGGTATTTTTATTGTACTTGTAAACAGACTTATCCTAAATGTGTTCACACATATTTTTGGGTACTCTCTTTGTATATGTTTCATGCCCTGAAAATCTGAAGGCTGATCCAAACTGGCATGTTTTAGAATGTTCAATAAAAAAAGTAACTACCTTGAATATGAGCCTGTTGGATTTCACGCAGATTTTGATGAGGAGTAATAGTATATACTACAAGCATTGACAAAACTTTGAAAGTTTCTTTCTGTAAAATATAATATACTCAGTAGCTAAATCCAAGTCAGGCATGGGAGATCAGTGTTTAACAGTGGATGTTTTGTGTTTGTATTTATATTATAATGTTCATAATGCAAGTATAACATTTTATAATATTTTAATATTTGTCAACTTGCTTTTACAAAAGTAAAATCTAAATTACTAAAAAAAAACCAATAAAACTGTACTTTTGCCAAAATGAATATAAAAAAAAGTAATTTATATGGAATGAGCATATACTAAACTATGATATATATTAATTTATTTGATGACTTATCCAAACATTACCAGTGTTCAGGGAAAACACTGATTAAATTCATTGCCTTAGAGGGGCGCCTGCGTGGTGCAGTCGATTAAGTGTCCGACTTCAGCTCAGGCCACGATCTCTCAGTCCGTGAGTTCAAGCCCCGCGTCGGGCTCTGGGCTGATGGCTCAGAGCCTGGAGCCTGCTTCCGATTCTGTGTCTCCTTCTCTCTCTGCCTCTCCGCCCTTCATGCTCTGTCTCTCTCTGTCTCAAAAATAAATAAAAACGTTAAAAAAAATAAAAAAAAATAAATTCATTGCCTTAGAGCCTGTGCTTTTTTTAGTCATAAAATTAAAACTTTACACATATCTTTCAATTGTGTCAATGTAAAAATAGTTTTAAGTTAAGAAGATAAAATACAGTAGATATAATGGTGTGTTGGCTATATTTGTGTCTTTGAATATTTAGACATTTGGTTTGAATTTAGATACATGTCTTCATTTGTACTGCTGTTTAGGCCCTGCCAAAGTTAATGTGATGAACTGAAAGAAGTGTAATATTCTATTTATATTATATTTTGAAGAAAGGAGAGTTCATTGTATACTAAAAAGATGGTCGTGTAGAAGAAATGTGACTTAAACGGAATTTTATGAGATTTGCAGAGCAGTTGCAATGACAGAAGATAAGTCAAGAGAAAGAAATAACAAAATCATGAAAGCAGAAGCAACCAGACATACCCACAGGAACTAAAGGAGCCTCCTGGTTCAGGAGCTCCTCACTGATGTCCAAGGGCCTTTCAAGGAGACTCTTAAAAAGCAGGCAGTGGACTTTAAGACTGAGGCAGTTGTAACCTACACAGAAATTAGAATTAAAATCACAATTTGGAACCTTGAAAGAATTTGTGTCCATACAGAGCCCATTATCAGTTTCATTTTCTCTTCTTTCAAAAACAAAACAAAACAAAACAATTTTATCTAGTGTCTTTTAAATTCCTTTGACATCAAGGATTTTTAGCTTACTTAGATTGTATCCCTTTAATTCCTCTCATAATTTTTTGCATTTGGTAAAGATTACTAAGTAAATGGTTAAATAATAAACTAATTACTCATACCATTAGCTTATTGAAAGAAGATTTTTAATTATTCTAATATTGATGCTGCTGTGAGACTTTATTTCTAACTGAATCGTGAATCTCTCACAGATGAGGAGTAATTCTTTCAGTTTGCCGAGCAGACTTTTTTCACTTGCCAATTGAAGGATATTTGGGTTGTTTTAATTCTGAGTGATTATGAGTAGAGCTTTCCTGGGTTGAATAGTGTCTTCTAAAAATTCATGTTCACTCAGAGCCTATAAATGTGACCTTATATGGAAATAGGGTCTTTCTAGATGTGATCACGTTAAATGAGGTCATTCTACATATAGTAGATTCTAAATCCTGTGACTGGTGTCCTTGTCAGGAAAGGGACATTTGGATATACAGAGACACAAAGTACACGCAGAAGGGAAAAAGTCCATTTGGAAATGAAGGCAAAATTTGGAGTGATGCAGCTAGCCAAAGGAAACCAAGGATTTCTGGCAATCACCAGCAACTAGGAGAAGGCAAGGAAGGTTTGGATTCTTTCTGAGAGCCTACAGAGGAGGACTTCTTGCCTCCAGAATGAGAAGACAATAAATTCCCCCTGTTTTAAGCTATCTAGTTTATCGTATTTTGTTACACAGACGTATGAATCTAATATAGAACTGCTATGCTAGGTCATATGATTATTTGCTTAGCTTTTGTAAGAAATTGTCAAATTGTTTCTTACTTAGCCTTCCCACCAGAACTCGATGAAAGTTCTGTTTGTTCTGGGTCCCATCCGGCCCCTAGTACACTACCTTTTAATTTTAGCAGTCCCTAGAGATGTGCAATAACAATTAACTGTGGTTTCAAATTTTGCATTTCCTCAGTGACTGATGTTATTTTTGATGTGGTTGTTATCTAGATCTCTGAATTAGGCCTTTAAATGCCATTTATCCCCCCCTTCATTTCCTAAAATGTGTTTCCCTTGTCTCTTTTTCTCTTCTCTTTCGCTTAGTTGAATTTATATCAATTTTTTTTTTCATATCATGATAATGGAGTTTCAGGAAGAATCATAGGTTAATGCATGCATTCAACCCACCATCTTTCCCAGAACTCCAGGCTTGATTTTTATTCAAAATTACTTACAAATATGAAGGTGGAAATTAAAGAGACAGGTTTGATAAAATATAAATTATACAAATTAAGAAAATTGCATTGCCTTTGAAATTAACTTCCTATTTTTTTTTTTAACATTTTTTATTTATTTTTGGGACAGAGAGAGACAGAGCATGAACGGGGGAGGGGCAGAGAGAGAGGGAGACACAGAATCGGAAACAGGCTCCAGGCTCCGAGCCATCAGCCCAGAGCCTGACGCGGGGCTCGAACTCATGGACCGCGAGATCGTGACCTGGCTGAAGTCGGACGCTTAACCGACTGCGCCACCCAGGCGCCCCGAAATTAACTTCCTATTTTTATAGCAGTGTAGACATCGTTACATTCATTGCACACCCATTGACAGTAAGATATAAGCTTAAAGTACATATGTAAGAATGCATAAAGTTTCATTTCCCGACTCTTGATAAATTTAAACATTCTAAGTCAGCATTCCTAATGTACTTAACCTCTATGATGATTTCAAAACACCTCCAATTTTTTTTTTATTCCTCCTTTCAAGAGATAAGGCTGAACTTCCCTTCCCTTGGGTATAGCCTGGGCTCAGTGACTTGCTACTAATGAAAATAATGAAAGAGAAGTGATGGGATATGAGTGTCTTTTAGCTTTTCTTTTTAGCTTAGCTAAAAGACACTGTGATCCAGCTCTCAAGATTTTATTTCACTCTCTATTATACTTGACTCATATAGTATTTTGGCACATCCAAGGGAAATAGGAGAAAACAAAGAACATGAAGCACCAATAAAATAAAGCTATTTTCTGTTTCCTCTATTTCATTTTCCCTTATCCTGTCCAGCATACTCTGGAGGCTGGTGGTTTTCTTGTTTTGTTTTTTTCTGTTGTTGTTGTTTTAAAAGTTTTTTTAAATCTTATCTTCAGTTCTCTACCAATGAATTAAATGACCATGGTAAGAGTCCTCTGGTGTGACATTTGACATGTAAAAGAAAAACTAGAGAATTCATATAATTTTTTTCTCTCTCTCAGGAAAGCCTTGTGAGAACTGAAACCAACATATTTTCCTGTGTTCATGTTAAAGAACTCTGGGACTAGGCATCTTTTCCTTTCTCTATATTAAACAATGTGAGGATAGGGAAAGATAAGATCGATACTTGCTACATTAGAATAAGTTCAGTACTTGCTGTTAGATGAGATTACAAAGTATGTGAACAACTGACATGTCCAGATGAACTACGTGATCATCCATCCATCAAATACCAGGATCCCTGGGCTCACAATCCAAATTTTATGATTTTATCAACTCTGCTTATTCCCAACTAAAACCCTAATAATATCTTCTCCTGATTATCTCCTTCTAGGAAGGATACTACTAATTATCCCTAAGGGATTGTTCTTTATTGCAGTTGGCTTTGCTTCAACAATAGATTTCCTGCTTATCCTTTGAATATCAACACTTGTCAAGATTATTGTCCTTCAGGAATAGGAATTTAAAAAAATATAATGTGACAAAGCTACATGATGATTCGATTCTAGTTTGTATCTTCACACACTTCTCAAACCTTCAAATGAAGTTGTATATCCTATATCTTTAATAAGTTGAGAAACATGATGGAGAAAAGAATATAAAAATACAACTGAAAGTAATCTAAAAAAATATTACATTGGAATCATCTTAGTTTATCCCTAAATAAAATTACTTATATATCTAAAGGGTTCAGGCATTTTTAAAATGTTTATTTATTTTGAGAGGGAGTGCAGGCTCTTGGCATGTGAGGGGGGGAGGGGCAGAGAGAAAGGAGGAGAGAGAACCCCAAGCAGGCTCCTCGCTGTCAGAGCAGAGCCTGATTCAGGACTCGATTCAGGTCTCAATCTCATGAACCGTGGGACCATGACCTAAGCCAATATTAAGAGTCGACACTTAACCAACTGAGCTATCCAGGCTCCCCTAAAGGGTTCAGTCATTTTATTTTCCTACTGGAAATGGACCTTACACAAATGGACATAGTGAGTAACACTTGAAATAATAGTAAGAGGTAATCTGCCATTTCTACATGGAATGGGCATTCTTTAGCTCTTCTTCATTTATATATCACTAAAAATTAACTTCAGACTCTTTACTGAGAACATATTCTGACAATTTTGGTGGTGCTAAGTAGAACAGGATGACACTAAGTGATGTGAATAACAGAAAAAGAGGAAGTTACAATCAAACTGTGTATAGAGTACTACTCAATCTTTACTTACTCAGGAATACACCCACTTTGTCTTTCATTAATTTTGAAAGATTCTATTTCTGTGCTCTCATCTGCTTCAGAAACTAAATGTTTGGCCATATTTGAATAGTTTTTGGGTCACTCAGTTATCATTGCTACACATGTGGGAGAACTTAGCATCACAGAATCTACTCTCACAGTTAAACAAGATTTCAAAGGCCCTCTAGTCAATGAATGTAAACTTAGATTCTGCTTTATTTTAATTTTTATTCTCTATCCTATTTATTTTGTTTGAAAGTCAAGATTAGTAGTTCATCCATATAACAATCTCTCAGATATTTTCAAGACAATCATCATACTTTACCCTTCTTTCTCTAGTTTGTCTACCATTCCTCAAAAATAAAATACTTAGTTCCTTGGCTATTTCTTTCACTTTCTCTAATCTCCTAATTATTATAAGTATTGCATACTTTAGACTAAAATTTTTTAAACTTTTATTTTTAAACAATTATAGAGTAACAAGACGTTGAAAAGTAAGTAGAGAGAGGTCACAAGTACCTTTTACCCAGTTTTCCTCAGTGTTTACCTCTTATATATTATAATACAGTATTAAAGCCAGAATAGTACATTGATACAATTTGTGTATGACATTCTACCTCATCTTATCCCTTGTGTAGATTTGTATAAGCACCACCACCATCAACATAAAGATCTATGGAATGGATAAAGAAATTTTGGTTTATATACACAATGGAGTACTACGTGGCAATGAGAAATAATGAAATATGGCCCTTTGTAGCAACGTTGATGGAACTGGAGAGTGTTATGCTAAGTGAAATAAGCCATACAGAGAAAGACAGATACCATATGTTTTCACTCTTATGTGGATCCTGAGAATCTTAACAGAAACCCATGGGGGATTAGAGTGGGAGATTAGAGTGGGAGAGAGCCAAAGCATAAGAGACCCTTAAAAACTGAGAACAAACTGAGGGTTGATGGGGGGGTGGGAGGGAAGGGAGGGTGGGTGATGGGTATTGAGGAGGGCACCTTTTTAGATGAGCACTGGGTGTAGTATGGAAACCAATTTGACAATAAATTTCATATATTGAAAAAAAAAACATAAAGATCTATGTCATTACCACAGATTCCCCTCATAGGACTTCTTTAAAGGCACAGCCACCCACTCACTCCCCACCACCATCCCTAACCCTTGACAACTACTAACCTGTTCTTCATATATATAGTTTTGTCACTCATATAATGTTATGTAAGTGCAATCATATAATATGTGAGCACTTGAGATTGGATTCCTTTACTCAGCACAGTGTGCTGAGGTTCATGCAAGTGGTTGTGTTCAAGTTTGTTTTATTGCTGAAAATGGGGCATAGTTTGTTAACTATTTATCTATTCAGGAACATTTTGGTTGTTTTCAGTTTTGGGTTATTATAAATAAAGCTGAGGTGTACATTCATGTATAGGCTTTGTGTGAAGATATTTCTTTTTTATTTCCCTAGATAAATGTCCAGGTTTGCAATTGTCGAGACATATGGCAACCATACATTTAGTTTTCTAAAAATTTGACAATTTCCCATCGTGGCTGTACCACTTGACACTCCCTCCAGCAATAGATCCCATTTCTCTGCATCTTTGCTAGCATTTGATGTTGCCACTGTTTTTATTTGGCTGTTTTAATATTTGTATAGTGATATATCATTGTGTTCTTAATTTGCATTTTCCTGATGGCTACTTATGTTGAACAATATACTTATTTGTTAGCTATATATAAATCTATTTTTTACATTTATAACGTATATCATACTTATATTGCTTCTGTATATACTAGTGTGTGTGTTGTGTGTGTGTAACAAATTTTTATCAGTTGATATCTTAGCACGTCACAAGGGTAATTTCACTATTCCATGAATTTAATTCCCTCCAACCATTAAAATATAGCTGATTTCTACTTGTATAAAAAGCATATCCTTTTTCTGATAATTTATTAAGGAATCTGAAAATGATGCATAAATATGTACCAAAATCACAGTTATCAGATAAGTATCCCAGCCCTCTAACTAATCCAGTCTTTTAAAAGCATATCCAAGCCAGAAGACACAAAGAAGATTTATTAAGTGAACTGGAATTACACAGTCTGCAAGTGTGTGAAGCAGAGACAATTCTGATTAAAATATTTTTTTAGCAATCCATTGACATTTTGAATTACACACAGATCTTGTGGCTACATCTCTGATGCCAATGCACGATGTCTAGCTTCCGTGGAAGTAGCAACATCAAATTTTCAGTTTTACAAGATGCAAAGCATTTTTCCCTTTGCCATCGTATTTTGAAAGAAATTTATATAATTATATATTTATCCAGAAACACACATTTCCATTTACATAACTGACAATCATTCAAATATTAAAGTGAAGTCTGAAGTCTGATAAGACAGCAAAAGTTATGATTAGTTTCTATGTTCTTACTCTAATGTATGCATGATCTTGTAAACCCTTGAACCTCTTCAAAATATAGCTTAGACATTTAAGTCAAAGTTTAAATTTGCTTACAATCTAAAGCTTTGCAGGTAACATTTCCAAAAGAAAAGCTCCTATCGTGTGATTCCTGAGTTTGTTTCCACTTTCATATTCTTCCCTTAATAGCAGTGCAATCCTAACATACTCTGTAGTTTCATAGTCTTATAACTGCTCTTATGAGGCATATAGAGGGCTATAGTGATGGTGGAGCGTAATGGTTAAGAGCCATACTTCCCCAGTTTAAAACCTGTCTCTGTCATTTAGTAGCAGAGTGAATTAGAGCAAGCTATTTTGGCTTTTACATTTTATAGTTTCCTCATCTATAAAATAACAAAGGGATATTGTATAACTCCTTGAGTTTAGGGACGTATACATTGAAATAACACAAATGAAGTGTTCAAAACAGTGTCTAGCACATAGTAAAATACTTAATAAATTTCAGCTGTTCTTATTTTCATTGATCAATAAGCAATGAGCAATTCGAATTTTTAAACATAATATTTACATTAGGACCCAGGGGGAAAAAAGTAATACTTAGGTTAAATCTAACAAAATATGTAGAAGATCTATAACAGAGAAAACTATAAAATTCTGATGAAAGAAAGCTAAAGAGATATTCTATGTTCATTGATAGGATGACTTGATTGTCAAAATACCAGTTCTTCCAAACTAGACCTGTATTTTCACTACAATTCAAATAAAAATCCCAGCAGTTATTTTGTGGTTATTGACAAATTGATTCTAAAATTCTTATGAGAGGCAAAAGATTCAGAATCACCAACACAATATTGGTGAAGAAGAGCAAACTTGGAGAACAAATGTTACTTGACTTCAGGATTTGCTGTAAAGCTACAGTGATCAACTGATGTAGTATTAACAAAATAATAAATTAAATAATAAAAAATGATAAAAGAGTAAATATATCAATGTAGTGGAATAAAGAGCCTAGAAATACACCACCCAAATAGTCACCTCATCCTTGACAAAAGACCAAAGGCAATACAATGGAGAAAAAATAGTCTTTTCAACCAATGGTGATAAAACAGTAGACATCGACATAAAAAAGAAGAAAAAAACATAAGTAAAAAAATAATTAAAACAATTCTAGACATAGACTTTACACCCTTCACAAAAATTAACTCAAAAATATCACAAGCCTAAATGTAAAATGCAAAACAATGAGATTTCTGGAAGATAATATACGAGAAAATCTAGATGAACATGGGAATGCTGATGGCTTTTTAGATACAGTACCAAAGGCATTATCCATGAAAGAAATAATTGGTAAGCTGTATTTCATTAAAATAGAAAATTACTGCTGTGTAAAAGACATCATCAAGAGAATGAGAAGTCATAGACTAGAATGAAATAGTTGTAAAAGACCCATCTTATAAAAATTGTCAAAAACTCACAAAGACCTCTTAAAATTCAAGAATGAGTATATAGACAACCTGATTAAAATGAAACACCCAATTAAAAATGTGCAAAAGAGCTCAAAGGATACCTTACCAAAGAAGATACATGAATCACAAATAAGCATATTAAAATATGTTACATGTTATATGTCATTAGGGAATTACAAATCAAAACAGTGAGATACCACTACACCTGAATGGTCAAAGTTCAAAACACTGAAATCTCCAAATGCTAAGAAGAATGTGGAACAAAAGGAGCTCTCATTTATTGTTGATAGGAATGCAGACTTGTTACAGCCACCTTGGAAGATAGTTTGGCAATTTGTTACACGATTAAACATACTCTAACCATATAATCTAGAGCCGTGCGCCATGGTATTAACCCAAAGGATTTCAAAACTTAATGTAGACACCAAAAACTCCACATTCATATTTATAGCAGCTTTATTTATACTTGCCAAATTTGGAAGCAACCAAAATGCCCTTCAGTAGGTGAGTGGATAAGTAAACCACAGTACATCCAGATAATGGAATATTACTCAGCACACAAAAAGAAATAAGCCACCAAACTATGAACACACATGAAGGAGCCTTAAATGCACATTAATAAATGAAGGGGGCAATCTGGAAAACTCACATACTGTATGATTCCAATTGTATAATATCCTGGAAAAGGCATGAAATATGGAGACATTGAAACACTTCATGGTTGGCAAGGATTAAGGGGTAGGGAGAAATAGGTGGAGCACTGAGGATTTTTAGGGCAATGAAACTATTATCTATGAACTATAATAGTGGGCATAGTTGTCAACACCTATGGAATTTACAGCACCAAGAATGAGCCCTAATATAAACCATGGACTTCGTGTGATAATGATGTGTGAATGCAGGTTCATCCATTACATTATGTGCAATAATAATGGTGGGGTGTTGACAGTGGGGGAGGTTGTGTGAGGATAGAAGAAGGTATATAGGAACTGTTTCCACTTTTCATTCAATTTTTCTGTGAACTTAAAACTTCTCTTGAAAATAAAGTATATTTAATAAAAAAAATAAACTATAAACTATATATATACATAGTATATATGTGTACATGTATATATATACATATACATACATGTATATATATACATATACATACATGTATATATACATATATATACATGTATATATATACATATACATACATGTATATATACATATATATGTATAGTTTATTTATTCAATAAATACCAAGAGATATATTTCACATTACAAGATATTTACACAGTTCCCGATAAGGACCTAATACAGAATCACAATGCTAATTCTTGTGTTTCTTTCTTCTAACCATTATGATTTCACATTTGTATGATACCCACCTTTGCTCAGTCTTTTCCAGTGAGAAGCTCTGTGAACTTTTTTTGATACTTTTTCATTTTATTATCATAAATTATTTTGTTCTGTCTCATAAATGATATTGCTCTGTATTGCTAGCTATACTTCAGCAAAGGTTAGGCGAACAGGGACCATGTGCTGTCATTCCACAGTTTCATTTCACGGATCTCTGTTCTAATCCCTTCAAATCAAGTCCAACTTTATTGTTTCATTATATTTAGTTTTTTGTTTTGTTTTGTTTTTTTCCTGAGAGAACTTTTAAATGTTTATTTGAGGAAAAACCCTGATTTCAGTAGAAATTAAACTAATACAATGAATGCAATGTTTAATTGTTTTGGGGAGAAAGATCCCTTACAGATGTAAACTTACACTTATTTTTTACAGCATAGCATTATTTTTAGAAATCATCATTTTATATCTTTAATTCTTTTTCTATCTTGTAAAATTATTTTTTATTTACACACAGTAAAATACATTTCTTTTGCTGTAAAAGTTTTTGTGTTTTTAAAAATGTAACAAGTTGTGTGACTACCACAGTTAAAATTCAGACAAGTTCCATCACCTCCGAAAATTTCTATCATGATATCCTCTCGCAGTCATATTCTCCTCACGAGGTAAACTCCTGAGGAACACTGATGTCTTCTCCGTTCATACAGTCTTTTAAAAAATGGAATACTGTAATTTCACTATGACTTTGTTTGCTCACATTAGTCTTTTTAAAATGCTCCATTAATACAGTCTTCTTGAAAATAGAATCCTGTAATTTCACAGTAGCTTCTTTTGCTCACATGACTGCATTTAGGATTCATACGTGATGATGCTTCTATGAATGCTTTGTTCTTCTTATGGGTGATAGCATTTCGGTGTATATATGTACCATAGTTTGCTTGTCTCTTCTTTTTTAAAATTTATTTATTTAAATTCAAGTTAGTTAACATACAGCGTAGTATTGGTTTCGGGAGTAGAACCCAGTGATTCATCTCTTACATATGACACCCAGTGCTCATCTCAACAAGTGCCCTCCTTAATGCCCATCACCCATTTTGCCCATCCTCCCCACCTCCCTTCCAGCAACCCTCAGTTTGTTCTTCATATTTAAGAGACACAGTTTGCCTGGTTTGCCTCCCTCTCTGTTTTTATCTCATTTTTCCTTCCCTTCCCTATATTTGTCTGTTTTTTTCTTAAGTTCCACATATGATATTTGATATTTGATATGATATTTGTCTTTTTCTGACAAATTTATCTCACTTAGTACATTACATTCTAGTTCCATCCCTGTTGTTACAAATGGCAAGATTTCATTCTTTTTGATCACCAAGTAGCATTCCATGATATGTATATGCATACATATACACATACACATACACATACACATACACATACACATACACATACACACCACATCTTCTCTGTCCATTTGTCAGTCGATGAACATTTGGGCTCTTTCCACAATTTGGCTATTGTTGATAGTGCTGCTGTAAACATTGGGGTGAATGTGCCCCTTCAAATCAGCATTTTTGTATGCTTTGGATAAATACCTAGTAGTGCAATTTCTGGGTCATAGGGTAGGTGTATTTTTAATTTTTTGAGGAACCTCCATACTGTTCAGAGTGGCTGCACCAGTTTGCATTCCTGCAACAGTGCAAAAGTGTTCTCCTTTTTCTGAATCCTTGCCAACATTTGGTGTTTCCTGAGTGGTTAATTTCAGCCATTCTGACAGGTGTGAGGTGGCATCTCATTGTGGTTTTGATTTGTATTTCTCTAATGATGAGTGAAGATCATTTGTGTTGTTTTCTCTTGTATGTTTATAAATTAGGTTTCTATGAGCATTTGTGTACAGATTTTTGTATAAACTTTTAAACTTTCTGTATCATTTTAGTTAAAATGAGTTTCTTGTCAACTACACATAGTTTTGTCTTGCTTTCTTTTCAATCTAATCATAAAATATTTATTTCAATTAGTGTGTTTAGACAAATTACACTGAATGTAGTTGGTTTGTATTTAAGTGTACTATTTATTATTTTCTTACTTGACTCCTGATTTTTGTTCCTCTGTTTTCAACTTTAATCTCCTACTTTCATTTAGAATATTTGAGCATATTTAAGTATTCTATTCTAATTTAATTATGGGATTTTTTTTAGTTGTATCCCAATATATTAGCTCTTTCCTGGTTATTCTGACTTCTCCCATTCTACTTAAAGTAACTCAAGTAAAATATTGAAGCCTTGTAACTATACAGATTTCTTGACTCCCCTTTATATTTTTTCCTTTCATTTTTTAAATCTTAATTCCAATGTAGTTAACATACAGTGTTATATTAGTTTGAGGTGTACAATCTCCCCTTTAAATGTTAGTTATCTTATAAATTACATATTTAGATAGGTATATAGATAGATATAAAATTTAAATCATTGTATTCATGTTTTTAAAATAACTTTGGTGGAGAAAATTAGTCTTTTCCACTTAACTAGATATTTAGTTTTTACTTCTCTGTTGAGAACTTCTATTTTTCCTTTTATTTCAAGCATGTTTACTTTTTCTCATGGAGGATGGTAACAGTGACTGTTTTAAAGTCTTTGATAATTCTAACATCTGGGTCATCTCTGGGTTGGCAAATATGATCTTGTCTTTTCCCTCTTGAATTGATCAGATTTCCTGGTTTTGAGGGTTGTATACTGTATATTTTGAATATTATGCTTTGAAATTTTCAGTCTGTTAACATTTTCTGGAAAATGTTAATTTTTTGTTTGTTTATTTTAAGAAGCGATCAATCTATTCAACTTTGTGCTGTAAAGTCTGCGTCATCTACTGTGGGTGACAGATTATAATGTCAGTTCCATTCTCAAATCCTTTGCTATGATCTTTGTGCCACTTTTGTGTTCATTCTTGGGCTTGGATAGTGGCTTATGTTGTAATTCAATTATCAGAGCCTTCAGTAAGCTCTTTTGGGTATATACTGCTCATGCAAAGCTTAGACGGATTATGCTATTTCCTACACAGAGTTAGCAGATTGATTTCATCAACTATTTCCTCTCTCTTCCCTCTGTCCCTGGTCCATTTCCTGACTCCTCTAGCTAGAGTAATGGAGTTCTCTCAGAGTTTCAGCTACATCTAGAACCGTGCAATGCTGGCTCTCAGGCTACAGTGGTTACAAGAAAAAGGGAAAAAAAGATGGCAATTCTTTTCACACTCTTCATCTAAGTTGCCATTGTTGTTTTTCTTCTATCCATAGAGATTGGTTTTCTCTGAGACTTTTAGGTGCTCTGCTTACCATGACAGCAGTGATTTTGTGTTTTGTGCAACTGGGGCAGAGGCATGAGAGGAAAAAAAAATAGAAAAAAGAAAACACCAAAAAAAGAAAAAAAATGAAGACTCCACATTCTTGGTTTCACAGATGTTCCTTTCCCAGTCCTCTGTCCAGAAAGTTAGACTATCCTTGGACATTTTAATGTCCATGCTTGCTAAACAGTTCCCTAATTCTAACCACTTGAGTCAAAGTTGGGGGGAAAGGAGGAAGAAAAAGAAAATCTCACTAAGTCAAGTTTTGACTTCCCTCACTCAAAACAGATGATTGGTGGATCACCTATTGCTGTTTAGTTTTCAGAGTCTTCTGGTGATTTATTTTATAAATCTGCCCACAAATTTTAATTGCAATTAGAAAGAAAACTTTAAGGAATTACTCTCTGAGTGGTTCTTAAATTCTCTTTAACTTTCTCTTTATGTATTTTTCCCTATTCAAGGCAAATGGCACTTTTACAAAACACACACACAAGTAAATACACACACACACACAATTTTATTCACTTCTGTTTTAAAATATTGGTGTTAGTGTTAGAAAACTGTAGTACTGTCTCTAAGAGAAAAGCAAGGACTTTGTAAAATTTGATAGCACTTTATTTTATTTCAAAGCATTTTCTATCTTCCTATACAATTTAATACTTGAATTATTGAATCAAAGTTTCAAGAATCTTGACCAGCCCACGTGAGCAGAGGAAAAAGACATTAATGTTAAGGTGGGGTAATACTGGTAAAAATATAGTGGGAAGAGGATTTTGCAATTATACTGCCTTCCTGTACTTTATTTTGTTCAACTTACTGGTGTTTTTCTCTGAGATGCTCATTTCTTTGAATTTGTCATTCTTTTTAGTTTAGGCTTATTATAGCATGTGTTGTTAATAGAATATAGATATAGATGTATCTCTCATTTCCTCTGGCAGATTTATGTTGTATCTAGAATATTTTGCCAAAAGATTTTGGTCATTTTATGTCATCATGTAATGACACCCGCCATTGAGATGTGAAAATTAAAATTGTTTCCTAGTATGGGTACAAATTTCTATGGTGACTGGAGTGGTGGCTAAATGCATTTCCTACTTAGAAGGTCTTTTATAATTTGACAAAATAAAATTCAGGAAGGTGTTTGTTGTTTGCTGGATAAGTAAGGGGACTATATATTTCAAATTTAGTCATACCCTACAGTCTTTATTTTTCTTAAGATGCTCAAAGGAAGTCCAAGGGAACACAAATAATTTTCCCTGAACATTTAACACAGAACTCAGAGGAGTGTAGTTGCATTCTGGGGCAACTTCCTTTGCATAGCCTAGGCATCTTTACTTGGCCACCTTCCCCAGAGGACTAAATCCAAATCACAGATTTTACCAACATACTTTTAGGCATAACCAAACCAGAGAACCCTCACAAGTAGTTAATTTAACAATTTACAACAAAGAGTTTATCTCAATGCCTAGAAAGAAGGTTCCTAAGACTGCAGTTGTGAGATGTGACTCACCAAGCAGTTGTGAAAAGAGCATGGAAAAATGGGACTATGCCCAAATGTGCCTTTGTATGGGCGACATTGAATCCTTTACTGACTATGGTCAGAGACCTGAACAGTGTCCTTGTATTTGACCAATCTGGATGAATTTCTCTGGTAGGGTATAAGTGGGGTGTGAAGAAAGAGTTATATCTTTTTCTTGGCAAGAAAAAAAAATACACACACACACATATGCACTCCAGGGAAGAAACACAAGAATGTTCAAGGAAAGAAATGTCCAATTATGAAGCTAGTTAAAATATGATAATATTTGAGCAATTGATTTAATATGAATATAGAGTATATATTAGAATTTGATGTTTTAGACACTTTCTTTAAAAGCTACAAGTTTAATAATTCAGAATCCAATATCTTCTCCACAAAACCAATTGTCTTAACAATGACTAAAATTTTTATCCTTATATATTTTTAATGATATTTATAAATATTTTATATACTTAATATAGAAAGAAAAAGAAAACTATATTAAGTCACATTAAATTTCTTATTTTACATCTCAGAAAGAATGTATATTAGTTTTAAGCTGATAAATCAAGAAATAGACATATAAGTGTAATATTTATTATAATATGGTTATCAGAAGTGAATAATTGAAAATGACAGAAAAATGGAAATATATTTCCCTCTTTTTGCCAACCTCAGATTGTGTGACCAAAGCTTAAAGAAAGGAAAATGTGCCATTTTACTACATTTTCTTGTACTTATTTAAAACGTCTTGGGGCACCTAGGTGGCTCAGCCAGTTAAACATCCAACTCTTGATTTCAGTTCAGGTCATGATCTCACAGTTTGTGAGATCTATGTTGGGTTCTGTGCTGACAGTAGAGCCTGCTTGGGATTCTCTCTCCCTTTCTCTCTGCCCCTCCCCTCTTCAAAATAAATTTAAATTTTTTTTAAATCTTTATTTATTTTTGAGAGAAAGACAGAGTGTGAGCAGGAGAGGAGCAGAGAGAGAGGGAGACACAGAATCTGAAGGTGCTCCAGGCTCTGAGCTGTCAGCACAGAGCCCGACTCGGGGCTTGAACCCCCAAACCGTGAGATCATGACCTGAGCCGAAGTCGGATCCTCAACCAACTGAGCCACCCAGGTGCCCCAAATTAAAAAAAAAAATTAAGTTTATTTATTTATTTTGAGAGAGAGACTGAGAGAGGGCAAGTGGGGGTGGGGGAGGACATAGAGGGAGAGAGAGAATCCCAAGCAGGCTCTGCAGTGTCAGCAGAGCCTGATGAGGAGCTCGAATTCAGGAAACCATGAGATCATGACCTGAGTGGAAACCAAGAGTCAGAGACTTAACTGACTGAGCCACCCAGGCATCCCTAAATAATTTTTTTAAAATGTCTTATCATGTTCATGTATTACTACTCTTATAATGAACAAAATAAATATACATACATGTCTCTAAAAAGAAAATAGTAATAAATATAGAAAGCTGGATAATAGAAGGATAAAAATGTTTTCCTTATTTTTCCTGGGGACTGAGAAGGATTAGCAAAACATCTTGTAACAAAAAGCAGTCATTTTTATTTTTTTTTATTTTTTATTTATGTTTTATTTTTTTTATCTTTTTTTTTTAATATATGAAATTTATTGTCAAATTGGTTTCCATACAACACCCAGTGCTCATCCCAAAAGGTGCCCTCCTCAATACCCATCATCCACCCTCCCCTCCCTCCCACCCCCCATCAACCCTCAGTTTGTTCTCAGTTTTTAAGAGTCTCTTATGCTTTGGCTCTCTCCCACTCTAACCTCTTTTTTTTTTTTCCTTCCCCTCCCCCGTGGGTTTCTGTTAAGTTTCTCAGGATCCACATAAGAGTGAAACCATATGGTATCTGTCTTTCTCCGTATGGCTTATTTCACTTAGCATCACACTCTCCAGTTCCATCCACGTTGCTACAAAAGGCCATATTTCATTCTTTCTCATTGCCACGTAGTATTCCATTGTGTATATAAACCACAATTTCTTTATCCATTCATCAGTTGATGGACATTTAGGCTCTTTCCATAATTTGGCTATTGTTGAGAGTGCTGCTATAAACATTGGGGTACAAGTGCCCCTATGCATCAGCACTCCTGTATCCCTTGGATAAATTCCTAGCAGTGCTATTGCTGGGTCATAGGGTAGATCTATTTTTAATTTTTTGAGGAACCTCCACACTGCTTTCCAGAGCGGCTGCACCAATTTGCATTCCCACCAACAGTGCAAGAGGGTTCCCGTTTCTCCACATCCTCTCCAGCATCTATAGTCTCCTGATTTCTTCATTTTGGCCACTCTGACTGGCGTGAGGTGATATCTGAGTGTGGTTTTGATTTGTATTTCCCTGATAAGGAGCGACGTTGAACATCTTTTCATGTGCCTGTTGGCCATCCGGATGTCTTCTTTAGAGAAGTGTCTATTCATGTTTTCTGCCCATTTCTTCACTGGGTTATTTGTTTTTTGGGTGTGGAGTTTGGTGAGCTCTTTATAGATTTTGGATACTAGCCCTTTGTCCGATATGTCATTTGCAAATATCTTTTCCCATTCCGTTGGTTGCCTTTTAGTTTTGTTGGTTGTTTCCTTTGCTGTGCAGAAGCTTTTTATCTTCATAAGGTCCCAGTAATTCACTTTTGCTTTTAATTCCCTTGCCTTTGGGGATGTGTCGAGTAATAGATTGCTACGGCTGAGGTCAGAGAGGTCTTTTCCTGCTTTCTCCTCTAAGGTTTTGATGGTTTCCTGTCTCACATTCAGGTCCTTTATCCATTTTGAGTTTATTTTTGTGAATGGTGTGAGAAAGTGGTCTAGTTTCAACCTTCTGCATGTTGCTGTCCAGTTCTCCCAGCACCATTTGTTAAAGAGACTGTCTTTTTTCCATTGGATGTTCTTTCCAAAGCAGTCATTTTTAAATCATGATTTGAATAATTAAATTACTTTTTTAAGTTGTACATAAGTTTTGAGGAAATGATTCATATGAAACTTCCATGAGAGAACTTAAGAATATGGCTATTTAAGATTATTCAGTTAAATGTTTATTAAATACTTATTAAAAGCAATCCTTTTACAAGTTAATAGAAACACAGTGATGGAAGTGTGTAAAGCTACAGTCTTTACACATGACAAGTGTTTAAACAGCAGGAGAATAATGGTTGACTTTTTTAAGATGTGAAATTTTATACTAGAAAAACAAAACAATGCACTGTGTTACCACAGGAGGAACTGACAATCAGAGCAGGTATATAGGATGGCTTGAAAAGGTGGACCTTGAAAGATAAGTACAATCTCAAAATAGAAAACCAGTCTGAAGGGTGGGTAACAAAGTTCAAGTAATAGAGTTGGGTGTGGACTATTGGATGAGATACATTGAAGGCCAGAGATGGAAGTAGTCGAGGAGAGGTTGGTCAGTTCATGAAAGAATATTTTAATCCAAAGAAGAGGTTTGGTTTTATCTTATTAACACTAAGTATTTATTAAATATTTTAATCATAGAATTAATATACTCCAAATAGCATTGTTTTTATTTTTATTTAAATTCATGTTAGTTAACATATAGTGTAGTATTGGTTTCAAGAGTAGAATTTAATGATTCATCCCTTACATATAACACCCAGTGTTCATCCCAACAAGTGCCCCCTTAATGCCCATCACCCATTTAGCCCATTCCCCTACCCACCTTCTCTCCAGCAATCTTCAGTTCGTTCTCTGTTTTTAAGAGTTTCTTACAGTTTGCCTCCCTCTCTGTTTTTCCCTTATTTTATTTTACCTTCCCTTCCTTTATGTTCATCTGTATTTTTTTTTAAATTCCACATATGGGTGAAATCATAGGATATTTGTTTTTCTGTTATTTATTTTGCTTAGCATAATACATTCCTGTTCCATTGATGTTGTTGCAAATGGCAAAATTTCATTCTTTCTGATAGCTGAGTAATATTCCATAGCATGCATATATATATATATATATATATATATATATATATATATATATATACACACACACACATACACCACATCTTCTTTATCCATTCATCAGTCAATGGACACCAAATAGCATTTTTTAAGTTTTATTTATTTCTTTTGAGGGAAAGAATGAAACAGAGGAAGGGCAGAAGGAGAGGAGAGAGACAATCCCAAGCAGGCTCCTCACTGACAGCACAGAGCCTGACATGGAGCTCAAACTCACAAACTGTGAGATCGTGACCTGAGCTGAAACCAAGAGTCTGACACTTAATAGACTTAGTCACCCAGGCACCCACCAACTAGCATATTAGAAAAATTATTTGTATAGCCATGTTTAGGATAATTAAGGAAGAGCCCAGAGACAGAGGAGCAGGTTTTTAAGCTATTGCATTACTTCAGGGCTTCCAATTTTTTGTTTACTGGGGAGGTGAAAAAGAATAGATGGAATCTTGCAAAATTAAGTTAAAGTCAACAATTTTGCTTGTTCTAGTTGCTTACTTTATTTTTTGTTTATATCTTCCCACCTTCTGTGGGGAGTAATATAACCTCATTCAATGAAGAATAGTGGTATTTCTTTTCACAAGTAAAAACTAATGGGTATGTCATTGTGTTTATTGCTTATTTTGGTCAATATCACTGATACTCTAATCCCTACCAACATCTACAAAATTATTATTTTTAACAGTAATTTAATTTAAAATATCAGATTTAGGGTTCTATGAATTTTTTCAAAAACTATATCCAAATATTGCAAAAGGTATGTCTAATTTTCTAAATAAATCATGTTAATAAAAACTGTGTCTTTATATCAACCTAAACATCAAATTGTCTCAGTTTCATAGATCTTTCAATGATACAAAAAGTTGGGTCAATAAAACTAATAGAATATGTGTTTGTTGTGCATTATGAATAAATAAATAACAGTGTTACCTTTAACATCCAGTGTGTGTTACAACACTGTTTGCTGTTTGTGACAATTAATATGCCAACCTCTGCTTTTCTTCCACTAGTTGAGGTCCTTCAAAATCAGGCACAGAAGATGGAGAATTCCCATGTATGAGGTCATTCGACTGATACCTCATCTTGACTGAAATATCATCATCTTATTTTTGATAATCCAAAAAGATCCCAGTTTCATACATATTTGGTACTCCAAAATTTATATGTATTTGAGAAACTTGAAATTAAAAAATGAGCCATATGTAGGATATTTTGATTCTTCATTTACTATATTAATTTTCCACTTCAAACGTCTCTAAAATTAGAAAAGACACTGAATGTGAACCCCCCCAAAGCCTCATTTAAAAACAATTTGAATTGCCATAATTATCATAAATCACTCTAATAGGGTAATTTTCTATCACTTATGACACCATCACATTTGAGTTCATTGGGGCTTTCCTAAATAAAACATAACCTTTCTTTGTTAAATAATGCCATGTGCCTCTTCTGCATTTTGACTCAAATGGGTGTCAACTTATAGTTCAAAACTGAATGAATAAAACACTCCATAATTATTTCCTAAAAAGTTCATAGTTTAGCTATCAAAATAATCTTCTTCAGCATATTATGTAAAAAATTCTATCATGTTATGAATAATCATATGTACCATGTTATGGTGAGAACTTTAGGGCACCTCTGAGCTAAAGTTTATTGCTAGGATAGTTAACTCAAATGGTTACTGAAACAAATGCAGAATTCACATTTCTGGAAATCAGATAGCTTTGCTCCATTTTTCAAGTTACCCAGTAAATACATCTTTAAAAGTATCTGCCACTGTTTTAAGTCCCATCAAGAGAGACTCTGTGGATTTTATCTTCATCTTCATTAAACTCAAACTCTTAAACTCAACAAGGAAGATTCTCCTTCACTGAAGGTCCAAAATCTAGTTAAAATGATAGTTCATTCTGAATATAAAATCACTTTTCCATGCTTTACTGTAATGGAAAATTAATTCCTTTTAGTTGTTAGAAAAGGACCAAATAACCTTACTAGTTTCGGAGACCTAGTAGCTTATATAGGTTCAGAGGTATCTCAGTCCCCATATGCACATCTTCCTCAAGGAGTAAGTTTTTATATCTTAAACACTCCTGGAGGCCTCACTTTTACCTATATCATACCCCAGACTACATATTATCAATAAATAAGAATTGAAGGCAATTCTAGGCAAATGAAAGTGAGACAGAACAAAATAAAACTATGAGTGCCTGGGTGGAAAATGGAAACTCTCGTTGGAACAAGGAGATCCAAGCAAGACAAAGTATTGACATTAGTTCAGAAAGAGGCAAATTGCCAAGAATTTATAATGCAGTCCCCTATTCCTCTCATTAGCAGGAACAACCTAGAGGTTGCCCTGTCACTGTAAATTACATGTTTCAAATGAACATGACCCATTTCTCATCCTTGTTGAATGATTTTGTGACTTGTTACATTTCCCTTAGCACAGGCTTTTGCTAACTTTCTAGGTTTCTTGGAGGCATCTAAACCTTGAAGGAAAGGAATTAAGAATGAAATTTAGAAACAATAACACAATCCTCTTATACTCCCTGTATTTTGAGTTTGAATTTGAAAGAGTTTGAATCTGAAGAGTCCTTATTCCCAAGCCAGTGCCTGAATACTCATGAGAGGCTTATCCTTACAGGAAGATGAATAGACTATTCCAGTATCATCTGAAGGCATCCAAAATGACCCTGAATCCCAAAACAATCTGAGCATGGTGGTTCAGAGTATGGGACGATACTTTTAAGTTCAAATTCCAGTGCGACCACTCAGTAATTTTGCTATATAGGCTACATAATATTTTCTTGGAGCCTTAATTTTCCATCTATAAAATGGCCATGTTAATAATAATAGTAATAATAATAATAATAATATAAATGTTACATATAGCAAATAATAGAAAATGTGTGAAAGTACTTAGTATGAAAAGAACCATAATAGTAGTGGTAGTTAGTAGTAGTGGTGCGATTAGTAAAATTTAAAAAAAAGGAAGTTCAAGATTTTTGCTCTGAAAGGAGGTTATTCAAAGCTATGCTTTGTTTAACCTAGTGTTGTTCATTTAATGCCTCTTGCACTAATTTTGCCTAAGATTTACATCATTCTAATTACTTCTGCTCTTTCCATGGACAACCTCTGAACACAATCATTTTAACTGTATCTTCTTTGCCCAGTAGTTCCATCTTGGTACTGATGCCTTTCTGTTCTAATTTTACTTCTAGGAGGTTTGCCTCTTTTCCACACAACTGATGGGACTATCCTAAACCCTGCATTTTGCAGAATCGCTAAATAGCTCGCCCTGTCTTTCTATATAAAGTTGCAAAAGTCATTTTTAGTAGTTTCTCCATCTTACTGTCTGTATCCAGTCTTTTGACATCTTTCCTTTCTAACTCAGAAGTCAATCTCCTTTATCTCTTACCAGTGCTTGAATTCCTTCTCAGGTCACCCCTGGATTGCTAGACCAGTTTTTTTTTAATAATGTTATTGCTACCTTCCACCTCTCTAGTTCACACTCTTCAGTTCCAAAATATTTGCTTCTGCTTCTAAAATGAGAATTTAATTACAACTTCTATTTGAATTTTTTTCTGAGTATACACTTGCTTCAGAATATGTTTTTCATTGCTTTTGGTTTCACTGGTATTGTTATTGTTGCAAATTCATTTCAAGCCCATTTAAGCAGCTGAAGCACTAAAGGCCAAAGAAAAAGTCTTCCTCTCAATTTGCATTACTATCAGACTTCCTAGATGTAATCACTGTTCAGAGTTTTCCTTGAATCTCTCTAAACATATTCTAAGGTGAACTCACTAGAATCTGAGATCTTATCCACTGTAAAGCTTTTCAAGTAATTTCAAGAATGCTAGTAATTCTGAGGCAGAAGTGAAGCCTGAGGAAACTAGGACTGCCAGAGTTGCTCCCAGATTGAGTTTATGTCTAGCCCAGATATAATATATGTAGACACATCATACACCCAAAAGGCAACTATTTCAGTTATGAAGCATCACTAGTTTATTCTCTGACGTTTATATAACTAGTTACACTTTTCAACATTGATACATAATACATGCTATTTTCCAATTTGCATGTATTAAAACTACTATCCATATGTCTTTTTATATCTAATTATTATTAATGGATTTCCAATATTTTAAAAGAATATACTCTATTTCCTTTCCTATACTGATGCATTTTTAGTTGTATTTTGATAGTACCATAATACTTGAATTTGTAGGATTTGATATACTTTTTCACATTTGTAAAAATGTACCTGAAGAAATATTCTTACAAGGGTTATACATTTTAATTTTGACAGATATAGTAAAATTCAAATCCAAAACATATTTCAAATTGAACTGTCAAAATAAACTGTGTGAGTACATATTTCACTTTCACAGTTGACATTATTTTTAATATTTTTAATCTCTGTCAGTTTTATGAGTAAAAAGTATTACTATTTTAATTGAAGTATAATTAACATAAAATGTTACGTTAGTTTCAAGTGTTCAATATGACTCAATAATTCTATACATTTCTCAGTGCTTATCAAGACGAGTGTACCTTAGGTCCCCTTATATCTATTTCTCTTATTCCCCGACCCACCTCCTCTCTGGCAACCTCTCGTTTATTCTCAATATTTAAGAGTCTGTTTTTTGTCTCTTTCCTTGTTCATTTGTTTTGTTTCTGAAATTCTACTTATGAGTGAAATTGTGTTATTCGCCTTTCTCTGACTGACTTATTTCACTCAGCATCATGGCCTCTAGGTCTATCCATGTTGCTACAGATGGCAAGATTTCATTTTTGATGACAGAGTAATATTCCATTGTATGTATATGTGTGTGTGTGTGTGTGTGTGTGTGTGTGTGTGTGTGTATACCACTTCTTTATCTATTTGTCTATGGATGGACACTTAGGTTTCTTCTATCTCTTGGCTTTTGTAAATATTGCTGCAATAAACATAGGGGTGCATGTATCTTTTAAAAATTTTTTTTAATGTTTATTTTTGAGACAGAGAGAGACAGAGCATGAACAGGGGAGGGGCAGAGAGAGAGGGAGACACAGAATCTGAAACAGGCTCCAGGCTCCGAGCCGTCAGCACAGAGCCCGACGCGGGGCTCGAACTCACTGACCATGAGATCTGCATATATCTTTTTAAATTAATGTTTCCATTTTCTTTCAGTAAATACTCAGTAGTGGAATTATTGGATCATATGATAATTCTACCTTTACTTTTTTAGGAATCTCTATACTGTTTTCCACTGTGGCTGCATCAGTTTGCATTCCCACTAAAAGTGCACAAGGTTTCCTTTTTCTCCACCCCCTGGCCTACACTTACTACTTTTTGTTTTGATTTTAGCCATTCATACATGTGTAAAATGATATCTTATTTTGATTTTAATTTACAAGTCACTGACGATGAGTGATGTAGAGCATCTTTTCATGTGTCTATTGGCTATCTGTATGTTTTCTTTGGAAAAATTACTACTCAGGTCATTGCTCATTTTTTAATGCAATTATTTGTGTAAACGTATTATTTCATAATTTCGGTATGTATTTTATTCATCCAGCAAATAGTTTTGGAGTGGCTATAAATTACTAGTCATCATATTTGTGGTTGTGATATATTGATAATCAAAATATTAAATCCTGGGGTGCTTGGGTGGCTCAGTCGGTTAAACATCCAACTTCGGCTCAGGTCATGATCTCACAGTTCATGGATTTGAACACTGCATCAGGCTCTGTGCTGACAGCTTAGAGCCTGAGCCTGCTTTGGATTCTGTTCTCTCTCTCTCTCTCTCTCAAAAAATAAATAAATGTTAAAAAAATTTTTTTAATATTAAATCCTGGGGCACCTGGGTGGCTCAGTTGGTTAAGTGTCTGAGTCTTCATCTCTGCTCAAGTCATGATCTTACAGATCGTGAGATCAAGCCCTGTGTCAGGCTCTGCACTAACAGCATGGAACCTGCTTGGACTTCTCTCCCTCCATCTGTCTCTACCCCTCCCTCCCTCACAGGCACTCTCTTTCTCTCTCAAAATAAAGAAATAAACTTTAAAAAAGATTAAATCCTAGTGGAGCATCACAGAAGAGAAATAGTATGGGAACTAATGGTAAGTTCTGTATAAATGTTCCAAAGGGAAAAATAAAGCAGTTCAGATGGATAGATTGCGGAATGCTCCTTTCAAATGGATTGAGGAGAAAATCTCTGAGCAGATAATATATAAGCAAAAACCTAAAATTTTTAATATTGAGGTAAATTTGAATGGCCAGTAAGAATTAGCATTGCTTTATTTTAAAGATTTAGTACCTTTCAGCATGTTTCTTCATATTTGATTTTCTGTGAAATGCTTGTTGATAGCATTGATTATTCTTCTGTTGAGTGATATGTTTTATTATAAATTTTATTAATCTATCTTCTGTCAGAAGTCAGGATATCATTTTATATAGTCCAAAGGGTATATGAGGATCTTTGAGCCTGCAGATATTGTCTCATTTCTGTCAAATTCTATGATGTGTATTAAACCAAAATTACATGAAACTTATAACTTTGTACCTCTGTTATTTTTTTTCTCCATATAGAACACACATATACATCCTTTAAAATAAAGCCTATTTATCTCCTCAGCTATGAAGCCTTTTTCTTAAATTTATTTTTTAATATATGAAATTTACTGTCAAATTGGTTTCCATACAACACCCAGTGCTCATCCCAAAAGGTGCCCTCCTCAATACCCATCACCCACCCTCCCCTCCCTCCCACCTCCCATCAACCCTCAGTTTGTTCTCGGTTTTTAAGAGTCTCTTATGGGCAGCATTCGTTTCTAGAAGACAGAGCGGCCATAGCTAAAATACTCATTTGAAGGATGCAAATTCATCACTTTGTGTCTTCCATATACAAGGAACACACTGTAGTCAAATGTAGAGAGCTGCTTTTAGTCTTTGATTTGTACTGGCCTCTTAGCTACTAAACAAAATCCTTCACATTTATCTGATTGTGTTGATTTGGGACATTTATTATTGTGTCAGTTTTGTTCCTTGTTCCTCGTTTTAATTCCTTCCACCAGACCATTCTCTGTCTCTTGTGGTCTGCTATTTGCTGACAATTTAATTAGCACCATTTCTACTACCATTGTGCATTGTTTGTAAATGCAGTAAGAGGAAGAGAAGATGGAAGAAGTGCCTGAGGTCTTTGTCTACATAACACCTCAAGATTAGCTCCTACGAGTTTCCGAGTTTCCTGAGTAGTCCACTGTTTGTGTTCTTGAGTTATGTCTAAAGAGTATGTCTTTGGTGTGCTTTCAACCCAATACCATAGGCTTGCAGTATCAGAATAATAAGAGCTACTGCTTTCAAGCACATTCTGAGGTGGCCATCTTCCATCAATGTGTGCCCTGGACTTAGAATCTGATTTGAATCTCAACCAAAGTCTTTAAGTTTGGACCAGAAAGCATCAGATGGCCTCCAGCCATGCAGGACCAGGAAAGTTGGGTCTTCAAGTGCTCAAGGGGTGGCCAGGATTTCAGTCACAGAAGGAAAGCTTGTAATGCAAATGATAGTTTGCAGAAAGCTGGTTAGGAAATTACCATACATTGTGTGTGTGTCATTTGTAATGACAGGCAATAGCCTATCACAAACACACTTTCAGTCCATAGATATTTTCCACAGATATTCATTTAGTAACCAGATAACTGGATACATGGAAGATAGAGGCACATGGGGGTATCCACAGAGAGTGAGGCAGTAAGAAGATGAGAGGTAGACAAGAGGGTAGTTATAGCCAGCCTTCAGTGAGATGGTGATCACAAAGCTACTCCAAGTGACTGGGATATTCAAAGGTCCAACTAAAAAGAGATTAGTACATATGTAACTGCTGTGACACTTACAATCAACAAATTGCAGTTACAACTCACTAGATGTCGAACTTTGGGATGAGAAAATGTGTGTAACCATCAAAAACACAGAAAAATGAGAGATTATATTGGGAGAAGGAGCAAACAACCTTTATATAGCAGGATATCCGGGTAGAAATGGGCAAATAAGTTTGTATAAAGCAGTCAAATGGAGGGTCAGTAGTAGCATAATACCTAAGACAGGTGCAAGGTCTCCAACAAACACTCTTACTAATACACTCTTCTGCACAGGAAAGTTATTTGAGATATTTATCTTGCTTTCAGAAATGTTGAAACTGGGCCAAAGTATGTTATTAAATATTTAAACTTCACAACATTTAAAAGAGTGCATTGCAATTCATAAAAATCAGTAAATCTCCCAGTCAGATTGAATGTGACATATTTGTTGAATTTTTCAGATTTTTTTTTTTCGTGACAGGTGACCATTCACTTATTTCAGGTCACCTCCAAGTCCTCTGCTTTTGGAATGAATATTATATACAGGGAAATTTATGCAAATTTACAAAGTTCTCCATGTAGAAAGAAAAATTAATTAAGATAATGTTAAGTAAGACGCAGATGGTCGCTGTGGATATAAGTCAGTTGTTCATGTAAAAAGTTATTGCTAATAAAGTTAACGGTAATTGCCATGTAACTTACTATTTAACAATGGTTTGGCTTAGTAGTTAAGGCCAGACATAAGGAAATAAAATATCGCAAATTTTTAAAGGGAAGTGTTTACATTTATGTCTTAAGGGTTAGATCAATTTCTAACTATAATGCATGTCAAATCAGTAATAATACACCATTCTGCTTTAAACAGTCTTGTCGTCTGAAAATCCATACTGGTAAAAGAAGAAGAAGGGTCAGTCTATAAGAAAGAATTCATTTCAGAATGATTTATTTATTTTAAAGAAGATTCTTCCATGTGTTATTGTACTCAGCCTAAATTCTAGAGTGAGAGAGGCTGATCGTTACCAAGTTCCCTCAATGAGAGAAAATATGGAGTGAGGTATCAGGCTGCACAAAAGGAAAGGATCCAAGCCATAACATACAGGAACATTTAACAAGGTAGAAAGTTTAACAATGTTACATTCTAAGGCAAGATATTTTGGATATTATTATTATTCTGGAATATAAAAGAATTGGTACAGCCTAAGACTTATAGCCCTGTGTTTTAAAATATTATTTTAAAATCTAAGTTTTTTCTTAAGTATTAAGATTTGTAGGGGTACACTTTTAAAGGTTGAAAGATCTGTTTTTTTTTTTCCTTTTTATCTTTCTCTGTCATTTGATTTATGTTATGGTTTTTACATTAAAAGATAATAAATCATTGAAATGTTTCTGAGATCAGAATGAGGTCATGTTGTGGATATAGAGAATATGTTCATTGTGACTGGCTCCAAGATCTGGGTTTAAGAGAGAGGTAGATAAGGAGAACACACATTGTTTTTTTATTTCCTTAGATTTTTTTCCCTCAAGTCTAGCAAAGGAACAAATAAAAAGATTTGTAGCAAATTCTCAAAGAGTAAAGATATTACTTTGAGCTATAACTTCCTTTATCCGTGGATCTTCTCAGCAACCTGAATGTGGTAAGTAAAGAAGTGGACAAAATGCAAACGGTGAGGGAATCTGAAATTTA
Organism: Neofelis nebulosa; assembly: GCF_028018385.1. Lineage (NCBI taxonomy): Eukaryota > Metazoa > Chordata > Mammalia > Carnivora > Felidae > Neofelis > Neofelis nebulosa. Next base: position 42,249,151 of record NC_080790.1, on the reverse strand, counting down.
AAATATTTATTTAAAAATCTTTTAAATATAATTTATTATTTTAAGCTTTATTTAATTTTTAAGCTTATTTATTTATTTTGAGAGAGAGTGAGGGAGAGAGAAAAACTGTGCGTACAACACAGGGGAAGGGGACAGAGAGGGGAGAGAGAGAATCTTAAGCAGGCTGTGCCCTGTCAGTGTAGAGCCAGATGCAGGGCTCAAACCCACGAATGGCGAGATCACGACCTGAGCTGAAATCAAGAGTTGGATGCTTAATCAACCAAGCCACCCAGATGCCCCTGTTTTAAGCTTTATTTTAAATAACTTCTGGTATATCACAGATTGATTACTAATGTCACTGGTATGTCATTGCTCCTTAATATCAAAGGAATCACAAGTTCATACCACCAAATTGAATTTTTTTGTCATCATGATGATGACTCCAAAATAATATTTGGAAAAGGGAATGGATAAAAAAATGAAAGCACACTTAGATATATACATTCATATTTGCTCCTGAGTGACTTCGTCCCTCATTGTATTCTTTTCACCTATGAGAGAAACATACATTTTGAGAAATTTTGAAAATATTTCAGACAATAAGTTGTTTGTATAAGTGAGTATATATTTTAATGACTTTCCTCACATACAATCAAAGGGGTGAATTATTCTTGGCTTTAAAACCCAGACTGCAACTTTGAAAAGCTCCTAAACCTGTAGCTTCAAATCCTCTCTGACACCTTCCCTGTGATAAAATATCTGATGCTTCTGGAAAATAATGTTTCACAAAGAACACTTTTACTGGGACTTTACTTGAAGAATCAAAAAGTCTAAAATAAAGCTATAAACAAAGTGTAGGTTTAACAACAACAGCCGCTACATACCACAGACATTTAAAGCAGGAGTGGATAGAAAATGAGTCAGGCAAGTCTTGACAATTGGAGCCCATATAAAAATAGTTTTAGAGAACAACAGTTTTTGTTTTATCCTGATTGCCAGAGGCAGAGAATTTAAGACACTGCAACAGAGAGATTAGTCCTGTTTGCTTTTACTGACTACTTTATTTGAAACCTCTCCAATTATATTTTCAAAAATAGCATTGAAAGCATTGAGCAAGGATGTTCAATAAAACATTTGTTACTTTATCCTATTTGTCTCTCACTTGCTGAATTACTCTGAGAGAAATTAATGGATTTAAGATGCAGAAGAATAAAGATTACTGGCAATTATATTATCAAGGAAACATGAAAAGTAATATCACGAGATTGATTTTAACTCTTTAAAAATATGCATTTATCAATCAATGACAAAAGTTTTCTAGGTCAAAACTTAGAATAATTGCAAATATTGTTTTGGTGATAGGTTAATAAATACACATTGGTTTTGTATAGTTAATGTTTAATAATTTAATATAGATTAAATAATTGGATATTGGGATGAGGGAGATTTCTCTTGTGTCCAGATGAAGAGGTTTTTAAGATCAATATTAAATTCATTTTCTTTCATGAATTCAAGAGAATGTCCTCATATAGAGTAAGCCCAGAACGTCTATTTGTGGCACTATGGTTAAGTAGGTACTATTTTAATGCTTTGAAAGTATGAAACTTTTATTCTATTAGAATAATTTTCAAAAAATTAAGATATGGCTTTCATCAAATTTAAACTCATCATGTGTTGTTGATGTTGTTCAACACATTAATTAGTGAGGGAACCAGTAAGATAATACAACTGGCTTAAAGAAACATTTGAGAAATAGAGATTTACATAGTCCAGTAGAGAAATGCTAAAACAAATTTGCTAATACATAACAAAACCTTGTACTGTTTCATAGGACAAAAAAATCTGTAACCTTTGTGGTTACCTTTTTTATCAGATAGAAACTTAACAGGTTAACATGTAACTTTTTACTTTAGGGTTCTAACAGAAAAATTGAAATGCAGGATCAAATTCCCGTGCATAATGCTGAATAATTAAATACTGAGTGATAAGTTTAAAAAAATGATATTAAAAGAACATGCAGCTATTATGCTTTGTTTCCAAATTTTAATTTTTTTAAATGTTTATTAATTTTGAGGCAGAGAGAGACAAAGCATGAATGGGGGAGGGTCAGAGAGAGAGGAGACGCAGAATGAGCTGTCAGCACAGAGCCCAACGCGGGGCTCGAACTCACAGACCATGAGATCATAACCTGAGTCGAAGTCGGACGCTTAACCGACTGAGCCACCCAGGCACCCCTGTTTCTGAATTTTAGATTGCATAAACATCTAATTTAGTCAAATGGTCATATAGAGAAATGAAAAATCTTCTTTCCACTTTTAAAATCATCATTTGGAGCACACAAAAGTGGCTGTATATACTAGAAAGTAGAATGGTACTTTAGAGAAAGACTCAACCTTTGTAGGCAACTGAAGTGAATGTCATCAGATGCTCCCAAGCTGGGGAAGGGAAGTTTGATTTTTGGTAGAATCAAGGGATTTAAGGGGATTAGAAGGAAATTTCATGTATATTCCCCAGTAGTTTAGGAAGTTAATGGTTAAAACAGAGACCAAAGACGATGGTTATCAGAAGTTTTGTGTTTATGACATACTCCAAAACTTGTCATACAAATCGCTTAGTGAAATGCTTTTTTTCTTAATGAATACATAATGTGTTGTCCAAAAAAATCTATTAGTGAAAATGTTAGTGGTGAACATTGAGATGCATCTTTTGAGAACTTTAAAATATAGAATCAGAAGATTTAGTGATTAAATATATAGAGAAGTAAAGAAGAAATGAATAATTCTGAAGCTGGCTAGATAAGATAGTATTAACTGAAAAGATAGTTTTGTGCATATTTCAGTAATGGAGATTTTTATTTATGAAGCATCTCTGATATGAGTTTCATATCAAAATGTTTCACCGTTTGTTAAACAAATGAAAATAGCCTTTTTAAACAAACCACATGCAACTTTTTGTCTGTTTCTTCCAAAGTTATGTAAAGAAATGTATCAGTTTAATGGAATATGGTGAATTCAACTGAATATAATTCATAGCTTCATATGTGAATCAGACCCTCAAACAAACCACAATAGTGGTAACATTTGAAATGACTATACATTCTGAAAGATATAACACAGTACATTAAACGATAATTAAAGAAACATTTGGTGAAAATTGTCAGAACCTAAAGATCACAAAAATGTCAATAAATGCACAAAATATAATTTGTAAAGTAAAAATTTAAAAATCACAACAAAAAGGCTTCCTCTTGAATATTACATGTAGTCATGGTCTAAAAATCATAATTTAGTGCATACCAGACATTGATATATTTACCTCTAAGTAATTGGCAGGTGACTAACTTCCTTAAACTTTTTACTCTGACCAAGTAAGGAAAGGCCAATAGCACATGTAAAAAGGCATTTTATAGATTCTAATCATACTAATTCCTTATTACTTTCTCATTAATGTCATCCTGAATAACTTTAAGAAAAATAAAATGACTGAGATATTTTATTGTAGAAAACGATTTTAATTTTATGTAAAGGATTGAGAGATTTGAGGAAAGCTAGTAATCATACACAATTCAATTCAAGTGCCTGGATTGTTCACAGTCTAAATGGCAGGGCTATTTTTGTAATCGTGGCATCTAAAGGAATATTCATGCCATTAGGAATCCTCTTCCATAAATGCTTTTTCAAAAATACAGTTTTGATTGGGACATTTAGATTGATTTCTACACAGAGCCTGCTTGCCTACAGACAAATATCTCTTGTTCAAATTTTTTCTAATATTTTAAAAATGCAACCGCCATTGGTATTTTGCTGCAAATCAGCTTCTTAGTACAAAACAGCTTTAAAATCTTCTTTGACATAGAAAGAAATTAAACGTGGTTTGTATTTTGTTGGATTTCCCCCAAATATTAAATGCTTGCAATTGTTTATTTAACACATGCCAAAAGATAACAATAGGAAGAAAACATATTAACAGACGCTTATGGGGAATAGACAGGGATTAGAATAATAGTTTTTTCTGAGTAAATGTTAGACAGCCCCTGAAATGAAGTCAAATTCCTTTTGAAGACATATTCTATAATTCAAAATAATAATCAGTAAAGTTTCAAATATTATACTTTATGACGAAATGACTTTAAAATGTCAATATATTGAGAAAAAGTTGGTAGTGCATTATATATCTATGCAATTGTTTGTTTGACAGGAGTATCAATAAAATTTGTTGTGCTTCTATTTGGTTGAACAGCATTCAGTAAACCATGTCGGTAAACAAGTATATAAAATAAATAGGTCTCATCTTTGTAGATTGATAGTGCATGTCCATAGTGTGGAAAACTAAATTTTAATTTATTCCTTCAAACTATTCAGAAGGGTAAAGTATGTTTGAAATATCTTACTATAGGTTTGAGAAGTCCTGGAAAACTTATTTTCTAGTGATGTAGAATAACAGCTGAAGAGAGTATCTTCTGACTTTCATTAGTTATCAGGCTCAGCTTGGCTCCAACTCCTGTTCATCTTTGTTTTTTCTTGCCTGAACCATAATGCTGACAGGTTTTTTTCTTCCATGTCTTCTCCTCAACCAATTGGGGAATTGTCATTTTATAATTTTTATTTTTATTTATGTTTCCAACTTTATCGAGGTATTGCTGACAAAAATTATATATGTTTACAGCTTGATGTTTTGATATATGTGTGCACTGTGGAATAATCACCACAATCAAGCTAAGTAACATATCCATCACCTCACATAGTTACCAGTTCCTTTTTTGTTTCTTTTTCTTGTGTGTGGCAAGAACTCTTAAAATCTCTTCTCTTATCAAATTTCAAATACACAGTACAGTACTGCTGACTAGGTCATGTTGCTGTACATTAGAGCTTCAGAATTTATTCAACTTGCATAGCTAAAAGCAGGTACCCTTTACCCACGTATCTTCCCTATCCCCACCACTGACAACCACCATTCTACCCTTTGCATCTGCAATTTGGACTAATATTTTAGATTCCACATTTGAGTGAGATGAGATTTGTCTTTCTTTGTGTGGCTTATTTCACTTAACGTAATGTCCTTCAGATGCATTCATATTGTCACAAGTGACAGGGTTTCCTTTTTTTTAAGGCTGAATAATATTTCAATATGTGTGTGTGTAAATATACCTAAATATACATATACCTAAATATACATATACACATATTTATGTATCCATATACATATGGATAAACAAAATATGATATATGGGTGTGGGTGTGTGTATCTATATATACACATGTATATTTTTATCCATTCACCAATGGATGGACATTTAGGTTGTTTCCATATCCTGGCTGTTATGAATAATAGTCATTTTAATTATATCACAGGTATATATAATCAATATGATTTATCATTGTGGATATTGACCTTGATCACCTGTCTGGAGTGGTATTTGTTGGATTTATCCACAAAGCACCACGTTCTATACTGCACTTTTGGAAGTCACTGTGCACAACCGTACTTAAGCAGTGAGGATTCATGTCCCCCCCCTTCTTGAAGACAGACTAGCTACATAAATTATTTGAAATTCTTCTGCATAATCATTCGTCTCTCCTCCCTATTAATTATCTTATTTAACAATTTACTTATATAAGTATGGACACATGGGTATTTATTTTATACTTTGTGTTATAATCCAGTACTATTTTGTTTTGACATTCGAATTTGTCCAGCTGTGGACACTGAAGGCTCTTACCGTGGCTCCTTTGTCTCTGCCATACCACAATGTATATGGGTTTGTTTGTTTGTTTGTTTGTTTTACCAGTTTCATACTTTCTGGCACTACAAGATGTTAAAACTTCGCTGTCTTAGAATCAGCCATTTTTTAAGGGAGTCTTAGTTCTATTACTGGAGAATAATATTGGAAACCAAGACATGGGTTCTAAGTGTGCCCATAGCTACTGGTGTGTTGATGCTGCCAGGCCTCCTTAGCTGACACAGCAAGGGAATGTATGTGCGTGTACTAACTTCCGTGTATACTCTTATCTATAAATATTTCTATATGTAACCACAAATTAAACATAAGTTCATACTGATGTATTTAACACTAATCTATAAACACATGGATATTTCCAACCTCCTTCCCTTGCTTATCTGGGAAATAACCATCACCTGAATTCAAGTGCTTAATGTGCAATTTCTTTCACCTTTAGTCTTATGAATGTCACTGCCTTCCAAAGTTAACTAGATCATCAACTTTTCCTACTACCCACTTCAGTGAGGTTGTTTCAGATGTTTGTAATACAGTTACATTCTTTTGTCAGAGTCTGCACTCCATCTTGACATTCTCATTCTGCTAAATGGTGTCATTTTCATTAGTAGAATACACTAAGGTTCACCCTTTATGCTGCAGATTCTATGGGTTTTGATAAATGCATAGTGTCATGTATACAACATTACAATATCATGCAGAATAGTTTCACTGCCCTTAAAAGTCTCCTGTGTTTTTAGCTTTTCAGTTCTCCTTCTTTCCTCCAAATCCCTAATGATAACTGATAAATTTACTATCTCTATAGTTCTGCCTTTTCCAGAATGTCACATAATTGAAGTGATATAGTATGTAGCCTTTTCAGCCTGACTACTTTCACATAGTAATATGTACTTTTGTTCAAATTAAGACTTTTCTGGTGTCAAGTTTCTGTTCAAGTCTAAGGCTCAAGGCAGAAGAAGATTGTTATCCCAGCTCAGAGGGAGGCAGAGAGAGCAAATTCTCCGTCTTTTTTGCTCTACTCGTGTCTTCAGAGGATTAGATGAGACTCACCCACCCTGGAGATGGTGATCTGCTTTACCTAGTCTACCCATCACTTGTCGGTCTCATCCAGAAACACCCTCATGAGCATACCCAGAATAGTGTTACACCAAATATTCAGGTAGCCCATGGCCCAGTCAAGTTGACACGTAAAATTAAGCTTCCTGGATCTCTCATTTGATACTTAACCATTCATTTTGAAAATTTTTCAACTGTTATTTTAAATACTGGGGTGCCTAGGTGGCTCAGTCGGTTAAGCATCCAACTTTGGCTAAGGTCATGATCTTGTTTCATGAGTTGGAGCCCCACATTGGGCTCAGCACTGACAGTATAGAGACTGCTTGGGATTCTCTGTCTCCTCTCTCTTTGCCTTTCCCCTGATCCTGATCTGTCTCTCAAAATAAATAAATACAGTAAAAAAAAAATAAAAATTTATTTTGTTCCATTCCTGCTTACTTCTTTTGCAATTCCAATTACATATATGGAACATCTTTTCAAATTGTCCCTCTGTTTTTCAATGTTCTGTTCTGGTTTTTCATATCCCCCCCCCATCTTTATTTCCTTTTGGGATATTACTGTTGACATATTTAAGCTCAGATTCTTTCCTTGGCCAATTTACTAATGAGCCCATCAAAGGCATTCTTCATTTCTGTTACAACAGTATTTTTGACTTTTATTATTTCTCTTTGATTGTTAATTTCCATCTTATTGCTTACCTTATCCATATGTTTTTCTATGCTGTGTTCTTCCCCATTAGAGCCCTTAACATAGTAATAGTGTTTATGTTAAATTTCCTGATGGTTCTCTTTAAGTGTCTGTATCATTTTATTGCAGCAGTTTTTGTTTCATTTAAGCAGATCTTTACTGTGATTCTCTGTGTTCACCTGTCTCCTCTGATTTGGGGTAGGTGGTTTGCAGTGTGAACTCACTTCTTTGAAAGGTTCCAGAAAAATCATTAATTTTCACTTCTATGTTTTTCTTGTTGTAAAGATGAGATTATCAATTTCTGAGCTCTTTACTAAACCCAGAGGTCTCCTCAGATGTTTGTTGGTTTTTGCCCTGGGTTAAAACAACTATCTCCGGATGTTTTCTCAGGGTCCTTACCTAAAGACTTGGTTGAAAATAACACAACCAGGATGCTTAGGTGGCTCAGTCAGTTAAGCATCCAACTTGATTTTGGCTCAGGTCATGATCTCACGGTTTGTGAGTTTGAGCCCTCCATCAGGATCTGCGCAGAGTGAAGAGCCAGCTTGGGATTCTTTTACCGCACCTCCCTCTGTTCCTTCCCCTCCTCTCCCCACTCACAGTGTCTTTCTGTCTCAAAATAAGTAAATAAATTTAACAAAAAGCCACCACTTTCTCTGTTTCTGTTATGGATACCCTTTTTAAGAAAAGAAAAACAAATGTCCACAAGAGATGTTTGCAACAGAAGTTCCAAATTTTAATGGTCCTGCCTCTACAAAAAGAGGCAAATAATGTCCTACAGTTCTCCTTTAGCCACACTATCCATCTAGCATTATTTTATACCATTAACCTTCCTGTAATATCCTGTAGACTAAGCAATCAGATGACTCACAATTCCTTAGATTTGCTGTGAATTTTTACTGTTGAACTTCTTTGATCATGGTTGTTTAACACAACATGACTCACCATCCTTTTTGTTGTCAAATCCTCCACTATGTTTAGTCTAAATGTCGTGTCCTCTCATCTTCCCATTGTTATCAGTATCTTATTTCCCCACACTCCAAAAGGACCTGTATTTCCTTATGCCTTCTAATGAAATGCTTGTGTATCCACTCATCATAATTAGAATCTATGGGGCTTGGGATCTATACCTGCTCTTTTGTTTTGAAGAATGTTTGGTAAAGCAGACAATCAATAAATGCTTATTAAGTGAAGAAATGAACAATATTATATATGAATAAACAATATAATAAAATGAATAAATGAATAGTGGGTAAACACTGCAGAAATTTAGATAATTCAGACTTATTTGGAGTGTGGAGATGTGGAGTGGGTAAGATCCTTCTTCTGACCCCTAGGGTATTACCCTTAGAATGTAATACCCACACTTTGCAGTGCTAATGCTATTTAATGCTCCTTTCTTCCCTAAACACCTAAATAGAGAACTATTTTGGTTTTAAGCCTGGTATTTATCTTAGGTACTTTAATATATCTCTAAAATTGTTTTTTTTTAAATATTATTTTGATGGAACAGAAACTGTATTAGTCCATGCCAGAGTAACACCCTATATTTAAGTATCTTATAAGGAAAGGTCTATTATTCCTCCCTACTATGGGCCTATTCTAGTGCTGCCTAGAAATTTTGCTCACACATTATCATCCTCACTCCAGAGATCCTGACTCACAGAGAACACACTAACTAGAAAGACGTGGTGACTAGGGCAGAGATAAAGAAGATATGGAGAGGCACACACCAGCTCTTAAAAGATTATTGTCTAAAGGCACAAATATGTCTTCTGGTCATTTTTTTTTTTAATTTTTTTTTTCAACGTTTTTTATTTATTTTTGGGACAGAGAGAGGCAGAGCATGAACGGGGGAGGGGCAGAGAGAGAGGGAGACACAGAATCGGAAACAGGCTCCAGGCTCCGAGCCGTCAGCCCAGAGCCCGACGCGGGGCTCGAACTCACGGTCTTCTGGTCATTTTTGAACTCAACCACGTAGTCACATATCTACCTATGAAAACTGGGTAGAAGGGAATCAGATATTCTCCAAAAGTAATACCATCTAACATGGATAAATAAAAATTCAGGAAAAAAAAAAAAACCCAAACACTGTGTATGCCTTTTATAATAAAAGTAAACCAAATGAGTGATTTCCCCAAGAAGGTGTTACTACATCAAAGGCAAATAAATATAAATGTCTGTGTGAAAAAGGTGCCACACCTGGCCCTCAGATGGAACTTTGTCAGTTCTTTTTAATAACAGATGAATGTCAATGCTGGCGTGTTTTTATTTTGCAAAACAGATGATGTTTTGGAAATTTGCATTTGTATTACACAAATGGTAGTTTCTGAAAAACAGACCCTGATTGAAATTAGGATAAGGGATGGAATGTAGACAAAGAAAGTTTCACAGTCTTTCATAGTTTACCCTAAGTGGTACCAAATCAGTGTAGATGGTGGCATTTTATTTGCTTTTCCATCTAATTAGTCATAACTGCAAGCCTGACTTATAATATAGAACTGTTTATATTTGCCTATAACAACAAAATAAACACACTTTAGTCAATAGAACTCTTTTTTTTTTAATTTTTTTTCAACGTTTTTTATTTATTTTTGGGACAGAGAGAGACAGAGCATGAACGGGGGAGGGGCAGAGAGAGAGGGAGACACAGAATCGGAAACAGGCTCCAGGCTCCGAGCCATCAGCCCAGAGCCTGACGCGGGGTTCGAACTCACGGACCGCGAGATCGTGACCTGGCTGAAGTCGGATGCTTAACCGACTGCGCCACCCAGGCGCCCAGTCAATAGAACTCTTAATTGTTAGACTTTAGTGTGTTCGGATTACTGATGAAAGAGCTTCTTAAATTAGTTATATGAGAAAAATAGCTGTTGAAGAAAGGAAAAACCTATTTGAGGACTTGTAGAGAAGAGTCTGCTTTTCTTATCAAGGCAATCTAAATTGTTACCTCATTGCCTTATCTCCAAGATTTTCTTGCTTTTATTTCCTTCTCATACTTCCTTCCATGACACACAGGAAAACCTACTACATATCACACTTGTTTTACAAATATTCGATTGTTTTGTACTCTGCCAAACTGCAGATTTCAGTTTTCCTTGAGGTGGTGCATTGATGGAGTATCAGCTGGAAGAAAATTATTTAAGATGGCCTTCTATTGTCAACCATTTCAAATTCCATCTATCCCATACATCTTTAAACTCACTGTCACTTATGCATCCTAACTTCAAGCATTTTTTTTTATTGTCATCCTCATTTACTTTTAAAAGAATGGTGCTTCCTGACAACTGGAAAATTTTTATCTGTGAACTAAAACAAAAGAAACAAACAAAAATGTAAAACCTTCTTTCTCAGTGTGACAATTTTGGCATACTTAGAAACATGTTTAGAGTCATGAAGTATAGACTTACCACACTTATTAACACTCCTTTTGACACTTGAGAGTTGAGTTTAGGCCCCTCCCTCCTTGAATCTAGGAAGGCTTGTGATTATTTTGAACAAATAGAATATGTGAGGACTGAGGCTAAATCAGAAATCTTAACACAAGGCTCTTTTCTCCTGGAATGCTTAGTGCCTGTATCCTTTCTCTTAAGTTACTCTCTCATGAAACCCACTTGATGTAGAGAATCCATGTGCATGTACTCAAGCAGAGATTTCTATGAGCCCAATCTATGTGTCATCCCAGCTCAAATACCATGCATAAAAGAGTAAAGAAACTTCCAGATGATTCATACCATTAGCCATTTTAGCTTTACAATTTGAGGACTCAGATATTGTGGAACTATAGTCCTGAGCATGAGCATAGGGGCACCCGGGTGGCTCAGTTGGTTATGCGGCCAATTCTTGATTTCAGCTCAGGTCTTGATCTCAAAGTTTCAGCAGTGTGTAGCCTACTTGGAATTCTCTCTCCCCCTCTGTCTCTGCCCCTCTCCCACTCACACTCTCTCTATAACTTTTTCTCAAAAATAAATAAATAGGGGCACCTGGGTGTCTCAGTTGGTAAGCGTCTGACTTTGGCTCAGGTCATGATCTCCCAATTCACCAGGTCAAGACCCACGTCCAGCTTTGTGCTGACAGCTCAGAGCCTGGAGCCTGCTTCAGATTCTGTCTGTCTGTCTCTTTCTCTCAAAAATAAATAAACATTAAAAAGTTAATAAAAATAAATAGTAAATAAACAAACATTAAAAAAATAAAAACCATGAGCATAAAAAATGGTATGTTTTCCCACCATGAATTATGGGATGATTTTTTATGTCATAGTAGATCAGTAGAACAGTGGGCATACTATTTGTGTGGCTGAGGCGGTTCTTTATGAATAAGAAAAATTGGAGTTCTAAGGACAGTAGAAAACCAGAAAGAAAAAAGGAGCCAATGATGCTGGTTAATCAAAGAAAAGGAGCAAATAAAATGTAACTTCCATTGGTGAACGGCTCAGCTACAGAGTTTTGGAAGAAAAGCCGTATTGAAGATGGTTGTATATAGCTATGTGTTCTGGAGTACATAATGTAAAACCAACTTTTAGATTTCTTGCAAAATATTCCAATACCCTTTCACTATTTTTTTTTTGGAGGGGGTGAGTTCTATGAGTAGGAAAGTGTTGGCCGATTAACAATTAATCATGGCTGTATTTGCTGCTTTCTACAAAGAGTTAAGATCCTTAAAAAACTTTTCCATAACAGAGTTGTAGTCATTGGACCTAAACTCTTTGTTAGTATTTGAACATTAATTGGGAAACAATTAATCTTTATCTTGTACCACACTTCATATTTCTGTTTTCTTTCTCTTATCTCATAGGCACCTTAAGTACCTGTAACTTATAAAGCCTCTGCCAACTGGGGCATCTGGGTCTCAGCTGGTTAAGGTCTCACTCTTGATCTTGGCTCAGGACATGATCTCATGGTTCATGGGTTCAAGCCTCACATCAGGCTCTGTGCTGATAGTGCAGAGTCTGCTTACGATTCTGTCTCCCTCTCTCTGCCCCTTCTCCACATGCTCTCTCTCTCTCTCAAAAATAAATAAACTTAAAAAAAATAGATCCTCTGCTAAATACCAAAAAATAGGGCTAGTCTCATTTCAGACTCAGCTTTCTGCTACTAAATAAAGTGTTTTTTTTTTTAACTAGTGTCTTGAGGTCTGTACTCTAGAATCAATGATATCTGACCTTTAACCATTTATCTCTCTACGTGTCATGATAACCTGTATCTTTCAACCTCTTCAAAATTCTTAATTCCCTGAATGTCCTTTCGTATGAAAAATATGGGAATTTTTTGACCAAGCTTGCCTATCATCACAGTGGGTAGAGCGAGGATGTAATTCAGTACTTATCTGAATATATAAACTTTACAGAAATTGATCATGATATTGATTACAGATAAAACTCTGAGAAATCTATGAAGGAAATGGCAATTTAGTGTTGATGTTTGTTATCTCTGGCTTTCACGGGTATTAAAGCCTCTATCCCCTTTTCTGCAAAATCTCTCTGTGGATTTTGCTATTTTAAGAAAACAGAGATTCCCCTTCCTATGGCTTGCTGAATTGCATTTGTTTACAGTCATATGCTCACTTTCCACTTTGTCAACTACAAACATGATAAAAATTTTAAATTTAAATGAGGAGGAGGGATTTGATGATATATCCTTCACTTAAGTCTTGGGAATTCCCATAGGATAACTTCATCGAGGAAATGAAGAGAGAAAAAACAAAAGGCAAAATGGATATTTAACAAGCCCATTTGAGCTTTATTTCCCAAGTAATGAAGTGGTAGCTGAAGATAGCAAGAAGCCCTCTTAGGAAGTTTAGTAAATACATATGAGAAAACTTCTATTTCCCCATGAGGAAATGAGACATTTTGCTTGTAAAATCAAAATTATGATACCCTATAATGAACTATAACACAGGTGTAATTCCTTATGACAACAAATTTATAATTATAGGCAAACAGCTGGGTGCATTCTGACTTGGTTCATTGTTTTCTTCTAAGAAATGTTTTAAAGAATAAAGGGGAAACCATTGCTTTCTTTTTTCCTTTAACATCTTGCTGTGGCCTTTTTTTAAACCTTCTTTGGTTTTGTTTTCATGATCTGCTCTTCCTATATTCTTTATTTTAAAATCTATAGTACTTAAAATATATATAATAATGGAAATTTTGCTGAAAGAAAATTAATTGAACTAGAGAAACTACAAACTAGATTATATCAATTAGTAAGGAAAAAAAGAAAGACAAAAACTTACTAACTTGTTTAAAGATAAATTATCTTATTTGTCAAATTCAGGAGGAAATATGAGACTGTATTTTATAAAATTATTTTTAAGGCAAATAAAAACAGTATTAATTTGATAATCCAACATATTTTCATGACTTAATGGAGATTCTGATTTTTATAAATGACTTTGTTGGTGCTATAGGCTGAATTTTACCCTTTCTTCCCAAATTCCTATGTGAATTTGAAGCCTTTACCCTCCATGTGACTATACCCTTCATGTGACTATAATGGAGTCTTTTAGGAGATAATTAAAGTTAAATGAGGTTATTTAGAGAAGGGTCCTAATCCCATAGAATTGGCAGCCTTATAATTATAAGAAGAGGAAAAGAGAGAGTTCTCTCTTTCTCTTCATGCACATGCACCTAGGAAAGGCCATATGAGGACTCCGTGACAAGGCAGCTGTCTACAAGGCAGAAAACGAGCTCTCCCCAGAACCTGGCCATTCTAGCACCCTGATCTTGGACTTCTAAGTCTCTAGAACTGTGAGAAGATAAATTTCCATTTTTAAAATCACTCATTCTATGGTATTATTTTTATGGCAGCCCAAGCTAATACAGTGGGATTAATTAAAGTTTATGGGATTATTGAAATACTTGACCTATTTAAACTCCCTGTCAATTTGATGAATGGATACTGCCTCATTTCTTAGCATCTCAGGCCCAATACATACTCTTTTTCCAAGACAAAACTGCCTAAAAGGAAGTTTGCACAAAAGCCCTTTCGCCACATCACAAAAAAGATGCCATACCATTCTTTCATGAAAAATCTCACTGTAGTTGTTTACTTCAGGATTTAAAGACATACAGGGCTACCAAATAAAGGAAAACCGTTTAAGGTTTAATAAGTGTGGAGAGCCCTAATGGCTCCATCGGTTAAGCGTCTGACTTCAGCTCAGGTCATGATCTCTTGGCTCCTGAGTTCAAGTCCCTCCTCAGGCTCTGTGCTGATAGGTCAGAGCCTGGAACCTGCTTTAAATTCTGTGTCTCCATCTGTCTCTGCTCATTCTCTCTCTCTCTCTCTCTCTCTCTCTCCCCCTCCCTCTCTCTCTCTCTCTCAAAAATAAACATTAAAAAAATTTATTATAAATTATTTAATGTGTGCCATAATTAGGATTTACATCCTGGGTTTCTCTGCCTGATAATACTCAGTTGTGGCTGAAGCAGTTTGTGGATTTTTGTAATCTGGTTAGTGGTAGAATGAGGTAATGATGGTGGGTATACTGCATGTAGGGTCCAGCTAGGGAGACCCTTCTCATAGGTAGTCTTCTTGCTGAAGAGCAGAATTTCTTAGATTTGAATGTGAATACAGATCACCTAGATCTTGTTAAAATAGAAATTTTGATTTATTAGATCTGACCTGAAATTCTACATTTATATCAAGCTTCCAGGGAAGCAGATGTATCTCGTCTATGGAGCACAAGGAATTAGGGTGCTGTGTTTATAAAAAGCAGCTAAACATAAGGCACATTTGCCCTTGGCAAACAAGACAAAGAGTTGCTTTTGTTTAAAGTCATACACTCTAGGGGCGCCTGGGTGGCGCAGTCGGTTAAGCGTCCGACTTCAGCCAGGTCACGATCTCGCGGTCCGTGAGTTCGAGCCCCGCGTCAGGCTCTGGGCTGATGGCTCGGAGCCTGGAGCCTGTTTCCGATTCTGTGTCTCCCTCTCTCTCTGCCCCTCCCCCGTTCATGCTCTGTCTCTCTCTGTCCCAAAAATAAATAAAAAACGTTGAAAAAAAAATTAAAAAAAAAAAAATAAAGTCATACGCTCTAAATCACCCAAAGTTGAGGTCTAGATAGACCATCTTCCTCATATAACTACATCTTTCTGTTCTTTTTTGGGGGTGATATAGAATTTTGAAAGTGATTAGAACTGCATAGATATCTTGAGTTCCCTGGTAGCTAGATGAGTTAATCTCCATCCTAATTTTAGAAAGACTCAGTCATGACCTAAGAGCCATGCATGCAAGCCCAAGTTCTACCCTTACCTAGAAGATCTCTGCTACTACTCAGGTGGATTGACTACGTATTTTTGAGAAGAGCTACTCTGAGTAAATTTCTGGGTCAGGTCAGCAACTTTGGGTAGGAGCCTGGGAGGTGTTCCATGGGATGTGAGTAGGTAATGGATGTAGCTCAATTTATAACATTTAACTTTTGAGACAAATGATATATGTGTCTCCATTTCAGCTTTTGTTCTAGCCCACACAGATTTTAGGGCCAGGCTTATTGGGAGATTTTAGCTATATACTTCCCCAAAATACCAGAAAACCAAATCTAAGTTTAGTTGATTTATAGCAGTGTGGAAGAACAAAATTCAGTAGAGGACCTTTATAAAACTTCGAGGGTGATAGTTCCTGAGAGCCGGGAATTGGTCATGATCTGGTTGGGTTTATGACAGTATAATAATAGCTTTGGATTGGTGGGCATAGTGAGGCAAGAGTCTTGAAGTAAGTCTTGATAAGAAAGCTGTTAGTTTGAATAAGTAAATTATGATAGTTGGCCTATAGGAGTAGATCTCGAAGAGGGAGTGTTGAGTCATTTGCAGCCACTTTCACGAAGCTCACTCTCTTCCATGGTTGTAAGTCCTCCAGGGCACGTCTGCTCATGGGCTTTTTTGGGGTTTCATGCACACCTGGAAGGCTCAGAAATTTTCCTTGACTCCAGAGCCCCATGAGAAGGGGTAAGGTCATGGCAAGGTACAGTTATGGGATACAGTCCCCAAATGATTTCAAAAACTAAGGTGTGGGCTTGGGGAACATTGCTAAGCAACCTAGTTGAGCATATAGCAGCTCTCTGCTGGTGGCTAACCTGGACATCCAGTCTGTGTCTTGCCAGTCACAAGGCTCTGCATCATCAGGATGCAAATGCTGAGGATGCTCAGAATACAAAAGCAGTCTACCTTCTCAGAACATGGCCACATAAAGTGATTAACTACTGTGTAGGAAGCCACAGTTTACTAAGCACCTACATTTCCATTATATAATTCAGTCTTATTAACTAACATTAGGACATTCTTGTTTTATATATGAGCAAAATCTGAGGTCTTGGGAGGTAGTTAAGTTGCCCAAGTTTCACAGAGGGAGAGAGCAGTGACTCAAAGAAAAGGCCTAAGCTAATGTAGAGCCCATCCCACTTATGCCACCCCAATGACACTGACTTCCTACCACAAAGTAAGGCCCTTGTGACTTAGGGTTCTTGGGCAGATTGGCAGCTCTCCCCATAATGTTTGGACTGGTGGTTCAAAATGTGTAGCTCTAGCTTTCCAGGGCACCTATCTAGTCCACAGTCTGCTGCCTTTTCTTTTTGCTCTTGCTGAAGATGCCTCTAGAGGCAGCCCTAGCTGATGTGGGAAGGAGAAAGAGCCAAAGTCTGGAGAGGCAGAACATAAAGAAATGGAAAGAAATAAAAGCACAGGAATGAAATAAGGAAAATCAAAATGATTCCTCTTCATGGCTGGTTAGGCACATGGGGCCTGAGTCTGAATCTGAGATGGAGTAAATAAGTTACTATGAGGAATTTCATACACAAAGCTCGGGGCCAAGATATCCTAGCCAGACTAGCCTAAAGGTATATCATGTACAGAGTTTGATCTGTCAGTTGTTACAAAAGTGGAAGGGGACATGACTGAATCTAATTGGCAGAGTTCACGAGTGCTGACAAATACCCATCAATGAACAGTCTCCACAACAAAGAATAATGTAGCCCAAAGGTCAATAGTACTTAGGTTGAGAAACCATGTTCTATAGTCTTGGCCTAATTGTTTGTACTTACTCTCAATATTGTTCATCATGGAGACAGGACTTCAGTATTATTTATCACAGAGACAGGAGAATACATTGGCTTCAGTTCTTAGGTCCAGACTAAACTAGAGGAATAGACTATCAGATTTTCTCATTTTTATTTGTTTGGGCAGAACAGTAGTTGCACAGCAGTGTTTAAGACTCTAGATACTATTCATATGAGTACTGCAAGTCAGACAAATATTAAGAGAAAAATTATAATCAAAGTGTGTAGTTCACACTTAAGATAAAATCTAGAGTGCCCAAATTAAAGCGAGAGACCCCATCTAAAGCATGCACAGAACTAGACCTGAGTGTTAGCCAAATCATCCTTTTGTCATGATTTGTTTCTTCTTTACTTCTGTAACATAAAAGGTCCCAAAGAGTTTTGTTGCAACATTTTTCTTCTAAGCCAACAAAAATTCCTCTTTGAGGGTCCAGCATTATATCTAAAACAAGTCTACTTTGATTTGAACTAAGGCTTGTCCATGCTGTCATGGAACTTTCAGGCAAGAAGTTTCTAAGGCCTTAGTTGTGTGGCGTTAGTGTTCCTGTTCAGCTGGGAACTAGAACAAGTGTGGCTTTTCCAACTTTGGGTGTCTCTTATAAAACACAAAATGGGGAGAGATGGGGGTAGAAGAGAACTGTCAAAAATTCTCCTTCAGTTGTTAAGGATTCTGAACAAATTGAGACAGTTTTCTTCCTGTTAAAATTAACTTTTCCAATGATCCAGTGATCTCTTTATAGGAAAATTATAGGCCAAAATATACCTTATAAATAAAAGGGACTGTAATGAAGGCATAAATTTAGTGAAAGAACAGATCCCCATATAATTTACCTATAGTAGCTAATATACGCTTTTGTACTTCAAACATAATACTAGATGTTAGGGGCCACCCAATGACCTAT
The DNA here is from genome assembly GCF_028018385.1 of Neofelis nebulosa. NCBI lineage: Eukaryota > Metazoa > Chordata > Mammalia > Carnivora > Felidae > Neofelis > Neofelis nebulosa. The sequence goes on along the minus strand of NC_080790.1, from coordinate 42,230,752 downwards.
CTTTCCTTTTTCAGCTTTGTTGAGATATACTTGACATATAACACTGTGTAAGTTTAAACTGTGCAGTATGATAATTCAATACACATGTAGCAAAATGTTTGCCACAATAAAGTTAAAGACATCCTTTGCCTCCCGTCATTACCATTTAGTTGTTACGGTAAGAACATTAAAGCTCTACTCTCATAGCCATTTTAAAGTATACAATACAGTATTGTTAACTATAGTCATCATGCAGTACATTAGATTCCTAGAACTTATTCATCTTACAACGGAAAGTTTGTATCCTTGAATGAGCATCTCTTCATATCCCTCACTCCTCAGACTCTGGCAATCACTATTCTATTCTCTATTTCTATGAATTTGTTATTTTTAGGTTCCACATATAAGTGAGATCATAAAATATTTGTCTCCATTTGTGTAACTTATTTCATTTAGCAAAATACCCCAAAGGCACATTAATGTCATAAATGGCAGGATTTCTTTTTTTTTAATGGCTGAATAATATACCTCTTACCTCTGTGTGTGTGTGTGTGTGTGTGTGTGTGTGTGTTCTTTACCCATAGTACATTTTCTTTCTCCATTTGTTCACCAACAGACACTTAAGTCGTTTCTGTCAATAATGCTATAATGAAAATGGGAGTGCAGGTGCCTCCCTGAGATAGTATTTTAATTTTAATTTCTAGTTTTCAATTTTTTGAGGAACTCCAATGCTACTTTCCATAGAGGCTATACCAATTTATGTTCCCACCAACATTGCACCAGTGTTCTTTCTCCACATTCTCACAAACATTTGATATATCTTATCTTTTTTGATGATAGCCATTCTGACAGGTATGAGATGATATCTTATGGTAGTTTTGATTTGAACTTCCTGATGATAGGTGATATTGAGCATCTTTACATGTACTTGTTAGACATTTTTATATCTTATTTGGAAAAATGTTTGTCCAAATCCTCTCCTCATTTTTAAATCAGATTTTTTTTTTGCTGTTGAGCTGTGTGAATTCCTTATATGTTTTGGATATTAGCCCCTTCTCAGATATATATTTTGAAAGTAATTTCTGCCATTCCATAAGTTGCCTGGTTGCCTTTTTATTTTATTGTGGTTTCCTTTGCTGGTAGAATTTGTCTGTGAAGCCATTAGACTCAGGGCTTTTGTTGGGAGGTTTTTATTATTGCTTTGATCTCTTTGTTATTTGTCTGTTCAGATTTTCTATTTCTTTGATTCAGACTTGTAAGGTTGTATGTTTCCAAGAATGTTTTTTTCATTTATCCTAGGTTGTACAACTTGTTTTTGTATAATTGTCCATAGTAGTATTTGTGATTTTTTAAAATTTCTGTGGTATCATTTATAATGTCTCCTCTCTCATTTTTATTTATTTAAGTTCTTTCTTTTTTTTCTGGGTAAGTCTAGCTAAAGCTTTGTCAACTTTGTTCTCCTCTTATACCTTTGTTGGTATTCTTGACATAGCTTTATTGGTCTCTGACTCTTTGCTTATTTTTCTTCAATTGGTTTTTCCTTCAAATCTTTCAACTGCTTAATATCTATCAGTCTCTGTTGAGGTTTATTGATTCTGTAGTCAACTTAAGTATGCTATTAAGCTGAATATTTAATTTGATTCAGTTATCTTTTAACTAAAAATTTCCCATATTTATAGTTTCTATTTATCTAGTGGAGTTGTCTGTTTGTTGAGTTACTGTCATTATATGTTTGCCAGCCAAACCTGGGAGGCTTTTACCCTCTGTTGAAAGATCTCTGTATAAGTTTTTGAGGCACTTTGAAATCTCAAGTCAGATTTCAAGTTAGTCTTAAAGTCTTCTTATCTTTCACTTTCTACTGGGATTTCTCAACACTCCCTATCTGACTAGACATATGTGTTTATTTTCCCCCAAAATCCTTTCTCTTTACAGCTTCTGTGGGATCTTTATCAAGAGGCTTTTTCTCTGGTGTTTTAATGAATTGGATAGAAGTATCTAATTGTTTTATATTGCTGTAAATCCATTAATTCAGAGGATTTTATTCTGATTTGTTCTGACTGTCATTTAAAATGGTCATCAAGAATTGTGTATTTGTTGTAGTAGTTTGAATTGTGTCCCCGTTCAATATCCCAACAGGTATGTTCAATGCCTAAGTCCCAGCACTTTTGTATTGGGAATGGGATCTTTATAGATGCACTCACGTTAAGTAAACGTCATACTGGATTAGCATGGATCCAAAAGCCAATGACTGGGATCTTTATAAGAAGAGAGCATGTAGAGAGACATACATTCCAATCAAAAAGAAAGACATGTAAAGATGGAGGAAGGTATTGGAGTACTGTAGCTGCAAAACCAGTAATGCCAAAGATTAAAGGTAGCCTCCAAACTCTAGAAAAAACAAGGAAACATCCTCCCCCAGAGCCTTTGGAGAGAATGAAGCTTTGCCAGCACCTTGATTTAGGGCTTCTTGCTTCCAGAACTGTGAGAGAATAAATTTCTTCTTTAAGCCATCCAATTTGTTGTACTTTACTCTGGCAGTTTTAGGAAACTAAAACATCTATCAAAGAGTCTATTTCCCATTCCATTTTTTGCTTGTGCATTAAATCCACCTCTTCTGGTTCAAGGCTATACCAAAAAAAGTGAGGAAAGAAATATGGTCAAGTCAGATTTGCAGTCTACTCTAGAAAATTGTCTAAAGGTGATAACTAGACTATATCAGAAGTCTCAAATAGACTTTGCTTTGATTGTAGAACTGAATTAAAATTTTCACTATTTTATTTTTTTTGTATTTTCATTTATTTATTTACTTATTTACTTTTTATTCTATTTAAATCCAAGTTAGTTAACATATAGTGTGATAATGGTTTCAGGAGTAGAATTTAGTGATTGACCACTTACATATAACACCCAGTGCTCATCCCAACAAGTGCCCGCTTAATGCCCATCACCCATTTAGCCTGTCCCCCACCCAACACTCCTCCAGCAACCCCTCTGTTTGTTCTCTGCATTTAAGAGTCTCTTATAGTTTGCCTCCCTCTCTGTTTTTATCTTATTTTCCTTCCCTTGCTCTTGTTCGTCTGTTTTGTTTCTTAAATTCTACATATGAATGAAATTATATATTTGTCTTTCTCTAACTTATTTCACTTAGCATAATACCCTCTAGTTCCATCCACGTAGTTGCAAATGGCAAGATTTCATTCTTTTCGATCGCTGAGTAATATTCCATTATAGATCTATATCTATATTTATATCTATATCTATATCATCTATCTATCTATCCATTCATTATCCATTCTTTATCCATTCATCAGTCAATGGACATTTGGACTCTTACCGTAATTTCACTATTATTGATAGTGCTGCTATAAACATTGGGGTGCATGTGCCCCTTTGGCTGAGCATTTATATTTCCTTTGGATAAACACCTAGTAGTGAAATTGCTTGAGTAGGGTAGCTCTATTTCTAATTTTTTGAAGAAACTCCATACTGTTTTCCAATGTGGCTGCACCAGTTTGCGTTCCCACCAGAAATGTAAAAGTGCTCCCCCCTTTCTCTGCTTCCTTGCCAATATCTGTTGTTTCCTGAGTTGTTAATGTTAACCATTCTGACAGGGGTGAGGTGGTATCTCATTGTGGTTTTGATTTGTATTTCCCTGATGACAAGTGATGTTGAGCGTCTTTTCATGTGTCTGTTTTCATATGGATATCATCTTTGAAAAAGTGTCTGCTCATGTCTTCTGCCCATTTATTCACTGGATTATTTGTTTTTTTGGGTGTTGAGTTTGATAAGTATTTTATAGATTTTGGATACTAACCCTTTATCTGACATTTGCAAATATCCACTATTTCCACAAAACACATTTGTAGAGAACAAGTCTTCAAAATATTCTGTCTGATATTTACTGCCTTCCTATTCTCTAGAAATGATTTTTGAGGAAGCTTCCTAAGGGTCTTAAGAGATGTTTTCTGATTCTTTCCATGTTCCCTTTTCCATCCAGTATTTTATATTGTGCCATTAAAAAAACAAAATGAAGCAAACAATAAAAGGGTACATGAGTCCATAGAGTAATCAGCAACAGTCTGTCCTGAAAGGTCATGGACATGCACTGGAAGAAAATGTGAGTATTTTGCAATGGTCAGTGTACTGTGGTCCTGACCACCTCTTGTGTCATATCAATAACCAAATAGTTGTCCTTTTCCAATGAAAGTTCCAACAAATACAAATTTCCAAATACAGAAAGTCTAGATTTAGTTCAGCTGGCACATTCTTAGATTCTGCAAGGCTTTGTGTATAGAACACACCCAAATAAAAGCCATGGTATTTTCTCTTAAATAATTTTAAGCCAAATAAAGAAAAACCATTATTAGAATGTCAACATAAGTTATTTTTCAAGATGACAAACTTTAAGAATGAAATAATGTACTCTTAATTACTATTAAAGGGCAATAGGGCAAAACCAGGACAATGAGTAAGTCAGCAGATATATCCTTTATGAGTAAAGGCTCATCCATGGTGGCTTGGTGATCTTGCATGTCTTCATGTAGGCCATGTAAGCAAGACTTGACTGCAGTCTGTTTGAAATTACTGGCGAAACATCCTATAGACCTTTCTAGAATATGGCAAGGGAAGCAATCTTGTAATGAGGTATCTCAAGGCCTTTTTTCATGTGCCTCCATAGCTTGTGGGAGGCTGCCATGAAGCAGTTTCTTATCCCATCTCCCTGGACCTATGGAAGCATGGGTCTGTCCATCTCTCCCCCATATAGGTACAGCTGCAGACTATAAATCTGTTTGTCTATAGTTTAGAGTTGGCTCCTCCATGGCAGAGCAGGTGTACCCCACCCTACCCCCACCATATAGTCTATAGTCGGCCGTCTGGTCCTTTTGGGTCACGGTCTTTCTGTAAGACTGATATGCAGGGTGTTAACATCACACTAAAATTTTTCTTGTTTCTATGTGTACAAGTAATAAACTACCTGCATTCATTTGGGGTCACTTTCTTCTTACTGCCTGAATCTGTGGAAGTGTATCACGCCAAACTAATAGCTGCCAGCAACTTTCTGCTTAGGAACTGTTTGGACACTTGACAGCATGCATGCCCTAACTATTAGGCACTTAACAAAATGAAAGAATAGCACAAGAAAATGATTAACTAGATACAAAATAAATGATAGAACTGTGGATACTACTGTTGAGTTAGAAGGGAGAAAAGAGTTGCCTAGAAACAAACAAACAAAACCCTAAAAAACAAGGCCGTTAGGAAAAATGGAAAATTGAACAATAGTGGGAACAGGAACGGTTTTAATACTGTGTAAATTTTGAATGACAGACGTTTCCTGGCATTATCTAGATTACATATAGCATGTCTTTCAGTGGACAGGGTGAGCACTGAATTCGGAGAGTAGGAAATACAGGATGGATAGTCGAAGAGGCAGGCTTGGATGGAATGTAGGAAGAGTTGACAAACAACTTACTGAAAATATGTTATAGCCAGAAAGGAGCCTGGAATGTCAACCTAAGGGGAGTAGGTAAACATAGTTTCTAGTGGTGTGCATTTCCCAGGGGTTCTACTCAAATATATTGGGGAAGACATAGTGAAGGAATCTGTATTGCCATAAATAATGTAAGTACCAGGGCAAGAAATAAACCTGTCATTTTTCCTCTGACTTGTGTGTGTAGCGTTTTTTTAATTCTAGTTGAAAGTTTATTTATTGTGAGAAAGAAAGAGAAAGAGAGAGTGTGGGAGGGGCAGAAAGAGAGAGGGGCAGGGAGAGAGAGAGAGAATCCCAAGCAGGCACACTGTCAGTGCAAAGCCTGATGTGGTGCTTGAACTCACAAACCGTGTGATCATGACCTAAGCCGTAATCAAGAGTTGGATGTTTAACTGACCCACCCAAGCACCCCTCTGATTCTAGTTTAAAAGTGTTTAATATGAATATTTGCATGCAAGTTTTTTTTTGTTTTACATTGAATTATACTGAAGTCTTTTACTAAAAAGCACTTTGTGCCAAAATTAAATATAGTCATTATATGTGACAATTAACAATCTAATTTTATGAGATCTCTTGGGTAAAAATTTTGATTTTGATGTAAACAGATTGTTAATTAAAAATGTGTAAACCTTTTTTTTTCTTCTAATCCTGGTGACAGTTTCTTTGATTTTTCATAATTGCATAGACAATTAAAACAAAGTTGACTTTATCATCTTTAGGCTGATTTCTTTTAGTGCTGGGGATATAAAAAGGAAAAATTATAACAAAAGGTGTAATGTTCAAAGCCTCACATCAGGAACAAATAAAAATTGTAAATAATTATGAGAATTTGAAAGCATCATCCAAATATAAAGGGTCATTTTACAGGACTTCTTTGTTTTTCTTTCGTTAAAGTTATTTAAACCATTAATACATAATCACTGCATAAGAAAAAATACAGTAATGATGAACTTAAAAATTTAAATCACCTTAAATCACACAAATTGTAAATTCATGGTCAGCTCAATATTAATGTGACTCTAACATCATTTATCGACTGTTTTTTAGTTTAAATTATGTGAACGTATCATATTTAAGTAAGGCAAATTCCTAGTGTTGGCTGTTGAAGTAATTTCAAAATTTCAAGTATTACAAACTACTGTGCTAAGTCAAGTTGCACTTATCCAATTTTACATAATTTCAGACCCTTCAAACATTTGCTTCTTGTGTTTGGCATACCTGTGGTTTTTTTCTAAGTGCCTATCTTTATTAGGGTTCTCCAGAGAACCCACAGGAGATGTATGTGTGTGTGTGTATATATGGGCTTACATGATTATAGAATCTAGCAAATCCAAAAGTTGCAGGGTGGGCAGCAGATTAGAGACCAGGAGGAGACCATCCTGGAGTGCAAGTTCAAAAGTTGTAGGCTGATAGAATTTTCTTTCATTTGGGGGATATCAGTCTTTTGTTCTATTCAGGCATTCAATTGTTTGGATGAGGCTCACTCACAATATGGAGGGCAATACACTTTACTCACATCCCATCGATTTGAATGTCAGTCTCATCCCCAAACCCTCATGGAAACATCCAGAATATTGTTCAATCACATTTGGGCACTGTGGCCCAACCAAGTTGACACAAAAAAATTAATCATGACAATTCCACCCTTATCAATTTGGCATCAATACGTATCTCTGAAATCATATAATGTAAAATCACAGAATTTCCACCCACCACTACTATAAAAAATCATGTTTATGGGGTAGCAAGTTAATTTTAAAAATCCACTGTACATGTAGATACTCTGCTATCATTGATCTCTGACACCTGTGTGATTTTTGTATTTAAACCCACATTTTCTAAAATCACTTTATTGATAGCAATGGTTCTTTTCAGAAAGTCTGCCTCTGACTTTCTTGAAAAATAACTATGCTTACAGCTAGGTTTCCTGATAATCTCTTTATTGTTTTCAGTCTCAAGCAGCAAATCAAACTTCAGGGTAGGATATGCTTTTCATAAGGTATGATTAGGACACTCACTATTGCTGGTGCCAACCCAGATGTCCTGCAGGATATATGCTACTTAAGCCTTGTGAAGAACATTGACTTATCTTCATTGTCAACAATAGTACATTTGCAGAAGTCATTGAAGAGCTTGTCAATTTTATTGACAGGGTCAATTCCATCCATTAAGGAGCTACAAAATGTTTTAATGACACCATAGAAACCTATAACTGGTCTGCCCACCTTGTTAAAAAGTAATTTTATTATTAAAGATAATACTGTTATCTTTATGTGCCTGAATCTACGTTGCAAAACAGGACCAAGAGCCAGGGTTATAACTAGCTCAATTTTGCAACTGACTGGTATGAGACATGAGAATAAAAATTGAATTGGCTCTGGGAAGAAACTAAGAGGCCTGTTAAATACATATGTAAAACATAACTCTTATTACGTTTAAATATGATTAAAAGCAAATGTATATCTATGAGTAATTCTCTTTCTTAATTTGAAATTTGTGGTAATTTGGATCGAATATATTGTTCTCATTTTTCTCTTCCTGGAAGTCAACACATATTTCACAGTCTGACTAAACATACTACATTATGATCAACTGGATTCATGCAAATGCTGCTTAAGACATGACATCCAAAGGCCAGATTTGTTTCTGGTGTACCAATTAGTTTTGTTTTGAGAATCCTGGGTGAGAGTAGGTGCTAACATTACATGTAAATCTCTCACTCTATTTTAGAGGATCTAAAACTTTGTTGAGCAGTTTGATTTCTAGTTTGTAGGTCAAGAATAGGTAATAGTTTGGTGGGAAATAGAAAGATATAATGGCCATCAAAAATTAATCTTTGTGTCAAGTGTGTCCTTTTTACTGAATGTGTGATTTGCTTTTATAAACTAAATGGAATCAATATTTTGGTAATGAATGACATCACACTTCATTTATTATAAACCTTTGCTCATCATTTGGGAAGATCATGTAACATATTGCATAAACGCCTTACCCAACCTTCAGGCATTCTCAGAAATGGCTAGAGAAACAAAAGTTTAAAGCCAGACAAAATGTGACAAATCTTTCATATATGGATAGTAATGTTCATTTTTAAAAATCCTATAAAATGTCAATATTTCCTGTTCACTGAACCTCGTATCCATCCCCTTCTAAACACCCTGATTGGTTACACTGGATTGCTATGGAAACAGATAAATTTTATGCTTATGACTCACCTCTAAGAGCTCTCCAAGACATTATGTATTCTATATATTAGACACCACTGTATTGACTTGCAAAGCCCACCAAATTTCCAAACCTCTCTTATGATTCATAGTGAAGGCCCTCATAACTAATCTTCAAGCATATCAGCACATCAGTCTCACAACCCTCTGGATAGTTGTAGTCTAAAGGCCTCTTAGTTTCTTCCCAGAGTCAATTCCATTTTTATTCTCATGTCTCATACCAGTCAGTTGCTAAATTGAGCTAGTTATAACCCTGGCTCTTGGTCCTGTTTTGCAACGTAGATTCAGGCACATGAAGATAACAAATACCCCAAGTTTATGATGAGTTATCCAAATAGTCAATTTCCCTGCCCTAGAATGCAGATGCCGCCTATTTTCCCCAACCTAATTAAGGGACTCTCTAATCTAGTTTCAACCCTGCCTCTCTTCCTCATGTACCCCTCTTTCTCTAACTACATTTTGGCACCAAATACCATTTGGTGTGACTGAGCTACTGTATATTCAGTATTTGGTTTCCCTATCTCTATTGTATAAGAATCCCTGAATCTCTAACATGACTAAAGTCTTGTGTTAATACTCTTCACATGTCCTCTTGTCTTATAAACTGATGATGGGAATTGAAAGCTAATTTTGTACTCATGTTCCCATGCCTGGGGTAGAATTTTCAACTCCTAATATGGACCCTAGATCGTAATATATAAACTTAACTTGAAACTTCATGGCACCTACATTTTTAGTCCTGCTGCCTTTGAACTGATAACAATCCTTATTGCTTACCCAAAGTGCATGTTTCTTATCCAGTTTTAATAAATCTAAATTGTTTTAAATGGGCTCAGTAAGTATATTTAGAACAATTAACCAAGTTGGAATCATAAAACTGATCTCTATTACCCACTATTAAAAAGTTTTGAAAGTGCTACTTTATTAAATCAGAAAACCCAAGATGTATTATAAAATTCAAATCACTGGATTTAATGTGCATAAATTACTCACATCCCTATCAAAGGTCTTTGAATTCTCACATCACTTGATTCTACCATGCTTATGAAAGTAGTATATACAATTTTCTGTTGTTATTCAATGTTGGATATGTCATATTAGAAGTTACTAACTAGTTTTATGTGTACATTATGATTCTCACACTTATGACCCCTTATATGTTGTAGAAATGTAGAATGTATTCAGAAGATACATGTTTAATGTACACTGTTCTTTTAATTGCTAAACAATGTAAAGAAACTGAAAAAAACAAGAATTTCAAGAAATATTTCCAATTCTAAAACAGGACCTTAGCATATTTAAATGGTTTCAATCTATGAGTAAAGACACACGCAAGCAATTCAAGCATTAAGCTTAATTCACCAAATGAACTCAATCACTAACAATAAATCTATAACTTCATAAATACTTTAACTAAATGCAGAGTATATGACAAATTTAATTTTAGTTCAGTCTTTACACAAATGGTAAAAGTTATGATCTGGTATTTTCTATGTATGTTACATAAGTCTATATAAGTAAGCAACTCTCTTGAGTTTCTCTCTAACCATTTTACATTTGGGGGGACTATGCATGTCATTAAAATATTAGAGAGATAAAACTATTGCTTTGAAATATAATATTTATATTTTGTTTAGTTTACAAATATGTTTTGACTATGTGTTGTTCCAGAAACTATGCTGAGCTCTTGTGATAAATTAATTTTAAAAACTTACAATATAATCAAATAAACATATATAAAGTCAAATAATCTATAATAAAACTTGACAAGTATAACAATAAGCACATTTGCAATTCAGTATGGACTCAGTGGAAAATGTGACTGCTTTTTACTGGATAAATCAAGTAAGTTCAGACAGATGCTATGAGTTTTGAGTAATAAATAGAAATCTTCCATAATAGAATTATCTTATAATGTACTTTAAAACAGAGGAAAGAGCATGTACAGAACCATGGAGTCATGAAAGGGTATGAAATTTCAAGAACATTCCTCATGGTGAAAAATGTCACATCCCTAACCTCTTAACTGGTAGGAAGTAAGACTGGGGTGACAGAATGGAATCAAATTGTGAGGAAATTGTACATTGAAGCAATGAGTTCCCCCATCACAGTCTTCTTCATAGAAGACCGATTACAGGTTTAAATAGGGATTGTGGTACTCAGGTTAGTTTTATTTGTGGTATGCATGTGAGTGTGTGTGTGTGTGTGTGTGTGTGTGTGATTTCCATATGTACAACAAATTTTTACTGCATGTCAGAGAGAAATGTTTATAACACAGTGAATGTGGAATATATCATTGTCTTTTCTCACAGCCATATTGTGGTAAAGTGGGTAGCAATAGGGCAGTCTCTTATTTGTCTGATTCCTTTAGTATTGTCCAATTGCTCATATCATATCGTTCAGGTAACTTAGTTAAAAATAGCCCATGGAATTCCTTTGATTAAAATGAGTGGTTGATGAATTATCCAATGCTCCTATTTATGTCAATATGAGGATTTCTGTGGAATTCTCAGAACAAAGGTCCTTTGTCTTTCTGAGAGGGTTACCAGAAAATAGCCCTCATCAATGTATACATAGTTTGTAACAATTATTTTGTTCTTACAAGTTATATTTCAATGAATGTACCTGAACTTAATATATTATCATGAGTATAAAACTATGAGTAAACTTATTTTACAATGTGAAATGATCTAGCAGTTGGTGTTAATTAAATTACTCCAATCTGCAGTCCAGTGAATAACATCATACATTTTATTTAGATTAATTATTTATCCTTGATATTATAAGTTAATACTGACTATAAGGTCAAAGAAAAGAAAAAGATAATGATGGCTGAAATAAACACATTCCTTATGAAAATAGCATTTTGAAACAATTGATTGGCAAAAAAATTACTCAATACATTCTATTTTTTTCAATATTCCTACAAAATATTCCTTCAAATCTACATAGACTATCACTGCTTTTTTTTTTTCTTCAATTGGTAGCTGACTACCAACCATACTTGTTAATGTTATGGATGCTTTATTAGAGGCAAAGTCATGATGTGTAATCAGGCATTCAGTCTCCCATAAAGACACTGTTGTCCTTAGTCAAATTGGAAATATTGGGAACGTAGAATGCAATAATTCCAGAAAGTAGTTTAATATTTCCCTTTTGCAATTTAAAAGAAATATTATTTCATTATAATTTTGATATTCAAATGTTATTTAATCATGGACTGAACCTGGTAGATTTATGCACAAAAGGCATCTGAGTACATAGATGTCTTTGAAAATGAGATATCAATTTTCCTTTTTGTATGTATTCATGATCCACATGTGAACTTGGAAGTCCTAGATGAAAATGAGCAGATGGTCCATTCCCAAGTGTTGAACAGCATTTAACATAAAATAAATGCAACTCAAAAACTGTTTTGATCAGGATGTTTGGAGGAGGATAAACATGAGATTGGGGTAGTCAGGAAATATTGATACTTCATAGGATTTTTTAAAATACTGGGACTAAAGAGAATTTGTGGCCTATAAATGTCATAACTCAAAAAAAACCCCACTTCAATAGAGGTTCTTTAAAAATTGGTAGATTCTAGAAAAAGATTGGTAGAGTCTATGTCCAGTTTCCAGTATTATGCTAAAAAAATCAACAGCTAATAGCAGAAGACAATATTGAAAAGAAGTCATTCGTGAGGACTCTGAAAGGTTAAATTGCCTAAAAAATATTTCTTACCATTTTCTATAATTAATTTTAATATATGCTTTTCAATGTGCTTTATAGATTGTAATAATGTTGTTAGAATGGAATACAGCAAAATCAAAGCTTTCCTCACTTAGCTCAAATTGTAATCAAGAAGAGAGTAGCAGTGTTGGGCTTGGTCTAGTTTATTTTTCTTCATTGAAGAACTGAAAGAAAGGATAATAATATGTCGAATAATATGTCAGCAAATTGATAGACACTGACAGTCCATGGAGAACTTAAAAGCTACTATTGCATTAGTGTTAACTTTCTACCTGGCCTAATCTGCTGATAACCAGTGTCATCTAAATAATTGGCAGGAGCCAGTGCAAAGGGAAAACATGGGGATCCTTATTCAAAAAGCAGGAAAAAAATGATGAAAAGTTCTAAAATATAATGCATTTTCTTCTGTTCCATGGTCTCTTTCTTGACTTCTCATTTTTTTTTAATTTGCAATTTCACGTCATTCTAAGAAACGTCAAAATAAAAATTTTAATTGTAAGTGAATTTTAATATTCATCTTTGTATTGTGCAGTGTCAGATTTAAATGCAAATATGAGAGCATTTGACTCACATGAGGATTCACCAAAATTATACAATTTATATTTCATAGCTTACACATGCGTATGTATTTCATTTTTTCCAGAATATTGAAAACTCTGCACAAAACTAATTCAGTTGCTTTCTTTTCACTTCTTGATACACACACATTCTACCAACCCTCTCCACTTTCAGCTGGCCGATAAGTAAGGATGAACTGAAAGGAAAAGGAAATAAGGGTTGCCCTAATTTCCTCTTTCCTTTTACGTCATCATTTCCTATGTAAGTGGTTGGGTAATACAAGAAAGTAACACGAGTTCAGAAGAAGATATGACAAGACTTCTTGATCATTTATGTATCTTAGAATGCCTTGCCTTCTTTATGTGTTTGAATAAATTTCCAATCTGAATGGAAAGCATGAAATGTTACATGTTTTTCTTGTGTTTGCTCTGAGTCTCACTGAACTTCCATGCATCGTGGGTCCGACAGAATTCTCTGCTCATGGAGCATCACAAATGCCACTGTACATTGCTTGTTTTGTTTTATTTTGTTTTGTTTTTGTCAGTATCTTGTTTATGAAATTTATTCTTAATAGATATTTATGGGACTAGATCATGTATTTTGAGTGTTATAATTATGGAATTCTGTTATATTAGTATACTACTATGTATATCCACTACAATATTGATATTCACTTGATTCCATTCTTTATTATGCTGCTGCTATTAGTGCTTCAATAAAGGGCTTTAAGCATTTTATCTGTTAGACTTTTGTCGTAGTTTTCTTAGGGTAAATACACCTAAAAATGAAACTGCAGGGTCAGAGTACAGGTGTTCATTAAATCTAAAATATATTGATAAATTGCCGTCCAAATTGTAGCAGTTTATACTTGTGTCAGAAGGGAATAAGGGCTTCCATTTTCATATTCTTGCCAAAATTTCTGTGTATCAGATCTTTAACTTTCATGGTCAGCTTGATGATGATCAATGAAAACATAGTTTAATGTGCAATTCTTTACTTTTTAATGAGGATGGACATTTTTTCGTCTCTGTATTGGCCATCTATTTCTCTGAAGGCCCTTCATGTCAGTTATTTCATTTCCTTTTCAGTTCTTTGCATTTTGTTGATGACATAGGAATTCCATATGTGTCCTGGTTACTAATCCTTTGTCAGTTATCTGCATTACACATCTCTCATTCAAGACTATGCCCTATCTTTTATCGTTTACACCGTTATCCCACAAAGAGTTTGGTTGTTGTTAATATAGTCAGGTCTTCACTCTTTTTTAAAATGCCATTAGCTTTTTAGTCATTAATTTTTTTTACATTTAAGTCATTCTTAGATTTACTAAAATGTTAACTCATTTCTTATTTCAGCATTGCTTCCTAGACCCCATTTTTCCTGTATTCAATAAACTCCCTACTGAAATCTAGACACTAATACTTTTTTTCAACTTGAAATTCAAGTACTAGGATTCTTAATATTTATTTCTAATTAAAATTGTTCTAATTAATTCCCAAGTTGAATATATTCCTTATTAGCATCTATTTTGTTGATAATACACCTGCTGTTCATATAGTTTTAAGTCTATCTAGGTAATCTTTTTCTTTCTTGCTAATTACATTCCCTTTGTCTCTGATGCCACATAATTTTTCTGTGATGTCCCTGAATATGATTTTTTTTCTTATCTTACAGTGGAGTCTTTAGTTTCCCAAGACAAAAGACACATTTTCTTGTTCTATTTGTGATAATAACAATTTTACCTTTGAATGTTAACGATTTCTCCTTCTCCCTTTTACTTATTTTCTTCTTTTCTGAAAGTCCTATTAGATGTGTCATGTGCCTTCTCCATCTAAACTCCATATATTTTAAATTCTCTTTCACGATTTATATCTTTATATAGCTCTGAGTAGAATTCTGTGTAATTGCCTGAAATCCATGACCTCTCTTCAGCTGTTCATTCTATTCTTTCCTCCTATATTCAATTGTTACTGTTAATGACTTTTTTCTTCATCATACAAATTCAATTAGCTCTTTGAGTAATCTGCCAGTTATTATTTTCCTAATGATTTACAGTTAGAAAAAATGGTTCATGGGAAAAAATACTACAACAGTAACTCACTTGAAGTACATGAATTTGGTGGCCTGCCCTACCATGAACAGAACTGTTCCAAGTCTCTTCTTAGAGTCTGTGGCCTCTTTCTGCTTCGAGAGCCTCCATGGACAACCACTTGGAGCTCTACCAGACCCATTCTTTACAAGAAGTACCCCAAAGTTCTGAGAGAGGCACAGGGGAAAGGGGAGACGGAGGTGTATATGAATCACTATAGAAATCAAGATCTCTGGAATTTAGCATTTGTTTGCCACTGTGTTGATATCTACTCTGGATATGGTGAGCTTGAAGGCCTCTCCTATCTTTATTAATTCTGTAACAGAAAATTATTATTTCACATCTCAAATTCTGTCAGAATTCACCTTTCCTTAATCCACACTCTCTCAAGGTGGTCAGCAGGTCTGCTTCATGACTTGTAAGAAGTCTGTAAGAAGTGCAGTTGCACCGGGGTCCTCTGACCCCCCATTAGGTTTAATACTATGCTGTCGCCATCTTGAAATTGTCAGTAATTTTATCCTAGAAGTTATGTTTTTTTAAGTGAGGTCCACTGGAACAGTGGATCATGTGCACAGGGCAGTATGTATGCCCATCATTCTTTGTGATCTGATTGTATTGGAGGACTGTTTGGTTTGTTTTAAAAAAAAAAACAGGGGCGCCTGGGTGGCGCAGTCGGTTAAGCGTCCGACTTCAGCCAGGTCACGATCTCGCGGTCCGTGAGTTCGAGCCCCGCGTCAGGCTCTGGGCCGATGGCTCGGAGCCTGGAGCCTGTTTCCGATTCTGTGTCTCCCTCTCTCTCTGCCCCTTCCCCGTTCATGCTCTGTCTCTCTCTGTCCCAAAAATAAATAAAAAATGTTGAAAAAAATAAAAAAAATAAATAAATAAATAAATAAAAAAATAAAAAAAAAAACAAAAAACAAAAACATTTGAAAAGTTAATGGCACAAAATAATTTTAAAATCATCCAAAAATTAACTGGCATCAGACAAAGTAGAAATGAAAGAAGTCTTACGCACTTGTAAAAACATTGCTGAGGAGCAACAGTCTCACACTAGCACCACTACATGCACTGAGGAAAGATATCGAGTGGCAAAAATGTTAAATTTTTCACTTAAAAATTGATATATTGAAGTTAACCATTGCAAGATCAAGGGATACCTTTTGAAATAAAACCTCTCCATGCTGTATAATGAGTAGGGCTGTCTGGACTTGTTATCTGCCCAGGCATATTGGTGACTGGGCGTATAAGTCAAACTTCATGGGTTGGAAAATGCCCTGTTTTTGTGGAATGCTTTTAGTGCCAGAAATTTAATTGAATACAGAAGAAGAGAAAACTGACTGAAAATTTCCTTCAATTTAAATGTCCATACATTGTAGGAATTTTAAGTGTTAGAAGGTCAAAATGGTAGGCAAATGAAATTACATTTCAAAATGGTAGGCAAATGAAAATACAAAGAAATAATATTGATTCCCCTTAAGTATCCTTCAAGTATAACAGCAACTATTCTACATCATCCTCTCTTGAAAACTAAACATTTTTCAATGATAAAATTCAGGAAACTAATCAAATAATTGACATCAATTATAAAAGAAAAAAAAATCCAAGAATGGAGAATGTTGATAAATTATTGTTAATGAGAATAAATGTCATATGATTATAGCAACTAGATCCAACAATTTAAGGAATTATGGTTAGAGAAGAAGATATAAATGTTCTAAACCTTGGCCCAGCAAAAATCATAGCATAAAACTTTGAAATTGTAAGAATTCTAAAAACTCTGCTTATTTAAGAAAAACAGTCCATTTTTGTTTAGCAATTTGGACAATAAAGATGTAAAGTATGACTTCAAAAGCTTAATGATTTTCTGAATGTCTTTTCTTAATTTAAATGTTTTAGGTAGTGCTTCTTTCATAAATAGTAATCTGAATTTTACTAATTCTTCCATTTCTGAGTGTCCCAGTTCTTTTGTTTTGTTTTGTTTTGTTTTATTTTCCACACAGTGTTTGGAGCTCAGACTCTGAGGTTTTGGAAGTGTGCGACTTTCTCAGAGTGGAGCTGTGGTGTGCACTCCTGGGGAGAGGAGGGAGCTGGCCCTGGAGTGCATAGTGTTCTAGAGATCTCTGGGGTTCACTGGAAGAGAACATTCCCCTTACTGGAATACTTTTGGAAGCGGGTTTATAGCCTTCCCAAAGACAAAGCCAGCCAAAGGCCTTTCATCAACTAGGTGGAGAGGCTGTACTCTGGAGGAGGGGAGTGGATCTGCACCCCACTGGGTCCTTTAAGACTTTGGGTTTTGAATCCCAGCTGTGCAGCAAAGAGAAAATGCAGGAGAGCTGTGGCACTGGGTGAGCTGACTGCCCTTCCAATTCTGTGAGGGCTGGCTGAACAGGGAGGAGAGATTGGGGTGGCACCATTTCCCCCCCATACCAACACAGTGGGAGTTCACAGAGCAACACAGTGGCCCCCAGTGGAGGAGGGACCTGCTTATACCAGATCCTACCCTTGCTGCTCCCCCAGTGCCCAGCAACTGCTTATTTACTGGAGCAAGACTGACTCTGAGCCAAAGCAGCAGACCTCTTCTCCAGAAGACCCCATGCACAGCCAGCTATCCCCATGCACCAAGTGTACTGAAAATTCAGTGCTTCAAGATGACACCTACAGGGTTTTTTTTTTTTTTTCTTTGTTTTTTCTTTTTTTCTTTGGGAATCGGGCTCATAGTTTCTTGTTTTGTTTTGTTTTTTTGTTTTTGTTTTCATTTCCTTTTCTCTTTTTTCTGGATCGGTGTTTTAACCTCTTCTTTTTGTCTTTTCTTCTTCTTTCTTTTTTTCCTTTTTATTTGGAATCAGACTGAGAGTTTTTTGATTCTCTGTTAGGTTGTTTTTGTTCCCCTTCCTTTTCTCTTTTTTTCAGGATCAGGCTTTACCCCCGCCCCTTTTCCCAGAATTACTTCAACAATCAAATCAAAGTACACCTAGTTAAAGGTCCAAACACTCCACCACTGCAAGCAAGGAAGCACTCTGCAGAGGACTGACCAGTGGAAAAGAGTGGCCTAAATGCAACTGCAGAGTGCACCCAGAATACACCAGAAGCACTTCCTGGAATGCCAGGTCCCGGACAGTGTATGACCCCTTTTTAATATAGCAGGACTCTCAGGGGCAGAAAACATAACAAGTTTTTTAAAACACTCAAAAGACAGAAACTTAGCCAAAATGACAAAACAGAGGAATTGTCCCCAGAAGAAAGGTCAAGAAGGCATCACAGCCAGGGACTTGCTCAAAACAGATACAAGTAATGTATCTGAACAAGAATTTAAAACAGTCATAAGACTACTACCTGGGCTTGGAAAAAAAAAGCATAGAAGACACCAGAGAAACTGTTGTAGCAGAAATCAAAGACCTGAGAAATAGGATGAAATAAAAATCGCTATAACTGAGATGCAAAACAACCTGGATACAGTGACAGCGAGGATTGAAGAAGCAGACAAGAGAAAAGGTGATATAGAAGATAAAATTATGGAAGGTAGTGAAGCTGAAAAAAAGAGGAAAAGGAAATTATTAGATCTTGACGGGAGACTTAGAGAACTAAGAGATTCCATGAAACAAAACAATATCCATATCATAGAAGTCCCAGAAGAAGAGGAGCAGGGAAAAGGGGCAGAAGGTTGATTTGAACAAATTATAGCTGAGAACTTCCCTAATCTGGGGAAAGAAACAGGGATTCACGTCCAAGAGGCACAGAGAACTCCCCTCAAAATCAACAAAAATAGGTCAACACCATTTCTCTTTAAAAATCCACGCAATAATAAATTTAGTGTCTTTGTTATAAACTTACTTGCTTTACAAACTCTATTTATCAATATAGCTATCTGTCCATTTTTATTCTTATGAAACCATTTTGAGGTTTCTGGAGTGAAGTTTAACAAAGTTTTTATATACACAGTGGTGTGCTATGGTGGATTATATTAGATCAAATGAACTATTGCTAAATTTTCAGGAATTTTGTGAGCTAGTTGTTAAATTGTTGAGAACTAGAAAGCAGCCATGCTGGGAGTCTCTCTACCACAGAAATTGAAAAACACTACAGAGTAAATCTCTATTCCACCTACCCCCCCACAAAAACAAAACAAAATAAACAAACAAAAAAACGGTTTGCTAAGATGCCACTGAACCAGGATAGTAGGGAATCTGTTAATTATTTCTTTGAACTTATTTCTTCTCATTGTCTGTTCCTTAATGAGAATATATAATGTTGATAAAAACAGGAAAGGTATAGGATGCATGGGTGGCTCAATTTGAATGTTGGGCTCTTGATTTTAGCTAAGGTCATGATCTCACAGTTTGTAAGTTTGAGCCCCGTATTGGTCTCCACATTGACAGCATGGAACCTCTTTGGGATTCCATTTCTCTTCCGCTCTCTCTTTCCCTCCACTGCTCATGCTCTCTTTCTCTCTCAAAATAAATATAAACTTCAAAAAAAAATCCAGGAAAGGTATTTTTTAAAGAGGAAATTTTCTAATATTTGATGAAATGTTTTCCCTTGTAAGGCTCACCCATTGTGATTGGTTAACTTTAACATCACTCAAAGCAAGATTCATTCCTCACATATATGATAGCATTTCATTGTTTGGATGAAAAATTCCATCTGCTTACCTAAGCCATTTTATATACTATCATTCCCAGATTTTGCATGAATACAAAAGGGTAATTCTAATATTCAGAAAATACAAATAAAGAGTCTTTGAATAAATTACTCATTTCTTAGCTACACTTGGAAAAAAAGACTTTTAAAAGACTGGAGGAAATGTGTGTGTTTGTGGTGGAAAAGAGTTTATTTTAACTTGGAATATCTAATCTTCTTTAACAAAATAGTAATACTAATGCATATATTATACATTCTTTTGTCTTTTCTGAACCAGTCTTCCTTCCATGTTTTAATGTGTCTTCATCAACCACAGCCAAATTCTCTAGCACTGTTGCTCTTTACCTTTACTGAAATGTTCTTTATTTTTCAATTCTAATTCCTCTCTGACATTCTTTAATAGATATATTGGTTTCTAATATTCGTGAAATGTGAACTTATAAGTTCTGTGCATTGAGCTGTCTAAATTCATTTGTCCTTCTTTTGTTATCAGTTCTTTATAAATTGTTTTATTCGCCAAATAGAACTACTTGTTTTGTTCTAATCAATATGTATTTTCTTAGAATGTCTTTCAAGTTATTGGATGCAGTCTTCTTAAATTTAATACCACAGTAATTTAGTAATGTCTTCGATATTTGTGACAAAAGAAACAAAATTTAGGATTGACTGATTGATTTATACCCTGACTGAGTTCACAAAGTATCTTGGAGGGTTTACAAGAAGAACTTCACATGTCACTACTTTATGGATCTTATCTGAGAAAATTGCAAGTAACATTGATGAGAGCTTGTAGGGAAAACAGTAAGAATATATCACAGTAATACTGCACACAAAAAAACATGTCAAAGCACCGAACCAAATTAATTTTGTGATTGTGGTCTGTGAACTGTCCTATCCCCTCCCATAACACCCAGTCTGCCTCCTCAAGACAATGCTACAGAGCTGAGACTGAGCCCTTGTCCCCTCTAATCAACAGGAAACTACTGTGGGAAGGATCGAGTCTCTTCAGAATGGTGACTCGTTAAACCTCTGGGTATTGGAAACCTTGATAAATATACAGAAGTGTGTGGATTCCACCTTCCAAATGTGTTGGTGGCCTTTGTGTTCTTTGCTGAGAAGGAATCATCTTTCCTTACATACCTGCCATATGGTTTAATACTTGTTCTCACTGTAACTTTCCTGTGAGCTAGAATTGAAGCCCCAGGCTTCACTCTGCTACCTTGTCCCACCTCCACATATTCTATCACCTGCAGGGACAGCCCAATCCCCACCCCCAGCTGATAGTACTTGAAGTCCTGTTTTTCCTTTTTGCCCTCAAAAA
Source organism: Neofelis nebulosa (assembly GCF_028018385.1). NCBI lineage: Eukaryota > Metazoa > Chordata > Mammalia > Carnivora > Felidae > Neofelis > Neofelis nebulosa. Next base: position 42,209,717 of record NC_080790.1, on the reverse strand, counting down.
CAATTTTTCTGTAAGATTGACTTGAATGACTCTGAAAGCCTAGAGATAATTTACACAATTAGCTTAATAAAGACTACAAAATAAGTGAAACTGGAGGTCAATCCTATTAATAATATTGTACAGTTTCTTTCCTCAAAAATGCTTACCGCTCTCTGTATTTACACGGGGAATGTATAATTTCAAGTCATCATCAGATCTTGTTAGATCTATTAGTGCTGCCATTTTGTAACAACACAAACATTGAACTTCTGTATGGAAGTGTTGAATCACTATTTTGTACACTTGAAACTAATTTAAAAACACACACGCAAGTGTTGAACTTCAAACCAGTTGTTGTAATATATAGAAAAATCTATAAGATGAAATAGGTGGAAACTATCATTGAATATAACAAATACCTCATGATCAAGGACAGTTTATGTTATTTATCCTAAGAGTGACTTTTATTCACCTGCTGTTTGTCTTAGATTGCCAGAAATGGTCAAAGATTGGAAGGAGATTTTAATAGTGGATATTACCCTACCTATCAGAACAACCTAATGTTTTACTTCACAAGATCCATTTAGTTTTATAAGCACTTTCCTGTTACAACCTGATGCAGAATCTTCACCCTGACTGCAAAGTATTTCCTGGGATCTGCAGAGGGTATCTTACAAGCACCCTTGAGTTGGTCCATCAGAGATTGCTATCATGCAGTAAACATTATAACCTCCCTTAATCTTCTGTCTTTCTTGCTCTTGGCCTGGGAACTTCTTGGATGTACTTGACTATTGCCATTACTGTGAAGACCTATGTGAAATGACAGGGCTTCTCTCTCAAAGATTTGAACACTTAAGTGTCCAGAAACATCCTTGAAAGCATGGACAGATTACTTGTTTATATCCTACTGTGTCACGCTTTGTTACTTGGGAAACTAAGCGGTGCCTCTTGTGTACCTGGTGCTGACAGAGTAATTCACAAATAGAGCCCTTCAGATTTTGTCTGCAGGTCCTCTCACAGTGGGACTCAAATAGCACTTATTATAACAAGGAAAGAGAATATTCTGCACTTTCTCTTCCCCCATCCCTACATATTCTCCTCTCTCTCCAATAATCTTCTCACATCTGTTCTCCATGCAAGCAAACGCATAGGATACGAATGCCTGACGTTGCCTGCATGGCTGCCCAGTAGAAACATCCCAGACAGACATGCATCAACTGGAGTCTCAGTTAAGACCACTTCCTACATTTGTATTGCACTTCAGTGGGTCAGAGCTATTAGGGTACTTGTTTATCATTCTGTTGCAGTCCTTTCTTTTTTGTAGTCTGGATTTGCATCAGACTTTCCAACCTTCTTGTCAGATTCTTTTTGGAGGGAAGGTGACCTGGAAAATCTCCTAACCGTCAGTTTGTCCTATGCTTCACTGGCAGCCCATATCCTCCTACCCAAGCCTGCAGCTCCATTTACCACCCACCCATCTACCCTTCTTACCCTTAACTGACATCAAGCCAATTTCATTGCTGGACACTCCCATGACTTTCCTCTCTGCCTGCCTATAAGCATGTACAGCTATAACATTCTCAGAATGGAGCATAAGGTCACAGGCAAAACTGTTCAGAAAATGGGAGGCAAATCTTAAAATGGAACAAGGCCACTGTTTTTGGAACTGAAATTCTCAGGGGGATTTTTCAAGTGCTTGGAGGCTGGTCTTGGAACAAGAACAGCTTGAGATTGTGTTCCAGTCCTACAGATTGCTGTCTCTGTCTCAGCAGGAAACAATTGTAGTATGTTCTGCAGCTTTTAGAAAATAAACATTTAACAACTTGGAAACACCAAATCCAGTCCTATTACTGACAGAAAGCAAGGATGCAAATCAAAGATATGGTGAGGCTATTTTTCTGCTCTCACAGAAAAAACAAATATGAATAGGAAGTATTTTCTGAATACGACTTTCTGTTTATTTGGAGAGTAAAATACTAATCTCTGGCAAAGAATATTCCACATTTGGATTCAAAAGGTTTATAAGTGGGAATCAATCATATGTGAGAAATTGATTTTTTTCGTGCAGTTGCTGGGTGAGAGGCATACTTCATGAAAGTAAATGAAGTTCTGTCTTGAGATAATGAGAATACAGTTGCCAAGAGAAGCTGTGAAATATTCCCTATAGATCCTTTTTCCCACTTGATCCTATATTATGTAATTATTTTTGGAAAGCTTTCAAAGTGGTGATGATTTCAATGCTGTAAAATGAATAAAGGGAAGTGCAACAGTTCTCAATTAAGATTGGAAGGGAAATAAGAATGTAAAGAATATGAAGGCCCTGCCAGCTCAGTATTGTATTTTAAGAAACAAATACTGAATCTTCTTCTATCAAATGCTAGGAGTTATCTATGGCTCCCATATGTAGTTGCCTTTTTTTAAATCTTCAAAGAGAAATTTATTTAATACATGTACAATAGACAAAGATAAAAATAGCCTAGTCTTCACATCACTGTCCACATCCCTTTTCCCTAATGTATTCCCAAGACATTTTCATGGTGTGATTGTCTTCCCTCTGGATGGATGTGTCTAGTAGTAGATACGTGATAATATTTTGCTTTTAAAGACTGAAGCATGGATATTTGTGGTCATGCACCTATCGATTCTGGGTTTCTTGTTTTTTGTTTGTTTTTGAAGATTTAATTTTTCCTAGAGCAGCTTAGGATACATAGCAAAATTGGGAGGAAGGTACAGAGATTTCCCACCTACACCCTGCCACCACTATAATTGCTTTTTAGTTTTTAGGGATTTTTTTTTCTTTTCATTTTTGGTGTGCTTGGTCCAGAACTCTCTGTGGTCATACTATAAGGTCATCTCTTCTTGGACTTCAGTCCCCTCGTATCTTCCTTGATACCATAGGATGTGCTTTCACATTTACCTTTCTGGCCACATCTCTGTGTCTTTTACTAACTTCTATACTTTACCTCATTTCTTAGATATGGAGATTTGCAAAGGTTCAGTCCTCAATTCTGTGCTATCTTTTATTCATGGTCATTACATAGTCTCAAAACATCATAAATTCTCTGTGTGTTTGGGTCCCAAAACTTCATCTTCAATCACTCAACTTATTTGAATTTCTCTTGGATGTCATTTCTTCTTTAGAGTTTATTATTAGTTGTTTCTTTCTAAAGAAGCTGTCCTGGCCCTTTCTTTTGCAGAAGAACACTATGAATGCAGCAGTTTATGGCATACTTACAGTGTATTACAATCGTTTGTTTGCAAGCCTTGGATGTGAAGAAGGTACATATGTGCGCAGTGGTATGTCACCTTGGACCTGCTAACTGGGCGCTCATAAGTGGACACAAAGGAAATAAAACATACCTCTAGGTGGCCATCATATTTGAAGGCCAGACAATCTTAGTATTATGCTTAGACAGTCCGATTTTGGAGCAATGTGAGTGGGTTGCCCCCTGCTCCATGGTGTGAATCAGTCTTACAAAATTGACAAAAGATAGAAATGCAATGACAAAAAATTAGTTTATAATTGCTAAGTGTAACCTTTAAGAGATGAAATACTTGTCTTTAAACGGAGTAATTAAGGCATTCTTTTTTTTTTTTCAATGTTTATTTTTGAGAGAGAGAAAGAGAGAGTGTGCTAGCACAAGCGGGGGAGGAGCAGAGAGAGAGAGGGAGACACAGAATCCAAAGCAGGCTCCAGGATTTGAGCTGTCAGCACAGAGCCAGATGCGGGGCTCAAACTCAGGAGCAGTGATCATGACCTGGGCTGAAGTTGAAGTTGGAAGCTGAACCAACTGAACAATCCTGATGACCCTAGGGAATTCTTTTTGATGCAATTAAGTGCAGTTGGAAGGTCAAATTACAATCAACAATCTGATTAATAGTATAGAATTTCTACCTTAAAACACATATGAATGCCCCTAACCATTAAGTTTTCTGACAATGTTTGGGCATTTTATTTGACCTGTTCTTACATTCCCACCTGAATAGCACATTTTCACTGTATTTATTGATGCCTTAAATAAGATTAATGCCAAATATTATCCTGGGATACATGCTGCCTTTAAAAAGAGCTTTGAATATGGATGATCTGCTCTTTCTAATGGCTATTTTACAGGTTAATACTTGGAGGAACATCTTATTATCTTATTTTGAAATGCAGCTGGAAGAGGTAGTGGGAAGGGGGAGAATTGGATTCCACATACTTTCCCCTTGGCTATTTTGTCTTACATGTACCAGGTAGTTCTTGATCATGTGTATAATACCTTGGTAAAATCATAGTAGAAAATCAACAAATAAGGGTGGAAAAAAATAATAAAGAAAATGAAGAATTGAATGAATTGCTTCTTTTTCTGTTAAACATGAAACCCTGGGGAATTGCAGTTGTAAAAATTACTGGAAAATACTCTAATAGCATAGATTATGGTTGCATTTCCCCCACACTATAGAGATAATCATGTTTACATTATGTATTTGAAAATTGGGAATTGTTTTCTTACTATTTTTATGCTCACATGGGGAGAAATGAAACAGAAGACCTATAACCTGGAGATGACAAGCTTTCTTGGAAAGGTATTTTTCTCAGGCAGGGAGAGTGAGGGGAGTGAGCCATAAAGTACAGGGAGAAATATTTTAAACGTTTTGTTTTGAATCCAGAATCTAAATTAATATAACTTAAGCAGTGGGAAGTCTTCTAATTTTGTTCACATTTTGTATTCTATTCTTGTGCTTATTTTATAGGGACCAATAATGATAGTGTGTAGTTAGAGATGTGATTTTATATTATTCTATCCTGATCTCAGTATTCTGGTCTATCTTAACCCATATGTGTTGTTAGGTTTTCAGAGAGTGGAAGAATCCTTGTGGAACTCACATATTCTACCAATATCTTATCAACTTTACTATCTGTGAGACTAGTTTGCTTATGTCTTTCTTCTACAGCATATGCCATTCAGGCATTAAAACAACTTAGTGTCTTATTCTGAGCATCCCCTTGACCCAGCAACTATTTAACACTATTTCCTAAATTTAAGCATCTCTCAGATATGATTAAACCTGTGTTCAAGCCACCAAACACATATTGCCACAACTGGCGTTCATTCACAGGTCCATCATAGAAGGTAAATACACATCACTTTAGCCTGTCATGTTCTAACTTCTTCCCTTTGGCCTCAACAATGTCCTAGAAGACAGTACAACTTTGACATGTCCACAGGAAATTTGGCCCTTTTGATTATTTTGTGCAGTTAACTCTTGAGTCCCTCTGACCTCTCACCCTAATAAAAAACAAAAACAAAAACAAAAAATTGTTCTCTTGAGGCCAGTCCTTTAATGTTCTATTCCAGTTGTTATCAACATTTGGTCCTTGGATCAGCATTATCACTACTACCTCTTAACGCAATAAAGTCTATTCTAATGAATAGAAATAGTGGGGTAGGGCCTCAGCATTTATGTTTCACCAAGACCCTCAAGTGATTCTGATGCATGCAAAATTTTGAGAATCACTGCTGTATACAATGTTATATCAGGTACCACAACCCGTTAGCAATGCATAGATACCAGCAGATGATATGGTTTTGTTATATATTATATCATATATCAGACTTCCAAATATTAGTAAATTCCAAGACCAAAATCTGCAGAGATAAGAAAACCCATCATTTGAGTTAATTCAAGTAATTGCTAAACAATAAAAAACTGAAGTAAGTTCATACTTCACATACATATTTTGCTAGGATCAAATGTCATACTATAAAACAGATCCAATAGAAATTGACCCCTTTTTATTTAAAACGTTGAGAATCTGCCTAAAATAAGCTTTTAGAAAATAAAACCTGAAACAACATGTATTTAAAGAGCAATGGCAATGATATGCGATTTGAAATTGAGAGTTTCTATATTCACAGCCTGCTTCAGGGGTGCCTGGGTGGCTCAGTCAGTGAAGCATCCAACTCTTGACTTCTGGGTTGTGCGTTTGAGCCCCATAATGGGCTCCGCACTGGGTACTAAGCCGCTTAAAACAAAACAAAACAAAAACAAAAACAAAACAAACAAACAAAAACCTTCAGTTGCTTTAGATATGGAGACCCTTGGACAAGTTAAGAAATTTATAATATTATTGTAGGAGTGACATGTGATCACCTGTGGAATTTTCTAATAGAGATCCTGAAACAGAATAAATACTCAATTATACTTCCAGAATCTAAAATTTTAAGTGTTTTCTTTCCTTTGCTGGCATGAACCTAGATTGATTTTTGAGACCTCATTACCCCAGCTTTCTATCTTAGTCTGTATGGAATCCACAGCCATTTTATTGAAGTAGTAAAACAACCATTTCTTGCATATTTACACTTATAGTCTCAAGAGACATATGCAAATGCACAGGATGCCCTTGAGAATTTTGCATTTGGATCTGTGATTAAGATAAAATGAAACAGGGGCGCCTGGGTGGCTCAGTCGGTTAAGCGTCCGACTTCAGCTCAGGTCACGATCTCATGGTCCGTGAGTTCGAGCCCTGCGTCGGGCTCTGGGCTGATGGCTCAGAGCCTGGAGACTGCTTCCGATTCTGTGTCTCCCTCTCTCTCTGCCCCTCCCCCATTCATGCTCTGTCTCTCTCTGTCTCAAAAATAAATAAATGTTAAAAAAAAATTAAAAAAAAAAAAAAGATAAAATGAAACACAATTTGCATGACAGTATCCTTATGGCAAACATCTGAAGAAACTCAAGAATTGTCATTATTTTCCTGGACACTGCCACTGCATTTCTTTCTCTAAAGAGCCTTAAAAACTACCTGCTGCAGATAAAAGTATGTAAACAAATTCTCATTTGCTTATGCAACTATATTCTGGAACTTTCTAGAAGTAGGAGATAATGGAAAATCTGAAGCCCAAAAAGAATGTGTGCTTTGCCTTCCGTTCTGTGTGTTTTGTAACTATTATGAGATGGGATGTTAAAATACATGCAATTATTTTGAGATTGAGTGAATGGACATCTCTTCATAAAGAGAAAATTGATTTTAACCAATTACATTTTTGCTTATTTTATGAGTAATATTCTGAATATTTTGTCTTAGTTTTGTGTGTGTTCGTGTATGTTAGAGCTGATATTGAGACCTTGTCATGGGAAATCTAACTAAGAAAAAGAGACAGAGGGATCATCACAGAGATATGAAACGCTGTCAAAAGGGGCCGATACTTTTGTTTGATCTTACGTTGGTAGAAAGATAAAGAAGAAATCTAAAATAATAAAATTATACTTGGATAGGATGTGAACAGCT